>NC_057861.1:434063814-435263814 GCF_019393635.1 Dromiciops gliroides | reverse complement strand
TACAAGTCTGCATTTCAGGATTCTACTGTTCCCATGAGCACCTCCATCAGGAGGAATTCTGTTCTCTTAAAAGTTTTCTAAGGTTCTAATCCATAGAAGTTACACTGGGAACTAAAACTCACTTTCCTCAGTGTGAACAATATGAAGACACAGTTCATGATCACATATAGATACTGTTGGCCTGAACCAAATTATGGAATAAATAAAGTTTTTCTCCAGTGTCCTCACCTCTCCACTTTTAGCATCTTCTACAAACTCAGTGCTCAGATAGACATCTTTCCTCCAGCTATTTCCCTGTCAAGGTGGGGAAACATCTAGTAAGTTAATTCAAAATAAGATATTTGTGTCTTAATTTGCTTAGATCAAAGGAAGAGGGCATTTAGCACAAGGGAATGAGTGGTACAATTGAGATAGGTGAATCCAAGAAGATGATTTGGGGCAGGAACCTTCCCACTGCTCAGCCTCTCCCTCCCCACTAACCCTAATCTCCATCACTTTGGGAACTTGCTATTCTGTTTAAGCATGAGACTCCGCCTCCACACAAGGAACTTTTGAATTAATGCCTCCTACTTGGACAGTATTTTTAAAACAAGGAACTGCTGCCTTAAAGTCATTCTCACCTCCTACCTTTCTTTTCCCACTTCTCCTACTTCCAGTCAATCACCAAATTCTCTTGGTTCTTGCTTCCTCTAATGATTAATTATAAACTTAACATTAATGATCAATACAAACAAATAAAAATTAGTTTTATTTCATTAAATACTTCTCAATTACATGTAGAAAACTTTTAACATTTATTTAAAAAATTTTTGTTCCAAATTCTTCCCTCCGTCCTCCTCCCCCCACTTCAAGAATGGAATTTGATGTTGATTATACATGTGAAATCATACAAAACATATTTCTGTATTAGTTATGTTGTGAAAGAAAACACAAAGTAAAGCAAGAAAAATAAAGAAAGTTTAAAAAGTATGCTCTACTATGCATTCAGTGTTCATCAGTTTTCTCTTTGGAAATGGATAGCATCTTTCATTATGGGTCCTTTGGAATTGTATTGAATGATTTTATTGATCAGAGTAGCCAAGTCTTTCATAGTGGATCATTATATAATATTGCTGTTACTATATACAGTGTTCTCCTGCTTCTGCTCACTTCACTTTGCATGAGTTCATATAAGTCTTCCCAGGTTTTTCTGAAGCCATCTCCTTCATCATTTCTTATAGCATAATACTATTCCATCATAATCATCTACCACAAGTTGTTCAGGCATTTCCCAACTAATGGACAACCTCTCAATGTCTAATTCTTTGCCATCACAAAAATATCCGCTATAAATATGTTTGCACATATAGGTCCACCCCCTGCCCCCTTCATCTCTTTGAGATACAGACTTAGTAGTGTTATAGCTGGGTCAAAGTTTGATAGCTCTTTGGGCAAAGTTCCAAATTTTTCTCCAGAATGGTTGGACTAGTTTACAACTCCATAGCAGTGAATTAGTATCCCAATTTTTCCACATCCCCTCTCGCATTTGTCATTTTCCTTTTCTGTCATATTAGCCAATCTGATAGGTATGAGGTGGTGTCTCAGAATTGTTTTAATCTGCATTTCTAATTGGTTAGAATTTAGAATATTTTTTCATGTGACTATTGATAGCTTTTATTTCTTCTTCTGAAAACTGCCTGTTCATATCCTTTGACCTACTTTACAACTATTTACATTTAAATAAATGAATATCAATGCAAAAATCATTTATTCACTGCAAGTCCTTGTCAGTATTCTTTGTTAGTCTAGTCATTGACTTTTTCTCAAATTTGGCCATAGTTAATATATACTCTACTCGTCTATTTCTGCTTTTTTCAACTTTATTTTAGGTCTTTTTTCTGTGTTGCTTTGCCTTGTTCTTACTTGTTAACATGAATTGTATTATGGTTTTCTATTACTTGAATATGCTTCACCCAATTTAACTATCCCTTTACTGTTGGCTATATAGTCTGACTCCAGTTGTTTGTGATTACAAATAAATCTGTTATAAAATTTTTGAATAGGAAGCTTTTATTTACAACTATGTCTGATAGATTGCCAACAATGGAATTAATAGCATCCCTTCCCTCTCCCCTTTTTTTGTCCATTGTGATCACCTCATTTCCATTGGACAGAAGTATTTTGCAATCGGACATCTTAGGCCACATTATGGTAGATGAGTCTGAACTGAAGTCAAATTAAAAATGTAAAATAAAAATGTTTATTCTAGATCCTCTAATGCACAATTTATTATCCTTCATGTTTTTTAGGTCCAACTTTACTATTGTGCTCTCTGTAAAATATGTGTGTGTTTTTTTTTCTTTTTGTTATTTTGCTTTTTGACTATAGGTTTCTTTCCTTGTATCATTGGCTGGAAATGCAGCAGCTATTCAGGGTCTCATCCTATGACTGATTGTAATAAGAGCTTTAATCTACTCCATTTTTCTAGTCTGGGCCAGTTTTTCCCTCTTCAGGCAGTGGTGGTCAACTCCATCCCATGGGCTCAATTTATAGGTACTAGATTTAGTTCAGACACTTGATTGGTTATAACTCAGAACTCTCAAAGAACTGACAATGGTCTGTGTTCTAACGTTAAGTTAATGTATCATATTGATCTGAATATAGGTCACCCCAAAATAAAGGCCTTTATTTTTCATTTTCATTATAAAATGAAAGAAAAAACTACATATGCATATACTGAAAAAAAATTACAGAAAATTAGCATATTAAAGATAAATTTATTGTGAGGTTTTAAAATTTTTCTTTTAATTTGAATATAAGTATTCATTTTTATTATGACTTCTTTCTCTATCCTCTTCATTTTAATTCTATTAAGTATTTATTAAACATCTATTATGGACAAAGCCCTGTGCTAGGGACTGAGGGTGTAAAGTTTGAAAACTCACCTAGGCTAAAGTGGAGGGAGGGTTGGTGCATGATTTTTGGTTTGCATGCACTCAATGCAGATTCTGAAGCTGAGATGCAACAAAGTATGGATCAGTTCTCTGCTTCTTGTGTTAATTTTGATCTAACAACACAAAGAAAACACAGGTATTCCGCCAGCCAGCACCACACCATGCATCCATTACAGCAAATGGAGAAGTTTTAAATGCTGTGGATAAGATCATTTACCTTGGCAGTATACTTTCCAGGGATGTATACACAGATAATGAGGTTGTTGTACACATTGCCAAAGTTATTTCAGTGTTTGGAAGGCTAAAAGGAAAGTGTGAGAGAGAAGACATATTAGATTGACTACCAAACTGAAGGTCTACAGAGCCATTGTACAACCTCATTGTAGTATGCTTGTGAAACCTGGACAATATATCAGTGCCATGCCAGGAAAATGAATCACTTTCATGTTTCCGTTTGAATTGTCTTAGGAAGATTCTGAAGATCATCTGGTAGGATAAGGTACCAGACACTGAGGTCCTTTCTTGCATTCAAATTCTACTGTAGAGAGTGCAACTCTAGTGGGCTGGTCACATTGTTTGAATGCCAAATGTATGCTTTCCTAAAAAACTATTTTATGGATGTGGTAAAATTATTAGAATTTGGCTCACTCATTTGGGAGGGGCCACACCTGGCCCATCCTGAAGTTATGTATGCTACTGAAGTCAGAAGGAGAAACCCCTCTCCGTAGGCCGTTTTTGAAGGACCTCCCCTTTTGGGGGAAGGAGATTAGACACTTGCTGAAGGGAGTCTGACTCTTTTCTGGAGCTCTCTCTCTTTCTTCTCTCCAGGTGGTTGCGAACAGCTAGAGCAGACGTCCTAGGTGGTGAGTTAACATGCCCAAAGAATGGTGCTAAAGCTTCTAATTTAAGACCACCCCACAGTTTAGATTTTAAACAACACATGGAGAACTCACAGAAGACAAGTGCTCACATGTTGGTCAGGAAAAGATATATAAGGACATTTTCAATGTCTCAAAAACTTTGGAATTGATTGTATGACATGGGAGACCCCAGCACAGGACCACCCATCATGGTGTACCCTCATCAGAGAAGGTGCTGTGTTCTGTGAACAAAGTACAATTGAAGTAGCTCAAAAGAAATGTGAGACGTGTGAATTTAGAGAGTCCACCTCAAAAGTTCAAATGAACTATTTGTGCCCAACCTGTGGTAGAGCATTCTGAGTTTGTATCGGTCTGATCAACTCCATTTGGATACACTGTAACTCGACTCTGACATGGTGATGTCATTTTGGTTCTCTTCAAAATGAAGGACAATCACCAAACATTTTATCTGGGGATAGATTTGCACACAAACAACTGTGAAACAAGTTTTAAATTAAGTACATAGGAGTATGAGTTGTCATTCTCATTTCCTGCTCATCCCACGGTATGCACATTTATAGGTTGTTTTCAAATTCTATACAAGCCAGTTTAGAGAAAAAAATTGGCCTATATTAGCACTGCTAAAACAAACTTTGAAAAGAGATTATTTAAACTACTTAAAAGAACAAACTAGTGATTCCTTTGGGCAGTTGGGTGGTACAATGGATAGAATGCTGGGTCTAGAGTCAGCAAGACTCCTCTTTGTGAGCTCAAATCTGGCCTAAGAGACTTAACTAGCTATGTGAGCCTGGGTAATAATTTAACCCCATTTGCCTCATTTCCTCATCTGTCAAATGAACTGGAGAAGGAAATGGAAAACCACTCCAGTATCTTTGCCAAGAAAACTCCAAATGAGGTCACAGAAATGACTGAATAGCAACTGATTATTTTAAGAGACTTCATATACTTTAAGAAAGAAAAATTTACAGGAAAAATTATTATAATTTTTTTTGTTGTTTTTGTTTTTGTTTTGTTTTTTCGTGAGGCAATTGGGGTTAAGTGACTTGCCCAGAGTCACACAGCTAGTAAGTGTTAAGTGTCTGAGGCTGGATTTGAACTCAGGTCCTCCTGAATCCAGGCCCGGTGCTCTATCCACTGCGCCACCTAAATTTATTATAAATTTTAAAGGAATAGCAAGTTGCATATAATAGATTTGCAGTTTCATGTGCAATCATCTTTTAATTTCATAAATTAAAAATAAAATACTTTAAAAACATGCATACAAAATATTAATATTCATTACAAATTAAAATTAATTATAAATTAATTACTATATATTTTACACGGTCATTAATAAGATTTCTAAAGGAACTTTACTATGTACTATTTTTTTAGTTTGGTTCAAATAATTTAATTGAAGCTTAACCATTGTATGTCTTCTCAAAATTTTCTCTTACTGCAGACTTTTCACAAATTCAGGCTGAACTTCCCCTCCAATGGTTTGAATTCCTGAGATTTCAGTGGATGTGCAGACAGCTGGCAATTTCAATCAGGTGCTAGAAATGTTTTCAGGTATTGGAAATATCCTTAGGTGTTATGAAAACAAGAGTTTCAGAAAATCCAAGGCCAGTCAGTCAACAAGCATTTATTAAAAACATACAGGCCCTGTGCCAAAGGCTGGGATCCAGAAAAAAGCAAAAGTGCAGTCCTTTGTCCTCAGGAATCTCAACACTTGAATGAGGGAAACAATCTGCCAATAACTATGTACATACATACAAATGCACATATATACATACAATTTAGACTGTGTAAAAGGAAAGTCATTTTAGAAGGAAGAGACTATATTAGAGCACATTCCAAGAATCAGCCAATGAGCATATAGGGCATCAGAAAGCCCAAAACTTTTGAAAGCCCAAGGTAGTTTAGATGCCGGGAATTTGGTACAGGCCTACCTCAGAGATACTGTTGGTTCAGTTCCAGACCACCTCAATAAAGTGAATATCATAATAAAGTAAGTGAAATTATTTTTTTGGTTTCCCAGTGCATATAAAAGTTATGTAGGGGCAGCTACGTGGCGCAGTGGATAAAGCACTGGCCCTGGATTCAGGAGGATCTGAGTTCAAATCTGGCCTCAGACACTTGACATTTAATAGCTGTGTGATGCTAGGCAAGTCACTTAACCCCAATTGCCTCACCAAAAAAACGAGAAAAAAGAGGGAAAAAATTATGTTTACGCTCTACAGTAATCTAGTAAGTGCAATAGAATTATGTCTAAAAAATGTACATACCTTAATTAAAAATACTTTATTGCTAAAAAATGCTAACCATCATCGGAACCTTAAGCTATTCATCTTTTTTATCTTTTATTTTGCTGGTGGAGGGTCTTACCTGGATGTTGATGGTGGCTGATTGATCAGTGTGGTGGCTGCTCAAGGTTGGGATGGCTGTGGCAATTTCTTAAAATAAGACAACAAGAATTTGTGGAATCAATTGACTCTGCCTTTCACATGAACACTTAGAGGCAATTGTAGGGTTATTAGTAGGCCTAATTTCAATATTTTTGTGTCTCAGGGAATAGAGAGTTGTGAAAAGAGAAAGATAGGCAACAGAAGGTCAGTGAAGCAGTTAGAACATGCACAGCATTTATTAAGTTTATCATCTTATGTGGGTGTGGTTTGTGGCACCACCAAACAATTATAATAGTAACTTCAAAGATCACTGATCACAGGTCACTATAACAGATATAATAACTATGAAAAATTGAAATATTATGAGAATTACCAATATTTGACATAGGGACATGTGAGAACATGATGTTGGAAAAAATGGTATCAATAGATAATACTTCACGTAAGGTTGCCACAAACCTTCAATTTGCAAAAAACACAATATCTGTGAAGTACAATAAAGAAAAGCGTGATAAAACAAGGTATGTGTATAAATGTTTGTGGAATTGGATGGAATTATAGTCCTTGGTACATATTAAATGCAACCTAATATTTCTCATTCATTTATTCATTCCCTAATATAACAATTACTATTGTGCTATATGTAAAATGTGTTTTGTTTTGAGCATGGGTCTCTTTCCCTTTATCAGTCAAGCTGGAAGTGTAGCTGCTATTCAGGGTCCCATCCTATAATTAATTGGTACAGGATCTTTAAGCTGCTCTATTTTTCCTAATTCAGATCCTCATCCCCTCTCATATAAATAACACTGAGTGCAGAGCCAGAAGACATACTTACTACATTTGTTAACTTAAGCACAGGACAGTGATAAAGCACTAGCCCTTGAGTGAGGAGGAACTGAGTTCAAATCTCACCTCAGACACTTACTAGCTGTGTGACCCTGGGCAAGTCACTTAACCCCAATTAAAAAAACAAACAAACAAACAAAAAATCATCCAAGGCCATTTCTAGTTGTTCCGATGTATATCTTGGTGCTGGACCCAGATGGCTCTGGAGGAGAGAGTGAAGTTGGTGACCTTGCACAGCCCTCCCTCACTTAACATCACTCCCATGTCATAGTTCTCTTCAAGAATGAAGGACCAGCAATAACCTAAGCAAGTCACTTAACCCTTCTGGGCCTCAGTTTCTTTACTTGTAAAATAATGGTGGTAGTGGTCTGGCTGAACTCTAAGGTCTCTTCTGGCCCTAACTACAATCTTACCACATTATGGAGAGGATTTCTTGTCAGTTATAGGTGAAGTCCCTTCGGTTCTGTGAGTCTCTACCAGGTCATTTTCCCTCTCAGAGTCTCAGTGCCCTATTTGTGGAAGGAGGGAGATGATGTTTAGAGTTCCTTGGAGTTCTAAAATCTTTTGACCTCCCTTCAAGCTCTGACCTTCCATGTCAGGTCAGTATGTATGGTTTTATGATTCAAGGTCATGGTTCCTGCTGATGTATTTGGGGGCATTGCTCACAAAAGAAGCCTCCTTTCTTCTAGTGATGTCTCTGCATTCATCAGGATCCCGGAGGTGACATTTCTTAGGCCAACTGAAAACATGCTGGGTGTGCAGATGTTAAGGATCCGAGGAGGATGCAGATGCTGGTTTTCATTGCTTGGAGCCTCTACTATAGACAGGTTTAGGATTAGGACTCTTGTTGGCTTCATCTCAGCACATTTCAAGCTTATAGTGGCTATGCAGGCTATGCCTTGGCACTTTAGAATGGGGGTGTCCCATTCTATAGATAGTGAGCAGTGACATATTGTGGTATTCTGATGGACTGAACCTCATTTGGAGGGAGCTGGATTCTCTTCTTGCTTCTGCAGGAAGCAATCAATCCCTACTGTCTCTAGCTCCATGGATGGGCTGGTGGCTCAGACACACAACCAGCTGTGCACTTGGGTCCAAGTCCCTCAAAAAGCCACTTAGGGTACAAACACAGAGTTTTTAGACAAAATTCATACATAGCACTAATAGGAGACTGCCCTATCACAAATGAGGTGAGGAAGCAAGGATAGTCTGAATCCCTGAAATCAGAATATTCTCTGAAATATCTACAAAAGAATAAGGAATGAAGCATGGGGAACCAGAAAACTACTCTAACTGTGCCACAGCAAGGAGGCAGCTGGGGGTGGGACAATACCTAGTCTCTGGGTCAGTTAAGCCTTAAAATACATACATTCAAGAGGCTAGGGCCTACCAATCACCTTTGTTTTCTCTGGCTCACAGCTTCTCACTCCCTCAATCCTTATGCTGATGATATATAAGGATAAAAACTAACCTTTAAGGCTTGCAAAACATTTTGCATATAATTACTTATTTGGAGCTCATAGCAACCTTATATGGTATCATCATCATCTCTATCTTTCAGAAAAGGAAACATTTTTACCCCCCCACTTTTCCCCTATAGTGAAAAGTTAACTATTCCATTCTATAACCAGGCATCCAGAGCCATAAGCAAAGTTCACTCATCTCTAATGCAGACAGTTTGGTCAATCCACTCAATCAATAAATGTTTATTGAGTGTCCTTAAGGTGTCATAGATGAAATGGGAGTTCGGGAAGAGGAGATAAAGCTTTCAATAATAGCTCAATTAAACTCATTTGGCTATACCTCACTTAACCTAATAAATCTGCCCCTGATTTATGCAAAGCAAACTTTGGCAAATTGAATATTATAATGGATTACATGAGTTTGCCTATTTAAAGAATTATCATAAAAGGCAAAATGATATAGTGGATTAGAGAGCTAGCCTTGCATCCTAGAAGGCCTAAGTTCAAGTACACACACACACACACACACACACACACACACTCACTCACACTGTATGACCTATGGCAAATCATTTACCTTCTTAGGATTCTGGGGGAAACTCTCTAAGATTATTAATTACAGAGGAGGTGCTGATTTGCCCCAAAAAGGGAAATTTTTTATCTGGGAGTTTATTATGTAAATGAAATCACATTGTCAAGGCTTATTCCTATATGTTAAAACATAAGCTGATGGAGTTTTGGATGTGCTTTCTGCTTACTCCATCAACAAGTTGTGTGGCTTCTCCGTGGCACTGTTTTCCTCCTCTATAGAGTTTGGAGTAATTATACCTCAGGATTCTTTCTAGCTCTAAAGATTCTGGAAGGAGTCATAAAGTTTATCCAGTCCAACCTCTTCATCCTGGTCATTCATTCATTCATTCATTCATTTAAGTTTCAGCAATTTTTTTTTTTGTTTTGATATCATGATGATTTCTGAATCTACCCATCTTACCCACCCCACACTGCCACGAGCCCCTCCTTGTAACAAAGAAATGGTTAAGCAAAATCAGTCAGCACAGTGACTGTATTTGGTAATGTATACAGCATTTTTGCATCTGTAGTCTTCCTCATCTCTACCAAAAGAAAAAAAAAAGAGGTGAATTTCATCATTTGTTCTCTTCCCACGGCTGCCCATCCCTATGTAGCAAGTGTCACTCTTCAGAAAAAGCTTCTTCCTGCAGAAGCAAGAAGAGAATCTAGCTCCCTCCAAATGAGGTTCAGTCCATCAGAATCCCATGGGGAACAGTATATGTGTGCAATCAGTCATTATAATTATTCATAATTTGGTTTTCTTCAAGAATTTTCATTTCTATTATAGTTTTCATGTAGGTAGTGAGACTCTCTAGTCTATAGAAGACCTTGGTACAGTGCCTGGCATATAGTAGGTATTTAATAAATGTTTATTGATTGATTGAAAGGTTTATTTATTTACCATTCTTCCTACCTATCTACTCACTGGTAGGTTGCGTCACTAGACCACTGCCAGCTACATCTTTCCCTCAGAATTCCCTCAGAAACATTTTGTTGTTGAATTGTTTCAGTTGTGTCTGGCTCTTTGTGATCCCAGTTTTCTTGTCAAAGATACTTGAATGGCTTACCATTTCCTTTTCCATCTTATTTTACAGATGAGTAAACTGAAGTAAACATTTAAGTGACTTACTGAGGGCCATATTGCTAGTAAGTATCTGAAACTGGATTTGATTCTAAGCCTGGTTCTCTATCAACTGAGTCACCCAACTGCCAGAAGCATTGTGGTTCTTTTAATGCCATATAGACTTGAGCTCCCATTCCTCTATGTTCTTCATAATAGTAATCATACATTCTTTTTGTCCCAGTATCATTTGCTAATGCCATCTATCTCCCCAATATCATTTAATCTCAATATCATCAATAAGCAATTAACATCATAAAAAATTAATAAAAAGGAAAAAGTAAAAATAAAAAATAAGCAGGTAACATCAATTAGCTGTTACAAAGGGATGTTTACTGAAAAGATATAGTAAGAACCAAAGTACAAAACATCCCCTTCAAAGTGGGACAGATTCTTCCATGTTGGTCCTTGGGTACAATGGGCTCAAATTTGAGAGATTACTATTTTTTGTTGTTTTTTTGTTTTTGTGGAGCAATGAGGGTTAAGTGACTTGCCCAGGGTCACACAGCTAGTGTCAAGTGTCTGAGGCCAAATTTGAACTCAGGGCCTCCTGAATCCAGGGCCAGTGCTTTATCTACTGCTCTACCTAGCTGCCCCTAAAGAGATTACTATTAAACATTAGCCCTATCAGTTCACCTTTCCTAGAGGACATGGTGTCTTAGCTGCCTGGTAGATTCACTGCTGGTCTGAGGTCATACAGGTCCTTTTACAGGACTAGCTCACCATCTGGCTTGGCTGTCACAGCCTCAGCTGTTTCTGGACCTCTGGTATGTCCTTCAACTTTTGGAACCTCACAAGGTCATAGCCTGGTACACTCTGTCTCAATATTCATTCACAGCAGCTCTTTCCCCTTGTTCATCACCAGAGAAAAGAAAACAAGAATTGACCTTTTCATGTTTTTGTATGCACTCTCAATTCCAACTCGAAAGCCAATAAAAAGACTGTTCTTCACCACTAGGTAAACAGACAGGAAACACACAGAATCCCACATGCTCTGAATGAAAGGGGCAAGATCCCTCCATTACATGTCATCATTTACTTCCAGAAGCAGGCTTGCCAAACCCTTTACATGTATGTTGTCAGAGTACACTAAGACCTGAGCCCCAGTGACCATGTAGATTACATTGAAAAAAAAAACATTCTCCTGGTTCTGCTTAATTCACTATGTACCAGTTAATACAAGTCTTTCCATGCTTCTCTTAATTTCTCACATTCACTGGTTCTTAGAACACAAAAATAGTCTATTAGATTCAGATTCCAAAAATTTGTTCTTCCATTCCCCAATCAGTGGGAACTCAATTTGTTTTCAGCATTTTGCTACCACAAAAAAACCGCTGTCATGAATAGTTTAATACATATGGAACCTTTCTCTTTTTTTTGCTCTCCTAGGGGTTGTAACAAGTAATGCCACCTCCCCCCAAGCCCATTATACAGATCAGAAAACGAAAGCTAAGAAAGATTAGGTGATTTGTCCATTGCTGTATGGTTAGTTTGAAAAGGAACAAATTCCTCAAAGATATCTGTTTTATAAATTTGGATATTCAAATATAATATACAACACTGAAACAGTGGATTGAAATTACATTTAAATTGTTGAATATTAAAAATATAGTTTTTGTATCTGCCTGTTTCCTAAAGATCAGAGAAATAATGTTTAATCTCTCCTATAAAATTAATAAAACAGATCAGAGAAATTTTAATATCTTATAATATCTCCTACAAATAAACCAGATCAGAGAACATGATACCTGTCCTCCTACGAAACAGATGAGAGACAGACAGAAAAACATAATATCAATTTAATATTTTGTCCCAAGAAGAAAGATAACACAACATGATCATGTGGAGACTTCCCTAAGAGAGAAGCTAGGAGACTCCCCATTTCTGAGAGTATATATATAGTTTTAGTCCACTGATTACAGGGCATGGTCGGTTTCAATAGTATGATACAGAAATCAACCCATAAGCAAAAAGCAGTTTAACAATTTCAGTTATAATAAGTATGGAGGGAATACAGAAGCATCATGATAAGATTACAAGATTCCAAAAAAGGGTTTGGCAAGGATGAGGACACCCAGATGTTACCATAAAATAGAGACTTACTATCCTGAGGGAGAAGAAGTCACTAGGTAGGTAGAGTCTTTTATCTGCTAGCTATCTGGGTTCAGGTTTGGAGTTCAGTTGAAGTGGACCTTATTCGTCCTTATATGGACACAACTCCAGAGCGGACCTTATTGAAACTAGGGCTCCTTGAACCATGTGATTTTGTTAGCCTGAGGGGGAGGAGGGGATCTGAAACCTTTGTCCTATAAACAGGTCAGGAGGAGTATGATTAACTGTTATATCCTCATTGAGAGGAGACAACTACCCATTTTCTCACAGTATGTTTCTCCAAATTTCCAAAATAGATATTTGAGGGACTTATTTCTTTTCAAACTAACCAGATAGCAATGGACAAATCACCTAATCTCCATTCAGATATTAAGGGAACATTAAGTTCCCCCAAACTCTGGCATGAGCACTCCTGAATGCCTAGAAAGTGGTATTCAAGACACAGCCTGTGTACTAGATGATTGTGCAAAACATTAGTTTTCTTTGAGTCACAAGCCTTAGGCAGGGAGGCAGCTTGGTCTCCCACATAATAATTCCTAAATGAAATACAGAGTGAGAAGAGTAAGCCACTCTTTAATGCCAGATCCTACAATACTCTGCTGAAATACTCTACTGAATACAATAGGCTACAATGCTCTACTGAAAAGAGGTGTTTTTTTTTAATTGTTCTGATTTGTTTTTGTTTTCTGCCTTCAGGGACAGATAGCTCTGTGATAATTCAACAAGTCAGCTTAGAAACCCCAGGGAAGAAGCTCTGCTTCTCTCAGTAACTTTGTGCTGACTGAAGGCAGCTTCAATGTGAAAGACAGGTTGGTGCCCCACCCCTATAGCTACCCCCATAGCTCAATTGCCCTTCCTTCCTTATTGAATTAATGCAGAGGACCCTTTAAAAGAGAGAACTCCTTTTCCCTTAACTTTGAGAGCATTTCGCTCTCTGAAGGGAAAAATAAAGTTCAGTAGAAAAATAATAGATAAAACTGATTTACTATACATTGGAAAAGGCCCCTCTGTTTAACAAATTCTGGGATTCCCCATCCCCACTCTGGCTTTTCCTGGTGGCCTCTGCATAAAATAGACATATCACATTAGGAGAGTTAGATCATTTGCAGACAAGCTTATCTCAGTCTAGTCACAGACTTGAAGGTACCCGCACCTATATGCTGTGGGAAACCTAGCCTGTTTCTATAAAAATATACATCTCTTCTGTTGAACTCCTAATAAATACCTGGCAAATCTCAAGCAGTGAACCTTGGCTGACCTACTTGTGTACATCCTTTCAATCCCTCCCTTCTGCTCTTTCTGTGGAGTGGCTAAAAACCTATGGACACTTTTCGGAATCATAAATCCAGATAACTGTTAGTTTGGGGGATTTGGGGAATGATTTCAGGAAGTAGCAAGGAATCATCAGGTTTGGGGCCATTTCATGGCTTTCCATCCCCAAGGGTTTACATATGCTGTCTGCCTCCATCCCTGCAGATTTGCATTTCCTGTTTGGAAGGAACTAAACCAAGTAGTATTTAATTTCTGAATGATATTAATCAAAATTGTATTTTAAATGACAGTTCTTGGTAATGTGGGAACAGCAGCATGTCTTGCAGAAAGATGTATTCTGTCTGCAGGACTGTGGGTGTGAAGAAATGCGCGTCTTTTTTGCACAAAGAATAATTTCATAAATATATGCATATGTGTATATATTCGTATACATATATTCTTTTTCCATATGGCATATTTTTTCAATCCCTGCCATGTATGCTTTCAGAATCAACATAGCACAAGAGCTCTGAATTCCAAAATTAGACTTATGAAGTCAAGGGACTGAGATAAGCTCAGAGAACATAAAATTTAAATATTTAAATGATTATTTTTCTTATAGTTAATATTTGGTTCCATTAAATAACTAAATTAACATGAATCTTTTTATATCCAAAATATACCATATCAAGATTCCTCCATACAACTTCTAAATTAATTTGCCCAAGAATTGGAAATCGGTGGAATACCCATTAATTGGGGAATGGCTGAACAAGTTGTGGTATATGAATGTAATGGAATACTATTGTGCTATAATAAATGATGAATAGGCAGATTTCAGAAAAACCTGGAAAGACTTACGTGGACTGATACTGAGTGAAGTGAGCAGAACCAGGAGAACATTGTACACAGTAACAGCAACACTGTGTGATGATCAACTGTGTTAGACTTAACTCTTCTCAGTAATACAATGATCCAAGATAATTCCAAAGAACTCATGATGGAAAATGTTCTCCACATCCAGGAAAAAGAAACTGTGGATTCTGAATGCAGATTGAACCATCATGTTTCTACTTTTGTTTTTGTTTTTTAAGGTTTTTCCCTTTTGTTCTGATTCTTCTTTCACAACATGACTAATGCAGAAATATGTTTAATGTGATTGTACATATATAACCTATACCAGATTGCTTTCTCTCTTGGGGAGGGGGGAAGGAAGGGAGGGAGGGAGAAAAATTTGGAACTAAAAATCTTATGAAAACAAATGTTGAAAACTATCTTTACATGTAACTGGAAAATAATAAAATAAAAATTAATTTGCCCAAGGTGCAGGTTTCACCATGTTATTCTCCTGCTCAAGAATCTTCAGTGGCTCCCACCTACTACCCACTTCCCAGTATTTAAAACTCTTCACAATTTGGCTCCAACCAATCTTCACATTACTCCCCTTTATAAAACCTACATCATTGGCAAACTGACTTACTTGCTATATCCCAAATACAATATTCCATCTACTACTTCTCCTTGGCACAGGCTGTTTACCCATATCTCAAATGCCCCCCCTTTCTCCTGTTTCTTGTAAACCCTAGATCCCTTTAAGACTCAGTTAGAGTTTTACTTCAGAAAGAATGGGCCTGTTCTAATTGCCCCCAGGTATTAGTGCCCTACCATCACCCCCTCCAAAAATTACTTTGTATTCACTTTTGCATCTATATTGTATCTACTTTTCTGTATACACATTGCCCTTCTCCTCTCCTAGAATGTAAGTTTTTTGAGGGCAGGGACAATTTAATTTTGTCTTTATCCCTAATTTAGTCTCTGATACAAAATAGACATTTAGTAAATACTTATCTGATTGAATAAATATAAAGCATTAAATTCTATGTTTTATGAGGAGAGGATACTAAACTTCATGTGATATAAATTGCAACAGTGGTGATCAGAGAGGGAAAGTCTTGATTTTCCCAGTTTATAACCTACTTAGGGTTTGGGTTCCAGCCTAGAAGTAGAAGGCTTTTGGTGTCTGAAATTATTTACTTTGGTTAACATATGACTTAAGGGGGGAAAAGGCATCTTCAAAAGGCATCTTGGACATCAAAAGACTCATATAAAACAACATTTTAATCATTTAATGTAAATGAATCAGAAATTGATGTATTGTATTTCCCTTAAAGTACACAGGGGTTTGAAATTAAAGGGGAAATGCGTGCCAGATTGTGTTTTGAATTTTATTGAACCCAAGATGTTTCTGAAACAGATTGTAGTGTTGGACCAACTTAAAACAGTCAAGTTCACTTCTTCCTTAAAAGGAAGGGGGTGGAGAGCTCAGCAGCGGGAAGTAATATGATCTAGTTTGGGACTTTGATGGCTCCATATAAATGGACAGTATTTTAAAATAAAAATCTCCTTACTCATCACTGAAAATGGTCTCCTTTGTGATAGTCTAACTACATTTTAACACCAAACAGTAACTTTATAGCAATTCTAAAATACAAAGTTGGAAAAATGAATGTGTAGTCAGCTGAAATTGCAGGGTAAAACTTAAGAAATAAAAATAAAATGCAATATTTTTTTAAAAGTGCAAACTTCAGTTAACTTGAGAAACAGAACCTAATTATTATAAAACATATATCATTCTAAATTATCTTCTAATCTTTGTAGAAATATATGTGTGTATACCCAAATATGTATATATTTTTATATATCTATACATATGTGTATATATATTTCATATCATAGATTATTGATTTATTCACCCATGTAAAAATATGTATTGGGTGCCTACTATGTGCAAGGCACTGGGTTGAGTGATATAAGGATAAGTATAAAGACAAATAAGGCATAGTTACTGCCCTCAAGGAGCTTACAGTCTAGTAGGGGAGATCAAGAATCTGTGATATTATCAATGCTTGCTCCACCACCAATGCAGATTGCTAAGACTTTCTGCTTTAGTCGATGGTTTCATGAGTTGTTATCAAACTCATCACCTGAATCAAGGGAATGTCCATCAACTGAGGAATGACGGAAGAAGCTGTGGTATAAGATTGTGGTGGAATGGTCTTGTGCTATAGGAAATGACAAACAGGATGATCCCAGAAAAAACCTGGAAAGACTCATGAGCTGATGTATAGTGAAGTGAGCAGAGCTGGGAGGACATTATGCATAGTGACAGCGGTATTGTTCAATGAGCAATTGTGAACGACTTAACTACTCTCAGCAATGCAATGATACAAGACAATCCCAAGGGACTAATGACAAAGCTTACTATCCACCCCCATAGAAAGAACTGATAAAAAGAGCACTTGTGGATTGTACATATATAACCTGGTTGCTGTCTTGTGGAGGGGGAAGGAAAGGGAGGGAGGGAGAAAAATTTGGAACTCTAAATCTTATGAAAATGATTGTTGAAAACTACCCTTACATGTAACTGGAAAAATAAAATTAATGTTTGTTGGTAACCCAACAGGAAAAAGAAAAGAAAAAAACTCATCACCAACTTCCTGGTGAAGAGATTTGGGGAACTTGACCGGGCTAATTGTCATAGAACAGGGTATTACTATGCTTACCCTCAAAGCTTTTTAAGCTTTTCAATGACAGAGCTCATCTTTTCATGGCATAGATTTCAAGAAACCAGAACCACTTCCACACTATGGCAAAGTATCATAATAGTGCTTTAGTGGAAGAATACAAATATTATCTCCATTTTATAGATGAGAAAATCAAGGCTCAGAAAGATTATATATTAAGTATTAGAGTTGGGACGTTTTCCCCAGGGGAAAGAGAAATCCTTTCCAGTTAAGAGGAAGTATAAAGGAAGCAAAGTAGAAGAGATGGGCTTTAAGGATGGGAATGGGACTGAGAGAGCAACTGGAGGGGGAGAAACAACCAGAAAAAAGGCAAAATCGTGACTAATGAGAGTTTTGTGTTCTGCAGAAAAATGTAGACTTATTCACTAGGTAATTGTACTTTCCCTAAGAAAGAGAGAAGTGAGGGGGCAGCTTGCTGGCTCAGTGTATAAAGCACTGGCCCTGGATTCAGGAGGACCTGAGTTCATAAATCCAGCCTGAGACACTTGACAATTGCTAGCTGTGTGACCCTGGGCAAGTCACTTAACCCTCATTGCCCCACCAAAAAAAAAAAGAAAGAGAGAAAAGAAAGAGAGAAGTGATATTATATAAATGTCCAATACATTTAGGACACTAAACTCCCCACTATTTAGGGGGTGGCTAATTCACAAATAAGAGCTTGTCAGTTTTTATAATCCATTAACATTTCTACCCATGGTCATTGTATGATCAAATGAGATAATGTATACAAGACACATTGTAATCCTGTGAAATATCTATAAGCATCTGCTATCAGTCTTCTGGAATCCGGAATCCTGTTTGGGCCAGTTGCTTAGTTGATTGGCACAGGGCTCCAAGAAAACCAAATCTGTGGGTCCACATCCCACAGGGACTATTTAAAATGTGCCTTTGCTTGAAGGCTATAGGCACTATCCTACTTACACCCCTTCTTTTGAATTTCTATGGTGTTGGTCACAAAGGTGGAGGAGGTGAAGAAGTGTGGCTGACTCAAGCAAACAGATCAATACTACTGAGAAGTGGAAAGAGGGCTAGATTTGAAGCTGAAGGAACTTAGCACAGTTCTACCTCACCTAAACCAATTCACTTGCAAGTCAAGATATCACCTTCTTTATGTCATGGTCCTCTAAGACCAAAGGACAAACAACAAACAACAACAATGGATATAGATATAGATGACTACATTTGCCCCATTATACTAGCAAGATAATGAAGTCAGCACCATTAGCCACCAAGTGTACAGACATAGTTGCCGCCAAAGACATTGCCAGCATGCCAGAGAGCAGAGGGGTCATTGGTTAGGAACTCCACTTGTGCTGAATGTATGGTTTCCAATGTAAACCAACCATAATAGATGGTTGTCTCTTCTTTCCTCAAAGAGATTTAAGGGATGGAGAACTCGAGTCTTTCTCAGGAACCCATCCTGGTGTGTTTTTGTAACTCTGATAGTGAAACTCATTTCTATGTTCAAACAAAATCTCTCCTCCTTATTCTAAATTAATTTCTTCTTGCTTGGTTCTTCCATGGAGAACAATGGTTAGTACTTCCCCTTTTACACTATATACACACACAAGAGGGAACTGGTCATTTGTTTTCTCTAAGTATCTGAGAAATTTAGTTGAGGGCATTTGGTGCATGTCATACCACTGATGAATCCAATGCTTCTTTAGTAAGTTGGTTCATTTCAGACTCTTGGTTTCAGAAGGTACCTTAGATACAATCTAGTACAGGAGTTCTTACCCTTGGATCCATGGACCCCCAAAGGATCTGTGGGTAGAGTCCAGGAGGTCTGTGAACTTTAGTGGGAAAAATTTACACCATTATTTTCACTAACCTCTAACTGAAATGAACATTGCCTTTAATTATTTAAAAAGATTATTGTGAGAAAGGGTGTTGGACGTGGAGGCAAGAAGACCTGAGATGAAATCCAGTCTCTGACACTTCCTAGCTATATGACCTTGGGCAGTCACTCAACCTCTATCTGCCTCAGTTTCCTTATTTGTAAAATAGAGATAGTAATAGCACTCACCTCCCAGGGATGTTGAGAAGATTAATGTGATAATATTTTGTAAGGTACTATGAACATTTTAATGTGCTACTATATAAGTTCTAGTTTAGCATCATCATCATCACCACCACCATTTTTATTACATTTATTGTTGTTATCATCATCATTGTCATCCAGGGGTTTCGTGTCACAAAAGAACATCCTGGACAATAGTTCAGTTGACATTACAAGTATGCATGTAAGAAGAGTTTCAGTCAATTGGCAAGTATTTGTTAGGTGCCTAAAATGTGGTTTTTATGAATGCAAAAGTGGCAGAAATTGGACAGAGGAGAAGTCAAGGAGAAAAGGAAGAATAACAATATATTCATGCTTCTCCCTGGTGCTTGGATTCACTGAAAAATAACTTTGTTTTAACGAAGTTGGTTGGATCATGAGGCCCTACTGAAAACAAATTATGTTTTAATTTAGATTAAAGATAACCCTTCCAAAAGCCCAGGCAACTCTTCAGCTATGTTAAAACATGTTTTGTGTTTTGGAAGTGGGCATGTCTATACAGAGATCTCTTGAGCAGTAAAGCCCAATATATTGTTCTGTTGAGATAACATTCCTATTTCTCAGCCTTTCTTAGTCCTTCATAATCTTAGTTCCTTCCCTCTGTTTATTATCTCCAATTTATCCTGTATATATTGTGTCTGTACAAAACTGTTTGCATGTTGTCCTGCCCTTTCCTCCTCATCTATTAGACTGTTGGCTCCTTGAGGGCGGGGATTCCCTCCCCCCCTTTGTATCTCTACCATTTAGGACAATGCATATATAAACATTAATAAATTCTAGTTGGCTTGACCATTTACTATTAATTACCAGCACCATTAAATAGTAATTTCCAAGTGTAATTAAAACATCGCTTCTGTGTATATTGGGAATGGGTCTTCATCCATAAGTTTCTCCCCAAAATGTAGGAAGAAAACTCCATTGGGATTTCTGCTTCTTTCCCAGCT
Organism: Dromiciops gliroides; assembly: GCF_019393635.1. Lineage (NCBI taxonomy): Eukaryota > Metazoa > Chordata > Mammalia > Microbiotheria > Microbiotheriidae > Dromiciops > Dromiciops gliroides. The sequence continues at coordinate 435,243,664 of NC_057861.1, read as the reverse complement.
GCATCTTCAGCTTTTGCAGTCTGGCCAGAGACCAAAGACAAGCCCTAATTTTTACCCTTGAGTATAAATTAGCCCAGTACGCAGGCTGCAGCATGCCAGAGCTCAGCTCACACTTAGCTTGCCTGAAACCCACTGTAGACGATAGCCAGCCAGGTCTCTTAGGTCCACAGCCCAATTAGGAGAATGTCCTGGAGGTAGGATTTTAAATATGAAATCTGCAGGGTTTGTGTAATAGGTACGCATGCAGGGAACAACTGAGAGGAGATGTGGGTAAATGCACTTGTGGAGAGGTTTAGACAGGAGGCACAGTCATTGTATTTGGGAGGAGAGGCAACATGGTATAGCAGGTAACATGCTACACTCGCATTCAAAATGTCTGAATTTGGATCTCTTTTCTGTCCCCAGCAGTTTAACCACAATCAAGTCACTTAAAGGTTCTGAACCTCAGTTTCCTCATCTGTAAAATGGAGATATGAACACCTGTAGTACTTACCTTATAAGATGGTTGTAGAGATCAAAAGAGATTTTCAAATGCACTTTGTAAACCTTAAAGCATCATGTGAATGTCAGTTTATTAGTATTTGGGGAACTTACCTTCTGCAGGATAATTTTTCTTAAAGCTATATTCATCTGACTCAACCTCAAAGCCTTTAACTGAGTTCTGTTTCTCTTACTGGTTACTGTTTCTATTACTAATCAAGCAATGGTTAGTCTTGGTGATTATTCATCATCTTTGGGATGTGATGGCTGTTCATTTTAGAAAGAAATGGCGGACAGTTTTGGGGGGGATGTTCAGACCTATGATTTCATCAATGCAGAGAAATCCCAATGTAAAAACTCCCTCCACCAATTCAGATGGGCAGCTCATTTATAACTTGAAAGCAAAGAGAGTGGCCCAGGAGTACTGAGAAATTGTGATTTGCCTAGGGTCAGCAAGCATGGGTCCGAAGCCAGACTTGACCCTCTGTGTACCATGCTCTCTCTTAGGAAGACAGCTTCTTGACATTAACTGACTTGTCCAGGCAGTGTGTACAAATAATAGTAGAATTTCATTTGCTAGAAGCACACCTAACACAGTGGCAGAAATTAACACACTATGAAGTAATTGAAATATTAGTATGTAGAAAAGCCAAACTCAGAGGCATGGAACGTGAATTCAAAACCCACCTTTGCCAATGACTACCTGTGTAACTATGTACAAGTCATTCACTCTCTCTGAGTCTAAATTTGCTTATATATCAAATGAGGGGACTGAATAGGTGACTCTCTGGGGATCCTTTCAGCTCCGGAGCTTTGATCCTTCTAGGAAAGGTGGAGGAGAAGGAATCCTAGAATTATAGACTTGAGAAGAACCTTAGAGATGACCTAGTCCAACATCCTTGCTCCACCATTTGGAGCATGAAGAATCCAAAGCCCAGAGAGGTTGTAATTTGTTGAATTTCCCCCAGCTAGTAAATGACCGAGTCAGGACTCGAAATCAGGAGTCCTGTTTCCCAGTCCATTGTTCTAGCGCCATGCTGAAAAACCCTGTCTCCAATTTTAATGAATGGAGGCAGGGATTCACAAAAATAATCACCACTTTCCATTGGTCAAATTATATGTTTGGCAAATAAATGGAACTGAACTGCTACATTTATGTGTATGCTGGTAAGTGTTTAATAGTGAACTCTTTGAAATAAGAAAACACTTTTAAGTTTAATCTGAATTATTAACTTTTTTTCTATAACTTGATTAAGTTTGGAAAATCAAGAAAACAATAAATCAAGCCCTGGTTTTGTAGCATTTGCCAGTTTCTGAAGCATAAATGCTCACATTGACAATTTAACAATTACTGCATAAAAGCTTGTATGAGCTGGCTCCATTGTGCTTGACGATGTCACAAGGGAATGGTTGAAATAGGCCTTGGACATATCTCAAAGTGAGGACACAACTAACACAAAAAATGGAACAGGAAGAACCATTAGTGATTTGGTGTCAACTAGGGGAAGGTACCGAAGGAGAGGCAGTCCTCCAAGTCCACTAGGTGCCATTCCAATGAAATTGGGTTTTAATGGCGCCAGGAGCACACCCAACCACTCTGTACTACGGTGACAACAAGAAAAAGGCAGAAGGACTCTTCTGTAGAGAAGAGGGTTAAATGTGGTTTGCATTTTGAAAAATTAGAGAAACCAGTAAAATGAGATGACAAAAAGACAAATGTAAAGTATTCTTGTAGGAGAGAAAATCAGAGTCACAGAGGAGTAGTGCTCAGCAGGCCTAGGAAGAAAGAACCAAGATTTATGGCAAATAATAAATGGAATACATGTGAATAATAGCATCTGACATGGGCACAGGCTCTGCGAAGGCAGCAGTGAGACTGATTGTGATTTTGTGTAGTGCTTGGCTAACTGAGGAGCATGCCTCTTTATAAAAGTTATAGACTTCATGGGGCGAGGTGAGAGGACAGCAGCCAACACTGTAAAAAAAAAAAAGACATTGAAAATACAATTCCAAAGAAAAGTGAGGGGAAAAAAGGATATATTCATCCAGAAGCATGGTGTCATGAGAGACTGCTAGATTTGGAGTGAAAGAAAAAATCTTAGGTTGCATCCTCCCTCAGGCACTAATTAGCTGTGTGACCCTGAGCAAGTCACATAACCTCTGTTTGCCTCAGTTTCCACAGTTAAAAAGTTGGAATCAATGACCTCTAAGGTCTTTTCCAACTCTAAATCTGTGATCCTGAGGAAGCTTATAGCTGCCTCTGGGCAAAACCTACACTGAAGCTAGATGATGTAATACTCAAGTCAGGAAAACCTGAGTTTGAATCTAGCCTTGATACTTATTTGCTATGGGCAAGATCCTGAGCAAGCTACTTAACCTCAGTTTCTTTTCTTTTCTTTTTTTGGATTTAATATTGTTGTTGTGCTTTCTTCTTTTTTTTATTGAATCATAAAAGTATTTTATTATTTTCCAGTTACATGTAAAGGTGTCTTTCAACATTTGTTTTCATAATATTTTTGTTCCAAATTTTTCTCCCTCCCTCCCTTCCTTCCTCCCTCCCCAAGACAGAAAGCAATCTGGTATAGGTTATATATGTACAATCACATTAAAATATATTTCTGCATTAGTCATGTTGTGAAAGAAGAATCAGAACAAAAGGGAAAAACCCTAAAAAAGAAAACAAAAACAAAAGTAGAAACATTATAGTTCAATGTGCATTCAGAATCTACAGTTCTTTTTCCTGGATGTGGAGAACATTTTCCATCATGAGTTCTTTGGAATTATCTTGGATCATTGTATTACTGAGAAGAGTTAAGTCTAGCACAGTTGATCATCACACAGTGTTGCTGTTACTGTGTACAATGTTCTCCTGGTTCTGCTCACTTCACTCAGCATCAATTCACTTAAGTCTTTCCAGGTTTTTCTGAAATTTGCCTATTCATCATTTATTATAGCATAATAGTATTCCATTACGGTCATATACTACAACTTGTTCAGTCATTCCCCAATTGATGGGCATTCTCTCAATTTCCAATTCTTTGCCTTCACAAAGAGAACTGCTAAAAATATTTTTGTTAGCCCCAATTTCTTTAAGAGTAAAACAGGAAAAAATAGTACCTACATTATCAAAAGGTTGTTGTGAGGATCAAATGTCTAGCCAGGACCTATAACTCAGGGTTGCCCTGTGCTAGGCACTGCTCCATCCTCTAGAAGGATTACAGTCTCCCTCCAAACCCATCTAAATGTATGGACTATCAGGTTACTGGGTGATTATTTGAATTCATTATAAAATACTAAAAAGGAGGTATTTATTTATATCCTAAAGAAGGTCTCTATCTAAAGAAGGAATCTATCTCTTAAGCACCAAAGCAAGTTGGTAGATTCCATATTCAGGCTCAAGTGGGCCCCTGGTCTGCATCCTTCCAATAGTACCAAGTAGTCTGCATATGCCTTGATTAGTCCTGCTGACAGACAACTTGATTATCATCTGCAAAGAGATGAATCAAGGTAGATGAAGAAAAGTTTGCCTGAATTCACTGAATGACATCATGGTTTTGTTGACTGGCAGAAACATGAGCTAACTTTGGGAACTGTCTTTGACCTGGAAGAAAGAAAAGAGTTAGTTATGTTCCCACTGACAGAGAGAAGAACCTGATTCATACAGGTTGAGTACCCAGACCATGGTGCTCCCAGACCCTGGGCAAAATTGGAACTTAGTCCGACTTGGTCTTTGGCACCCTGCCTGGACCTGTTGTCAATCCTTATTTCTCCTCTTTCATTATTCCCATCAGAGGTAGAGGCAGTGGTTCCTCTCTGTGATCACCCATATTGGGAAGTGTGGGGCAGGGAGGAGGGGCTGCTGAGAGCTTCAGTCTTAGACAGGGAAGGGAGGGTCAACTTCAGTTAATTTGTTAGGAGGGGAGGGAGAGGAGGGGAAGGATTCCCCTAGGATACTTGAAAATCACATCCAATTTCAAATTATAGCATTGTAAAAAATCGAATTCCAACACTTTAACAGCATTAAAGTTATAGAATATAAAATTAAATCACTCTCATGGAAAATTGGATAAAATGAATAAAAATGTGGCATATTCCCAGGGCTAACCTTCCCTGTTCTGCATGGGTTTTTGTGGATAGATTGAATAAAAAAATTCAGTTCCACTCTTTGGAGTTCATCTTTCTATGCCTGTAATTGATTCTCCTACTAGAAGGAAGCAAAGGAAAATGGGAGGGTAACCAAGGAGAGAAATGGTCCTGGCATCTGATGAGGACCATTTCTCTCCCTTAAGCTGCAAAGTTTATGCTCTAACTGTTCTTGTAAAGTTGTCCCTGATACAACTAAGTCCCTCACAGTTTCAGAGTAGAACATTTTGATGTTGTGCTCAAAAGGGTCTTGTCAATGACTCTCAGCTCTGCAATTCTTTGATTCTCAAGGTACGTTCTGACTCTCTGTTAATTTACATGGAGGATTCTCCTCTTTGCTGGATACAACTGATTCCTGCACCCTCCAAAGAGATGTTAACTTGCCTGCACACACATGACCTCTTCCTATTGAGCTTGCAATGGCACAGTGGAAAATCAAGTCAGTCAATACACATTTGTTAAGTGCCTATGATCTGTCAGATACAGACTGACTATTTGTGCCTAACTTGTGGTAGAACTGTCCAAGCTGGAGTTGGTTTGATAGCTATAGCCAGGCACACTCTACATCATGATGTCATTTTGTTCCTCTTTGATTACAAAGGACAATGATGAATGAATGAACAATATACCAGGCACTGAGCTAAGTGCTGGAAAGAACACTTGGCTTGGCATAAGGAAACTCAAGTGGATACCTTGGCTCTGACACTTTATATGGGGGTCGGTCACCTTGAGCAAATTACTTAACCCCTCTCATCATCTTCTTTGTAAAATGAAGATGCCAGTACCTGGTCTAGCTGCCTTAAACAAGGCTGTTGCTCTGGTTTTATTGATGTCTTCTATCCTTACATCACAATCATTTCAACCCCCCTCCCCACCTCTAAGACATTGAATCCTCCCTGGTGAAGAAAAAACAAACAAAAACACAACCATTATCACCACATAATAACAGCTAGCATTTATACATCTCTTCAAGACTTGCAAAGTGCTTTACAGATATCATGGCATTTGATCCTGACAACCATCCTGGGGGGTTGGTGCTATCCTGACCTCCCCCGCCATTTTGCAGATGAGGAAACTACCACAGAAAGAGGTGAAATGACTTTCCCGGGGTCACTCAGCTAGTGTCTGAGGCCAGACTTGAACTCAGGTCTTCTTAATACCAGTCCAGCACTCTATCTACTTCACCACTCATTTCCTATAATAACTGTGTCTGAAAGTGTATGTGATACTCCATCCTCTGTCTTGTAGTGGTCTGCTTCTTGACCATGAGGAGAAAGGTCAATTTCATGATCTCTTCTGCAGAATCTTTAATGGTTCAAAAGTCTTGGTGCTATTTTAAGCTTTAATAACTTAAAACTTTACTCACTTTTGGAACCTGCCTTCCATACTGTTCCCTTGGTTCTGTTTATTTTGCTCTGCATCAGTTCATGCAAATCTTCTCAAATAAGTCTGAATTCTTCCTATACTAACAATAATAACAATAGCAGACAGATAACAGTCTGTAAAGCACTCTACATATATTTTCTCATTTGAGTCTCACAGCTTTCTGAGATAGCCACTATTATTAGGTATCAAATGAGGAAGTTGAAGCTGAGACATTATATGATTTGCTCAGGGTCATATAGCTAGTCAATATCTAAGGTGGGATTCAAACCTTGATCTTCCTGTCTCCAGGTTCAGCATTCTATCCCCTGTGCCACATAGCTGCACATCTTGGTCACTTCTTGAATAATTATATTCCATTATAATCTAATCATATACCATAGATTTTCTTTTTTTGGTGAGGCAATTGGGGTTAAGTGACTTGCCCAGGGTCACACAGCTAGTAATTGTTAAGTGTCTGTGACCGGATTTGAACTCAGGCCCTTCTGAATCCAGGGCCAGTGCTCTATCCACTGTGCCACCTAGCTGCCCCCATAGATTTTCTTCAAAGGTACCTCTTCTATTTCCGCTTCTTTGTTACTACAGAGTGCTATAATGAATACACACACATGCGCACACATGCACACACTCACAAATATACATAGTACTGTAACGATTTGAAAGTATTTTTCTCAAAACAAACCTTGAAAAACAAGTCATTTCATATAGCTAGATGAAAAAATACCCACATATGTATGCATATTTGTAAAACATCCACATATACATACATGTATGTATACACTCATGCATGCGAGATTATTTTTGTTATTCCTGTGCCCTGAAGAACATAATTTTTACTTTGAAATAAAAAAGACCTGCATTAGCTCCTCTATTCAGGTAGACTGTCTCAACCGAGTCCTGTACGGCCTTATAGATATGGATGCAATGACTTTTCAAGGTCTTACAGCATTTCAGTATTTGAAGGAGAGTAATTTTGTCAGTCCACCAAAACAGAGCATAGCCTCTCCACACCATAGTAGATAGACAGAAAAGTGAGGCCAAAATATTCATTAACCTTTGGCCAACCTAGTAAGAAGAGCCTTTGACCTTGGCTGGGCTGGTCCAAATTAATAGGGCCTGACAGGGCTTGTTCTTTGCTGGAATAACCTTTTAGAAATTCAGGTACCTCCATACATAATGAAGTATCAGAGGAGAGTTAATGGAGGTGAATACTACGTACACGTCAGTTATTGTTATAATAGTATTTTTCTTTGTCCATTTGAATTTATTAGCATAAGGAACTACCAGAGAGGAAACTTCCTTGACCAATGCAGACTGACAACAGTTCTGAATCCTTGTCAGTCTGCTTGTTAAAGTCTTAGAGAGTTTCTGTGAGGCACTTTGAGATTAAGTGACTTGCCCAAAGTCATGCAGCTAGTGTAGAGAATCTGATCATGAATCCAGGTCTTCCTGACTCCAAGGCTAGTCTTCCAGCCACTTCATCACATTACCTCTCAGTGGATTATTAATAGGACCATAGCATACTTGGATCATTAATAATGCCACATTCATGTCTGTTTCTATTCTTTAGTGCAGGGGGTTCTCAACTGGTTAATCAAGAGTTATTAGTCAATGTCTAAGCTTTAGACGTTCAGGTCAGAATGTCAGCCAGTTGATGATTTCATATGCTCTTCTCTGTAACATGTGGGGAATACCAATGGAAAAGCAGCACTTCTAAAAGCAGGAGGTAATACTAGACCATTATCTACCAAATCATGGACTCCCATAGAATCTAAGAGCTAGAAACAGTCTCAGAGCCTATCTTGTCCCATCTGTCCTTGACCAAGCATCCCTCTATAACACCTCCAAGAATTAAGTTCAGTTAAATTAAGTACATTTCAATTAACTTCAACAAGCATTTATCTCCTTTGTGTATCCTCATTCAGGTTGTACCTGCTAATCTTTACTTGAAGATCTAATGGATGGAAGAATCCAACACCTCCCAAGGCAACTCATTCCACAACTCACCAGCTCTCATTTTCTTTTTTTTTTTTTTTGCGGGGCAAATGAGGGTTAAGTGACTTGCCCAAGATCACACAGCTAGCAAGTGTCAAGTGTCTGAGGCCGAATTTGAACTCAGGTCCTCCTGAATTCAGGGCCGGTGCTTTATCCACTGTGCTACCTAGCTGCCCCAGCTCTCATTTTTAAAAAAAGTACTCTCCATACATCAATCCCTGATCTACTTCTGGGGCAAAGCAGAATAAATCTGATCATCCCTTAGAGACGATAATCATATATTCCTAAGACCACTCTTCTCCAGGCTATTTTTTCCTTGTTCCTTCAATAATTTTTCCCATGGCATGATTTCAATGCCTTTCACTATTCTGGTTGTCTTCCTTTGGATGTTGTCAACATCTTTCCTAAAGTCTGGCACCTAGAACTGAGAACAATTTGCCAGATGGGGGTCTGATCAAGGCACAGTACTAGGCACATGGAACATGTTTTCATTCATTCTATCAAGTTGGCCATGACTGTGATTTAATTTTATGTTCTGTAATCTTTAATCCCGTTTAGCTGTCACAATCAGATTTTAATAGTGCTTTAATTTTTTATTGGATGTGGATTTCAAGTATCCTGCACCATAACCTTAGACTCAACACACATTCCATGATGGTATGAACCATGTTTCTCCTGGTCCCCTCATGAAGCACTGAGCAGATGGTTATCTCTGTGTGTGCAAAGCACAGAAGACAGTGGGAAGGGGGCAGCTGAACCCAGGTTTTCCAGCATTCCAAATCAGTTGTCATTTCACTGACAAGAACATTCTGGCTTGGACTGACCCTGCCGGGGTTTGGTTCCAGATCTTTGTGGCTGAAGCAGCAACACAGTAGAGGAAGAGAATGCCTGTAGTTGGAGGGAAGGAATGGCATTAGTCAATGTGTGCAGTCAATGTAAATTTTATAGGCTGTGTAGAATTTTTGCAGACTGGGTTTTTTTTTCAAGCCTGATATATAGTTTTTCATTATGTAGGAAGACCTACATAAAGAAGGAAGTTATTGCATCAGGGCTCACATTCAGTGGCTATACTGTTGGCTGCTGCCAATGATTTACCTCACTTATAAACCCACATATAATTTAACAATATTCAGTCCTCCTCGCATTAGTTTGTTAATCTTCTCATTATCGGTGCATGGTAGAAGGGAATAGCTCACTTCCTAGATGAGGTGCAGAGAAGTGAAAGAAACTGCCCCAGTTTGCAGGAAAAGGGAGTTTCTGAGCTAAACTGTAGACTCCAGTTTCTCTGTCTCCTAAGCCAAGGTGAAATAAGCCTAGATCAGTGATTGCCAGCATTGCTTTTACAATGCTCCAACGTACCTCCAAATAATCTCAAGATGTCATAGAAATCTCAAAGCAGAATTAATTTCAAATATATACATATACACATAAGTATACAGATGTGTTTATATACATATCTTTGTATATGTATATTATAGTGGACACATAGGCACATGTAAAGTGTTACGTGTATATATTTAGAGGGACATGAATGCATTACACATATGTTTATATGTGTGTATGTGTAGGTGTGTACACACACACACATACAAAATCATTTATTGACAGCTAAGTGGCCCAGTAGATAGCGCATTGGGCCTGGAGCAGGAAGATCTGAGTTAAAATCCAGCCTTAGACATTTACTAGATGTGTGACCCTGGGCAAGTCACTTAACCCTGTTTGCCTCTGTTTCCTCATCTGCAAAATGAGCTGGAGAAAGAAATGATAAACCATTCCACTATCTTTGTCAATAAAACCCCAAATGGGGTCATGAAGAATCAGACATGATTAAGCAATTAAACAACAACAGCATACTAATTTGTAGGTATGTGTGTGTACATACATTTGTGTGTGTGTGTGTGTGTGTGTGTGTGTGTGTGTGTGTGTGTGTGTGTATGTGCATGTGTATGGATCTGGTCCAGTTGTTCAATCTTGGGGCATTTCTAGGTTTCCTGTAGAAACGTTTGCATTTGGCTCATGTCTAGATTTCTACAATAAAAAGAAAAGACCTAGCTGTGTGACCCTGAGCATAGCTGTGCAATCCTGGGCAAGTCACTTAATGCACATTGCCCCGCAAAAAAAATTTAAAAAGGCCACCAATGTCAATATAAGCATTCAGGCCCAAAGAGCATTGAATACTGGACCAGCTTTATCTAGGGACCCAACAAAAATATAGAGGCTTTGTACCTGGACCATAAATAATTAAGAAGACTCTTCTTCATTTACTGGAGAACCACCTGTGCACACAGTGACACAAATAGTCCTCCAGACTTTGAACAGAATCCCCAGATAGCAAGGAAAAATCTGAGTCATGAGAGCTAATGTCACACCCTCAGCAGCTACCCACTGTATGACTTGTTGTTTGTCCTTAATTTTGAAGACATCATGAATGATGTCTTGACTTGTGCACAAGTTGGTTTTAAGTGACACAGAGTTGCACAAAGTCAACAGCCTCACTCTCTCTTCTGGAATCATGGAAGTCCAGCAATGAGATAAAAGGATGACGGCTGATGGTCTGGGATGCAATGGGTGACCTTGAAGTCTTTGCGGTCTGAGCAGGCTTAAGTCTCCAAAGTGCCTGTTTCAGCTGCCTTCATGGCTGTTGGGACAAATTCTTTTCATCTGCCCATTCCAGCAATGGAAATCTTGACATGCTTGGAGTAGACACGCCCCTAACTAACTGTGGGGTTTGAGGCCCATTGGTTATCCTCAACCTGGTTTAGCCCATCTGTGGAGAAGGTTTTACTGGGGTGTAGCTGCTGCACATGCTACAGCTTTTTGGAGCCACCAGTGAGAGTTGTGAGACAGGTGGATACCAAAGATAGATAAACAGCCCTGAAAAGGGCTTGGCAAACCCTCTCACTGAACACACCATATAACATGCATAACTTGTAGTGTGATGAAGAGCAAATGCCTTTTTATTATGATTTTGATTTTTTTAACTCTAGCTCCCACCTGGTCCTATTGCTACTCATTCCTTGTCAAAATTCAGCATCATTGTCACCATTGGCCCAGTCTACTGGGGCTTGGGTGTCACTGAATAGAGCTGGAAAAAGTCACACAACTATGCTAATTGGTTCCACTCCAGATTTTTGCTATCCAATTTCAACTGGGCCCTCACACATATATGTATATGAGCTTGTATTCATACATCTACCTCTGTACATGTATCCTCCATTGAAGTCCTTCTCTGCTGTTTCATCCTGGTGGATAGGGGACATCAGCCTGGGTTCTATGATGCTAGGCCAGCGGAGCCTCATCTCTGTCAGGTCCCTGGCCTCTGGAAGGGCTCTGAGTATGGTCCTCCAAATCGGCAGTTGCCTGAGCACCAGCCTAGTCAAATTCAGAGAGGCTTATCAACAAATAGTTGGCTAACAAATGATGAATGTTTAGGATCATAACAACTCATGAAGGCTGGTCAGTCAACAAACATTTATTAAGTGCCTGCTGTGTGCCCAACATTGTGCTAGGTGCTGGGGATACAAAGATAGGCAAAATATAGAGACACTTCGATCTGTATTAGGGAGGCCATACCTCTCTGCATACCCTTTGAAATTGACGTTATTTACACACACATCCATGCATTCATACATGCTTACCTATGTGTGTATGTGAATACTTTGATAAATCTGCGATCTCATTGCCCTCCTTGGTACAGACACAACCCATCTATATCTGGTCATTCTGTGTGACTCACTCAGCAGCACAGAAATCTTGGGCAGAGCCCTATGGCTGAGCTGGGGGCAGAATTGAATTAGAGGAAGAGAGTAGTCTAGATTAAATTTGAGAACTGACGCACAGTTTTCAATGATCTCAAATTATTCTTTTCCACAAAAGCCCATTTGAAAAAAACATCTTTTCCTTGATGTTACATTTTTTGCAAATCATTAAATATAAAAATCTTTGGAAAATCCCAAACCACTGGTGACTCCAAGAGCAACAGTGGGTATGACTGTATGGTGGCATAATCACCCATAGTAAATTGCACATTATCAGTAGCATAAAAGAGAAATTTAACCAGGAAAAAAATGGTCTGGCTTGGTGCACATGTACTCACCCATACATGTGCTCCCGCATAAGAGACAGAGAGAGACAAAGCCAGAGAGGAGAGACCAAGAGACAGAGACATAGAGAAACAGAGGCTGACAAGGTAGATAGCTTGGTTGTTACAGGCGGGCCTGAGCGCAGCACCCTGGTTGAGGTTTGATTTTTTTGTTTGTTTGTTTGTTTGTTTTTTTTAGTGAGGCCATTGGGATTAAGTGACTTACCTAGGGTCACACAGCTAGTAAGTGTTAAGTGTCTGAGGCTGGATTTGAACTCAGGTCCTCCTGACTACAGGGCTGGTGCTCTATCCACTGCACCATCTAGCTGCCCCGAGGTTTGATTTTTAAGAAAGGTCATTGAACAATTTAACAAAAGGAGGTTTACTTAGCCCCAAAATAGAGAAGATATACAACAATGATACAGTGGCACAGAGCCCTGTTCTTTTCATGGAATTTGGTCTGCTAACAGGGCAGGGGGTACTGAATTGCATGGACCTCAGACATCTACCAAAGGTGGGGGAGGGAGGGCCTAACTCCATGAATGAAGCTTTTCATGCCTTTAGTTGATTAGCAAGCTATGTCAAGGGAGGCCAGGGGCCAATAAGTTCCCAGGTGCAGCTTTGTTGTCTTTCAGGGGAAAGTAATCTTTAAAAATTAAGAGGAAAGTAGAGGCAAGAAGGAGTATACCCTAGTCCTTTTACACTGACTAGTATCCACAATATGTTCAAAAATTAAAAAGAAGACCTATAGTACAAAGGGTAAAATCTCCAGGAAGCATTATATAAACAAGAGTCACAGAGGATAAAAATGCATAGAGGGGAGGATTGGTCTTTGGATATGCATTGTGAAGATAACAGATTCTTCAAAGGTATCACTGCTGCTACTAGTATGTAACCTGTTGTATGGAGGGTGGTTTGGATTTGTCTTACTTTTTGGCAGGGGGCATGGGGGGGTGGGCAATGAGGGTTAAGTGACTTGCCCAGGATTACACAGCTAGCAAGTGTCAAGTGTCCGAGGCTGGATTTGAACTCAGGTCCTCCTGAATCCAGGGCCGGTGCTCTATCCACTGCGCACCTAGCTGCCCCTTACATATTTTTTGAGTCATGATGGAAGTTACTGGAAAGCAGAAATTTTATATACATGCATATACATACATATATATGTGTATGTGTCTATATACACACATATACTGAAGCATTTAAAAAGTGTGTTTATGTGTGTGTAAATATATTATATATACATATGTATATGCACACATATGCACTTTAAAAACACATATATGGGGCATCATAAATTTGGGGGGGGCTTAAATTCATTAGGAGGTACCTTAGAAATAGTGTAGTTGTCAGGATGGAACATGCTGGCCACCTCTAAGACACCTGGATTCTAGTCTTGGTTCTGCCACTTTTTATAACCTCAGGCAAGTGTCTGAACCAAAGTTTTGCCATCCAGTGCTTAGCACAGCCTGGCACATCACAGGTCCTTCACATATGCTTATTGAATTGAATCAAATTGGTAACATGAAACAGTAGAGCTACATTTCTTTTTATTCAATTTGATTTAATCTTTAATTTCAAATTTTCTCCCTCTCTCTTCCCCCTCCCACTCATTAAGAAGGCAAGAGGGGCAGCTAGGTGGCTCAGTGGATAGAGCACCGGCCCTGGAGTCAGGAATACCTGAGTTCAGGTCCAGCCTCAGACACGTACTAGCTGTGTGACCCTGGGCAAGTCACTTAACCCCAGTTGCCTTGCTAAAAAAAAAAAAAAAAAAAAGGCAAGAAAACAAATATCATTAAAAATATAGTCATGCAAAAAACAAACCACAACCCCCAATTCTGTGGCAAGGGGGTGTCAGAAGTGGGACTCAGGTTCCCTGACCCTCAGTCTGGTACCCTCTGCACCACATTCCATTACCTCCTTCCACAAATGAACTTCCTTGAATTTTAATCATTGATATAAAAACAAACAAACAAAAACAACAACAACAAAAAAACCCAAACCTTTTAGTACAAGTGCTTTGAAAAGGAAAAAAAGGCAGAAAGAAATTTCTAGCCTTGGCTCTCAAGTCAAATCGAATTTCTGATGCTCACATCACCGACCTTAACTTCCCTAGGTCTCAGTTTCTTCATTTGTAAAATGAGTGGGTTGGACTAGACTGTCTCAAAGATCCCTTCCACCTCTATAGCTATGATTCTATGACCCTGTAAGTCCATGCAACACATGACTTTTATGCCTTTGCATTCAAATTATTTGCAAATATTATAGGAGGTACTCTTGTAATAGGTAATTAGACAATGCTGCACAGGTCTTCTTTCCATATGTCATCAAACAGTCATTGATCTCCATGTACTTTAGCCCTCTGCCAGGTAACATGAGGGACAAGGGGAAAAGCAGTGATTGACTACCACAATTTCACCAAGATTGGGAATCATTGCATTAAACCTGTCCTGACTTTCTGCTTCATCCCCTTGTGAAGTGGGTGGCTTTGTGGCCACTATTCTTGGGAATTTGATTCCTAGGGATGCCAAAGCATGTGAGCTTTCTACATCCCAGCCTGTCTCAGTATTTGCCTTTGAACCTCCTTCTGAAAGTTCCTCTCTCTATTCCCACTACACAGATGGATATATAGCACACTTGGAAAATATTTGACTATAGCATAATCACTTCAGTGTTTTCTTATAACTTTGGGGGCCAAATTCCACCCTCTGATGCGTAGATGTGAGCTTCCTGAGAGCGCTGGGCCAGCATCTTCTCTGAGAGCACATGGCAATGTATCATTGTCTCTCATGACAAGATGTTGTAAAGGAGAAATCCATGAGAGCTGATGATTCATAAATCTATACTCTCAGGCCACATCAATGCTGCTCTGTGTGCTGCAGACTGCCTTGTTCGTGGAAATAGCCCTGGGGGAATGCCACATTGCTTTGAAGAATGGGAGGCTCAGCTAGCCAGATAGTTATCCTATCTGGACAATTCCCTGCCTTGTAAAAGACAGCATTCTAAGATACGAATTCCAACTTACATGGTCTATTAAAAGCCAGTTTGCCTGCTGGATAATACACAGGCTATTTAGTGTGGAAATCTTAATCGAGGGTCAGGAGGAAGAAAGAAGCAAATCAAGAGGGGAGAAGCTCACAGGACAACTCCTAAACTGACCAACTCTTCAACAGAGTATTTCTTTTTAGATAATTGGGCAGCTTTCTACCATGTGAGGTGCACAGAGGGTAGGGAAATCAGATTGCTTACTCACTCAGAAGCCCAACTAATTGGGAAATGCTGCCAGGGATAGAGAAAGGGAGCACTAAGAGATGAAAAAGGACTTTTCTGTCCCCAAGGAGCCTGCTCCTCACAGAGGAAGAGCCCCATAGGCTACAGGAAAGGTTTCTAACAGGAAAAGCTCAACAATTAGAGGTTCTTTTGCCTCACAGTCAGCTACCCAGGGCTTACTGAAGCAGACTATTTGTTGCCTATAGTGTTCATGATAAATTTATCAATAAGCATTTGTAAACTCCTATTATGTGCTGCGCACTGGGCTAAAAGCAAAAACAGTCCTTGACCTTGAGAGATTTACATTATGGGACTTGAAAAAAATTGGTAAAACTTCAAAATATACTGGTAAATGATTAGAAAGATGGCACAGTGGATAGAGTGCTGGGCCTGGAGTCAAGAAGATATGAGTTCAAATCTGACCTTAGATACTTACTAGCTGTGTGACCCTAAGCAAGCCATTGAACCCAGTTTACCTCACTTTTGTCATCTGTAAAATGAGCTGGAGAAGGAAATGGCAAACTGATTCAGTATCTATGCCAGGAAAACCACAAAAGGGATCACCAAGAGTAGGAGATGACTGAAAACGACTAAATAACAACAAGATTGGATAGATAGATGGCTATGCAGATTGGCAGAGATAGATAGATGCATAGATAGACTAGATAGATAGATAGGGATAGAGAGATGGATGGCTAGGTGATAGAGAGATAGGTAGATGATAGAAAGACAGAGATAGAGATAGGTAGATAGATGATAGAGAGAGATAGGTAGGTAGGTAGGTAGGTAGGTAGATAGATAGATGACAGATGAAAGAGAGATAGATAGAGATAGAGATAGGTAAGTAGATAGATGATAGAGAGATGATAGAGAAATAGATAAAGATAGATGGATAGAGAGATGATAGATAGATAGATAGATAGATAGATAGATAGATAGATAGATAGATAGATAGATATAGATAGATAGATAGATTGATTGATTGATAGATAGAAGTATTTATTAAGCACTTACTATGTACTAAGCATTGTGCTATGCAATGTAAATACACATACATGTAAGCAAGTCAAACTTTACCTTCTGATGGCGGAGAACAGCACATAAAGGATAGCTTGAACTTGGCTGGAGGAGGAAGGTCATCTGCATTGTTGCAATGCAGCTGGTCAAGATGAAGGAGAAGTCCAGAGAGAGGGTTTAGGCATGATAAAGGTGAAACATGGCATCCTCAAATGGTGGTCCTTGGGAGGGAGCTATCCATCGGAAGGGGAGAGAGGAGGGCCTCCGGGCAGAGGATTCTTCAGGTCAGCAATGCCATGTGGGAGAAGAAAGAGGAGAATTCTGGGGAAAGGGAGTGATTGTGACTCTTCAAAACTGTGAGGCAGAAAGATAGGTAAGGTAGAAAGATTGCTGGCTTTGGAGTCAAAAGCCCTGTGTTCAAATCCTAGCTATGTAGCTTTTACCCTGTGTCACTTTGAGAAAGTCACTTTTTCTCTCTGAGCCTTTCTTATTTGTAAAATGGAAGGGTTGGGGCGGAGAGAACTAGATGAACTCTAAGATCCCTCTGATTCTGCTGTTTCTGTACTGGTGTCTAGAATGCAATGAATGGAACAGGGGGAAAGGAAGCTGAAGAACACCAGAGATGTTTGAAGTGTCAGAGACCCTTACCAACAGGGACAGTTGATGTCAATCGCCTTAGGTAGAACACAATATGGTGACCTGAGCTGCTGGTTAATGCATGCCTCCAATGTGAACCAAAATGCAACAGGAGCACCAGCGTCTTACTGGCAGTCCTAGAAATCTTGTCCGTTCTGGGTCCCATGGGGAGGACAATGTTGCCACCAAAGTCGTCAAGATTATTAGGGACTTCATAATGAAAGGGTCAAGATCACTCAAATTTCAAGACAGAGCTGGAAGATGAGGATTTCAGGATTTGTAGATTACATTTTGAGGTAAAACTCTGACCACAAATTCAATGTTTTCCTTTGGTGTAAACATTTCAGGGAAGGTTTGGCTGTAGGCAACTTTAAGTAGCAGGCATTTTAAAAGGATGTTTGAAGCCAGAGTACAGTTTATAAGCAAGAACTAAACAAACAAAGGGTATTCCAAAGGTCACTAGATGCTATGCATTTTTCTCATTTACTTTTAGAAAAATAGGCTATTTAACCAAGGGTGCTCACTAAACAATGATGATAGGAACGCTGAGGCTGGAAAACAGAATTCTGCCTATAGGCTTAGTCTCTGTGATTTTAGTAACACAGAGTAATTGAGAAAGCCATTACTTAAAAAAAATAATGGAATCTGAGGAACAATGACTCTCCATTCTATTCATGGTATTGTCATCACCCACCTAAATAGTTTAGGGGATTCTCTTTAGTAGCCAGACATTCTCTAAATTAGAGTTTAAATGTAAGAAAACAACTTCCTTTAATTAGTTGAGTGTTTCTATATATTTTCTTTCCTGTGTTTTCTCTTGGGAAAGCAGGGGATGATTTGTAGCTTTTTCATTTCATTAGTGAACACTCCAGGCTCACAACTGCAGTATGAATTCATTTAGCACACCTTTTAGTTAAAGAAGGTCCGGAACTTCTCACTCAGCATCAAGGTGTCTGTCAGAGAGCTCATGGGAATTGGATCTTTCTAGGGAGCCCTTGCTCTTTTCCTAGCCAGCTTTAAGACTGACTCTCTCTCTCTCTCTCTCTCTCTCTCTCTCTCTCTCTCTCTCTCTCTCTCTCTCTCTCTCTCTCTCTTTCTCTCTCTCTTTTTCAATGAACACAAATCTGTTTTTCTTCCCCCCTATAAAATACAAAAGAAAAATCATTGCAAAAATGCATAGTCAAGCAAAACACACTCCTACCTTGGCCATGTCACAAATAAATGTTTTATTCCACACTGTGAGTCCATCAGCTCTCAGTCAGGACTTGGATAAAATGCTTCATCATCAGTCCTTTGCAATAGTCTTTGGTTACTGTACTGATCAGAGTTCTTAAATCTCGGGGCAGCTATGTGGCACTGACTCTGGATTCAGGAGGACCTGAGTTTAAACATTTAACACTTACTAGCTGTGTGACCCTGGGCAAGTCACTTAACCCTCATTGCCCACCCCCAAAAATAATTCTTAAGTCTTTCCAAGTTGTCCATTTTCACAATATTGTCGTATGAATTGTTCTGCTCTCTTCATTATGCATCAGTTCATACAAGACTTCTCAAAATTCTCTGAGACTCTTGGAGGTCTCTCCTTTAAGAGAAACTGAACCCTGAGCTCAACTCTGTGAATAATAAACATCCTGGCTCAGTTCTAGAGGATGAGAATGCAACTAATTGCAAGAATGTTGGTGATAGGGGGCAGCTAGGTGACACAGTGAATAATGCACCAGTCCTGGATTCATGAGGACCTGAGTTCAAATATGACCTCAGATACTTGACATTTACTAGCTGTGTGACCCTGGGCAAGTCACTTAACCCTCCTTGCCCTGCAGAGAGAGAGAGAGAGAGAGAGAGAGAGAGAGAGAGAGAGAGAGAGAGAGAGAGAGAGATGGTGATAATAGCATTTGTTTTATTTTTTGTACTTATTTTATTTTAAAACTGTAAATATTTTGTTGACATCTGTTTTTACACAACCTTCAGGAGTCATCTCTTATACCAAAAAAAAAGAAAAGAAAAAGAAAGAAAATGAAAACAGTTCAGTAAAACTAACCATCATATCAGTTGAGTCTGATGTGGGTACCCATCATCCTCCACCTCTCCAGCGAAGAAGAGGTGCATCTCTCCTTTGGGGACAAATTCAAAGCCTTCTCCTTGGCTAGTGCTCTCTCTCCTGACATCTTCCCATTCTGTTTCCTTCTCTACAGCCTGCAGATCAAACATCTGAAAATGATCACCTGAAGGCAGCTAGCCTGAGTGGGTCACTAGCAAGTTATCTGGGCCAGGGTCTGCTCCTGGGAGAGGAAGGAAACTGACTCCACAGGAAGGCAAAGAGGTTCTCCCTGTAGGATTCCAAGAGGGAGCCCAGGCAGCCTCAGCCCCCATGTCATCATTCACTGGCCTGGATATTTGAGCAGTCCAGGCAGCAGGGAATCCTGGCCAGCCCAGCAAGATCCGGGAAAAACCCTGATGAATTCATCAAACGTTTTATAGGCCTTCAGTTTCCTGAGAGGTTCTCACTCCTCCCAGGCAGTACAAAGATATGAAGTCACTGTCATTTTCTTCTAGAAAAGCAAAAGGAAATACAGATTATAACTTTATATTGTGAAAACGCGGATCCTTGGAATTCAAGCTGTCAGTGAAGGGGGGCTGAATTGTTATTCTTTGCCGTAATTCATGACCTGCCTCCCTTTTCCTTAACCTCCAGGTGTCCTCATTCTTTATGGGGTGGGGGCTGCAGTGGGGGGAGTACTTTCATCTGTCTCTATTTCCTTCTCTTTCCTGTCTGGTATCTTCTCCTCCCTAAAGGATTTTGCTTATGTTTGTGTAAGCACAGAATGGTCCTTCTGCCACCTGGAGCCGTCTCTCTGGATCTTTTTGTTTCATTTTGGATCATAGCAGGAAGCCCCAGTCTTTCCCCTTTTGGTTAATAAAAATTAAGCAATCAATTTCCTTCCCCTCTATTACTTGCAATTTCCCTCTGTAATTCAATTATTATTGCAGCACTGAAAATTACTTGGTGCTGCAGATGGCACAAAAGACACTTTACCAAATTAAAGGGCATTGTTCTTGGTAGAATATTGTTTACGCAGAGGAGAGACTGCCTTATTTTCCCGTCAGAGAGAAGCTGCCTTGCCTTTGAAATCAAATTCATATAACTCGATTAGTATGATAAGTTTATGTAAAAACTGTCGAGATGAAGGGAACCACAGGTAAGAAGCAATAATAGCCCCCAGAAAAAGCATTTATTTATAATCTTGTTATCTGGCGGTCAGTGGGGAGAAGCCAATTAGGTGCCTTTTATCCTCCTAGAACTAATACAGGAAATCTTTTTTGTAGATGCACGGTTTTCCATATAGCATTTTGAATTTCCACATACTGAATTTGTTAGAATTTCCAGTCCCTTAAGGGATTTTGAATAATCATACCTTGAAAGACATGGTCTATGCCTAGAGAAAAAACCTGGAGCATTTGACATATAGTTCATACATGATTGTCAGGCAACATTTAAGTCGGAAGTAATTTTACAAATGGCTAGATTGCAGCCCAAGTGCTCAGGAGCCCTTGGGTGAAAGCAGGTCACTGGTGGAGCCTGGAAAAGACTTGCACAGGAAAAGAAATGTCCCTAAGGGGATTCTGCCAGAGGCCAACCTATGCTGAAGCCCCTGATACATTCCTTCTACACCCCACTCCCCTCCAAAATGTGTGGATCCTTTTGAAACCTGGTTAAAATGCTCACCAAGGACAGATCTTGAATGAGTAAGACAGGAAGAAGCTGGTCCCAAAAAGTCCTATGCCATTTGAGAGGTTTGTAGAAGGGGAAAAGCCTTCAAACCTTCTGGATTGCTTCAAGGCCTATTTCAAGCGTCCTTTCCTGATTTCCCCAGTTTTAATTACTCTTCCTTCCCAACTTTGAATTTTTTTTGTGTTAATTTATTCTTGTGCAAGCTGGAGCAGCTAGGTGGCACTGTGGAGAGAGTACCGGGCCTGGAGTCAGGAAGACTCATCATCCTGAGTTCAAATCTGACCTCAGACACTTCCTAGATGTGTGACCCTGGGTAAGTTGCTTAACCCTCTTTGTCCCAGTTTCCTCATCTGTAAAATGAGCTGGAGAAGGAAATGGCAAGCCACTCCAGTATCTCTATCAAGAAAACCCCAAATTGGGCCATAGAGAGTCAGACATGACTGAAAATGGCTCAATACCAACAAGAAGTGCAAGTGATATCCACCACCATCATGACTACCAGCACCCCCTCCCCAGTAGAATGTAAGTTCTTTGAGGGGTTTGCTTTTTGTTTCCTTGTGTGAACAGTAGCACAGTGCCTGGCACATACTAAGCACTTCAATGAGGTACCCTGGATGGCCCATTCAGAGTAGAGCTTGGAGTCAGGAAGTCAAGGCAGGAAGATTAGAGTTCAAATCCAACTCAAGACATTTACAAGATGTGTGACCCTTGGCAAGTCACTTAACCTCTATCTGCCTTGGTTTCCTTAACTGTAAAATAGGAATATTGACACCTACCTCTCAGGGCTGTTTCGAGGACTGGTGTTTAGCACAGTGCTTTGCACATAGTAGGTGCTTCATAAATGTTTATGTTCTTCCTTCAATTCAACAACCTTTGTTTAAAAGTGCCCACTACTTACCAGGCACAGGCTACAAAGACAAAGTGAAATTGACCCTACCCTCAGGGAGCTTGATACACACATGTAAATAAATACAAAGTATATACAAAGTAATTTGGAGAGGGGGGGCCACTGGTCCTATATGAGGGGCAGTTTATGAACAATAGAAGAGCAGTTCCAGAAGGATTCCAAACCCTTGGCAATATAGGGGAATATCGGACAGGGGAACCGGAGGAATGGGACCTACTGGGATGAGTATGAGGGAACTGGGAATGCTGTTCAGGAAAGGGAGTATAGGCTGAGTCAGCATGAAACTCAGAAGCATAAGAATTCTGAATAGCCCATAAGGCAGTAGATCATCAGACCCTTCACACCAGTCAAGGCAATACCAGTGTGTGAATTTGATTCTTAATCCCTGAGAAAGCTTTGGAAAGTCGGGGAGATTTAGCTATGGTACTGAGCAGATCCCTAAGAACTGAACCTGCATGACTGTGGGGATAGTTAAATTGAATTGAGTTAAATGGAGAGCTAGATCCTTAAGGGGAAGGGGGAAGAGGAAGGAGGTAGGTATGTCCCAATGACATCTACTCACTAAAGCGATAAGATACAGTCATGAGACTGTAACAATTGGAGTGATGCCACCTGCTGGAGAGTTACTGTAGGAAAGCTCTGCCATGAGGAGAAGGTGTCTGAGGGCAAGCCATGCAGCTTTTCCTTGGTGTCAGGAAATGACATTTGCTCCTGGGTGTGTCTGTCAAAGCTACTAGCCAATTAGCTTAGAACTGTGTGTGCATGTGGATTCTATAAATCTCATGAAAATTTATCACATTATACATATGACTATATGTATAATGTGATATATAACTTATAATGTGACATATATAACTTCTGTTGTGTTCTTTTTTTTTGGTGAGGCAATTGGGGTTAAGTGACTTGCTCAGGGTCACACAGCTAGTAAGTGTTAAGTACCTGAGGCCGGATTTGAACTCAGGTTCTCCTGAATCCAGGGCCAGTGCTCTATCCACTGCACCACCTAGCTGCCCCTGTTGTGTTCTTAAAAACAATACCTCCTACTTTCCCAATCCATGGACACCTTGGATGGCTGCCTACTCAACAGTTTAAGAGCATACCAACCTAACCCTCCAATCATCTAGTCAGCAGGTGGCACAATGGATAGAACAGGGTTCAAATCTGGCCTTAGATACTTCCTAGCCCCTGGGCAAGTTTCTTAACCTGTTTGTCTCAGTTTCCTCAACTGTAAAATGAGCATAATAATAGCACCTATCTCCCAAGGTCATTGTGAAGATCAAATGATAGAATTTCTTCTTTTTTTTTTCTTTTTTTTTTTTCGGTAGGACAATAAGGGTTAAGTAACTTACCCAGGGTCACACAGTTAGTAACTATCAAGTGTCTGAAGCCAGATTTGAACTCAGGTCCTCCTGAATCCATGGCCAGCACTTTATCCACTGTGCCACCTAGCTGCCCTGAGAATATTTTCAAAATATTTAGCATGGTACCTGGCACACAATAGATGCCTAATAAATGCATCTTTCCATTCCACCAGGGTAAGTCTTCATATGCTTGGGGTAGATATCCCCCTAACTCACCGAAGGGTTTGAGGTTTGGTCAGATATTGAAGACTGCTTTCTTCGCCATTCTGAGTAAGGGCCCCCATAAATCTTCAATTTCATGGAATCACAAGGTTTAGAACACTGCATCTAGATGGCACAGTGGATAGTGTGCCAGGCTTAGAGTCAGGAAGACTCATTTTCCTGAGTTCTAATCTGGCCTTAGACACTTACTGCCTGTGTGACCCTGCACAAGTCACTTAACTCTGTTTTCCTCAGTTCCCTCATTTGTCAAATGAGCTGGAGAAGGAAATAGCAAACCACTCCAGGATCTCTGCTAAGAAGACTCCAAATGGCTTCGCAAAGAGTTGGACACAAATGAAATGACTGAAGAACCACAAGGAGAGGTAGAGCTGGGAGGATCCTTAGAGTCCAAGTCCCCTCATTTTATACAAAAAATGAAGCTTATACAGGTTAAATGACTTGCTAAGTTTATACAGGGTGTAAGGAAGGGTTAAAGCTACTATTCAAACCCATGTCCCCTAACTCCAAATCAGCTACCATTCATTGCATTACACTGTCATCTGCTAGACCTCTTTCAAGGTCTCCATTTCCCCTGTTAGAGTTCTGTCCCCTAACTGACAACAGCACTCTCTGTATTCAAGTATTCTAGGACCTTTGTTTCTTATTGACATATTCATTGGAAAGTATCCAAGCCAGGGGATCTGTCTAGGAGTGGCTTTCCCTTTTTAAATGACTTAGGTAATAAGGCTATAGATGATTTATAGAGATATTGAAGACAGCTAGGTGGCGCCACAGTGCACAGAGTGCTAGGCCTGGAGGCAAGAAGACTCATCTTCATGAGTTCAAATCTGGCCTCAGACACTTACTAGCTGGGTGACCCTGGGCAAATCACTTAACCACTGTTTGGCTTAATCCACTGGAGAAGGAAATAGCAAACCATTCCAGTATCTTTGCCAAGGAAACCCCAAATGGAGTCTTGAAGAATTGGACACAACTGAACAACAACAAGATAGAGATATACCAAAGAGAACATTTTCTAATTCAGTGTTTTCCCCCAAATAGTGTGCGTGTGTTTTTAAAGGTAGATGATTTGTTTTTTGAATTCTGCCATTGTAGAGGTACTGAGCCAAGCTGGGTTAGCTTTAATTTTATACACGTGTTTTTATTGTTTTCCATTTCATAAGATGGCTGGGAGTTCCAGGCATTTGATGCTGTTTAAAAATAATACTAAGTGGTACCATCATTAGCAGGCTGACAAACTTTCACCAGTATTTCGACAAACTCCAACATTTATCCAGCCATTATCATACTCTGCATTACAAATTAATGGCCCTAGGCTTGAGATGGGATTCAGATGTTCCTTCACTTGAGTAATTTTCATAATTTATTTTAGGAATTTTTACTCAATATTCATAAAGCCAAATGTTCAAGCGCTTTCTCTGCCAGTCTATTATGAGCCTGTCATTTTCTGTGAGGCCTTTGTCGGCTTCAGAAGGGGCTCCCTGCTCCATAGTTTAGAGCTGCACAATACAGGTAACCGCGCGCTCCTTTGGCTCTCCTCCCAAAACCACAACACACAGATGGTACCAAACAAAAGGATTGCTGGGGCCACCACATTTCAGCTGTTCTCTTAGCGCTACTCGCTGTCCCTCCTGGGTCCACTCACTCTCCTCATTTCCCTCCAAAGCTTGCCTTTATCATTCTCTAGTTAACAAAAGGCAATCTTTAAAATGCCCAAAAGGTTGGTCCAATACATCTGACACAAAGGAAAGCAATTTCATACCCCCTAGGCTCCCTATTGGTGCATTCTCCTTACCCTCCTCTCCAAATGCCAGAGAAATTGGGTCCGTCTAGGTGCCAACCAATCCTCCAGAGAGAATGGCTGCCTTGGCAGCTGCATAGGGGTGGATTGAACAGTTGTCCATAAAGTGAGTAGGTATGGTTTCTATGGGTGTTATGCTATCTCCCTTTGACTTGAAATTGCCTCCCTCCCTGCCTGTCTGGTACGTGTAACTGTGTTCTAGGAACAATCCTTAGTTAAGCTACTTGGTTTACTGTGGAGGAAAGATTCCTGGGTGGTGGGGTGGGGTAAACATAGATGAAAGCTTAGGAAAATGCAGCAAATACTAAAAGATGA
The DNA here is from genome assembly GCF_019393635.1 of Dromiciops gliroides. Classification (NCBI taxonomy): domain Eukaryota; kingdom Metazoa; phylum Chordata; class Mammalia; order Microbiotheria; family Microbiotheriidae; genus Dromiciops; species Dromiciops gliroides. The sequence goes on along the minus strand of NC_057861.1, from coordinate 435,218,323 downwards.
TAAAAAATAAATTTAAAAGAGAGAAGAAAAAAACCAGAAAAAGAATCAACTCATTCAAAGCCAGGTGCAGAAAACTAGCTTAAATGCTGTGCTCAAGGTTAGACTGAAACTATGTCAACCTTATTTAATGTATGGGTGGGTTTGAAGTAAACTCCATAGTATTATTAATCTAATCCCTGCTTTGTAAACGATGGCAGGTAATTGGGTAATTAAATAATTGAATGAGTTTGCGGGCATAAACCATGGACAAAGGGCATATTCACTGAAGGCATTTCACATCAAATATTGACTTACTCTTTAATATTAATGATGGGAATTCAAGGTTATGTCTTGTATTTACATATGCAGCCATAACTGAAGAAACTTCATAATAAATTATTTCTGGTTACAAGTAGAGTTACTAAAGCCTAGACGGCTAAAATTGCCCAAAGTTATGGAAACAGGAAAGGAATAAAGAATATGGGGCTTTTTTGTTCCCTTCTTATGTTTTTATCAAGGCTACCCTGGATAGGTGTGTAAATTATCTTCACAAAGATATTAGAGAGGTAAGGACATATTCTAGGAGTTTCTAGTTCATTTCTTCTCCATTGATGATTTTCAGTAGTATCATATACGATTTTTCTTATTTATTCAGTACTATCTCCTCTTCAAGTTCTCTGAAGAACTGATTTCTCAATGTACTTAAAACTGTTAATGGGGCAGCTAGGTGGCGCAGTGGATAGAGCACCGGCCCTGGAGTCAGGAGGATCTGAGTTCAAATCCGACCTCAGACACTTAACACTTACTAGCTGTGTGACCCTGGGCAAGTCACTTAACCCCCATTGCCTCACCCAAAAACAAAAACCAAAACAAAAAACCTGTTCAGTTTCTAGAGGGTGAAAGGAATTTGTTGATCCTCACTTGAAAACAGGTAGCATCCAAGACAAAGGGGCAATTGCCACTGTGATATAAGCAAAACAGTTGAAATGATGTTCTCACTCTGTTGGCCGGGTACAGTTATGGGCCTGATTCATAAAAAGAATGGAAATATCATTGAAGCTTTGTGCTTGATTCATAAAGGAACAATTAGTACTTCTTTGCAGAGAACATACTGATGTTGTCCATCTGCTTTTCCTGTCTTTTCTTTAGGAGGCTTTACACGTTTTCATTTAGCACATCAAGGACCAGAGTCCAAATGTGATGGTTCTAATGCCATTAATGGAGAAAATAGTTTATAAAGGAAAGCTTACATTTCCTTTTTTTGCATCTTCTATTTTTATCCTCGTTGCAATTTCAACTTTATATGTTCATGGGATGATCTGCCAAACTTCCTACAAACATCTTTTTTGTCTACCATTCTCCCCCCCCATTTATTGATTCATTCATTCATTCATTCATTCATTCATTCATTCATTCATTCATTCACTTACTTCCTTAGGCAATTGGGGTTAAGTGACTTGCCCAAGGTCACACAGCTAGTCTGAGACTGGATTTGAACTCAGGTCCTCATGACTCCAGGGCTGGTACTCTATGCACTGTGCCACCTAGCTGTCCCTTCTCCCCCTATTTTATAAGGGGATACTATTATAATCTTCTATTATCTTCCTCTATAAAGCTTTTAAAATGAGTCTATATTCTAAATCAGTTTTGCTATTAGGTGCCATTTCTCTTCATTTGACAATGAGGGGAATAAAAATCTATTGGTTGAGGTAGTTTCAGGACTCTTTTGTGATCCCCATTGTGTTAATTGCTTTAAATTGGTTAAACTTCCATAAGAAATGGAGATTGTTGGTGTCAATGTCTTTTTCTTGTGATATTTCATATTTATATTTGTAAATACAGGGTGTCTGGGAAATCTTAGTGCAGTTTAACATGCTTAAAACCAGTATTTAAGCATAAGTATGCTTAAAACTGCACTAAGACTTTGGAACAGTCGGTTTGCATGCATATCTGTCCAAGCTCTAAGCATTCCACAGCCCCCGCTTCAGCCACCTTTTCATGGCCATTGGAACAAATTGTTCCCATCTTTCCATTCTACCAGGGGAAGTCTTCATATGCTTGGGGTAGACATCCCCCTAACTCACCGAAGAGTTTGAATCTTGGTCAGATATTGAAGACTCCAAGGTCATCCCCTGCAATCTGAACCAGCCCCAGTTGTCCTGACTTTTGGCCTGCCACTGGTCTTTGATGACTCTGAAAGAGAGAGAGAAGATGACTTTGCACAACCCTGTCTCACTTAAGTCCAGTTCATGCACAAGTCAAGACATCACTTGGGATGTCACTGAGCTTCTTTTGAAAATGAAGGAGGAAGGGGCAGCTAGGTGGCACAGTGGATAAAGCACTGGCCCTGGATTCAGGAGTACCTGAGTTCAAATCTGGCCTTAGACATTTGACACTTACTAGATGTGTAACCCTGGGCAAGTCACTTAACCCCCATTGCCCCCCCCCCCAAAAGAACCACACACACAAAAAAACAAAAACAAAAAGAAAAGAAAATGAAGGAGGAGGGGGTAGCTAGGTGACACAGTGGATAAAGCACTGGCCCTGGATTCAGGAGGACCTGAGTTCAAATCCAGCCTCAGACACTTAACACGTACTGGCCGTGTGAACCTGGGCAAGTCACTTAATCATCATTGCCCTGCAAGAAAACCCCCAAAACTTCCCCCCCAAAAAAACAGCAAAAAAAAAAAAAAAGAAAATGAAGGAGGAACAACAGCAACAATATGTACATATGTGTGTAACGATTGGAATGATGCCACCTGCTGGAGACTTACTATAGAAAAGCTCCACCATGAGGTGAAGGTCTCTGAGGGCAAGGCCATGCGGCTTTTCCTTGGCGTCAGGAAGTGACGTTTGCTCATAGGTACTGTCTATCAAGGCTACCAGCCAATCAACTTGAGGAGCCTCCCATTTCTGGGAGGAACACACGAAGTAGGAAGCGGGGACTGGGGGAGGAGTTCTCTCTCTTTTGGTTCCTGACCTCGCCATGGTGGGTCGGATGATAGGGTCTCTTAGAAATAGTTAGATTTTTACCTTTCTCTCTGATCCTAATGCTCTTTAATAAATACTTAAACATTTAAATACTCTTGCTAAAGCTTAAAATTTATTGGCGATAACTCATTAGATTTTAGATAGTATAGCTAGAATTTTGACCCCTTACATGTGAGTGTATGTATATGTGTGTATATTATATATACATATATAGATTTATACACACACATACACACACATATATATATACATAAATATGTAGCGTTAATAGCTTTAATTAATTTGAATTTATTTTAGTCATAAAGTATATCTTCTCAACTTTTCTTTTATTCTAACTTTGTGTTGTAGTTTTCTTTAACAAGTTGATTCAGGAATGGCTCCCATTAGGTAATCAGTTGTTTCCTATCTTTTGAAATTGTTTTATGATTTTTAGTATTTTTTTCCATATTTGCCATGTCTACAGCATCTTTTTGAAGAAAACATTAATGACACATAAAGGGACAAGGCTTTTGACTGCTTGTATTTGAACAGTATTTTCCTTTTGGTGTGTGGGGGGTGCTTTCCTCTTAGTCTATGTCTACCTTTTCATCAAGGTCCTTGAGTATCAAGGTATTTATTAACTTAATTCACAGTAAGTTGCTGGATTCCAAATAGCATTTCTCTACCTCTTCATCTTCCACAGCAGATGTTGCTACTTAATAATTATGTTCATAGTGACCTTTTTGCTTGTAGTTGACATGCATTCTACAAGGCAAGATGGCTACATTCCATGAAATGATCTCTTCTTGCTGCCCTTGTGCATCTGATGGAAAAGCTCTTGTAATGCCTTCATTTTTGTCTCTAAGAAGAGCCTATGGGTTATCTTTGTATTCAGCTTTAACTTTCTTATCTCTTCCAGCCAACATTTATAAAGTATTTTGCAAAGCACTTATCTCACTTAACCTTCACAATAATCTTGGGAGGTAAATACTACTATTATCCCCATTTTATGAATGAAGAAACAGACTAAGAGAGGTTAAGTGGCTTGTCCAGAATTGTATAGCTATTAAGTGTCTGAAATAGGACTGATTCAAACGTTTCATTCGTTGTCATTATTCAGTAGGGTCTGAGTCTTCATGACCCCTTTTGGGATTTTCTTGGGAAAGAAAATATAATGGTTTGCCATTTCCTTTTGCAGCTCATTTTACAGATGAAGAAACTGAAGTAAATAGGGTTAAGTGACTTGCCCAGGGTCACACAACTAGTATGTGTCTGAAGCCAGACCTGAACTAAGGAAAATGAGTCTTCCTGACTTCAGGCCCAGTGCTCTGTGCACTATGGCACCACCTAGCTGTCCACCAAACTTGTCTTCCTAACTCCAAATACAACCCTCTATCTACTTATTGTACCATCTAGCTGCCAAATAATTAATAACATGGCTGTCAATATTTATATGTTGACTTGTTACATGGTTAGACATTGACTTCACATTGAGAAGATGAAAATTTAAATATTGATAACTATTCTGAAAACCATAACATTCTTAGCAACCTCTGCCTCCCTTTTTCTACTTCTCCACCAACATCACTGTGACTAAGCCACGACTGAAGCAGAAAAGGGATCATTGTAGGAGCTGTCCCAAGACCAGGCATCAGAGTAGTATAAAGGACTGGCCTGACACAAGGAAGACCATAAAATAAGATTTCCTAGCATGTTAGGATACAGTTGTCCAATACAGAGCAAGGATAAGTGGTGATAGTCTTAGTGAGTGCTGGGTCTCTCCATTCCCTTCACTGCCCCACCTCCTTCTGTCTCCACAAAGCTAAGTTCAAAATGGTGGCTGGTGTACCCTTGTGGGATGAGGAACCAGTCATGTCTAAGAAGGCCAAGAGTGTCCCATGCTGGATGCTTTATATGTCTGGGTGTGGGACTGTCAGGTAGTACATCACCTATACAAAGCCTTTTTGTCATCTTGAAACAAATAAAGCTCTGTGCTCTAGCTGCCTACGTGGCAAGGCCTAGTGGACAGTGGTATTCCCTAGTTTCCATTTGGTTGTAATTCTGCCTGAGCCATTACCCAAGATCTTGCCTTTTATAATTCTATCTGTATCCCAGGGTTGGTTCCCTCTCTTCTAGATACAAGTCAGTCCACGGCTTATTCCATAAGACCAAAGACCATTGAACAAAATATTTATTTCATATATTGCCATGAATACAGAATTCCATCACCTACTGGTGATGAGCTTCTCTATTCTTCCCTGGGCTTGTCCTTGAACAGTAGATATGGCCTGCTGCTCACACTGTGTTGGAAACTTTCCCAGCATGGCAGAATTTGCCAGAACTTGGGGTCCACTGACATAGCTTTGGATTACCCAGAGTCACTGACATGGTACAATAAGGCATCGAAGAAGGGCTAGTATGGAGGCTTCTTTGTCATACTGCGCAGTTCAGGCAAGTATGCTGAGGCCCTTAAGGCCTTTTGAGCTACTTGCCCCCCACCCCAGCACCTTTCCCCCAGCTGCTGCGTTCTTTAAGTTCTCATGCCTGCTTTCATGTTTGTGGAGGGGTGGGATGGTGTAGAGAATGGGGTGCTGGTCCTGAATCCAGGATGACTTGGATTCAAATCCTGCCTCTGGTTTTTTATTAGCCTTGTGACTTTGGGCAAGTCATATAACTCCTCTGACTCTTGAGAAAACTCTAAGACCAGAAGTAAAAAGTGGGTTGAAATCTGTCCACAAAGACAAAATTATAGGTCCTTGATATATTGATATGTCTATTCTTAACAATTTTTCTTCCTTTACTGTCATGTCATATGTTAAAATTTGCTCTCTTTGGATATCTGATGGCACAGTAGATAGAGCTCTAGACCTGGACTCAGGAAGACCTGAGTTCAAATCCTGTCTCAGACTCTTAGTAGCTGTGTGACCTAGGGCAAGTCATTCGACCTCACTTTACACATGCAAAAGCATGTGTAAAACACCTTATACCTTCACAATTAAGAAGGTTGTAGGTCTTTTTCTTTGCTTAGATCATCCTTTTTAGTCAAAGGGTTTCTTGTGCATACATGTATTTGTGCTTGAGACAGGGATCAGCTTTAGTTAGCAAATGAGAGTATATCTGGTAGGTTGTCATGAGGATCAAATGAGAAACTATATTAAAACACTCTGCCACCTGTGAAGCACTATAGAAATGCTAGTTGCTATTGCCTTTGTCATCATGATGGTGTCTGCCTCTAAAAGCATCTGTCCTCCTTTCTGATTGGCTGCTTCTAATCTGCTGGAGACTGAAAAAGTTGCTATCCAAGCTGGTTAGGTAGGAGTGCATGTAAAATAAAAATAAATAAGCTCTGAATGAGAACCTGAAAAATACTATAGGTGAAAAGCAAAGGGTGTCCCAAAAGTCTTAGTGCCTTTTCAAAAAGCTTACAACTAACTTTGTTACGTGATATCTATTTTAGCTTCTCAAAGGCAATTTCCCCCTGACTACCCAATTCTTGGCTGTGTTTTAGGGTGTTGGAATTGCTAGATAAATGAGCTCTGAATAAATAAGAGGTTAATTGTATCATATTCATATTTAGCAAAAAAAAAAAAATACTCCCTTCTTACCACAAGGAAAAAGATAGTGTTATACTACCTAGAGTTCTCCTTATCTCCTTGCTGGTCCAAATTTTTTAAGTAGATTTGCAAGATAAGATGACAAGGGAGACTTGTGTCTAGTAGGTTCCTTCTGGGAAGCCTGGCAGTATACACTGTGTGTGTTCAGTGTGTGGCACGCAGCTGTAAACTGTGTCCCTGCACACATATGAGCATGCCTAATATACATACTCTGGCAATGAATGGGAGCCACTCAGGGAGTCTCGTTCCAGGCTGGAGGGAAGATTCTGCTCCCTCACCCCACCCCCGAGGGGGGTGAAATGCTGGCTTTAGCCGCCTACCCCACTTCCAGGAACAGCCTAGCAGCTGGTACAAGGTCAGTCCCACCAGGTTCAGCGATTGGCATTGGGCAGTGGGCCAACTTGCCACCTGAAGGCTGTCTTGCTTCACTGATTTGGCCACTGGCTTCTCTTTCATTTGTTCAAATTTCTCACAGAAGTATTTGGTTGAAGCTTAGCCAAGAGGGGAGAAGTCTGGTTATTGGAAGTGAATATGCTATGTGTATGAGAAAGGGGGAAAGAACTCATCGATTCTGAAATCCTTTTTTTTTTTTTTGGCTTCCTTTTGTGCTGCCATAAACTGTTCTCTAACACGTGTGCAGTGAGCATGGCCAGGCTTTCTATAGACAGACTCCAGGTAAGGGAATTGTGATGGGCTTCATTTTCAGGTAACGGATGCTTGGTTTCTGAGTCTGACCAGTTTCACAGGCAGGGAAGAAGACTTGGGTTTTTTATTTATTTTATTGATTTGTTTTTTGTTAAGTTTAAGGGACATTATCAACTTCACGCTAAAGCTATCCTCCATCTCAAATGCAAATAAACAAGGAACCCAGTGGCCATAGAGGACAGAGCAATCCAAGAAAAGAAGAAAAAAAAAAGGCTAAAACTCTATTACAAAACAATCAAAATGAAATCATAGACTTCTAGCTCTAAAGAGGCAGCTAGGTGGGCTAGAGGATAGAGAAACAGACTCAGAGTCAGATAAAACCTGAGTTTAAATCTTGCCTCAGATAATTATTAGCTGGATGACCTTGAGCAAGTCATCTGACCTCTTCCATCTTCGGTTTCCTCATCTGTAAAGTGGGGGATAATAATAGCATCTACCTCCCCAGGAGAGTTGTGAAGATCAAGCAAGATAATACATGTAAAGCAATTTACAAACCTTAAACACTATACTATATAAATGCTAGCTATATTTTTTAGAACTAGAAGGTAGCTCCTACAACCCCGTCATTTTGTAGATGAGAACACTGAGTCACAGAGAGGGGAAATGACTTGGCCAAAAAGTCAGACAAGTAGTAAGTGTCAGGCAGGATTTGAAATGAGGCCTCTGACTCCAGAACCAGTGATATCCCTAGTCTTTCACAACTCAGTGTTTTTGAAGCATTTGATGAATGCTTGCCTAAGTTATTTACAGAAACTTTGAAATCCATATATATACTTGTGTCTAATGGTAGCCATCTCTAAGGCAGGGTGGTTTGGGAGGGGAAGGAAAGAAAAAAAGAAATTTACATGATAACTTTATTATACATTTAAAAGAAATAGCAAGTTTTATACAATAAATGTGCAGTTTCATTGCAATCAGCTTTTTTTTATTATTCTGTGTTATGGAAATACTTGTTTTATTCCATAAATTAAAATAAGAAAAAAGGATAAGACCCATTCCCCCCAAACATCTATTTCAATGGTAGCATGTGAGGACATGATTATTAAAGAACAGGGGAACCGTATTGGGGGGACCCAAAGAACAAATGGACCCTTGATGCTACAATCACTAGTGATACAGCTTCCCCTTCCTCTCCTGGCTTTTCTCCATCAAATATCCTGGTAGATCCAAGATTCAAGGCTCTTCCAATAACATCTTAACGGTAGGAAGGGTCTAGAAATTCTCTGCAAACACAATTAAATTGTCAAAGACAAGAACTATTTTTGAATTAAAACAATAAATCTTTCACCTGTAACTTCTCTACATCAAATGGCAGGAAAGGAGAGCCTCCCATTCAATGAACAGTCATAATTACCATTGCACTGCCTACCTTGGTCTATGACAGGCCTGATGATAGCTGGCCTTGTGTTCTGGTCCCTGGCTTGAAGTATAAGAGAATTCCTGCCTCATTGAACACAGAAGAGCATCTTGGGTGGGGATGGATGGAACAGACTTTGCCAATTTTTAATTGGGGAATACTAGCTAAGCAGCTCGCCGCAATATTGGGGCAAGGAAGTAGACCGGCAGCTTCCCTCAAAACAGAACAAGATTTATTTTAACAAGAACGAACTTAAAAAAAACAACACAAACAGGATCAGTAGGATCAAGGGAAAGGAAATAAAATGGGGAAAGGGAAATTATAATACCCGAAAAAATACCACCACCCAGGAATCAGCTGAAAATACGCAGCAGAACGCCTGTCGCTTTCCAGCTTCCACCTAGAATGCCAATTCTCCTCCCCCAAACCTAGAAACACCCCACACAGCCCCAGCCAATGGGATGGCTGCTCTGACAGTCACATGACTGCCCTCACTAGGCTTCCAATCATTATAATTCTGCCAGGCCCATGTAGGTGTCAGTGAGTGGTGATGACATGAGGTGCCAGAGCCCTGGCAAAGGCTACAACCAGTGAGTGGAGCACTGTGAGGTTTGCGGAGCCCCAGGCCAGTGCACGCCGAGGCATAAAAACCTTAAATAACAATTAATTCTTTACAACTATAATGAACAATATCCTTCTGGAAAGACCCTGGACCATTGAATATGCTGCTTCTGATTGGTTGGTTCCTTCCAGAACTTCTATTTGAAGTAAAATGCCCAGGCCATGCATGTCTTCAGTCTTCTCCAATGTATATGCCCGACTGTCCTGATGATCTACATTTCTGGACTTTCTCTACTATGTCTTTGACTCCCATCTTTTGCTCCTTTTCCAGCATAGGTATAGGGGAAATTCTGTCAAGGAGTGATAAAGAATTTGCATTTGAAACCCCAGTCCCAAAGCCAATGGTATGGGACTCTCTCCTTATTGGTGGAGATGAATGCCCTGCCCTACATGAGGGGCAGGATGGTGTTGGCAAGGGCAGGAGAGTTACATCTTTGGGAGTCCTCTTCAGGACTCTTCAAGGACAATCTCCTTCAAGAACTCTTGAAGCTTTTAGTCTTTTTCAGAACTTGTTAAGTATAAAGCCACCTGAAGCACTTCTGGCTTCCAGCTTTGAGAGAGAAGGTGGAAGAAGCCAACCCCACTTCAGTTTGCTGAAAGAAAAGACTCTGGGAAGATAGGAGAGGAACAAGCAGCCTCCATCAGGTCCTTGTTCCCAGATTGATACCATAGATATTTTGGGGAGTTTTTGCTTAGGTGAGATCCAGGACCCTCTTTCTTTGTTGAGCTGAGTTACCTCATTCTCAATGGGAGAGCTCCTTCACTCTGTATTGTCTACTATATATTCTTCTATATAAACTTTCTCTGGTTTCTTTTTTGTTATGATTTGGATAAAAAAGTTTCTTGGCTATTTGCTATGAGTGTTCATTATGAAACTGAAATTTGGTGGGATAGGGTTCAAGCTTTGGATATAAAATTTAGAATATTTTTCTTCCCAATAAAGATGACAAAACAATCAGAAGTTAGATCGAAGCTAATCCTCTAGACTAATAGCATTTAAGAGAGCATAGAATTATTCTTCTAGCTTGGTACTCCTCTCTCTGAAGAGAGTAGAGTGGCTTCACCTTCCTGCTTACTCTCTTAGCAGGAGTAAAAAAGTCTCCCTTGAAGAAGGGTGGTGGGGAGAAGAGGCTAGAAATGTCTATTCTGCCTCCCTTCTGGTCACACGACAGTCCTCACAAGTGGGTCTCTCTACACTTGGGCCCTTGCTGACACGTTGAAGACAAGAAATGCTGCCAATGAGCGATAAAGAATTTGAATGAATGACAAGATAGCTTTCTTCTCTAGTCCAACACACAGCTGGACTTTGGCAAGGAGATAGGACGAGGGGGCAAAGGATTCAATGATACCTGAATGTATATGGTTGAATTGCTGAGTTATTGTGTAAGCTGTAACGAGAGAGTAGTGAGGCCAGAGCAGAAAATTAGAAGGGCACAGAGGACTGCAAACTATGGTCAACTCTTAGCCTTCTCAACATGTGTTTTTCAGAGTCCCCAAACTTGTTTGTATTTTTTTTTTTTTGGTGAGGCAATTGGGGTTAAGTGACTTGCCCAGGGTCACAAAGCTAGTAAGTGTTAAGTGTCTGAGGCTGGATTTGAACTCAGATCCTCCTGAATCCAAGGCCAGTGCTCTATCCACTGTGCCACCTAGATGCCTCTGTTTATATTTTTTAATAGTTTGCTGTTTTTCTTTTCTAATCATTTATATTTTATTCTATACATTTACAAATATTATAAGAGGTGTACATGTTTCACCAAAGGGGTCCAAGCCAAAAAAAAAACAAAAATAAAAAAGTAAGAACTCCTGAACTGATCCAACCATTTTGTAGAGCAATTTGGAATTATTAAAAAGAATTATTAAATTGACTAAAAAGAGAGAATAAGAAAATTACAAGATAACTTTATCATATATTTAAAAGGAATAGCAAGTTGTACATAATAGATGTGCAGTTTAATGTACACTCATCTTTTTTTCCTATTCTACTATGTTATGAAAAAGCTTGTTTTATTTATTAAGTTTAGAATAAAATAAATAAAATTTTTGAAAAGAACCCCTGTTCTATGATTTTAAATTGCAAACAAGGTACATTTGCAAGGGGAGATTCTTCATCTGGAATTCCCTATACCTGTGAAGTCATAGGTTCATTCCCTAATCCTATGCCACATCCAGACCAATGGTTTAAAACACCTAATACCATATGCTGAGATAACCTCCAAATGGATATGTGACCAAGATATAACAAGTCATATCATAAACAAATTAGAGGAGCAAGGAAGAATTTACTTTTCAGATCTCTGACTGAAAAAGTGTTAAAAAGGATCAGAGAAAATGATCATTTTGATTACATAAAAGTAAAAAGTTTTTTTCCATAAAGAAATCCAACATAGTTAAATTAGAAGGGAAATAGGTAAAGGGGAAGGTCTTTGCAGAAAATTTCTTTGCTCAAGGTTTTATCTTCAAGATATATTCAGAACTAATTCAGATTCACAAAATCAAACCACTCCCATAGATAGAAAGTCAAAGAAAAGGAACAAGTAGTTTTCAAAGGAAAAATTCTAAGCTGTCAAAAGCCATATGAAGTATGCTCTAAATTACTAATAATTAGAGAAATGCAATTCTAAGCAACTCTGAGGCTCCATCTCATACCCAGAAATTGGCAAATAGGACAAAAGAGGAAAATGACAAATGTTGGCAAACCTTCAGGAAAACAGGCACATTGGTATGCTGTTGGTGGAATTGTGGATTCTACCAATCACTTGGGAAAGCAATTTGAAACTATGCCCATAAAGTCACATTACTTTGTATACCCTTTGACCCAGCTATACCACTTCTAGGTCTATATCCCACAGAAATAAAAGAAAAAGACCCATATGCACAAATAAAAAAAAATAGCTGCTCTTTTTATTTTGTTGTTTAGTCATTTTCAGGTATGTCTGACCTATTTGTGAACTCTTTGGGGGTTTTCTTGGCAAAGATACTGGAGTGGTCTGCCATTTCCTTCTCCAGCTCATTTGACAGATGAGGAAACTGAGGCAAACAAGGTTAAGTGACTTGCCTAAGGTCATACATCTAGTAAGTGTCTGACACAAGATTTTAACTCGGGTCTTCCTGACTCCAGGTTTAATGCTCTATCCACTGCACCAATAGCTACCCCATGATCTTTTCATAGTAGACAAAAATTAGAAACAAGGGGGCAATTCCTCTCTTAGTGACTAGCTAAATAGATTATGTTATGTGACTGTAATGTAATATTACAGTTCTATAAGAATCAATGGACATTGGGGTAGCTACGTGGCTCAGTGGATAAAGCATTGGCCCTAGATTCAGGAGGACCTGAGTTTGAATCTGGCCTCAGATACATGATACTTACTAGCTGTGTGACCTTGGGCAAGTCACTTAACCCTCATTGCCTCGCCAAAAAAAAAAATCAATGGACGGTTTCAGAGGAAAGTCAGAAGACCCCTACAAACTGATACAAAGTGAGGCTAACAGAATTAGGAAAAAAAATTAAAAAGACTAATGCTTAATATTTATTAATGCTAAAAACCTATTAGTGAGTATACTACTCAGGATTCTGTTTACACTTCACTTTTCAATTATAATAATTTTTTGTTTGTTTGAATGCGTATCCCTCATTTAATAGGTGAATTTTACAAGTATGCACTAATGGCACCTTATAGATTTCCCAGCAGAGGCCCAGGCTCATTCAGTATGTTCATATCACAGTCAGTTGTTGAGAGACTGCAAGGTATGATGAAAAGAACACTGATATGGAATCAGAGAACCAAGTTTTGGATTCTAGTTTAGTTCCATAGTACCTGTGTGACCTTGGAGAAATTATTTAACCTTTTTGAACCTCTGTTGTTCAGTCATTTTTCAGTTGTGATTGAGTCTTCATGACCCCATTTGGGGTTTTCTTGTCAAAGATACTGGAGAGATTTGCCATTTCCCTTTCCAGCTCATTTTACAGAAGAAGAAACTGAAGCAAACCAGGTTAAGTGACTTGTCCAGGGTCACACAGCTAATATGTGAGGCCAGATTTGAACTCAGGAAGATGAGTCTTCCTGACTCCAGGTCTGGTGCTCTATCCACTGAACCACCTAGCTATTCATGTTTCCTTACAGAGCAGAGCACAGGGAAATGCTGGGTAATTATAACTGTGAGTGTGAATGGGATGAACTTATATCCATTAATATGAAAGCACTTAGCAAAGCAGATTAAAAACCAGAAACCGAAAATATTTTGTTTACAAAAACCATACTTGAAGCAGAGAGACAGAGTAAAGGAAAAGAGCTAAAGGAGAATCTATCATGCTTCAGCTGAAGTAAAAAAAAAAATAAAACAAAACAAAAACCAAAAACCAGGGGTAGCAATCATGATCTCAGAGAAAGCAAAAGCAAAAATAGACCTAATTAAAAGATATAAGCAGGGAAACTACATTTTGCTAAAAGGTATCACAGACAATGAAGTAATATCAATGCTAAACATATATGCATTAAATGGTATAGGATCCAAATTATATTAAATTTAAAAATTTTGTACAATGAAACCCGAAGCAGTCGAGATTATAAGGAAAGCAGAAAACTTGGGTGAGGAAAATCTGATAGAAACTTTATTTCTCAAATATTATAGAGCATTAAATAAAATGTATAAGAATATAAGTCATTCCCCAATTGATACGGATATCATATCAAAGGATATGAACAGGCATATTTTCAGAAGAATTCAAAGCTATCTATAATCATATGAAAATGTGCTCTAAATCACTATTGATTCAAGAAATGCAAATTAAAACAATTCTCAGGTACTACTTCATACCTATCAGATTGACTAATATGACAGAAAAGGAAAATGACAAACGTTGGAGGGGATGTGGGAAAATTGGGACACTAATGTGCTGTTGGTGGAGTTGTGAACCAGTCCAATCATTCTGGAGAGCAATTTGGAACTATGCCCCCAAAGCTATAAAACTGCATCCCCATTGACCTGGCTGTACCTCTACTAAGTCTGTATCCTAAAGAGATTTTTTTTTTTTTGCGGGGCAATGAGGGTTAAGTGACTTGCCCAGGGTCACACAGCTAGTAAGTGTCAAGTGTCTGAGGCCGGATTTGAACTCAGGTACTCCTGAATCCAGGGCCGGTGCTTTATCCACTGCACCACCTAGCTGCCCCACCTAAAGAGATTTTTTTTTTAAAAAAAGGAAAAGTACCTGGATATACAAAAATATTTATAGCAATTCTTTTAGTGGTGTCAAAAAATTGGAAATTGGGAAATGTCCATCCATCAATTGGGGAATGGCTGAACAAGTTGTATTATATATTTGTGATGAAATATTATTGTGCTATAAGAAACAATGAGCAGGATGCTTTCAAAAAAACCTGAAAAGACTTACATGAACTGATGCAAAGTGAAGTGAGCAGAACCAGGAGACCACACTAACAGCAATGTTGTATGATGATCAACTGTGGATGACTTAGCTATCTATTCTCAGCAATACAAAGATGCAAGACAATTGGGAAGGACTTATAATGAAAAGTGCTATCTGCCTCCAGAGAAAAGAACTGTTGGAGTCTGAAGATTGAAGCATGCTTTTATAAAAAACAAAAACAAAAACAAATCCACTTCCTTTGTTTTTCTTTTCTTTTTAGGGGGGGTCTGTGTTTTCTTTCACATTATGACTAATATGAAGATATGTTTTATATGACTGCACATGTATAATGTATATCAAATTGCTTGCCTTCTCACTGAGGGGGGAGGAGTAGGAGGGAGAGAATCTGGAACTCAAGATTTAAAAAAAATGAATGTTAATAATTGTTTTTACATGTAATTGGAAAAAATAAAATATTTTTAAAAACAAAAGAAGCTTAGAAATATGTGTGGGAAGGGAATTTCAATAGCTCCAAATAATTTTGCGAAATCATTAAGTTCCAAATATTTTGAGATTTTCATTAGTTCTATTCATATTCATCAATGCCTCACCCCTTTTACTTCCTTCACTTGGAGAGCTCAGGCTCCATCTTTATTTAGAAAAAATATTGTAGCAAATATACTACTGATCCTGATTTGGGCTTGTGTCTCTGTCCAAGGGAAATCTTTTGAAGTCTTAAACTAAGTGAACAGCAGAGAGAGCCACAGCTTACTGTATACAAAAGGCCATTTCACTCCCATGGACTGTTACCTGTATAAATGCTTGGCACAAGCTCTGCTATTCTCCTGGGCATGTAGAGACATTCTCTATTATCTAGGCTATGGCATCAGGCCTGAACAGGCAAGTGTTAAAGCTGGTTGTCAGACTCCCATGACTTCTGATGCTGGCATACCCAAAGGCAGAGAAAGTGACTCAGAAGTGATTTCCTAAAAACTTTGATTTCATTTGTTCAATTAACCAACATTCATTTTATCTTCTCCCTACACCAAAATGGAGATGGGGAGGGAGAGAAGCAAACCAAAACCCTGTTGACAAATATATGGTGGGTCCAAAGTCATGATGTTTAAATACCTTTTTGAAAATTAATTTTTTCCTTATTTTCCACCATTTATGAGCTTTGATTTTTCATATGCAATGTAAATTAATTTCATATATATACATACTGTATATGATGCTATGTTATTATAAATTAAAAACAAAAAATAAGGGAGTTATTAAATATTGAAACCCTTTGCTACTTGCGGCTTACCCTGTATATGCTTAAATAAAATTAATTCTCACATTGATCTCGTCAAAAAATGTATGTCTTGTTATGCATCTTGAATCCAACACCTCTCTGTTAGGAGATAAGTAGTATACTTCCTCATCAGTCTTCTGGAATTGTGGTTGGTCATTATACTGATCAGAATTCTTCAAAATTTCAAAATCGTTTGCCTTTAAAATGTTATTGCTATTGTACAAATTGCTCATTTTATATAATTTCATGCAAGTCTTCCCAGATTTCTCTGAACCCATCCCTTTCATCATTTTTCATGGCCACAAGATAGCATTCTATTACATTCACCTACCATGTTATTTAGCTGCTATTTCTCAATTGATAGGCATCAATTTAGTTTCCAATCCTTTGCCACTGCAATAAGAGCTGATATTAATATTTTAGTACATATGGGTTCTTTTCTTCACTCAGAAGGGACTTTAATAGCAAAGCTTTTGCCATACTTATAACATGAATTCAACACCGCCATGTACCCTTAGCATTTTCTGAGCCCAAGACCTCAGGCAAGTGACAGCATAATCTAGCATACGATTTCCCAGGAAAAATGCACAACAAAAAGGGACACAAATGGAGAAAGGCAAGGAAAGCCAACCAAGAATAACAAATCTCTGTGGTCATGCTATATATTTTTAAAACCAATAACAAGGTTCTACCTGGCTGTCAATGCCCAATACCCTATATCATCCAGGTTTTCCCTACCTCCACACTCAGGGAATACATCTGAAACTCAATCCAGGAGGGAGTGCAGACGCCCCGAATTATCATATGTGTGTGTGTGTGTGTGTGTGTGTGTGTGTGTGTTTTACATTTCATTAAACATATTGTAATCTTACAGGTTTTCATCACAGCTCACTCTATGGCAGTATATACTCCTTGTGAGGGTGGGGATAGAATGATACCTCTAGTGAGTAAATTAGTCCTATACTTCTACATAGTCTCTGCTCTCCCTCCCTCTGGTTTGAAGACACAACCTTCGAAACACATCACCAAGGCTTCCATTTGTCTGTTCTGATCCTTTTCCTCTTTTGTCAATGTCAATCAGTCAAACTTTGCAATCATTCCCTGGACACCTCCCTGCACTCTCATCACACCCGCTTAAATTGCCTTCCTCATTACTGCAATCAAGGCTTCTCTGAAACCATCAACTGATAGACACCAACTATGAGGTTACTTCCCAGAACTATACCTGCTTCCTCCCACAGGCAATGAGGTGGCAGAGTGGATAGATTTCTGTGCCTGGAGTCATGAAGATCTAAATTCAAATTTGGCCTCAGACACTTAATAGCTGTGTACCCCTATGCAGGTCACTTAATCTCAGTCTGTATCAGTTTCATCGTTTGTAAAAGGGGGATACTAATTGCACCTACCTCCTAGGTTTGTGAGGATAAATATATGGAGGGTGCTTAGCACCATTCCTGGAGCATAGTAGGTGCTCAATAAATGCTTCTTCCTGCCTCTTCTTCCCTTCCCAGAGTCACTTGATGGCAAGGTAGAAGATGGAGAGGAAGTCTTCTTGGAAAGGGACATGGTTATTTCTCTTTTTTAACTTTTTATTTAGCCACATCCCAAATCGCTGACACTGACTTGTTCTTTCTCCTTCCAAAGAAAACAAGTCCTAGATGGGCACTCTGTGTTGGCCAGCCTTCAAGCACCAGTGGAGAAGGTCTACATCTCCCTGCTTTTATATTCTGGCTTCAGGAGCCCATTGTCAGAGAGAGGTTGATGCTTTAGTGCTGTTATTGGCAACAGCTGCTACCTTCTCCTTCCCACAATTCAATGGCCTTGCCTTCCTTATTGTAGCCATGTCTAGGGAGTGGCAAGTGGTCTCAGCAGAGCAGATCTCTCATAACACGGAGCTTTGTTCTTAGGTCTAGTGCTGCTCATCCTTACTTCTTGAAGAGGACCATTGATATCAGGAAGGTAATGTCATGACTCGCAGTGAATCAGATTTCAGTGAGACAAGGCTGTGCAAAGTCAATAGCCTCACTCTCTCCTCCAGAGCCATCTGGGTCCAATAGCAAGATACAGATCAGTATGACTAGAGATGGCCCTGAGTTCAATGGGAGGCCTTGGCCTTTTTAAGCTAAGGTATTTACTAGGTCTCAGTTTGTCTGAAACAACTCACATTTAGTGATTAAAACTAGGTAAGATCTGGGGGCAGAGCCAAGATGGTGGAGAGAAGCTAGGAACCTTCCTGAGCTTTCCCGTATTTCCCTCAAAGACAACATTAAACCAAGCCTCTAAACAGATTCTGGAAATACAGAACCTACAAAAAGAGAGACAAAATCCTGCTACGTGAGAAAATTTAGAAGACTTCAGAAAAGGTCTGTCTCACCTGGGGTAAAAGGGGAGGGTGGCTCACCTCAGTAAAGGTTGGCTCAGTGTGGATTAGCACCACTCATCTCAGCTGGCAGATCACTTCAGCAAAGCTTGGCTCAGTGTGGCTTAGCACCACTTGTCTCAGCTGGCAGATCACCTCAGCAAAGCTCCATTCAGTGGCAGCTCAACACTGTTGTAACTTGACACAGCTGAGAGTGGGGCAGCTGAGAGCAGTAAGAAGCTTGCAACCATGAATCCTGTGCCCCAGAAGCAGACTTCAAATTGATAAGTTTAAAAATAGCCTACAACATGAGCAAGAAACAAAAAAGGAACCTTACCATTGACAACTTCTATGGTGCAAGGAAGACCAAAATTCAAACACAGATGAGGTAGTCAAAATGCCCACAAGTGAAGAATCAAGAGGTAAAATTATCTTGTCTCAAGACCAAAAACCCATCTTTGAAGAGCTCAAAAAGGCTTTTAAAAATCAAATAAGAGAGGTAGAAGAAAAGATGGAAAAATAAATAAGAAAAATGAGTTACACTGCAAAAAGAAGCACAAAAAATGACTGAGGAAAACAATTCCTTAAAAAATACAATTGGCCAAATGAGAGAAAAAATTAGCCAAACAGAAAAAGAAGTTCAAAAGGTTACTGTGGAAAATAAGGCCTTAAAAATTAAAATTGAGCAGATGGAAGTGGATAACTCCATGAGACAACAAGAATCTGACAAGCAGAATCAAAAGACTGAAAAAATAGAAGAAAATGTGAAATACCTCATTGGAAAAACAACTGACCTGGAAAATAGGTCCAGGAGAGATAATCTGAGAATTATTGGACTACCTGAAAGCCACGATCAAGAAAAGAGTCTAGACAGAATATTCACAGAAATTATTATGGAGAACTGCCCTGAAATTGTAGAATCAGAGGATAAAATCATCATTGAAAGAATCCACCAAACATCTCCTGAAAGAGACCCCAAAAGGAACACTTCAAGAAATATAGTAGCCAAACTCCAGAATTATCGGGTGAAGGAGAAAATACTCCAAGCAGCCAGAAAGAAACCATTTAAATACCATGGAGCCACAGTCAGGATTGCACAAGACCTGGCAGCTTCAACATTAAAGGATCGCAGGGCTTGGAATATGATATACAGGAAGGCAAAGGAGCTTGGATTACAACCCAGGATCAACTACCCAGCAAAACTGAGCATTCTCTTTCAGAGGAAAAGATGGACATTCAATGAACTAGAAGACTTCCAAGGCTTCCTGAGAAAAAGACCAGAAATGAACATAAAATTTTATCTCCAAATACAAGACTCTAAAGAAATATAAAGAGGTAAACAAAGGGGAGAAAAGGGGTTGTTCAATGATGTTAAATTGCTTGAGTCCATATGAGGGAGGATAATAGTTTTAACTCTTGGGATCTGTATTTCTGTAAAAGTATTGTTATTAAATCAACTATTATGTGATTATATAAACAACCTTAAGGGACAAAATAAAAGACTAGGGGGAAGGAGAAGAAGGGAGAGGTGGAATGGGGTTAATTATATCAAAGGAAGAGGCACAAAAAGAACCCATTACAACAGCGGGAAAGAAGGGAGGGGTAGGCATTGTTGCGACTTTACTCTCATCAGACTTGGTTCAGGGAGGGAATAAACTTAGCTTACTTTTTAAGGAAACAAAAGGGGAAGGGGGAAAAGGGTGGTATTGATAGAAGGGAGGGCACAAGTGGGGGAAAAAGAAGGGCAGTTGATAAAAGGGAGGACAGATTGAGGGAGGCAGTAGCCAGAAGAAAAACACTGGTCAAGTGGAATAGGAGGAAAGAAAGGGGAAAAAAGAGTACAAAGGGGAAAAGAAGATGGAGGGAAATAAACAGGTAATAATTTTAACTGTGAATGTGAATGGGATGAACTCTCCCATAAAATGGAAGTGAATTGCAGAGTGCATTAAAAACCAGAATCCTACAATATGCTGTTTACAAGAAACACATTTGAAGCAGAGAGATACACACAGAATCAAGGTAAAAGGCTGGAGCAGAATACATTATGCATCAGCTAAAGTCAAAAAAGCAGGGGTAGCAATCCTTATCTCAGACAAATCAAAGGCAAAAATAGATCTAATTAAAAGAGATAAGGAAGGAAACTACATCTTGCTAAAAGGTACTATAGATAATGAAGTAATATCAATATTAAACATGTATGCACCAAGTGGTATAGCATCCAAATTCTTAGATGAGAAGTTAAATGAGTTACAAGAGGAAATAGACAGTAACACTATACCAGTGGGGGATCTGAATCTTCCCCTCTCAGAATTAGATAAATCTAGCCACAAAATAAATAAGAAAGAAGTGAAAGAGGTGAATAGAATGCTAGAAAAGTTTGACATGATAGATGTCTGGAGAAAATTGAATGGGGATAGAAAGGAATATAGCTTTTTCTCAGCAGTACATGGCACATTTTCAAAAATTGACCATGTATTAGGGCACAAAAACATCATAGTCAAATGTAGAAAGGTAGAAATAGTAAATGCATCCTTCTCAGATCATGATGCAATAAAAGTTACATGTAATAAAGAGCCATGGAAAGGTAGACAAAGTCAATTGGAAACTAAATAATTTCATTCTAAAGAATGAATGGGTCAAACAACAAATGATAGAAACAATCAATAACTTTATCCAAGAGAATGACAATAATGAGACAACTTTCCAAGATCTATGGGATGCAGCCAAAGCAGTGCGTAGGGGACATTTTATAGCTCTAACTGCTTACATGAATAAATAAGGGAAAGAGGAGATCAATGAATTGGGCATGCAACTTAAAAAGCTAGAAAAAGAACGAATTAAAAATCCCCAATTAAATACTAAATTAGAAATCCTGAAAATTAAAGGAGAAATTAATAAAATTGAAAGCAAGAAAACTATAGAATTAATCGATAAAACAAAGAGCTGGTTTTATGAAAAAAAACAATAAAATAGATAAAGCAGTGGTTAATTTGATTAAAAAAAGAAAGAAGATAACCAAATTACCAGTATCAAAAATGAAAAGGGTGATCTTACCACCAATGAAGTGGAAATTAAAGAGATAATTAGGAACTATTTTGCCCAACTGTATGCCAATAAATTGAATAATCTAAATGAAATGGATAAATATTTACCAAAATACAAACTGCCCAGGTTAAATGAAGAGGAAATAAATTCCTTAAATAAGCCAATATTAGAAAAAGAAATTGAACAAGCCATTAATGAACTCCCTAAGAAAAAAATCCCCAGAGCCAGATGGGTTTACAGGTGAATTCTACCAAACATTTAAAGAACAATTAATTCCAATATTATACAAATTATTTGGAAAAATAAGTGAAGAAGGAATTCTACCAAATTTGTTTTATGACACAAATATGGTGGTGATACCAAAACCAGGCAGAGCCAAAACAAAGAAAGAAAATTATAGACCAATTTCCCTAATGAATATTGATGCTAAAATCTTAATTAAGATACTAGCAAGGAGATTACAGCAAGTGATCACCAGGATAATACACTATGACCAGGTGGGATTTATACCAGGAATGCAGGGCTGGCTCAACATTAGGAAAACTATCAACATAATCAACCATATCAATAAGAAAAGTAACCAAATTCATATGATTATCTCAATTATTTGCAGAGAAAGCTTTTGACACAATATAGCACCCATTCCTAATAAAAACACTAGAGTTTAGGAATAGGTGGTGCTTTCCTTCAAATAATAAGCAGTATCTACCTAAAACCATCAGCAAGCATTATATGTAATGGAGATAAGTTAGAGGCTTTCCCAATAAGATCAGGAGTGAAACAAGGATGTCTATTATCACCTCTATTATTTAATATTGTACTACAAATGTTAGCTTTAGCAATCAGAGAAGGAAAAGGAATTAAAGGAATTAGAATAGGCAAGAAGAAAACAAAACTATCACTCTTTGCAGATGATATGATGGTATACTTAGACAATCCTAGAGAATCAACTCAAAAATTACTGGAAACAATTAACAACTTTAGCAAAGTAGAAGGATATAAAATAAATCCACATAAATCATCAGCATTTCTATACATGACCAACAAAGTCCAGCAGCAAGAGATAGAAAGAGAAATCCCATTTAAAGTAACAGTAGATAATATAAAATACTTGGGAGTCTACTTGCCAAGACAAACTCAGGAACTCTATGAACACAACTACCAAACACTTTTCAAACAAATTAAATCAGATCTAAAAAATTGGAAAGATATCAATTGCTCATGGATAGGCTGAGCTAATATAATAAAAATGACAATTCTACCTAAATTAACGTACTTATTCAGTGCCATACCAATCAGACTACCTAAAAGTGATTTTATAGAGATAGAAAAATAATAACAAAATTCATCTGGAAAAACAAAAAGTCAAGAATATCAAGGGAAATAATGAAAATAATGCACAGGAAGGTGGGTTAGTTGTACCAAATCTGGAGCTCTACTATAAAGCGGCAGTCATCAGAACTATCTGGTACTGGCTAAGAAATAGAGTGGAGAACCAATGGAATAGGTTAGGTACAGGAGACACAGTAGTAAATTACATTAGTAATGTACTGTTTGATAAACCCAAAGACCCCAACTTCTGGGATAGGAATTCAGTATTTGACAAAAATTGCTGGGAAAACTGGAAGATAGTATGGCAGAAATTAGGCATAGACCAGCATCTGACACCTTATACTAAAATAAGGTCAAAATGGGCACATGATTTAGACATAAGAGGTGATACCATAGGTAAATTAGGAGAAAAAGGAATAGTCTACCTTTCAGATCTTTGGAAAGGAGAGCAGTTTATGACCAAAGAAGAGATAGAGAATATTATGAAATGCAAAATGGATGACTTTGATTACATTAAATTAAAAAGTTTTTGTACAAACAGAAGCAATACATCCAAAATTAGAAGGGATGCAGATAGCTGGGAAACAATCTTTATGGACAGTACCTCTGATAAAGGCCTCATTTCTAAAATATATAGGGAACTAAATAAAATTTATATGAATCCAAGTCATTCCCCATTTGAGAAATGGTCAAAGGATATGAACAGGCAGTTTTCTGATGAAGAAATCAAAGCTATCTATTCCCATATGAAAAAATGTTCTAAATCACTATTGATTAGAGAGATGCAAATTAAAACAACTGTAAGGTACCACCTGACACCTATCAGATTGGCTAATATGACAAAAAAGGAAATAAAATGTTGGAGAAGCTGTGGGGAAATTGGAACACTAATGCATTGTTGGTGGATCTGTGAACTGATCCAACCACTCTGGAGAGCAATTTGGAATTATACCCAAAGAGCTATAAAGCTGTGCATACCCTTTGACCCAGCAATACCACTCTTGGGTCTTTTCCCCAAAGAGATCATAAAAAATGGAAAAGGACCCACATGTACAAAAATATTTCTAGCTGTTCTTTTTGTGGTGGCAAGGAATTGGAAATTGAGGGGATGTCCATCAATTGGGGAATGGCTGAACAAGTTATGATATATGATTATAATGGAATTCTATTGTGCTGTAAGAAACGATGAGCAAGTGGAGTTCAGAAAAACCTGGAAGGACTTGCATGAACTGATGATGAGTGAGATGAGCAGAACCAGAAGAACATTATACACAGTATCATCAACATTATGTGTTGATCTGCTGTGATAGATTAGATTCTTCTCACCAATCCAACAGAACAAGAATGTTCCAAAGGACTCATGATGGAAAAGGCTCTCCAAATCCAGGGGAAAAAAAGGAACTGTGGAATATGGATGCTGATTGGACCATACTATTTTTTTGTTTTTGATGCTGTTGGTTTTCTGATTTCAGGTTTTTCCTTTGTGCTATGATCCTTCTCATATAACATGACTAATGCAGAAATATGTTTAACGTTATTATGTATATATAACCTATATCAGATTGCCTGCTGTCTAGGGGAGGGGAGAGGGAGGGAGAAAAATTTGAAATTGGAAATCTTATATAAACAAATCTTGAAAACTAAAAAAAAGACTAGGTAAGAAATGAGGCAAATAATGCATTTCTAGCTCAAATAGAAATAGTTACTATTTATACTCATTCTGAGCCATCAGAACCCAAACAATGACCAACTGGAGCTTGGGCTGGGGCCTATTGTTGGCCAAACAATGAGAGCCAGAGTGATTTGGGTTGAAAGCATGGTCCTTAAAAAAGAAATCTAGTCTGAAAACTCCAAGATATCTTGCAAGGTATCAGTGATCAAAATATATATATTCCTTTGGGCAGAGTACCTGTAGGTAAAGGCATGATTCCCTATGTTGATAGAGGGAGAGGAAGAAGGGAAAGAAGGAAGGGAGAGAAGAAAAGAATGAGGGAAGAAGGGAGGGAGGAAGTAAGGGGGGAAAGGAAGGAAGGAAGGAAGGAAGGAAGGAAGGAAGGAAGGAAGGAAGGAAGGAAGGAAGGAAGGAAGGAAGGAAGGAAGGAAGGAGAAAGGGAGGAAGGAAGGAAGGAGAAAGGGAGGGAGGGAGGGAGGGAAGGAAGGAACTCGAACCTGCCAGTTGGGTCCCCAGTGAGGCAGTTACCTCTGCTCACAGATTATTGTTTGTTCTTTGTTTTTGAAGAGGAACAATGATATTAGGAAGATGATGTCATGACTTGCTAATGAATTGAATTTAAATGAGGCAGGGCTGTACAAAGTCAACAGCCTTGCTCTCTCCTCCAGAGCCCTCTGAGTCCAGTGGCAAGGTATAGATGAGGATGACTGGAACTCAACTAAGAGAACAATGGAGGGGCCAGAGGAAGCTTGGAAAAGGGGAAAAGAGAGTAGCCCTTCTCAAGGCACTCATTAAAATAAAACAAAACAGCATTCAAAGGTAGGTGTAGAGCAAGCTAGAAGACAAGGATTCAGGGCTGCCATTCAAAGAAGCAAGGGACCAATGCACCAATGGAAGGAGCTTGACATCTGTGGATGAACCTGTGGGTAATTCAACTCACAGGAGTGGACAGGGCAGGTGATAGGATTTTGCCTGCAGAGGGATCACTGAGTAACATTGCCCTCCTGAAGCAGACTATGTAGAGCCATGGAATTTGACCAAGAAATAGAGGAGTTGATATCCTTATGATACACATGTGGCCATAATATTTTCTAGGGGTCAGAGTTCCCTTATCTTTATTTAACCCTGTTCTTTGCTTGACTTGCGGCTTTAATTGGCTTGGTCGGACACACATGAGTTGTGTCTGTATTTTCCTTTGGACATGGTAGTATCTAGGGGTTACCACTGACCATGACTACATAAGATAGCTGAAGCCAGTTCATGGATGGATACACCTGTATGACCAAAAGCCTAGGAAGGTAGAATGACCATAGACTTGTCTGCCATTTTCAAGACATGTCCTGACCATGTCAACACTTTCATTCAATAAAGACCTTAGTTCTTCACAAAGTAGAGTATGTTAACATTCTTAGTCTTATTGCCTGTTTTCATTTGGTTCCACTTAACCAGCCTTTGGATCTGAACTGATGGGCATATGGTTAATTTTAAGGTATCCTCCAAGTAAATTCACCATTTTTTCTTTGGTTTCAAGAACTAGGTATCTAAGAGAACTAAAGAGGATCCTCAGCTATCCAGGTGTGGTCATTGTAAAAGCAGTTCTTGTACATCCATCTATTATTGATATATATTGGGTATTGACTTCTATAACCTATGAGAGAGAGAGAGAGAGACAGAGACAGAGACAGAGACAGAGAGAGAAAGAGAGAGAGACAGAGAGAGAGAAAGAGACAGAGAGAGAGAGAAAGAGAGAGACAGAGAAAGAGAGAAAGAAAGAGAGAGACAGAGAAAGAGACAGAGAGACAGAGAGAGAGACAGAGAGACAGAGAGAGAGAGAGAAAGAGAGAGAGAGAGAAATAGAGAGAGAGAAATCAAGACCCACATCTGACAATTATTGGCTATGTGATTCTAGCCTTAGCTTAACTTCTTTGCAAAGAAGATGCTGACTTGCATTGATCGAATTTCCTACTGTGAGAATTCCCTGTACCAGAAAAACCATGGGTCTACTTCTTATCCCTATCCCTATCCCCTATCCCTATCCCTATCCCTATCCCACCTATGGCAGGATAAATTTATGGTGTTTTAGGGATCCTGGAGGTTCTTTGCTCCCTTCTTAGTTCCTTCCTCCACAGAAGCACTTCACCTCATGTCCTATCACCACTTCCAGAGGCCATATTCTACTTACTTTTCTGTCCCATTCACTTTTTTTTCTCTGCATTGCCCCCCAGGAAGCAGAGATGCCAAACTTGCCAGACTCTAGAAGATGGAAAGGATTCCTCATTCCAAACATGAGTATGGCAAGAGGTACCACAGGTACAGACGGAGTGTAAATATAGTAGGAGAACATCCTAGAGAGAGAAAGCCTATAGGTACAGCACTGTGACAATGGAGGAAAGAGCTGAGATGTGAGAGGATGCCACCTTCTCCTTCTTGCCCTTTCCACTTGTCCATCACCTCCTCCAAGACACACGCCCAGCTGCACATGAACTTGCCATTCTTACCATCTGTTCAGAGATACAAAACCCTAAATGCTCTAAATAGCTTAAAAAATCTCTAAAACGCTTAATAAAAAATGCTTCAATATATAACAGATGAGCAGGACACCTTGTGAGGAAAATGTGACTGGCATAGGACTGTCATCATGTCCCTCATAATCACATTCTTGCACCTGCTCATCTGCTCCATACAGTGCTGCTGACAGTTGGCAATACACTCGGGTGCAATTTGAGCAACTCAAATGTTCCAAGCAGACTTCTATCTTTCTTCCCACATGTCACCCCTTTTGATTAGTCTCCAATCCTTCCCCGTGGCTTCCATGTGATCTTATTTTTTTCATCACCTTCCCTAAAGCTAATTTCTAGCTGTTCCCATTTAAAAGGGAACTAGGAGATAAATAAAAGAGTAGAAAGGCAGATCATTGGTGTGTATGAGTGTCAAAATCTAAGGTCCTTGAGATTGGTTTAAGACCTTTGGATGGACTGGCATGTTTGTCCTCTAATGAGCCATCGCTATATTACTTTGGTGGTGGTAAGAAATTCTGCATAGACTGGAAGATCAGACAGCAAAATGCAGGTCTGTTTAGGGATGCGGTGCTAGGTGTCAATGTTCAGGCCTCGGAGTAACAATAAGATGTCAGGATAAGCCATGTGTTAAATCATTCTTAAGGAATTTCCTTAAAGGATCATAATTAGGGAACAAAATAAACATAAAAAGAATTGCACTCAATCAAAAGAAGGGATGATAGCCTTTATATTTGGTCCATTCTTTTCATCGATGCTTTCAAAGAAAACTCCACATTTTAATACCTTGGCAACCCTGTAATATTGATGCGTGGGCACTTTCTCTACTTGTAGAGACCAAAAGTCATGTTAAGCTTATCCTGAGCAATCCTTATGCTAAGTAGAAATGACTTTGGACTTGGATTCAGGAAGACATGGGTTCAAATTCTCCTTCAGACACTTACTAGCTATCTGACCTTGGGAAAGTCACTAAACCTCTCAGTGTCTTAATTTCCTCACCTTTAAAGTAAGGAAATTATAACTGATGGCTTCTAAAGTCCCTCCCAGTTTGAGATCTATGATTTCTTTTTTTGGTGGGGCAATGAGGGTTAATTGATTTGCCCAGGGTCACACAGCTAGGAAGTGTCAAGTGTCAGAGGCCAGATTGGAACTCAGATCCTCCTGAATCCAGGATCAATGCTTTATCCACTAGAGATCTATGATCTTATATGCTTTTGTAAACATTCTATACATGCCATGAATCTTTCCATCTGACATATAGTGTTCCATGATTCATTTTTAGTCCTAGAGCATCACTTGGAAACTCATTGTTTGTAATGGTGGATTTTTTTTAGCAGGAATAGGCTTGAAAACAGTAAGCACTATACAGTTTTGCTATTTAATTATTTATTTGTTTGCTTTAATTATTTTTCCAATTACATGTAAAGATATTTTTTTTTGAGTTCCAGATTTTTCTCCCACCCTCCCCACTCTCCTCCCAAGTACATTAAGCAATTTGATATAGGTTATACATTGCAATCATTATACAGTTTTTCCAATGGGCCATAAACCAGTGTCCTAAGATCCAAATCTGAGCTTAGTGCAGTATCCATCTTCAGTGATTGACCATCCAGGGTTTTTTGTACCAATAGTCTATCTCAAGGCACTGCCCATTCTACTATATGCTGTAATCTGAACAATGTGTTTTCCATCTACTTTGTTTTTCCAGGTAGATGATACCATCTAGCTTTTTGAATGATACCTTCAAATGAATCTTCTACTCAAGCCAATTTAAACTTATAGTAACCAGACAATCAATCCATTCAATCCTTGCATGATTTTAACACTAGGCTATAGCTATTCCTGCCCCCCCATGACATATACATAACGTTTGCTTTTCTAGAAGTGATTTTGTAAGTAGGTAAGTCTTTCAGAATTATCTCACTCCAAATTTATTTCATAAGTCAATTTGCTTTGGGAAATTGTGACAAGATGGGAATCTACTAATCATGGGATTTAGCAAGATTTCCCCCATGCCTAGAAGTCCTCTGACTCCTATCTTTAGCTTCATTCTGAATTGGCAGACAGATGGTATGACTTTGTTCTGCTACATTATAAAATAAACATTTTCTTAGGGAAAAGAAAGCTTTGTAGTTCAGGTCAAGCATAATCTTTGCCTTCACCAAACTGAGCCCAGGTGCCAGCAGTGTGCTTTCATCATCATGAGGCTTTGAAGGATAGAGGGTTTCCACAAGTCAGTAAAAATGTATTTCCAATCAGTCCCTCTTGTATTTGCAACAGTGAATATTTCATAAGCCCCATTTCCCTCCTTTGTGGGCAAAGATGCACATGTTTATAATTTCTATGGCTATAATTCATGGGCTTTATGATTATTTGGTCCTGGATATCTAGGGAATATTTCTACTCACAAAAAAACAATTTAGACAAGTGAGAAAAGAAATGCTGATGAATATGAAAAAAAAATCCTTTTGGAACTGCATAGAAAAGGAATTCATCTTTATAGGATGGAATCACAGATACACAAAATCCCAGAGTTGAAGGTCCATCTGAGTCATATAGTCAAGGCCTACCTGAACAGAAATCTCCTCTACAACATTCCTGAGAAGTTTCCAATCAGCCTCCACTTGCACTTCTTTTGTGATAGAAAACTCACTGTCTCCTGACGCAATTCATGGGTTAGCAGTGAAGGTATTGGAATTGGTACCAGAAAGATCCGTATTTTACACTCACTAGTAATGTGAACATGGTCAAGTCATTCAAACTTACTAAGTCTTAGTTGAGGATTAGCTAGTAAATGTCAAGTGTCTGAGGCTGGATTTGAACTCAGGTCCTCCTGAATCCAGGGTTGGCACTTTATCCACTGCACCACCTAGCTGCCCCATTTCTTCTTATATAAAATAGAAATTGTAGGACTTGCAGTACTTGCCTTGCAGAGTTATTATGAGTATCAAGTGAAATAATTGTTGTGTATCAGCATTAAGGGGTTAGTGGGGCAATGAAGCTTGTTAAATCACTCCTATTTGCCCCTGACTTTCTACTGTTTAATTGCCCAAATGGGTTTTGCAGTATAAGTACTTCTTCAATCTAGGAAATAGTATCAAAGGATCTATAATTTTCTTAATCTTTTTGTTAGCTCCAAGCCCCCAGTCAGAGGCAGAACTTTAGGCAAGACATTTCAGTATTAGATCTGCCTCTGTCTCTTCTTTGAGGATATTTCCCTTTCTGTTTCCTCCTCTCTGTTTTATTCCCAATAAGTAAAATCCAACTACAAAATTTGAGTGGATAATATATTGTAAAAGATTTATTGAAAAAGGGAAAGTAAACATTTGGAATAATGAAAGAGAAACACTTTCCCAATGCCTAAAAGAAAAGTTTTAGCCTCCCATAAAGGAACTCAAAGTAGAAAAAAAGAGATTCATGATTATCACCTTGGGGTCCTGGGTGTGTGTGTGTGTGTGTGTGTGTGTGTGTGTGTGTGTGTGTGTGTGTGTGTAGGATGTCAGTAACACAATGTCTGTCCTGACACACCTCATACCTGATTGTCCCAAGCAGTTCCCTCCCTTGCTCTTGGCTCCTTTCTTTGAAGTGGTTACTTAGATGTGCACTTTTGCCCTCCCAATTCTACATTGCTTCTTACAGCTTTTTCACTCTCTAGCTTCATGAGTCTTCTCCTGTTCCTGCAAGAAGATGAATTCCTCTTCAAGCCTGTTTCCTAAACTTAGTGTACTGACTTTAAAGGTCACCCCGAAGAATGGCTTATTATTTTTCATCCAATTGCATTGCTTCCTTTGTGATTCAGTGAATGGGCTACTTCATACCTCATAAAAAGGATCACCTGGGATGGCCACATATTTTCAGATTAGCTCCTGAGATTTCAATGAACATTCTCTTACACATGTAAAGTATTTTGCAAACCTTAAAGAGATAGATGGATGGATGGATGGATGGATGGATGGATGGGGAAAAAGAGAGAGAGATGCCATATATTGTTATTAATTGTTTTTGTATAGTCCACTGATTTCTTTGGTGCAAGAATCTCCCAGTGAGACAACTTTTCTCGATAAATGCCTATTGGCAACCATTTGCAACTTTTGGTCTTAGAGACTTGCTTGGCTCAATGAGAGTTGAAATGACCTGCCCAAGGTCACATATCCAGTATGCATCAGAAGTGGGGCTTGAGTCAAGGTCTCTCACTCAAATTCTAGCTCTCCAATCGACTATACCATACCTTGGTGCTTCTGATGCTGCTAATGCTGAAACCTCTCTTAATATCAAGCTGAAATCTATAACTTCTACCCATTCTACATACATAGAATGTAGTCAGATAAAGCAAATCTAATCCCTCTTAGACATGGTAGTCCCTCAAAAATATTAAGATAACTATAGGTCCAGCATGGCTGAAGGTGAGATTAGTGTGTCCACCCTGTGAAGCAAGAGTGAAGTCAGAGGCTGATCATGCTCTGAAAACAGGCTCCCTAAGAACTTTAGCCAGGGACCAGTTGGAATGAATGAATGAATGAATGGACCTTGGTGTCCTCAGTGGAGTTACTCTATGTGCTTGAAAGTGACCAGATTCTATTTCATTAAAATATAAATTATATAATTCATGCTGTTCACAGAAAAAAAGATAACTATAATTTGTTTTCTCTCTCAAACCTCTTTTCCAATTTACCAATCCCCACTTCCTTCATTGAATGCTCATATGGCATCATTTTGAGTCCCCTCACTGTCTTAATAATCCTCCTCAGGATGAATATACTGCAACTTGACAATGTCTTTTTTTAAAAAAAAAATATGGTGCCTCAAACTGAAAACAATACTACAGACATTCTATGACTTGGGGAGCAAACTCTAGGACTACCATCCCCCTTGTTCTGAACCTGTGCAGCCTAAGTTTGTATTACATTTAGGTGAGAGCTACACACCACATTACTAACACTTATCGAATTTGCAATCCACCAAACCCCCAAGTCTTCTTTACATTAACTGTTATCTATGCATGCCTTACCCATAATATACCTGTATAGCCGACTTTTTAGAATCTATCTACCCAAAAGACTATAATTACCCCCCCATGTCATTTTTTTTTTTTTTGGTGAGGCAATTGGGATTAAGTGACTTGCCCAGGGTCACACAGCTAGTAAGTTGTCAAGAGTCTGAGGTCGGATGTGAACTCAGGTCCTCCTGACTCCAGGGCCAGTGCTCCATCCACTGTGCCATGTAGCTGCCCCTATGTCATTTTATCTTATGACAGGTCTAACCTGTTAGGATCATTTTTGGACCTGAATTCCATCTTCCAACATGTTGTATATTTCTCCCAAATTCATATATTTCTCTTCATTTCATACAAGTCACTGATCAAAACAGATTGAACAAAACAGGGTTGAAGATATATTGGGGGGGGGCGCAGCTAGGTGGCACAGTGGATAAAGCACCAACACTGGATTCAGGAGGACCTGAGTTCAAATCTGGCCTCAGACACTTGACACTTACAAGTTGTGTGACCCTGGGCAAGTCACTTAAACCTCATTGCACCACCACCACCACCCCCCGAAAAAAAAAAGAAAGAAAAGAAAAGAAAAGAAATATTCCTGGGGTAACACATCAGAGTCTATTCTAAGCCAACACCAATTTATTCAATTCATTCTGAATCTACCTAATTATACTTAAAGACAACAATAATATGCTCCCCATCTAGTCCATATCTCTTCAATTTGACCATGAGGATATCCTAAGAAACTCTGTCCAACTTCTTGCTTAAATTCAGGTAGCCTTTGTCTATGGCATTACTGACTTGTCTAGTAACCCTTCAGAATTGAAAATGAGGCTAGCTTGGGGCAGCTAGGTGGCACAGTGGATAGAGCACTGGCCCATGAGTCAGGAGTACCTGAGTTCAAATCCAGCCTCAGACACTTGTCACTTACTAGCTGTGTGACCCTGGGCAAGTCACTTAACCCTCATTGCCCTGCCCCCCCCAAAAGTGAGGCTAGCCTGTCATGATCCCAGGCCTGCTCAATGAATCCATGATAACCCTGAAGTTATTGCTGCTTCCCTTTCTAATTTTGGGATTTTGCCAGGAATCAAAATGGAGCTTACTGTCCTAGAAGGTAATGAATCTTCACCTTCTTCCTTTAAAACTAAAAGTTATAGTCATAAATATTTTGTGAGTTTATCATGTATACTTGAAAAGAATGCATATCCTTTGCTTCTCCCATTTAGTTCCATCCCTAGAGCTATTAATTACAATATACTTTTTAAGTAGTTCAGCTTTGTGATTTACTATTATTAATCTTTTTTAAAAATGTGTTTTATTTGGAGCAATTAAGTTTCCTGTTATTGTATTTGATTATTTTCCTGGGTTATTGTTAATCTTTTCTAATGTACTTAATTATTGAATTACCTAATGACTGGAGAATTACTTTAACAAAGTTAAAAACAGAAATAAATTTAAAATAAATTTTAAAAAGCAGTTGAAGGGGCAGTTAGGTGGCACAGTGGATAGAGCACCGGCCC
Source organism: Dromiciops gliroides (assembly GCF_019393635.1). Classification (NCBI taxonomy): domain Eukaryota; kingdom Metazoa; phylum Chordata; class Mammalia; order Microbiotheria; family Microbiotheriidae; genus Dromiciops; species Dromiciops gliroides. Next base: position 435,184,975 of record NC_057861.1, on the reverse strand, counting down.
TGGATTCAGGAGTACCTGAGTTCAAATCCGGCCTCAGACACTTAACACTTACTAGCTGTGTGACCCTGGGCAAGTCGCTTAACCCCAATTGCCTCACTAAAACAAAACAAAACAAAACAAAACAAAACAAAACAAAACAAAACAAAACAAAAAAACCCGGTTGAAAAATAAAACCAGAAGTTGGATTTTTGTAAGATCAGTAAAATTGATGTTATTAACAAACAATTGAAAGATTTATAAAACCCCACAAACCAGAAAAATTACATATTAAAAGGAGGGATCACTATACACACAAAAAAATGAAGAATGTCATTAGGGAATATTATACATAACTCTATACCAATAAATTGGGCAATAGGGGAAATGGGAAAAAAATGCCAAAACCGATGCAAAAGGGAAATAATAATATAAGTAGATCAATTTCAAAAGAAATAAGACAAATCATCAAAGAATTGCTCGTTCACACATTTGCATGCCACACTTATACTCATTTACCCTGTGCATGTACATACACACATGCACTTGCACGCCTGCACACACACACACAGCCCTAATCTAGATAGATTCAAATGTAAATTTGAATTGAATTTGAACCATTTCAATAACAAATAATTCTTATATTATGGAGGTTACTCAAAAATATGAAGGCATAGGGGCAGCTAGATGACGCAGTGGATAGAGCACCGGCCCTGGAGTCAGGAGTACCTGAGTTCAAATCCAGCCTCAGACACTTAACACTTACTGGCTGTGTGACCCTGGGCAAGTCAGTCACTTAGCCCCAATTGCCTCACGAAAAAAAAAAAAGAAAAATGAAGGCAGGACTGCCAAAACCCTTTATGAGGTAGGTAGGGTGTTGACAGAATCTGACAACGATAACACTGAAAAGAAAATTATAGATTATGAATATTGATATCAAATATTAAATTGAATATTAACTAACACGATATAGCAATATGTTTTAAAGTAATTAATTATGATAAAGCTTTTCTATTCATGATAAAAATAACAAAAAAGAAAATGAATCGAGGTATTTCCCTTCAACATAATAAAAAGAGAAGCCTGGTTTATTAGGTAGAAAGCTGACCTCAGAGCCAGAAAGACCTGGATTCAAGGTCTGCCAATATATACTGTCCCCAAGTAAATCATTTAACTTGTCGGTTCTCTCAGCCACTCTCCAAGACTCTAATTCGCAGGGGAGTTGCCAATCTTCGTTAGTGGACAAAGTTTCCTTATCAGACTAAGGAAGATCTTATCAATTTCCTATATCAATGAAATAACAGATATAGTCCTTACTCTATAATAAAACATTTATATAATATGTAATATTATATATAACATAAATATAATATAGTATATAAATATATTATTGTATATAATATAAAATATTATATATAATACAAATATAATATATTATATAAATATAAATATATATTTATATAATATATAATATATTATATATAAATATTTATATAATATTATATAATAATTGAAAACATTCCTACTAAGAACAGGTACAAGATAGGATATACACTTTCAGTGTTTTGTGTTTTTTTTTTTTAATGCAGTGTTGGTAATTCTAGCAATTGAAAAAATAGGAAATAAGTATTAGTGAGATTAGCATTGGAGTTGAAGAGATCAGAATACCATTATTTGCAGATGACATAGTGCAGAGACAATTCAATTGTCTCAACTAAAATTTTAAAGGAGAAAAATTATTTCAGAGAAATCACAGGATATAAAATTAGTCCACAAAAACATTTTTATTCTTATTTACAAGAAATAAAGGTAAAGAAAACATTAAAAGAAACCTCTTTACTAGTTAAAATTATAAGAAAAACTATTTAGGAATTTAATTAACTAAAATTACATGTTATTTGTTTAAGGACAATGATAAAACTATAATGCCTTAAATGAAAGAAGACCTAAATGGTGGGCATTCTATTTTTATGGGCGGGCCAGAAAAATAGAGTAAAAATGACAATACCCTCTAAAGTTATATATTCAATGCAACAACAATCAAACTATCAAGGATTTTCTTCATAGAATTATATAAAATTATAATGACATTTAGATGGAAAAACAAATGACCAACAATACCAAGAGAAATACTCAAAAAAAAGTTGATGTGGGTAGTTTGGGCCTCCCATATTTTTATAACAATTACAAAGTGATTAACATTAAAACCATATTATGTAGAGCAAAAATTAGGGAATTAATCAATAAAATAGAAGAGAAATCATATATTCAACCAAAATATATACACAAAATTATTGTTTGCTAAACCCATTAAAAAAAAAACAAAACTTCTAGGAAAGAGTTGATTAGTTAATCAATTTACTTCAGGAAATTGGTTAGCAATTTGGCAGGAAGTAGATTTAGGCCCACGTCTTATACCATATACTTCAGTGAATTCCAGCTGCATGACCGACTCAAACTTAAGAAAAGAATCATTAAAAATGATGGAGGAAAATGGAATAATGTATTTATTTCAATTATGGAAGAGAGATAATTTCTTTTATTAAGGACATAGAAGGAACTTTTTTTTTTTTTGGTTGTGGCAATGAGGGTTAAGGGACTTGCCCAGGGTCTCACAGCTAGTAAGTGTCAAATGTCTGAAGTCAGATTTGAATTCAGGTCCTCCTGAATCCAGGGCTAGTGCTTTATCCATAGAAGGAATTTTTAAGAACAAAATTAACTTTCCTGATTCTGTTTATAAAAAAGTTAAAAATAAAAAAACAAGGGGGCGGCTAGGTGGTGCAATGAATAAAGCACAGGCCCTGGATTCAGGAGTACCTGGGTTCAAATCCAGCCTCAGACACTTAACACTTACTAGCTGTGTGACCCTGGGCAAGTCACTTAACCCCCATTGCCCCGCAAAAAACCAAAAACAAACAAACAAAAATAAAAAAATTAAAAAAAAAACTGTTCAATAAGAACAATATAATCAAAAAGAAAAAATAATATTGGGATTAAAGAAAAAACAGACCTGTGATTTCAGTGGTATATGGAAATTCCTGGTGAGGAATTATTTTTTTAAAAAGATTGCACATAAAACTGCAAATCTATTGTGTACAACTTGCTATTCCTTTTAAAGATATAATAAAGTTATCAGGTTGATTTCTTTTTTTCTTCCCTCCCTTCCCCCCACCCTAGCAATGGCTACCATTAAACACAAATTGGTCTGTGTGTGTGTATCCACATATACATATATATATATATATGTGTGTGTGTGTGTGTGTGTGTGTGTGCGTATGTAAAATCATTCTCTACATACACCAATATATCAGTTCTACTTCTGTATGGAGATAGTATCTTCCTTCATATGCCCTTTGTAGTTAATTTGGTTATTTATAATAGTAAAAAATGACTTATTTGCTCAAAGTCATTTTAAAAACAATATTGCTCTTATTATATACAATGTTCTCTTGGTTCTGCTCATTTCACTTTTCATTATTTCATGCAAGTCTTTCCATGTTTTTCTAAGATCATTGAATTCATCATTTCTTATAGAGTAGTATCATTATCATATACCACAACTTGTTCAGTTAATCCCCAATGAATGGGCATCCCTTCAATTTCCAGTTCTTTGCCACCACAAAGATAGCTGCTATAAACCTTTTAGAACACATGGATTCTGTTCATTTACCCCAATCATCTTTGGAAATAGACCTAGTAGAGGTATTGCTAGGCCAAGGGGTATAGACAATTTAGTAACTCTTTGAGCATAATTCTAGATTGCTCTCCAAAATGGTTGGATCAATTAACAATTCCACCAATAGTTACAAGACAAGTTTACCTGGTTGTATTGACATTTAATGTTATTTTTTAAAAAATAAATAAGAACAAAATCAAGATTATCAATAGAAGTTCAACAATCTCATTGAATGAATAAATGAAAAAAAATGTGTTTACTATGCACAAAGCATAGGGCTAATACATTTGGAACATAGACATAAAAGTAAGACAAACCAGAGAACAAAAAGATGGCTGGCAGATGGGACTATGAAGAATGTGTAGGGAAATGTGAAGCATGACTGGGGCTGGCTAGATAGAATGATATTGGCAAGTGCTTTCATAGCCCTGGGCTACAATTCATACACATCTGGTGAACCCAGACCAGTGAGACATTATTCTCTTATCCTGCCCTCATTTATTTTAGGATTTGATGCTGTTTGATATAAGATTTCATAATAGATAAAATTCCAAGTTTTACTTTCAAATATTATCATAGATTTAGAACAGTAAGAGACTTAAGAGATCTAGTCTAAATCTTTACATTTTATAGATAGAAGGCTATAAGAGGTTAATTGACTTGCCCAAGTTCACCTAGGTAGGAAGTGGTAGAGCTGGGGTTTGAATTCAAGTCCCATGACCAGAAAGTTCAGTCTTCTTCCCATGGCACTATGCTGCATCCTTATTAGTGAAAATAAAAGTAAAATACAAAGGTGAGTTTCTATCTCTTGGCACATCATCATCTTGCCATTTCAGCAGTCATCTTGTACTTTTGATATTCTTTTTATTCTCATTATAGCTTTAAGAAAAAAAAATGTAAAGGCCCCCATTTCATCTTTCTTAGAATTAATTGTCAGCTTTGTCTTAATATTGATCTTGAATGTGCTTAACACTGTTTTCATAGTACTATGGTGCTCTTTTGTATTTGTTTTAAGTTACCTCCCCTTGCTTTTTTACTTTCAGTATGTGTCTTTTTTAAAAAAAAAAAAGTCTTGATGTGCATTCTCTCTAGACAATTTCTCCTTTGCTTTCCACAGAATCTTTGTGTTTATATCATCAGAATTTTGCATTTGAGAATATCCCATCTGTACTTAGACAACTACCCCATCAAACTTTAGATCATGGGATTGTGCTTACTTTTCTTTCCTGAACTCTGAAATTTGAGCTCCAGAAGTCTAGTGTATCTGATTTTTACCTTCCTTATCTGTCATAAATTCTTAAACGGTGTGGTAATGTTTCTCTAAGTTTTGAAAAATTTTGACTTCATCAATCATTTTTTCTTTATTAGGCAGAGTTAGGTCAAGAATAACACTTCCACTTGATACTTCCTTATATTTTGAAGAGTAAAGTGATCATGAAGACAGGTAAAAATATACCATCAGCTTCATAGAAAAAGTATTTATAACAACACTTTTTGCTATAGCAAAGAACTGGAAACAAAGTAGATAATAATAACTAGTATTTACATAGTACTGTATTTTGTGGTCACCAACTTGTGGCTAGGCTAATTGTGTTTGCTAAATTATTGGGGGGCTAGATAAGGTTTTTCTAAAATATTTGCTACTTATATATTAATGACCATATAATATTGACTATTGCACCCATTTTGGCAGTAAGTATTTATTATTAAAGTATATTAAGTATTAGAAGAGTATTGACCATGTGGCAAATTAATGCAAGCGGGAGGAAAGCCCTGGTGCTGCCATATTTCTAAAAGAGAAAGCACAAGTCCTATAAGTATATCCTGTCCTAAGAGGAGAGCACATACCAACTGACCACCTTCCTGAGCTGAGAGTCCAATCCAAATAACTTAACTTTTATCCTCTTTTCATAGAGGCAGGTCATTTACACACTGATCAAAGCTAATTGGCTAGCATCATTCAATTCTGACTTGAGGGCAGTCCATATTAAAATGAACTGTACCTTGATGACATTAGGGTCTAAGGGGGGGTGGGGGAGACCCCCTGAGGGGCAAAGACCATTCAGATTGGTGTGGTATAATCCTATCAGTTCCCTGAACTAGTCAAAAAAGTCTATTCTCCATTTCTATTGTATGCCCTGAACAGGATTAGGCCCTGAAAGAGATTAGACCGTTCTCAGGAACTAGATTTTCTGAAGTGGGAGATAAGGGGGAGCTAAAACTGATCTGGGTCCCTCCAAGAAAACTCATTATTAATAATTATTTTATCACAGTACCTACTATGTGCCAAGAACTGTGCTAAGTACTTTACAAATATCTCATTCCTCATTGATTGGAGAATGGCAAAGAAAGTTGTGGTATATGAATCAGGAACAGATTTAGTTGGTCTTGGTAAATTAAATTCAAGTACCCACTTTCTTTGTGAGAGAAAGGGGGTCAGAAAATTAATGTGACACATCTTCCATTCTCTATGATCTCTCAAATATCATTGACAGTGGTTCAGTGATCTGATCTGCCAGTTCATTCAAATTCTCTCAATATATTAAGGTGTGGTTTGTCTGGGCCTGATGATCAAGAGCTGTTGAATGCTCTCTTATTATCTTCCTACTTACTTTAGACTTCAACTCCCTATTAGTCATTTTTGTTCTATAATTGCCAGTTAAAATAAATATATTCTCCTTGCCAGAGAAAACGGAAGCAAAATAATGGTGATATTTCTGCCTTCTTTCCATCATCTGTTATCAATCAACAATTATTAAGCACCTACTCTATGCTGGGCTCTGTGCCAGAGATACAAATATATAGAATTCTCCTCACAAGGAACTTAACATTCATTTTTTTTTCTTTTGAGTTCCAAATCCTCTTCCTCCCCTACATGGGGATGGCAAGAAATATGCTACCTATTAAACATGTGAAGTCATGCAAAACATTTCCATGTTCGCCATGCTGCAAAAAGAAAAAGCAAGAAGAATAAAGTGAAAAACAACACACATTGATCTGTACTCAGAGATCATCAGTTCTCCCTCTGAAGGTGGATAGCGTGGGTCCTTTAGAATTATCATGGATCATTGTATTTATCAGAGTAGTTAATTCGTTCACAGCTGAGCATCATTACCAAATTGCTATTACTGTGTACAAAGAGGAAGTTATATCCTAATGATATACATATATACAGAATAAATATAAAGAGAATAGATAGAAGGCAGTTAGGTGGGGAGCACACTAGCATCTGGGAAGATCAGGACAGGCTTCATGCAGAAAGTGGTGCTTGAGGTGATTATTAAAGGAAGTGAGGAATTCTGGTATGTGGAGGTGTTGAGGGAGTAAGTCTCTATCCCTAGCATGAGAGACAGTCAGTACAAAGTCCTGGAGATAAAAGATAGTGTATTGTATGTAATGATGTGTTGGAACCAACTTACAACTGCTCATGAAAGCCAATTGTCCAATTTTCAGTGTGAGCATTTACACCTCTGAAATTGACAAACACTAAAAATCAGGATTTGATTTATTGCTTTGTTGAGTGTATGATTTAAGAAAGTTATAGAAAAGGAATTGACAATGCATGTTAAATTCAATGGTGGGTCATGTGTACTTAAAAGAAAGGAGACCAATTTGGCTGAATCATAAAGTATGAGAAGGGAAGGGATATATAATAAGCGCAGAAAAATAGATGGGAGCTAGGCTGTGAAAGACTTTACAAGATGGATTTATATTTTATCTTAAGGCAGTAGGAAGTCACTGTTTTACTGAACAGATATGTGACATAGATCCATACTTCAGGAAAATCCCTTTAGCAGCTGTGTGTAGGACAGCCTGGAGTGGGCAGAGAAATCAATTAGGAGGCTGTTGTAATAACATAGGTTATATGTCACCTGGGTTTCTAGCCAAGTCTAGGGCATTTTGCATGAGACTCTCAATTGCTGAAGAAAATGCTAATTTGACCCTTTGGAGGGGAGAACCTTTCTTCATTCCTTCTTCAAGAGAGACACATGTGGCTCCAAACTGTCCTCAGAATCTATTCCAGGGAGGAGAAAGAGTAAGATTCTCTTGCATAGATCTAGGGGAAGACAGTTCTTCAACATGGTTCTAATTTTCAATGTGCCTTCCCAGAGACTTCAGGGAATTTCTCCTTTTGGTGAGTAAGATCAGGGACTTTCTTGGTTGAACAAGACCTCATCCCACTACCATCTAAAGAGTTCATTTGCTTTCTATATCTTCTGATACATTCTAACCTATATAATTTCTCTGATTTCGATTTGCTATTTGATTTCAGGTAATTAACATTTGGTGGGAAGGACTAAAACTAGCAAATATAAGCTGAGGAAGAGCCATTCCCCTCTAAGAGATTCAAACAGGAAAGCTATTGACTTTTTGCTTTGTTTTGTTTTTTTGTTTGTTTGTTTTTTAGTGAGGCAATTGGGGTTAAGTGACTTGCCCAGGGTCACACAGCTAGTAAGTGTTAAATGTCTGAGGCAGGATTTGAACTCAGATACTCCTGACTCCAGGGCCGGTGCTCTATCCACTGCGCCACCTAGCTGCCCCAGCTATTGACTTTTTGTTCTGATTCAAATGGGACCTTAAATCACCAATCCTGAGGTAGGGGAGAAAGATGCAGATAAAAATAATTCTGGTACAGTACCCTTCCCTCAGAGGAGGGCCTGCCCCATGGTCCCTTCTCCTGCTCCTCTTAAGGTAGTAATCACGGTCTCCCTGGGAGAGGCTGGGCAAGGTTCCAGATATATCCATCAATGCCTCCCCTTTAGATAGCTGTTTGTACATTTAGGCATTCCATATGGATGGGACTCTAAATGAGTGGGAGGAGAGGAAGTGGAGGCAGTGAGTGCAGACAGCTTTTTCAAGGAGTTGGAGTTTATCAAGAAGTTTATGAGTCTATAGAAAGAGAAATAAAGGGCAACAGCCTGAGGGGACCCTTGGGTATAGAGAAGGCATTTATAAGGTAGAAAGAGAACTTGTCACATTTGAAGGCAGTAGAGAAGGAATCTGTAGTTAGGGAGATACTGAAGTTTGGAAAGAGCGGAAAAAATGATTGAGTGAGAGGGCTTGAGATCAGGAGCACAGGCAGAGGTATTTAGCCTTGGCAAGGAGAGCGGTCACCAGATTGAAACTAGGGGGAAAAGAGAGTAGGAAATGATGTCAAAGGTATGTTGAGATAAAGAGAAGGGCATACACAGTGAATTAACTCATTTTTGTAAATAAAGAAAGAGTTGTGCTTCTTAGCTGAGAGAGTGGCTATGGTAAGGAGGTATGATTGAGGAGAGAAGAGAAGGTTAGAAAAGTTTTTGTGGGAAGTGAGGATTGCCTCGATGCAATGAGGACCCAAACGCATTTGGATAATATGAATTATAATATACTCTGTAAGCATCGTTGTGCGACTACCCCTAGCTCCATCCGGCAGGATTTGGGAAGATCACAACTATAATACTGGAGTTGGAAGTTCATGAGTCTTGATTTGAACTGATTAATCACAGGGTCATGGTTAGGAGGTCAGATCATAATAATGGTTACAGAAAGTACAGCAAGGTGGAGGGATTTGAGGTCATGATGATCATGAAGAATAGCTTTAGGAGGGGTAAATCATAAGGAAAGATGGAATGATAGAAGAATATGGTCATATAAAAGAATCTCAGGAGTTTTGTTTAAGGAAGTAATGGTGAGATCCAAGGCTGTGACCATTTCTGAGTGTGGCTGAAGTGTGTGAAGGTATAGATTATAGAATTTAAGGAAAATGAAGAATTGAGAGTTTAGGGAGTTTGAGGGAACATCAACATGGATGTTGAAATCCCCTCATATAAGGGCAAGTATTGAGTAGAAGCGGATGTTAGTGAGTGAAATGCTACTTTCCTTGTGAAAGGAAAGAGGATGACCTGGGAACAATAAGAGAAGTTACCAGTGACCTCCCCCAGCTGCCCGATTCCATATATGATACTCCTCTTTTCTCAAATATGGATTAATCACAAACACCTATACAGTTTCTTAAAATAGTATTTTTTTTCTAATTATGTGTAAGGACAATTTTAGCATTCGTTTTTACAAAATTTTGAGTTCCACATTTTTCTCCCTCTCTTCCTCACCTCCCTTCTTCCTAAAATGGAAAGCAATTTAATATAGGTTATATATGTGCAATGATGTAAAACCTATTTCCATATTAGTCATAGTTGTAAAAGAAGAAACAGACCAAAAGGAAAACCATGAAAAAAATGAAAATAATCTGCTTCAATCTGTATCTAGATTCCATCAGTTCTTTCTCTGGATGTGGAGAGCATTTTCCATCATGAGTCCTTTGTAATCATCATGGATCATTGTATTGCTGAGAAGAGCTAAGTCATTCATAGTTGATGGTCACACAATGTTGCTGTTACTGTGTATAATGTTTTCCTTGTTCTGCTCAGTTCATACAAGTCTTCCCAGTTTTCTCCTAAAATCTGTCTGCTCACCATTTCTTAGAGTACAATGGTATTCCATCAAAATCATATATCAGATCTTATTCAGCCATTCCCTAATTAATGAGCATCTCCTCAATTTCCCATTTTGCCACCACAAAATGAACCGCTATTAATATTTTTGTACATGTAGGTTCTTTTCCTTTTTTAAAATCTCTTTTGGGAAAAAAATCTCTTTGGTCCTACATAGTTTTAAAAGTTTCCTTGTGGTATTTTGGATTAGAGAGGAAAGAAGAAATACATTAAACTAATGGACTAAACTCCAGTAAAATGAATCAGTTCCATCAAATGATATAACACTGGACTGGAAGCACAGAGAATTAGTAACAATATTGGCTCTATCACTGACTGTACGGCCTCAGGATAGTAACTCCACCTCTTGGTGCTTCAGTTTCCTTATTCATGAAATAAGAATTTGAAATAGGTCCAACATTTTATGAGTCTGTGATTCTATGAAAACATCCCTAAACTCTAGCCAATAGGTCATAACCATAGCTCATTTTTTATGTTTTCATAACAAAGCACCAAACACTGTGCATTCTCCCTACCCTAACCTCTTTTTCATGAATAATTATCTGCCATACATGGAAAAAACATATTTGTGTATATAATATATATGTATGCCTATCTATTAATATATGTATGCATAGATATGCATATATGTATACAACTATATTCTATAATGCCTCAAGCTTGGGGATCTCATTTTTGCCAGTAGTGACAGATATAGTGGTCCTCCCTGGGGTTTTCACCCAGACCTCTTGCTGCTGTATTAGGGCTTACAAGCAGAGCTGGGGGCTTCCTTGGCTCAACCATTGTATATTGTAATAAAATCTCATAACCACCAGCAGTCCACCACTTCCAAATGAGATTTCACCTTTCTTTCTTTCTTTCTTTCTTTCTTTCTTTCTTTCTTTCTTTCTTTCTTTCTTTCTTTCTTTCTTTCTTTCTTTCTTTCTTTCTTTCTTTCTTTCTTTCTTTCTTTCTTTTTTTGTGGGGCAATGAGGGCTAAGTGACTTGCCCTGGGTCACACAGCTAGTAAGTGTCAAGTGTCTGAGGCCGGATTTAAACTCAGATCCTCCTGAATCCAGGGGCAGTGCTTTATCCACTGCGCCACCTAGCTGCCCGAGATTCCACCTTTCTAAAGTACTTTACCTTCCAAAGAATTGTCTCATTCAACCAAGTCGATTATACAGGTGCATAGAAGACAAGAATGGTATAGGTATTAAGCTGGACAAACAATCCCCAAATCTCATTTTAATGATTGCATGCAAATCCCATTTTATAGAAAACTCGTCTAGAGGAAATGCTGGTTTTATAGAAGGAAAGGGTCTGCAGCAAAATAGAGTTTCAAATCTACCTAAGGCCCAGTGTCAGCAGCTTTCCATCATTTAAAATGTGTTTATATGCCTATGCTTCCCTTGTCCTGTGGTCCAGTTTCCTGTTTAACAATCTTACCACTGTACCTGCTCCCTTCCCATCATCCCTGGAGGGCATGGGGCTAAGAAACCTACTTTGTTTTTGTTTTGTTTTGTTTTTTTCCCTGAAGGTAAATCTCTCTCCCTCAGCTTTCCTGTTTTTCACTTCATAGAAAACTAGGAACCTGCTCTCATTTCCCTCTCAGGGTGATTTTCTCTTCCACTTGCCTTCCTTTCTGCCTGACCTATGACAAGAGATTGTCTTTTTCTTTTTTTCTTGAATGGTCAGAATTTGTTCCACATTGAAATTTAAGGTTTCTGAATGATCACCCATTTCTTTTTATCTTATCTCAGGGTTAATTCTCAATTTCCATTTTTATGGAAAAATCATCCTTCCCTTCCCTACCCTATTCCTCAATTATCTTAATCATGATATAACCTCTAAAATTATGGGATTTTTCAATGTTTCCATCAATCACATTTATTGAGCTCTCACTAATGGCTAGGGGCAGGGGAGCAATGAATACTAAAGAAATATAAAAGGTGGGAAGGGAGAGAGAAAAGGGGAGCTGGAATGGGGGAGGAGAAGAGCAGAGATGAGCAGAAGTCAATGAAGAGGTAGGGGAAAGGAGAAAAGAGAAAAGAGGAAGGAAAGGAGGAAAATATGAGGGTATACATGGAAAAGGAGAGGAAAAAGTAGAGTAGGAAAAAGGGGAAAGGTGGAGAGGGATGATGGAGGATGAGCAGAGGAAGAAAAAGATAAAAGGAAGTGGAGGACAGGAAAAAGGAAGAAAGAAAGAAATGGGAAAAGAAAGAAAAAAAGAGAGAAGCAGAAGATGGAATGAATCCAGAAACTTCAATTGGTTAACCCAGTGAAAATGGAAAGTCAATGATATTTTTTGCTTTTTCAATAGCACAGTTGTATAAAATATATTATCAGAGTGTAAAAATCTAGGTCCATAATCTTTATAGTCAACTCTATTGTTACAAATTCTTAAATTTCTCTAAGAGAACCTAGGTTTAGGTGATGAATCATCTTTGAAATACTAAGATTACATGATGTGTCCAGTATAACTTTTATGGCTTATCTATAACACCCAATATTTTAAAGAACCTTTTGATCATTTTAGTATTATTGCCATGATATCTCTTTGGGGGAAGTGAATGTTATTATAGATTGACATCATTACCAGTATTCTGTCACTCACATGTATATGGGAAGAAAGTAAAGAGAAGTTACTTAACTCACCCAAGGGAGAGCGTCACATCAGGAACAGAGCCACCATCCACATTAGCCAGTAACCGGGTGAGGTTATAGAACCTCCTTTACTGGGAATCTTAAGGAATGGAACACTATTGATGGAAAATGTGCTAGATAGCCAGGCTATTTCTCTGACCACAGTACAATGGGCTCAACTGCCTTTACGTATGAATTACACCCCTTCTTTATAACCTGCCAAAGAAACCAATGGGCCTTCATGACTCGTACATTTTACCACATGCAAGTAGGTGCAACATTTCAGTAACACATGCAAACATTAAAAAACATAAATGGCTGGGGGCAGCTAGGTGGCACAGTGAATAAAGCACTGACCCTAAATTCAGGAGGACCTGAGTTCAAATACAGCCTCAGACAGTTGATACTTACTAGCTGTGTGACCCTGGGCAAGTCACTTAACCCTCATCGCCCTGCAAAAAAAAAATTAAAAACAAAACAAAACATAAATGGCTTTTGGAGTATTAAAGGTGGCAATGATAGGGAAGGTAGAGCACACTTTTAGACCAGAAAAGAGATCAAGAGAGCTGAAAACATGTTCATCCTCACAACTAGGTGGCACAGTGGCTGAAGCTCTGGGCCCCAAGAAAAGAAAACCTGAGTTCAAATATGCCCTGAGATACTTCCTAACTGTGTGACCCTGGCAAGATGCAACCTAAGTTTGCCTCAGTTTCCTCAACTGTAAGATGAGGAAAATGATAGGACCTACTTTCTAGTAATAATAGTACCTACTTCCCAGAGTTGTTGTGAGGAGCAGATGAGATAATAGCACAATGCCTGGCACATAGCAGGAACTTAATAAATGTTTGCTTCCTTCCTTTCTTCATCCTAGTTAATGGAGTTTTGCAAAGAGCATATTTCTTTGTCCTTGAGAAATATGTCTTGTATGCTTTACATGTTCTAGAGAGAATCTACCTGGGAGGCCCCATCCAACTTGGCAATGTCCCACTCTGAAGAGGGCCAGTTTTAAAACCCCATTTTTCTTACAACAGATGCTGGGATTTGAGGCCAGATGCCTTAGACATGTTTTTGATATACATGCCGTGCTTGGGCCTGGGAGCAAATGTGGCCAAAAAAGAAAGAGATGAGTGGATGAATGTTCCCTCTTTCTCTTTCCACATAAAGGTGGATGTTTGTTTTCTTCCAAAAACTTGGCTGGCAGAGAAAAGAGAGAGAAGCTTAGGGAGACAAGGAGCTGAGCCCAGAAAGCTGGAACTATTAAGGAAGATGTCTTTCCCATGAAAAGAAAAAGCCGTTGAACTGCTCTGTGGTACATGCTGAATTTCTCTCTCCAGATACTTGCCTGGCTTGTCTCTTATCACTAGTTTCTTTTGGAAGTCCTTTCGCAGTCCACCTACACGAGGCTAGAGAGAGCCTTGGATCTCCTAATATGGTTCCTTGCTTTTCTTTGTATATATCAGAACACCTCGCTGTGGTACCCACTCCTGTGAAGTCAATAACCATTGGTACCCAAATAGCTAGGTGGCACAGTGGATAGGTAGTGCTGGGGCTAGAGTCAGGAAGATTCATCCTCCTGAATTCAAATCTGACCTCAGACATTTACTAGCTGTGTGGCCTTGGAATAGTCATTTAACCCTGTTTGCTTCAGTTCCTCATCTGTAAAAAGAGTTGGAGAAAGAAATGGCAAACCACTCCAGTATCTTTGCCAAGAAAACCCCAAATGAGGTCATGGAGAGCTTGACACCACTGAAATAACTCAACAGCAATAATCCAAACAATGTAACTGACCATTTCTCTTTTTGAGTTTTCCATTTTGGATCCAGTTGTGAATCGCACTCTGGTAAACTAGGTTCTTTGAAGCCAACTGAAATTTTAAAATGGAGACCTAACTATTTTTAATGTATTTTTAATTTTATTTTCCTTTTTAAAATTAACAAACATTTTCTCTCATTTCCAACCCACATCCTTCTCCCACTCCCCACCCCAAAAGAAAAACAAAACTCTTGTAGCAAAATGAATAGTTAATAACAGAAAACAAATTCCCAACTTGACCATGCTTCAAAATGGAGTCATAACTTTGAAACTTTACAGCACATACAATCTATGTAAAATGTTAGTCTACTACAAGTGCGTTAGAATTATGTCACCAACAGAAATGCATTCCATCAGTTGTCATAAAGTCTCACCATGTTTTCTTTGTTCCTTCATTGATGCACTTCTTTAAATTTTATCTCTTTCATTAAACCTAGCCAAATGAGTCCAAGTTACCTTTCCCAGGCCTCACTCATCTAGACATGTGAGGCCACAGAAGGTAGAAATAGCACTAGATCTAGGATTAGAGGTCCTAGCCCCAAATTCCAGCTCTGTCATTTGTTCTCTATATCAAAGGTGTCAAACATGCAGCCCTCAACTCTCCTTGTACAGCTGGAACCAGATAAAAACATAATTGGGAACTAAAAATAGAGGGGATGTATTAGAAGATGAGGGGATGCCCATCAATTGGGAAATGGCTGAACAAGATGTGGCATATTATTGTAATGGAATATTATTGTGCTATAAGAAATAATGAACAGTATGATTTTCAGAAAGGTCTGGAAAGACAACATTGACTGATGCAGAGTGAAGCAAGCAGAACCAAGAGAACATTTTATACAGTAACAGCAGTATTGTACAATGACCAACCGTAAATGACTTAGCAAATACAATGATCCAAGACAATTCCAAGGGATTCATGATGAAATTGCTATCTGCCTTCAGATAAAGAACTGATGGAATATGAATACAGACCAAAGCATACTATGCATACTATTTTTCTGTTTCTTTTCTCTCTCTCATTTTCTTTTTTCTTTGTTTCTTTCTTCCACAAAATGACTAATATCAAAATATGTTTCTTATGATTGGACATGTATAACCTATATCAAATTGCTTACCATCTCAGGGAGGGGTATAGGGGAGGGGAGGGGAAGGAGGGATAGAATTTGGAACTCAAAATAAAAAACAACAACAACCCTGAATGGTTTTTAAAAATTTTTAATTTTTTTTAATCCTGAATGTTTTTATATGTGATTGGGGGTAAATAAAATATTTTTTAAAAAATTTAATTGTGAAAAACTTCTATTAAAAATACAATAAAATATAGATGATACTAATGTGTGGTTTGCTAAGTCAATATGTGACAGGTAGGAATTCTTATTTAGGAGTTAGTGGCCCTGAGTCTGATATTATGGTCCATAGGATTTTGTGTAAATCATTTACCATTTCTATATTAGTTCCCTTACTTGTAAAATGAAGGAGTTGGACTAAGTGACCTCTGAAGTCCCTTATAACACTAATTTCTATGGAATGCAATAACCGTTATAGTACCCATCACTTTTCTTTTTTATAAAGTTAGAATTTTATTTATTTTATGGATATACCCCTCCATGACCTTCTCTGTCTCATGTTTATCCTTATGAGTAATGTTAATCTTAAATCATACACTTCTAGAATCATAGAATCAGAGATTTAGAAATTATGGGGACCTTATAGATCATTGAATTCAACCTCTTTGTTTTACAGATGAAGAAATCAAGGTCCAAAGAAGTTAAATGACAATTTGAACCCAAGTCTCCCTGTCTCTAAGGACAGTATCATATCTATTACACGATGTCGAAAACAACTCTGTGTTGTTTTGTATAATGTTCATTACAATGTTACCCATAGACAGATACTTATAAAATTACATTTAAAATTTCATTTCATTATGAATTTAGCAATCCTCTATAAAGACAAAATTTCTGATAATACAAAGAACAAAATAGATGATTATATATGAAACTGAAATTCTGTGGCATAGATTTTGTTTTTTAAAGTTGTATGTTAATGTGCATACCCTTTTACACAGCAATATGCAAAGAAATCAAATCAAGGGGAAAAGGACCTATTTGTACAAACATATTTATAACAACGTTTTTTGTGGTGGCAAAAAATTGGAAATTAAGTTGGGGAATGGCTTGAATAAGTTGTGGTATATGAATGTAGTGGAATACTATCATGGTATAAGAAATGATTAGCAGGATGGTTTCAGAAAAAACTGGGAAGACATATGAACCAATATAAAGTAAAACGAGCAGAACTAGAAGAACATTGCATAAAGTAACAGCAATATTGTAGTGATGATCAACTGTGAAAGCTTTAGCCACTCTGATCAATACAGTGATCCAAGACAATTCCAAAGGACTTATGGTGAAAAATGCTATCCACCTCCAGAGAGAGAACTGATGAAAAAAAGATTTTTTTTTCACTTTATTTTCTTACTTTTTTCATGGCTAATCTGGAAAGTTTTTAAAGTATATGTTAAATTTAAACATTTAGTATCAAAATTACCCCAGCTAGGTGGCACAGTGGATAAAGCACCAGCACTGGATTCAGGAGGACCTGAGTTCAAGTCCGGTCTCAGACACTTGACACTTACTGGCTGTGTGACCCTGGGCAAGTCACTTAACCCCCACTGCCCCGCCCCCCAAAAAACCCCTATTAAAATTACCCCATTTCTTTGCATCATTCTCTTCCAAACTTCTCTTTGTTTTCTTCAATTTATTTCCTTATTTTGTTGATAATAATTTCTTTCTTTTCAAATTGCATCTCTATTACTTTTCACTAACTCGTCCAACCCTCCCCTCTCCCCATAGAGGCCTTCCTGTATAAGAAACAAATCAAGTACAGTTAAACAAAATGCATCAACACCTTGGCCATATCTAAAAACATATAGTTCATTCTATACATCACCATCTCCTCTATGCCAAGTAAAAAATGACTTTTGATGATGATGATAGAAATGATAATCTATCGAGGACCAGAATGGGATGATGAGAGAATCAATCCATGGGTCCAAGGTCAAAGGCTTGGGACACTTTCCCTGCTGAAGTTTCTCCATTAATAAAATGCAATTATCCTGTAGCTAGATAAAAACAGCATACAATCTGCTCACTCTTTCCAAGACATCATTAGAACCAGATGATGTCATAAACATCTCACATCCTGCAATGATATTGACCTCTCCCTTTTGCTTTTAAAAGAAATCAGTAAATGCTTTGAGAACAGAAACTGCTATCTTGAAATGCAGTCAAGGCAATAAGCATCAATCTACACATCCAGGGCCTACAACAGGGGTCCTTAATCTTTTTTGTGTCACGGGCTCATTGGGGAGTCTGGGGAAGCTTGTCAACCCCTTCTCAAAATAATGGTTTGTTGCTTACATCCATAGTGGAAGGAAATGCTACATTTAAGTTAGAGATGAATGAAAATAAAGCTGGAATTTTCTTCCTATCCACGTTCATGGACCCTCTAAAATATCTTCATGGATCGCTTGTGGGTTCATGGATCCCAGGTTAAGAAACCCCAGCCTAAAAGAAGTCTGGCCTAAAAGCAACCAAATATTATCTTCCTTTCCCTTCCATTTCCTTTTTGTCTGGGTTTATTTTAACATGAAATCTCTCTTGGCATTGAACATCAATTAGTTTGAGTGAAAAGCAGCCCTGGGGTTCAGGCATATTAGTTTCTCAGTTTCTGAATTGTGCATTTAGGTGAGCAGCAAAAGCCAAATAGTTTGTGATGAGTCTTTGACTGTGAAAGTGCAGCTCTCAAAAGAGATAGAGGCACCAAAATGAGATGGGGGGGGGGGTTTGCTACATTTACTCTATAGTTGTGTTCAGGACTGGCCTTTTTTAGCTCTGCCACTGACTTGGTTTGATAGCTCCAAGCAGATCAGTTCCATGCTTTCTGCCTTACCTACAAAATCATACAGGGTCCTGGGATGTCAGAGCAACAGTTTTAGGGAAGGGGGTGTCACTGTAATTCATTTGATTTCAATAGATGCTTTTAGAAAGCATCTATAATACACCAGGTCTCAGGCTAAGCACTGGGAAAACAAACTAAAAAGAGGAGAATATGTTATGGTCAATAACTGAGCTATGAAAGGGAATATTCAACTCTCCAGCGCAATTGTTATTTTGGGAAAATTGTTTTCTGTATTTCAACAGTCATGTTTTTCATGATTTAAACACACACAGAGATACATACATTTTTCTTTTGAGTTTTTTTTTTCCAGGCTGCTTTCCAATTGTTAGTTTGCTTTTCAAAGGTCATTTTCTCCAGGTGTTTTCTAATTTTGCAAAATATCCAGCTGAAATCACTGCTCAGGAGAGTTCACAACATCTCAGAGTTGCCAAGTTGCTGTGCTAACCTCTCATCAAGGCAACCAGTCTCCATGAGTAACCTGCTAAAGATCTGGTCTCACTGACCTTTTCTTTCTCTCTCTCTCTTTTTTTTTTTTTTGGCTGCACTAAAAAAGTTCATTGTTTAATTATCACCCCCAAGAATAATTCTTCTACAAAACATTTTTAATAAGAAAACTTGCATTTTAAGGATTAGGTCTGTAACCTTAAATCACACTCTTTAAAAAGAATCAAATTCCCTTCAGAGATAGAAAGTGACTTCATAGCATCATGCTGTGATTTAAGCTGACTGCATTTAACTTGAAAACATAGTTCTTGCTCTTGATTTTTCATGCTGTGATCTGTTTTTTGATGGTTTGGATCTGCACAATCACATATGCCAATAGGGGATCTAAAACGTCTTGTTTCATACTGGGAGCTCTCTTCGGTTTATACTCTTGTACCTAATCAAAATGTCTTATCTTGTGTGATGGACTCAAATTCCATTTTAGAAAAATGTATCGGGGGCAGCTAGGTGGTGCAGTGGATAAAGCACTGGCCCTGGATTCAGGAGGACCTGAGTTCAAAACTGACCTCAGACACTTGACATTTACTAGCTGTGTGACCCTGAGCAAGTCACTTAACCCTCATTGCTCTGCAAAAAGCCCCCCAAAAAACAAGACATAAAAAAATGCATCTATCGAGAGGTCACCAAATGAGGAAGATCGGATTACCCAGACCCATTACAGATCTATTCTCCTGCTAAAAAATCCAGACAGTAGGAACCTTATTATGATACAGGAACATGGGCACCCGCACTAATCCTATTATCTATCAGGCTTTCTCTGCTCAAGGTGAAGGGGAATGCAGAATGATCTTTTCTGGTGAGCCGTGAAGACCTTGTCCTGGACATGGACTAGATAAAGAATGTCTTGGATTCTCTCTCTTACCTCTACCTCCCCTTTTTCCTCTTCTACCTCTTCCTATATTTTAATGCCTATATATACTTCTGCTGTAGCCAGTGTAAGGAGGTAGGGAGATTGAACTATGATCAATACCATGACCATCCATGATTCCAGAGGGCCAGTGCTGAAACATGTCAGGGATGTGCTGGAGCCAGCTCAAACCAGCTCTAGAAAGGTTATTGTTAGAATATTTAGATCTCAAAAATCATCAGATGATACAAATCAGGGCTTAATATGGTTTTGCTGATTGTCTAAACTTGAATGATTGAGAACATCTTAGTAATACATATTAAACTTAAAAGTGTGTCATGCATACATACTTTTTTCAGCAAGCCAGTTGTTAAACATCTGACAGTATGCCACTGCATACTTTCCACCTCCTGACAGCAGGGAGGTGATAGATTTAGGGTACAGGATGAGACATACACACACTTACATGCACACATACAGATAGAGAGAGAGAGATGATAGAAATAGATGCATATATATATAAAGACATAGACATACCTATGCATATGCAAATATCTCTATATAAACACATATTTACATACATATATTTGCATATAACCAAATATACACACATCTATATCTATATCTATATCTATATCTATATCTATATCTATATCTATATCTATATCTATATCTATATCTATATCTATATCTATATCTATATTTGCATGTAACCAATGAGGAAATTTATTTTGTGTGACTGCATATATGTGTTATATGGAATTTATTTTTCTTTTCTCTCTTTTTCAATAAAGTGGGAGATAAGAAGAGAACATAGAATTATATTAGTTATTTTTTTTAAATACAGCAGCTGGGGTGCTAAAGATATGGAATATAACATGTGCTTTCAGATGAAGTCACTGCACTGTTATTTTTACTTAATTGTTTTACTTTGTTTTAAGAGAACTCCCAGAATGGGAGTAAGCTATAATTGTTTGTAATATAAAAAATAACACATCAATAAAACTTTTTTAAAAAAATAAATAAATTATGTTACCAAAGCAGTGGAGTTCTTGGCAGATATACATAATAAAGGAAAATGTGTGTGGGGGGGGCAGGTGGGGGTCTGGCTGGGTATAGAACCTTGTCCCCAAAGCTTACCTATGTTTCGACTCAGATTCATTTATATGCAAACCCAGATATGCTGTTGGGTCTTTCTAACCCTAAATCAGATAGTTGTCTGGGTCAGAATACTGTGAGTTCCATCCCATACGTAAAAATCCCAAAGAAAAGGCTTAACCTTGGCCTAGAGATACTTTCCCTGATTTTTGTTAGCTGGTTGTGATGGCTCCAAATAAAGAGTTGTGGGCTTCTTATCAGAAAGTGATTTTCTAGCCACTATGCCCTGGTAGACTAGAGCTAAAATTGGCAAGCGGGTAACCCTGAAGAGATGGTGCTCACTAGCTGGTAGCAGAGAGCAAAGCCCAACAAAGATTACATATGTTAGCAACCATTAGACTTTTTGAAGCAATGCCCAGTGGGGACTACCATTCCTAGCAGATATCACAAGATTATAAGTGTCTAGCATAGAACTCCCCAGCTGATACAACACACCCAACAATCACTAGGAGTTCCTACAACGGTAGAAGTGACCAGCAGGGACAAGCAGAACCACATGCTCAGAGTTTCTTCTGAGCTATATTTATTATATATATTCTTATATATTATTTATATATACACACACACATATATATATATACATGTATACATACATATATATAATGTAAAATATATTGCTATATTTAACCCAACCAGGGAATAGCCAAATCCTGGGTTATGTCTCTTTAGAGACACCTGCTGACCATCTTGGCTCCAGTCTTCAAGGGTATAGTGACTAGATAATCTCTTTTTCTTAAAGGCAAGCTGATAGCTTTTAAAATCATAATCACCATACCCAGCTAACAAAAGCCAGTAAGAGTGGCCCCCAGGCTAAAATTATCATTATTTTTCCTCTTAGATCCAGAAATCTCAATCTTTTATCCTAGACACCTATCTGATCATTTTCTTTTCTTTTTTAAAAATAATAACCATTTTTACTTATGGTTTTGAGTTCCAAATTTTATCCCTCCTTCCCTCTCTCCCTTCCCCCCTCCCTGAGGGAGTAAATAATCAGATATTGGTTTTATATATGACACCTATCTGATGGGGGTGAAGATATTTTTAAGTTCCTCTCTGGTTTATCATGCAAATGAATTCAAACCAAAACAAAAGATAACCTAAAAAAGCAACATTATTGTTCTTCATCCACCCAGCCCACATTCCTGCCTTTATTAGGTATATCTGTCAGCTGCAAAATCCTATTGCTTTAGTGCTATATTCTAGCTTTCAAAAACCCTAGCTGTTTTCTTTTACTGAAATAATTCCTAATACAGTGATATATGTGAAGTAGATACTCAACATGTGCCTATTAAAAGTTAAAAACATCTCCTGAGCCAAGGATCCTCTTTTGTCTAATGTGGGTGGACATTCCTGGCAGTTTCTATACTCCTTGGAGTTAGAAATATTAATAAATTGGCACAGTCAATAGAGTGCTGGGCCTGGAGTCAAGAACACTCTTCTTCCTGAGTTCAAATCTGGCCTCAAACACGGATTAGCTCTGTGACCCTGGGCTAGTTACTTAACCCTGTATGCCTCAGTTTCCTCACCCATAAAATGAGCTGGAGGAGGAAATGACAAACCACTCCAGTGTCTATGCCAAGAAAACCCCCAAATGGGGTCACAAAGAGTCTGAAATAACTGAAAATGATTGAACAGTACTGAATGTCCCAGACCACTGGGGGAGGGGAGTGAGAGAAAGGGGGGAAAACATGGGATGTAGGGGCAGGGGGAGCCTGCAAAAGGTATCTAGCAGAAGGAAAGATTGGAGCTCAGTCTTGAATGAAGCCAGGGAAGCCAGAAGGTGGAGGTGAGGTGGGAGAACATTGCAGGTAGAGATAGTCAGTGAACAGCTTCCAGATCAGGAGATATAAAGTGCAAGAAGGCTGCAAAGATCCCGGCTGGGTGTGGAAAATACAACTACAAAAGTCACACATTCTTTCCCTTGATAAGCTTTTATTTTCCTGAGGGTGTACAAAATGGCCATTTCAAAGGCACAGAGTGGGGCAGCTAGGTGACATAGTGGATAAAGCACTGACCCTGGATTCAGAAGGACCTGAGTTCAAATCCGGCCTCAGACACTTGACACTAGTTGTGTGACCCTGGGCAAGTCACTTAACCCTCATTGCCCCAACAAAACAAAGCAAAAGAATGGTAATCAAAGGCACAGAATTAGGTGATGGAATCTCATGTGTGAGCAACAGCCAGAAGGCGAGTATAGTTAGACCATAGGACGGAGGGGAGTAATATATAAGTAATAAGTCTAGCCCTATTGGAGGGAGCCAGATTATGAAGGGCTTAAACTGCCAATCATAGGACTTTATATCTGATCCTGAAGGTAATGGGGAATCACTGGAGTGTGACATTGATCAGGCTCAGAACTTTGTGCCTCAGTTTCTCTTTATTATGATATCCTATTATTATTAGGATAGACAGGAATGGGGAGAGAGTTGAAGGCTATTGCAATAGTCCAGGCATGAGGTAATGAAGCCCTGAACCAAGGTGGCAGCTTGGATGAGAGAAGAGATAGCTTGAAGGTTAGAAACAAGCCTTAGATTGGAGAAATAGTTCTGCAGGCCTAGACAGAGGGTGGTGTATGCATGTGTGCATGGGTGCAGGAACTAGTATAAGTTCGCAGGTGTGAGAATGCTGAGAAACAGAGCAAAACTGAAATCTTTTGTTTTTCTCAGCTCTTTTTCTCTTTGGGAAGGGGGTAAGGAACCACTGGGGCAAATCCATAATGAGTTACTAAGGGAAACAAGGCTGTTTAGGGATATGTCCCTTAATGATTACAAGTTGCCATCTGGGAGGCCAGTCGTAAGTTCTTACAGCAATGGTCAGAGTCAGACTCCTGGGCTGTGGGGTCTACGGGGCTGGCCCAGGATGACAAGGCTTATGGAGTACTTCCTGTCCATGTAGCAAATAGCACTAAATGCCTTGTTCTGCCTGTTCCAGCATGCTGAGCCCTAGGGATTTGGGTTGCTCTGTGTTTCTTCTGCATGAACTAAAATGACAGATTCGGGAAAGCAGGAGACCCACCAGGAGACTCCAACTTCTCCTTTGGGGCCTTGGTTTCGAAGGACAGTTTTCATTCTGCTTCATTGCCAGATGGTACATGGCCTCCATCTCCTCTGCAGATGGAAATCCCATAGCCTGATGTTACTGCTTGCAATAGGGAAGGATTCCAGCAGGGCAGGGGATGGGCCACTGAACCCACCTGCCCTATGAAGTTGGTAGGGAACACAGAAAGGGAGAGATGTTAGAAGGATCAAGGCAGCTAGGTAGCAAACTGCATAGGGTGCTGGACATGGAATCAGGAAGACCTACGTCTGAATTCTACCTCGGACACTTAGGAGCCATGTGACCCAAGGCAAGTCACAGCCTCTCTAAGTTTCTGTTTCCCCATTTGTAAACTGGGGAATAATAGCCCTACCTCACAGGGTGCCCAACAGGATCAAATGAGATAATTTTTTTAAAGCACTTTGCAAATTGTAAAGAGTTATATTAAAGTGCTAGTTGTTCTTATCATCAGTCGAAAGGCAGGTTTGGGGGAACAAAGGAAAATTGTCTTTACTATTGGTTACCCTGATAAACCTTTCAATTTGTGAGTCAAACGAACTCCTGAGTCAGGCAGCATTTACCAAAAACCTAATAAATGCTGAACACTACACCAAGGACTAGGAGCATGAGGCTTCCTTTCCTGTAGTGTGCAGTAAGGCTAATCTCATAGCACTTTGTACCTCTTTTACTGCTCATAATATTCTCATTTATTTTCTAGTTATTTATGTATATTTTTGTATTGATATAGGTGGAGCAGTGCATAGAACATTGAGCCTAGAATCAGGAAGTGACCCTGGGCAAGTCACTTAAGTTTGCTTCAGTTTCCTCATCTGTAACATGAGTTGGAAAAGGAAATGGCAAAGCATTCCAGCATCTTTGTGAAGAAAACCCCAAACAGGGTCAGGAAGAATCAGACATGACTGAGAAGCAACCCAACAACAACAACAAATTTCACAGGGTTTTTATGAGGATCAAATGGGATATTTGTAAAGCACTTAGCACAATGTAGAGCACATAGCAGGCACTATGCAAATGCTAATTATCAATATTATCATCATTAGGGAGTAGATAGAATGCTGAACTTTGAGTCAGGAAGAACTGGATCTAACTCTTACACTCACCTCTCTGAGACTTGATTTCCTTAGCTGCCAAATCGGGGGAAATAATACCTGCATCATCATCCTCCCAAGGTTTTTTGTTGTGAGCCTCCAATGAGATAATGTAAGGAAAGCACTTTGCAAACTGTAAAAACATGATATTAGTGTCAGTTATTGTTGTTGTTGTTGTTACTGTGTGACAATATTGCATAATTTTGCATAGCGTTCTACAAAAATGTTATTATATACATTATTATATGTTATACATATAATTATAACTATAGATCCAGGGCTTAAAGGGATCTCAGAAGGCATTATTTTTACAGGTGCCAAAACCATTGCCCAGGAAGCTTTTCTTGCCCAAGTTCACACAGGTAGTGGGTACAGGGTAGAAAATGCACCCAGGTCCTCTTACTCCAGAGCTAGGGCTCTTTCCACAATGCTTGGCTCATAGTATGTCTATAAATCTCTAAGTCCAAACCCTAATTTGCACTTGATAGTAAAAAATTTTCCTTTGATGGTTTTGTTGTAAAGACTGGGAAATGAGTGACTTTGAGGTGTAATGATTGGAATGACGCCACCTACTGGAGACTTACTATAGGAAAGTTCTGCCATGAAGGGAAGGTCTTTGAGGGCAAGACCATGTGTCTTTTCTTTGGCATCAGGAAGTGATGTTTGCTGGTGAGAGGAGGAAGGGAGAGCCGAGTGCTCTGCCTCTCTCTCTTTTCCTGAGGACGCTGGTGGAGAAGGGAGCTAGAAATGCGCTCTCCCTTTAATAGATAGATGAATGTAGGCCTTTCTCTCTCTTTACCAAATTCTTATTCTCCTTAATAAATGCTTAAAAGCCTAACTCTTGCTAAAGCTTATAATTTATTGGCGACCACTCATTAGATATTTTAGACAGACTGGCTAGAATTTTAGCCCTTAACAGAGAGATGTACTACCTTCAACCACCCCCAATCATTATTTAAAAAAAAAAAATTAATGCTATCTCTTTTTTCATAATAAACATTTTTATTTAAAGTTTTGATTCCAAATTCTATCCCTCCTTCCCTTCCTCCCCTTCCCCCCCTCCATGAGGCAGTAAGCAGATATAGGCTATATGTGTACAATTATGTAGAACATTTCCATATTAGTCACTTTGTATAAGAAAACTCAAAAGAAAAAAAAATGAAAGAAAGTGAATAATAGCATGCTTCAGTCTGTGTTCAATCCTTTGGGATTGTCTTGGATCATTGTAATACTGTCTTTTTAAAAAATTGTTTTATTTTAAATTCAGGGAACAAAACAAGTATTTCCATAGCACAGTACAATAAAAAAAGATGATTGGGCATGAAACTGCAACTCTTCCTTCCCAATACTTTGGTCTAAAAGAAGATCTGGGTTCATATTCAGAGGAAGATAGTGACGTTAAAAAAAGAAAAGCCCCTCCCACTGCAAAGAGTATCATCAAATGGTCACAAGCCCAAAAAGAGTTCTTGGAAGAACCCCCAACAATTATTGAGAGAATAACATGGACTTAGAGTTAACAAGCTCTAATTTCACATCTTCCACCATCTCTTACTGGACCTCTCACATTACAACTCTGTAGAAGGCCCCTGCTATTGGCATCTTCTAGGACTTTGTCCAATAACATGTCTGGAAGTTGACCTCCATTAACTAAGGACAGAATTTTGCTTGAGAGAGCAGGATTCAGTGAGAATTATCAAGCTAATGATTTCTAGGGAAATTCCTTTGCTAAATAACAAACACACAAATCTAGACTAAGTTGAGACTAGTTAAATATGTGAACTGTCAAGGAAAACCCTAAGTTTGGTAGAAATATACACATCTAACCAAAATGACCTCTACCCAATGAAAATCAAATCCTCAGCAATAAGCCTAAAAGTATACACATCATGCAATTATTTCATAGAGTGTCAAGGCATCAAGTTCTCCTGGGCCCAGTTGGGTTTGCCTTGACAAGGATTTATCCAAACTTCTAGCAACTTCCAGTGAACAAAGGGTAGAAAAGAAAGAAAAAGAAAAAGAAAAAGAAAAAGAAAAAGAAAAAGAAGGAAGAGGCCTGCTCATTGCTCCTATGGCCACCAAAAAAGCAATCTCTGATCTCCTGCTGCCCACAGAGAAGCTGGGGAGCTTCTCTGTCCCCTATGGGCTCATTCTCCAACAGAGAAGAGAAACAGGATACAAAGAGTAGAACTAAATAATTTCTGCTGTTCTGGTTGCCAGGCAGAAGAGATGGGAACAGAGCCAACAATGGGCTGCTGTCCTCATGGTTACCCAAGAGGGAAGAATGTTAGGTAAGGAGAAAAAGGCACTAGTTGGCCTCTGTCTTGAAGTCTTAAAATCCTACCTACTATTACTAATGAGGTATAGTCACCCTCTTCTAGTTAAGTTCCTTCTTGCTGGAACTTAAGCCTGCCATTTAGCTTCTCCACCCAGGTTGAGGGAGTATTTTTTAACCATACACATCCCATGCTCTTCTAGCTCTGAAGGCCAACATACACCAGAGATCTTCACCTTTTTTAGACATGGATCCCTTTGGGAGTTTGGTGAAGCCCATGGACCCCTTCTCTGAATAATGTTTTTAAATGCAAAACAAAATTCAAAGGAAACCAATTATATTGAAATGAAGCTATGCACATACACATAGACATTTATTTACTTATTAATTTATTCATTCATTCATTCATTCATTTATTTATTTGTTAGTTCATCTTTCTATATATTTATTGATTTAGACGTTCATTCATTCATTTATTTGTTTATCTACTTATTCATTCATTTATTTGTTCATTCATCCATTTGTTCATTCATTTATCTATTCATCTATCTGTTTATTTATTCATCCATCTATTTATTTATTTGTTAGTTCATTTCTTTTTTTGTTTAGGGTTCATGACTCCAGGTTAATAACCCTGAAAATCCCTTTTAAGGAGTTCATTTTAAATTGAGGTAGTCCACTGGATGGCAGGTTGCTGTGATGTGGCTAAAAGTCTAGCTATACTGTCTAAAAATCTAATGAGTGATCACCAATAAATTAGAAGCTTTAGCAAGAGTTTAGACTTTTGAGCATTTATTAAGGAGCATAAGAATTTGGTGAAGAGAGAGAAAGAGGCCTAGATGCCTATATCTATCTATCTATCTCAGGGAGCCAGCATTTCTAGCTCCGCTCCCCACGAGGTCCTGGTGAAAGAGAGAAAGAGAGAGCAAGCCTCTTCCCTTCTTCATCCTACAAGCCTCCTGTGAAACTGGGAATATCCCATCCACATGCACACACAGCTCCAAGCTAATTGGCTAGTAACTTTGATCAACAGTACCCACAAGCAAACGTCACTTCCTGATGCCAAAGAACTGACCTTCCAAGCCACATGGCTTGCCCTCAGACACCTTCTCCTCATGGGGGAGCTTTCCTACAGTAACTCTCCAGCAGGTGGTATCACTCCAATTGTCATATCACTAATAAACAGAAAGCCACCCTTTTAATCTATGACCTATTACGGGGAGGGGAGGCATTCTTTCTTGAGACCTACCATAATGGATACATTCAAATGAGGATAGAGTGGTCTTATTCTATTATTTTCCCCCTACATTTTGTGGCAGAGAGCTAGGTAGAGATGAGAAACCAAGGTACAGGGTAGCTCTCTGCATAGGCATAGTATTCACATGGCATGATGAGGTAGACATGGAAGGAGATCCACCAAAAATAGATTCCCTATCAACTTATGCCCCAAATTCCCACCCTTAGAGGCACTCCTTTGGGTTAAGATAGTATAAAGCTCTCTATTAAAATGAAAATAGGTTTTGGGAGATGATATATTAAGCCATTAATACTAATTGAACATATAATTTTAGAGTAGTTGATCAAGTAATTAGCTGCTACCTAGTGTAATGGGGCTCTTCTCCCTTGGAGTATGGGAAGCCACAGTTTGAGTCCACCCCAGGAAACATTGGAGTCTGGCTTCCTGCCATACATGACTCATCCTTTGAGTTTCCTAATTGGCTATCCTTGTTGCTAGTACTCTCAGGCCTTTGGGGATCTTTCCATGATCACAAAGTTGCTAGATAGAGGAAAGGAAATAGTAAAAGAGATATGAAAGCAGACAGAGACCTCCAATACATGCCCCATTATGTTGGGGTAGAAAAAAACTATGTTTCCTAACACCTCACTGAAATCACACCTTGTAAGATGGAGGGCTGCATCCAAGAGTCATTGGCTAGAAAATGTCTCTTCTACTAGGCATGGCACTCTATATCTACACCTATGGTTTAGGGGCCAGTTTGGAGACTCAGCAAGCAAATGGATGAAAGGCATTCATTAAACACCTACAATGTTCAAAACACTGTGGAATACAACCAGAAGGGGTGATGATACCTGTTCTCAAGGAGCTTACATTCTAATAGAGGGAGACAACATGTGTAGGAGATTTCAGCTGGAAATCAGATGGAAAGGTCCCATGATCCTTAGGGTGATAAAATTATGAATTTCTAATTTTGAACTGTTTCCCAGAGCCAAGGACTTTGCTTTCTGGGTCTTCAGTAATGGTGACTGCTAGAGGAGAGAGTCTTAGCACCTACAGAAAGAGGTACTGGGTCACATCTTCAAAAGCATAGCTTCTTAGGAACATGTCTGTATGGACTAGGCTAGAAGCAAGGCTGGTGGTTGGGAAAGCAGGGGCATTCCTGGGGCTCTTGGGTTTACCTGTCCAAAAGTGGCATGTGGTTCGTGGCTGATATGGATGAATAAGTCATAGATGGCCTGAAACTGACCCCCAGATTTCCCATGTTATTGGCAGGAATGGATGCTATAGATGCTGGAAAGGAAGAGCACATAAAACAAAGCTCTGAGTGGTTGAGACTCAAGAAATCAAGCACTGATTGGGTGCCTACTCTGTGCCAAGCACTGTGTTATATGCTAGAGATAAAAAAAGGCAAAAACAGTCTCCAGGAGCTTATATTCTAACCAAAGAGGAAGCATGTACATATATAGACATATACAAAACTCAGTAAGTTTTGATCTAAAGAAGAGGAGTTAGGAAAAGATCCATAGCTCAGGGCCTCGCTTGGGCAAGCCTGAGGGGAGGGGGTGGCAGAGAGTCTGAAGACATTGGACACCTGGAAGGGGGCGGGAACCTAACGGCAAACTCCTTAATAATTTTGCACAGGGCAGGCCCTTCCTAAACACTACCATATGGCTATGCTATGACTCAGATTCAGAAACTGGTGCATTTGCATTTGGGCTCCTATTAATACCATTCAAAATGATCAGCTCCAATTTGGGATAAGTAGCGGATACAAACTCCTGCCCCACTGGAAATGAGTTTTGCTGATTTTCTCTGCTTGTCAAAGTCATCAAAGTGGTACCTACAAATGGGGGCATTATTTTGTTTATTCTCCTTAACGCAAATCAAAGGTAATTTGGCAATGGAATTATTAATAGCTCCCTTTCAAAGCATGTTGACCCTTTAGATGATTTTGAATGGTCCTAA
Source organism: Dromiciops gliroides (assembly GCF_019393635.1). Lineage (NCBI taxonomy): Eukaryota > Metazoa > Chordata > Mammalia > Microbiotheria > Microbiotheriidae > Dromiciops > Dromiciops gliroides. The sequence goes on along the minus strand of NC_057861.1, from coordinate 435,154,298 downwards.
ATGATTCTCTGGGCAGGACTAATAAGACAAATGGGGTCACCTTTTTGCAAACAGGGCCCATTGAAGGCATAACACTTCTACCAGATTGTCCCAATGGCTCTGCAGGACTGCTAGACCATTGGGAAGAGGGATGGGTTATCTTTACATTGTCCAGCATCCAGACCACCCATGATGAGAAAGGAGGGAAAAATAAAAGGAAAACCTCAAAGACATCTGTGAAAACTCGGACAACAGAACAAGACAGAATCAGACAGACAGGAAGAAAAGCAGCTCTGGAGTAAAGACAGCAGTATAAAAATGGGAGTTTAACCTTAAAGCACTGCTGAGCTAGCCAGAAGGAGTGTGGGCGTGGGGAGGAGGCTTGGAAACTGACAACAGAAAGAGGGTGGAAACAGAGAAGAAAGAAATAGAATGGAAAAGAAAAGGAGGCATGGAATAGAGATCACGCAAAGTCTATCGTGTGTAACAGGTAGGAAAGACAGAAAGAGAATGACCAAAGGGTGGAGAAATAAATGTAGATTCTAGGGCAGTTCTGGACAGTGCAAGCAGAGAATGACATCTTGCCCAATTCTGAAACCACTTTTGAACTTTACGGATTCTGACTTTGGATCCAAACTTGTGTATCCAAGTTCTGTCCAGCAGAGACACAGCAAAACTTTCAAGTTGAAAGAGAACAGGATTATGGAAAGGGCTCAGGGGTATTCTTGGACATCCAAAATGGCATTTTGATGAGTTAAGTATAAATGAATCAGAAACACATGGATAAAATTTCTCTCAAAATACATAGTTTTTGAAGAATTAAAGAGTAAAAGTGTTGACATAATACATTTGGGGATCTGCTGAATCAATGATATGGAAAATGGAGCTGAAGACATTTTACTGAACCCAAACCTCTACTGGGATCTCCCAGTTCTACTTTGTCATTGTTGTTGTATGTTTTTCCTTTTTTTTTTTCTTCACTCATCCACTCATGTCTAATATTTTGGAAGATTCTTCCTCCATTAATGAATTCTATTCTAATATCTGCCTAAAAACTCAGCATCAGAACCTCCCAAATGCTGTTTATAAATCCATAGAATATTAATTGGAATTTGGGAGTATCTTTGGAGGTTATTAAGCTCATTAATCTAGAGCTAGAAGGGACTTCAAAAAGCATCCTATTCAATCTTTTCCTTTTGCAGGAATGAGGAAACTGAGGTCTGAGGAGATGGAATGATTTCCCTAAGGTCTACACAGGTAATAAGCAAAAGATGGGGGATCCAATGCCCTTACTTTACAAATGAAAAATGAGATAATCAGGTTGTCTATAGAGCAAGGGGTTTCTTGACCAGTGGTTAGACTTCAGACATTGAGACTTGAGACATTCTCTTACTCTATCTCCTCTGTCATGTTAACCCAACTCAGAACAACCAGCTTTGACTTCATCTTTCTGAAATTGCACCATACTCGTGTAAGCTTATACAGGCAGAGAAAACTCATCAATACAATATTGACCAATGTGACTGAACATTATTAGTTCTCAACAGAAAAAACTAGATAAGATTCATCTTTGGTGCCTCATTACCCCTTGCCTTTGCTTGGTCAAATGCATGTAATTGTTGGGCATTTTGTAAAAGACGTTCCAGCAGGAAGGACCAGGTGACCAATAAAAGAGGAACTTTCCAATAAAAAAGTTGCAAAATTCTAGTCTTTTTTTTTTTTTTTTTTTTTTTTTTTTTTTGCTGGGCAAAGAGGGTTAAGTGATTTGCCCTGGGTTACACAGCTAGTAAGTGTCAAGTGTCTGAGGTCGGATTTGAACTCAGGTCCTCCTGAATCCAGAGCTGGTGCTTTATCCACTGTACCACCTAGCTGCCTCTGGGGTCTTTTTTTAAGAGCAAAAGTCTAAAATAGGAGTCTGAGAATCAGAGTCGGGAGGTGTTATCAGTTCTTCAAATAGCTATGGAAGCTGCAAATCAGAGAATGTTGTCCACACGTGCAGGATGCGAAAAAAAGTCTCTCAGTTCAGGTCAGTCTTTCCAGGGATATCTGCAACACTAGTCATGATCACTGTGATAGCATCTTCTAATATGGAGAGCAATATAGCATATAACACCATATGTGTTTTAGGTAGGTATATATATATATATATATATATATATATATATATATATATTTCTATAGAGGTGTATAGATAGATATACACACATATATGTATAGTGCATCTATATGGTGTCACTGTACAACACATGTGAGACAACTGTTCTTTGATTTGTGGCTACTTATGTTTGTACATCTGCAAGCCAAACGAAGTTACTTATACAGCTGCCTCTTGGTATGTGAAGCTGCCCCAGATGCAGCCCTCCAATAACTCTGCCCCTTAGAAATAAATTGTGGCCATACAGAAATATTCCTATGCTTTCTAGCTCTGCTTAGCAGGTACATTTTCTTTAGGTCCAGTAGGATCAAATCTCTTGAGTCTCCCCTTTTAATTTCCTTCCTGAACTTCTCCATAAGAATTCCAAGCCCTGTGCCTAAAAACCACTAACAAGCATTCATGCTGAGTTGTCTTAACTGCAAGAACAAATCCAATTAGCAGATTCACCAGGATTAGGATGGAAGTGAGCCATCTCATTTCAGGTGGAAGGAAGGAAGCATCTTTCTATTGGGCATCCTACTTCAGATACTTGGCTCTGGTTCTGAAGTGATGTTTAATTCAGGGTCTGATGCACTGGATCTGACATCCGAGAAATCCTTAACCTTACCTCTGCTTTGATGATCAAGAATAACATTTAACTTAACCCCATGGCTAATGTTTTCAGAGATTTTTGTTTCTGATCTTTATCATTTTTTTTTCCAGGAAGACTCTGTTTCTGACACCTGGCAGTTTGATAAACAATTTGAAACTGAATGCCTGTGTACATGTGGGAGTACTGAGAAGGAAGCTCATCCAGTGGGCCAGAAACCAAATAAACAGTAACTTGAGGCTACCTCAATGTTATTTGGGCTACTGCGGGAGCTCCATAAAGTGTCCTCCATTAGAGGGTCTGTTACTACAAACACACAGGGTCTCTCAGGTTGCTGGATTACTGACTGGCAGTTTGATGACTGTTTTGATGTTCCTGGGACAACTGCATCTTTGAGGAAGGAAGACCTCCCAAGAATCTAGAGGTTGTTTATGACTAATATTTTTCCTCTTTAAAAAATATCAGTTTACTTCCAGTTTTAAGGTTTCCGCTCTTTCTTTCTATCTTAGTCAGATCTAACTGACCTGTAATAATGTACCTTCATAGAAAAGGATTATATTTTTTAAACAACTCTGAGGTATCACCTCACACCTATCAGAGTGGCAAATATAACAAAAAAGGAAAATATTGGATGTTGGAAGGGATGTGAGAAAACTGTGATGCTAATCCACTGGTGGATAGAGTTGTGAACTGATCCAACCATTCTGGAGAGCAGTTTGGAATTATGCCCAAAGGGCTATAAAACTGTGCATAGCCTTTGATCCAGCAATACCACTGCTAGGTTTATATTCCAAAGACATCCCCAAAAGAGAAAAAGACTTATTTGTACAAAAATATTTTCAGGAGCTCTTTTGTGGTGGCTTAGAATGGGAAATCAAAGGAATGTCCATCAATTGGGGAATGGCTAAACAAGCTGTGGTATATGACAGTGATGGAATATTATTATGCTGTAAGAAATGACAAACAGGATGATTTCAGAAAGACTTATATCAAGTGATATATAGTAAAGTGAGCAGAACCAGGAGAATGTTACAGCAATATTGTTTGATGAAGAATTGTGAATGACTTAACTATTCTCAGCAATACGATCCAAGACAATCCCAAAGGATTATTGATGGAACATAATATCCACCTCCAAAGAAAGAACCGATATTGATTGAACACAAATGAAGCATGCTATTTTCCACTTTCTTTCATTTTTTTCTTTTATTCAAGTTTTCTTTAGTTTTACAATTCTTTTTTTTGGGGGGGGGCAATGAGGGTTAAGTGACTTGCCCAGGGGCACACAGCTAGTAAGTGTCAAGTATCTGAAGCTGGATTTGAACTCGGGTTCTCCTGAATCCAGGGCCAGTGCTTTATCCACTGCACCATCTAGCTGTCTCCTATTCAAGTTTTCTTGTACAAAATGACTAATATGATAATGTTTTACATAATTGTACATGTATAACCTATGTCTGATTGCTTAACACTCTGAGAAAATAGTTATTAATAATAGTTTTTTGGGGGTGATCCTTTCTCTCTTCACCTTTACTCCATAAGGTTCAGCTAAACTCAGGGCCTAATCCTGTGCAGGGCATACAAAGAATGGAGATAGAAACTATACCCATCTGAATCACCTTTGCCCTCAGGGGGTCTGTCTCCCACTAGACCTTGATGTCATCACAGTAGAACTCATTTTAATATGGACCACCCTCAAGTCATGTCAATCAATGGAATTGAATGATGCTGACCAATTAGCTTTGATCAGGGTGCTGCGTAATGCCTCTATTAAAAGAGGATAAAAGTCAGGAACACAGGAGGCTCCTGGCCAGCGCCATGTTGGAAATCGCTTTTGGTCTGGACCCGAGGTTCGTTGGTGAGCGCTTTCCTCTTAGGCCAATGTAGGGCTTCTGAACTTTACTTGAGGCCATGTGCTCTCTTAGAGATAGTATGGTACTGGGGGATTTTCTGCTTCTGTGTTAAATACCACAGGGTCAGTTCTTTGCTAACATTTAATATACTTTATTTTATTTTATTTTTGAGGGGCAATGAGGATTAAGTGACTTGCCCAGGACTGCACAACTAGTAAGTATCAAGTGTTTGAGGCCAGATTTGAACTCAAGTCCTTCTGAATCCAGGGCCTGTGCTTTATCGTCTGTGCCACCTAGCAGCCCAAACATTTAATATGCTTTTATAATAAATACCTAAACTTGTGAAATAGCCTGTAATTTAAAGTAGCTATATTTTAGTAAGACCCAGTCTGGCCCCCAATATTTTAGCTAGAAATAGTTGGGGATCCCAATAATTTAATTAAAATACCACCTCAGGTAGGGGTAGTAGAGGGAGGGAAGGTGGGATAGAATTTGGAACTCAAAACTTTAAATAAAAATGTTTATTATTAAAAAAAATAAGGTGTTACCCTTTTCAGGGTTGTTTATATTTTAACAGAGGTTAAAGTAAGGAGTCCCTGGAGCAGCTAGGATAGCACTGGCCCTGGCTGTGTGACCCTGAGCAAGTCACTTAACCCCAATTGCCTCACCAAAAAAAAAAATAAATAAAGTAAGGAGTCCCTACAATGTCTATCAAAGGGTGAGCTTTCCTGATATCCCTGAAACCACTTCATGTAAGGTAACATTTGAGGTATACCTAAGGCAACCTGAGTCAGGTTTTCAAGTTGTTGTTTAATTCCTGGCCCAAAGGATCTGCCCAGAATTTTGGAGGACTTTCCTGAGGTCTTTGAAATCACTATAAGTAGGTTGTCACCTACTTTGTCAATATTTAAGGCTAGCTTTGGTCTCTTGCCTCATATTCTTTTTTTTTTTTTGGTGGGGCAATGAGGGTTAAGTAACTTGCCCAAGGTCATACAGCTAGTAAGTGTCAAGTGTTTGAGGCCAGATTTGAACTCAGCTCCTCCTGACTTCAGGGCTGGTGCTCTATGGACTGTGCCCCCTAGACACCCCCTCCTGCCTCATATTCTTTCTCACCTTTCTCTTCCTTTTGGAGAAGGGCAGAATCAACATCTTTTTAAAATGGAAAAGAGTTCCTGGGGGTAATGTCTGAAGTTGGGGGAGGGGTTAGAACTCATAATTCAGAGCTTTTCTTAATCTCAGGCCCATATAAGAGCTGGCCCAGATCCAGAGTATCTAGAAAACCCTGACCTAAAGCAGAAGCAGTTAGCTGTCAGCCTCACAGGCCTAGATTCTGGCATCCAACTTTCCAAATCAGAGTCATGTTCCTCCTGCAAAACGTGCTGTCGGGCTTGACTTTTTTCAGCCAAGCAACTCAATTTTTCTTCCAGTCAGTGACAAGCCCTGATTAATGAGGTTCTGAGGCTTGTGAAATCAATTGAATCAAAGTAAAATTAATTATCCGAAGGGCCTGTCAATTCCAAGTCCAGCATTTGCCATTGTTTTATTTTTACTAGCTGGACAAATTCATTCTACCACTGGCAAACAAATCATTTACAATTGGCTCCTAGATGTTCATGCTAATGCATCTGCCCTGGTTCCAACAGGGCTCTTCTCAAAGTAAACAACTGACCCCAGAAGAAGAAGAAGGGAGGAAAAAAGTCTTAGTCTTGGAAAAGTCTTCACAATCTCCTTAACTCTCCATCAGATTGATTTCCCAAAGTGACCTATTTGTTCACTTTTTCTAAAGGTTTCTTCTTTCTTTTCTTTGGGTCTTCATTTCCTATGACTGCCTCACCTGAGGTTCTACCTATCTGTCCTACTGACAGGTGCCTCTCCAGGGGTCAGGGGTCAGTGCCTGGGGAGGGGGATGGGGCTGTGGTGGTGGTAGTGTCATGATTTAAGGCTCAGGAAATGAGTGAAGGTCATGTGGTTTGCACATGCTCCTAATGACATGCTAAGAAGTGTGTCAGCCGGTACCATCTGTAGTGCCTGGAGCAGTGTCTGGGAAGCCGTGACAACTCAATTGCAGGCCAGAGGTTGTGAAAAACATCGGATAATTACAATTCCCTTTGAGGCAGGAACACTCTACACTGCCTGGTGTTAGGGAGGCCACATCTGCTAAACCCATTACTGGAGTTTCTGCTGATCATCAGTATTACAATAAAAATAGCCATCAATCTGGAGAGATTGAAGCCCCTTTGGTTGCTGCTCAATGAGCTGATTGGGTTTGGGGTCCACTAAGTTGGGAGGGCCATCAGTCTTTTATAGAGGCTCCTTTCTAAACCATATAATTGGTCAAGCAAGGAAAGTCAAATGAGTATGGTCAGATAGGGACAAGGTATGGGATAATAACCTCTCCAAAGTGCAGGGATATCACAACAGGAGCTGATTGTTGGGGAGCAGGAAATGGGCCTTGGATTCAATATAACTAGCTCCAAGGCACTTAATGTCTCATTCATTTAGAGTCTAATATAGTGTGATAGAGTTAGAAGGTAATGATTTGTGTGGTCAATCATCTTTATATGGATTTGTCTCTCAGTTCCTTAACTAGATTGTAAGTTGTTTGAGATCAGGAACCTTAGATTTTTTGGTTTTGTTTTTAAATTCCTTATATCCCCTAAGCATAATAGGTTTATAGTCTTGTGTGACTTATATGGGATGAGCGATTATTTGGGTATGGCTTCATTATGTGATGACAATCATTAAGCATATGTACTTATAATGACACTAGGCTGTTTGAGAATGTCTGACCTCAACTAGATTAAATCAGATTAAGTTGGTTTCCCCACCTTTAGATAGTTCTCTGTCAGTTGAGGTGGATTTTGTGCTATATATACATTTAATTGTTCTCCTTTGTTGGGTTTTCAATTTGGTGGCTTTAAAAATGAATGCCACTACACAGAAATGTACAAAAGTTGTAGTTTTAAGAGCATACTGTCATGGGGTACAGAGCACCCCAGAAGTTCTCTGGGGTACACCAAGGAATCTTCTCCTTGAGAAACTAAACCAGAGGACAGATAATGCCTAGAGAGATAAGCTGAACCAAATCGGACTGAGCTAGCTTTGGAATCCTACCCTTCATTCTGGTCTCCCTTACCCTGGCGAGATAAATTTGGGTGTGGCTGCGGCCTTTGCGTCCTGAAGAGGGATCCGTAGCCACCCCTCACCCAATTCCTTTAGTCACTACCAGTGGGGGATGGTCCTCCACTGCTCACCCAATTCCCCCAGCTACCACCAGTGGGGGATGGTCCTCCCTCACTAAAGCAACTTTCCACAGGAAGATGGTCTACCCCCATCAGTCCTCTATAAAAGTACTTTCCAGTCTCCCGTTCGAGGAGATTTGGTACCTCTGAGCCATGTGCTTTATGCCAAATCTCCCCATGAAAAGTCCAAGGATTTCTTTCATGGTTTCCCTACCCCCACCCTTCCCTTCCCTTGCTCCTAAATAAACTATCACCTTATTCTAACTACGTTTTGTGTGCAAGAGGGTGTAATTCTTTAAAGAGGAATTCCCAAGAACCCCAACCCCAACCCGTACCCCATTTTCCCACCATATCAATACTTTGATGACTGTTAGAGATATTGCAGGGACTACTGAAATGTAGAAGTCAAGCATTTCAGGGATCATTAGGGGCCATAATAAAATAGGATTCTTTATATTGAAGTGCAGAAGAAAATGTGGTAAAAAATGAAAAACAAAACCAAGAACTGACAAACTACTGTTGTAAAACATCTTAACATTAATCCTCAGAAACTAAGCAAAGACTTTCCAAGAAACCAGAGAACTGCAAAGATTATAACTGATTCTCCTAAAATGTGGCATTTGTTCCTGAGGGTTGGAAGAACAGTGAGAAGAACAACAAACAAATGAATGAATTAATCTGCTAATTATTGCTACAAGGTAAAAAAAAAAAAGTGATTGTCATAGGCAAGACAACATAAAGACTGGAATATGAGTGATTGGAAAATGTAATGTTTTACTTAAGGAACTTGGTTTTTTTTTTAATTCCAGGTTATACTAAAAATTTTCAGAAAAATTCTAGGTGAGATTGTAAGATCTAATATAGATATATTAGACTGTAGAATATCCATCCCCCAAAAAATGGTTTGGGGATTTTCGTACTACTGTTAGGTCTGGAAGTCTTGTTTCTATTGAAGGAATGATAGACTCTGATAAATACATTGAGATACTGAGAAAAAAAAATGTTCTAGGATTATGGAAATTTCCATATGGAGATTGAATACTGTAACAACTATCTTGCACCATGCCACACATCATGAAAGGTTAAGGAATTTATCCAAGAGATGTTGATAGACACGCTTTGGTGGCCTTGGAACTTGCCTAATTTAAACTCTCTAGAAAATGTGTTTTAATAAAGGCTAGACATGGACATATGTGCTGTTTATCAAAGGTGTGCTTACTATCTACTGTAATAAAAGTATACTTTATCAATGAAGAATTAATGATTAACTATCAAAATCTTGTGAATTCAATACCAAATATCATAAATAAGCTATGATTCCTGTCTTCTCCTTTTCAACCACACTCGGAAAAAGCTGTCTACACCCACTGCTTCCACTTCCTCTCCTCTCACACACTCCTCAACTCTTCATAATTATGCTTCCAACATTATCCCTCTACTGAAACTGCTCTCTCCAAATTACCTCTCCAATTAGATTATTATGACTGCCTTCTAATTGGTCTCCCTACCTCATCTCTCCCACCTTCAGTCCAACCTCCAGACCACTGCTAAAGTGATTTTCCTTATGGATCAGTCCGTATCATTCTCAACTCAATAAACTCTTGTGGGTAGTGCCTCCCTCTTTCTCTCTGCCATCTAGCTAAATTGGTCTTTTCACAGTTCCTCCCCTGATACATCCTATCTGCCAACTTTGCATTGGCTGTCTCATATTCCTGGAAAACACTCCCTTCTTACCTCAGTCTTGGAATCTCTCTCTTTATTCAAGACACAGTTTAAGTACCACTTTCTACAAGGAAGCCTCTTCTGATTCCATCCATTGTTAGTGTCCCTCCACCAATTACTTTGTATTCATTCTGTAAATCCTCACATATAGCCTTGCTGTCTCCCCCTATTAGAATGCAAACTTCTTGAGAGTAGAGATGGTGTCATTCATTTTGTTGCTGTCCCCAATCCCTATCACAAGACCTTAACAATTGCTGAATAACTGACTTAGCAAAATGACATATTGCATATTAAAAATTGTTTGAAGATGTAAGCTTTGTAATGCTTGTTGTTAAAGTCAATACACTGAATGATTTTACTCTGTCCCAAGTAATTTGAACACTACTGTTGTAAGCACTCATTATATATTGGGTGGATGGATAGTTTTCAGAAACTCACGTGGAGGAAATCTCTTTGCATTGAGGCTTGGTCCTTGTTCTATTAAATGGAGGAAGCAATATTGCCAGGGAAAGGAACTTTATTCTTCATTTCTTATTTCATGGAAAAATAAAGTAAAAAAGCTAGGGGAGCAGTCTTAGCCCTGTAGTATCAGAACTCTTATTGGCATAACCACCTTGCTTGAGGAAAAATGTTTGCTGATATTTTTAGAGGAGGCCACCATGAAAAAGTAGCATATTGCCCAGGGACCATTATCCCTTTTTTTGGTTTTGTTTTCTGGTGGGTTAAAGAAAATAACCCACCATAATTGCTTTTCCCAGAAAGGTTGGGGAATTTCATCCAGCACTGTATGTGAAAAAAAAGCCTGCTTCTAAAAATAAGCAACTATACACGGAGGCCTTTTAAAATATGCCCCATACAGTGCTTACCAATTTATCATTATTATTATGTATATGATTATATATAATTAGTTATAGCAATCAATCACATTTTTGTGGGAATTTTAGGTTTGTAAAGTACATTAAAATCCTATAAAATGTTCCCATTGTACAGATGAGAAAACTGAAGCTCAGAAAGTTTAAGTGACTTGCTAGAAATCACAGAGCCAATAAATAGTAGAGCTAGCACTCAAATCTAGGGCTTCTGACGCAACAAGCTATAACAACTTTAACTTGAACTCAAATATCTTTCTAATAAACTATTTACATAGAGTTGTAAAGTTTCTTCCACTGTCCATCCAATTTTCAGTTGTGAAAATGCTTTGATGACTGTCAGTCAAGAGGTTTCTACCGCATACCAAGCTTTATCATGCCACTCAACTGTTAAGAGAACTAGACTGGATGATCTCTGAGGTCTCTTCCAACTCTTTAAGTCTGTCTTCCAGATCTATATTAATTCTCCCTCTCATTCAATTAATTTGTACTCATTGTTTCTTGTATTCATTCACATTGCAAATTATAGGATTTGAAGGGGTATTTTCTATTTCTCAATGGCTGCTTACCCCGGGAAATGGTTGCCCAGCCCTGAAATTCCTAGTTTTCCTCTTGTTTTTCCTCATCCCTTAGCCCCTATAAGATTAATGACCAAGTGTCATGGTTTCTACATCCATAACAAGCCTCATCTTCTCCTTCTTTCCATCTACCTAGTTGGACCTTCAATACTTCTCATCCAGAATTCTGTAATAGGCTCCAAACTTGTCTTCCTGCCCTTGTTTCTCCCTTCTCCAATCCATCCCCCACTTGGCTGCCAAATTAATATCTCTAAGATGCAGCTCTGACATGGGACTCCACTTCTTCAGCATCCTCAGCTAAATTAGTCGTTTGGCATCAAGCTGATAAAATGAGAACTAATTAGCTCCATCCTGTTGTTGCAAAGCTGTAGAAACAGAGGCTGTGTCTTCAGTAAATGATTTTCAGAAGTTAAGAAAACAACCTGGAGGCAGAGGGCTCAGTGCCATTCCAGTGATGGGCACATGCGATGAAGATTCCCACCGAATTTTATTACCTGAGAGCTGTCAGTTGACCTTCAGGGCCTGGCACCAACTAAATTCTCTAACCTGCTTTTTGGCTACATTCTACAGAGCAGCAAGAAGCAGTTTTCTTCCTTCCTAGCCATGACAATTTCTGGTGGTAGGGGTGCCTAAGGGCTTGGCAAGGGGTATACTTGATTGTTACAAGGAAGAGTCTCATAAACTCCATGTTTGTTTCTGAAGCTTTTTATTGACTGCAAAAGTCTTCACTGTTTCATTTTCCTTTGTGTTCTAGAGCTAGAAACAGAAGGTATATGATTAGCACAGGTCTCAATCAATATTCTAACCATCTTTGAGTTGTTAGAGGATTGAATGATCTTCCAGAAGATTTTTGATACCACATCCTAGTGACATTGAGAGATTCTTCTGGAGCAGATGATCATGGGGCAATGAAAACAGAGTAATATTTCATCTAATTGGAGTCCACTTATCCAGGACAGTGATTTAATAAAAAGGTTATGCCACTCTGAATTCAGAGACTTAGCTTTCACTCCTGACTTTTATTCTTACTCACTGTGTGACCCTGGAAAAAAATCATTTGTCCTCTTTAAGACTCCATTTTCTCAACTGAAAAATATGGATTCTGATCCTTCACAGTATATTTTGATTGGAAGGAAAAGTACTTTGCAAGTCTTGAATTTATATAATTGAGTTATTATTATTAGTTATCTAGAGCAGAGCTAAGTACCCAGAAATGAGTAATGTTAACTTCTGAGTAGTCAAATAATATAAGCCCAATGCTATGTTATATACCCACAGTAAAATGTAAACTTCTTGAGGAAAAGAATTTTTTTTAAAATTTGTATTGCCAACCCTGTGCAAGTCACTTAACCCCCATTGCCCTGCAAAACACAAAACAAAAACAAAAAAAACAAATTTGTATTGCCAGTATCTAGTACAGTTCCTAGAACTTAGTAGGCATTAAATAAATGATCTTTAACCATTCAAAACTGCAGTAAAGGCCCTCACATTGACCTTAGTTACTTTTATTTTTCAAACAGTTTTTATAGGAGTATAATAGGGATTATTACCATTTGGCCTCCTAAGATTTTTAGTTCAGAGGGACAAGTATTCCTTCTCACTCCTGAGAGCTATTTCAGACTATGGTGATCTTGGAGCCAGAAGAGAGACTTGACTCATACCCAGAAGATCTTAAAGAGATACAGGAAGTCTGTGAGAACAGACTTGAGAGTAAGGAATGGGGTTTGCAAGAGCTGAGAAGAATCAACACTGAGGAGCCTAAATCCCCAGTCCCATCTGTGACTTTACAAGCCAAGCTAGAAAGAATGTATAGCACAAGGGGCAACAACCAAAAGGGAAAACTGAAAAAAGGAAAATTGAAAGGAGGGCTGAGCTACAGTAAAGAAGAAAGAGACTGAGGAGGACTATTAATCTACAAATATCATAGAACACAAGATTTGGACGGAGGCTGTTGGTTGTACTTGCTTCTTCAAAGACTGAGGGAAGTTTCCCTGCAAAGGTCTGCTATTTCCTAAATGATTGCTCTCCATGCATGTCTAGTAACATGGAATATAATAAACACTACTTTCCCTTTTTCCAGAAACATTTCCTTCATAAACATATCTTCATTTTGCCTCAAACATCAAGAAGCCAGGGATTAGTTAGAAACATATAAAACTTAAAAAACAAAACAAAAAACAACAAAAAAGAAACATATAAAACTTAAATTAGGGTAGAAAGGTAAGCTGTTCATGTTAGGAATTTTTCTAACTGGGGGCACTGAGCTATTATGACTGTATGAGTAAGTTTTTGTCTGAAACTGTGGTGAAAGAAACCCCAGGCTGAAAGTGATTTGTTGAAACCAGGTGTGACTTTAATAAAGCTCTAGCTTTCAATCAAAGGGAAGGGGGCATGGTGGAAGCAGGTAAGACCTGGATGAGCTTTAGTTCTACCCCTTCCATAAAGGAGGAGAGATATAAAGGACCAGGTATTTTCCCCAGTACCATCCACCCACAGGTATGCAAAAGTATGGATTTTGAGCTGGAAAGAACCCTAGAAGCCAACTTCTTCCTTTTACAGGTGAAGAAAGAGAAGACCAAAAACATGAAGTGACTTATTATTCAAAGTCACACAGAGAGTAAGTGACATGGACAGGATTCAAACTCAGATTCTCTGACACCAAATCTGGTATCCTTTACACTATGCCATGCCTCCTTCCCCAATTTGAGTAAACTTGACTATCTCATTTCTCAATTCATAATACAGTCATATGGATTTGAAATCAGGTCTTCCTGACTCAATTCATAATATATTACAGAAGGGGCAGTAGGTCTCTGAGACATGCACTTAAACAGCAGCGGTGATAGCTTACAATAAGAGAAGACACAGAAGAACTATAAATTACAAAGAACAAAAACAAGAAATGAAAAAACAACAACAACACATCAGCCTGGAGTCCTTTGCCAAAGGAAAAACAGCTCTGCATACTTAAATGCCCTTTTGAAGGAAATACATGATAATAGATAATAATGATGATCCAGAGTCAGCAAGAAAAGGCTTTCCAGAATTATATCTAGTATACTCTATTTAAGATACAGAAGTAATCATGTTAGTAATAATAATAACTAACATTTACCTAGGGTTTATGCCAGGCACTGTACTCAGCACTTTACAATTATTATCTCATTTGATTCTCACAATAGCCTTGGAGGTAAGGTGCTATTATTATTTCTAATTTACAGATGAAGAAAAACAGAGGTTAAGAGACTTGTCCACGGTCACACAGCTGGTAAGAAACTGAGGCTGGATTTCAACTTAGCTCTTTCTGACTTCAAGCCTAGCCCTCTATCCCCTGCATCATCTCGCTGTTCCACGTATCTCATACATTTGAGGAGTTTTTTTTGTTTGTTTTTATCAGCGATGATTGTGTTTAAAAAAAGGTTTTCAGCCCTAACACTCCACTTAAATGAACCAAATCTGAGTTTGGATAGTTTTAGTTATCTCCGTATTTTGTTGTTGTTTTTGATGATGATGAGTCATTTTTTTCAGTTGTGTCCAACTCTTTGTGGCCCCATTTAGAGTTTTCTTGCCAAAGATTCTAGAGTAGTTTGCCATTTCCTTCTCTGATTCATCTTACAGTTGAGGAAAATGAGGCCAACAGCATTAAGTGACTTGCCCAGGGTCACACAGCTAGGACGTGTTTGAGGCTGGATTTGAAATCAGGTCTTCCTGACTCTAGGCCCAGCATTCTGTCCACCTACTTTTGTGGAATACCTGAGTTTCTTTTCCCTTCCTCTACTAAATGATACTGGATAAATGAAGTATCACTTTACAATGATAAAAAAGTATATGATTCTATTATTCTTTAGGAATAACCTCCCTAAAGTCATTTCTACACTAGATTAAAGAAGACAAGAAATCACTTCTTGGCAAAGAAGCAGATTTTCTTTGTCACAAAGGAGTTCTCACTGGGTATGTGTGGGATTGGAAGGCAGAATGATGTTTATATTCGGAAATGACTGTGACATTTAAAAAAGGCATCAATAGAATGTTAATTTTAAAAAGAAAGGAAAGGAAAAGAAAAAATCTAACAGTGAGGGATGGAGATGAAAGGAAGAGATGGAGGTTGTCCTGATTAGAGTAATTTCCCTTCTGTCTTCAAGCATACCATGGTATGCTTGAAGCATAGTACTATAAACTAAGAGCATCCCACAATGTCATTAGATGCAGACACATTGGGATTATAGGGGCAGCTAGGTGGTGCAGTGGATAGAGTGCTGGGGCCTAGAGTCCGGAAGGCCTGAGATCTCATCTGGCTTCAGATACTTACTAGCAGTAAGACCCTGAGCAAGTCGTTTAGTCTCTGCCTCAATTTTCCCATCTATAAAATGAGCATAATAAAACCACTTACCTCCCCAGATTGTTGTGAGGCTCAAAGGAGAGAATAACTTTAGAGTGCTTAGCACAGTGCTTGTCATATAATAAGCACTATTTAAATGTTAGCTGTAATTATTATTACAGGGTCATAGCTCAAAAGGATCTTTGAGGTCATCTAGCCTAATACTTTCATTTTCCAGATCAGGAAACCTGGGCCCATAGAGGTGAATGACTTGTCCAAAGACACACAGGTGAGTGGCAGAGCAGGATTCCAAATATAATGGGAAGGTGGATTTTTTCAGAGAACAAAATAAAATTTAGATACAACCATAAGACCAACAAGCAACATGGAAATAAAAATGCTTGAGGAGCATCGAATTCATTGGATGCCTTGGCTGTAGATAGAGTAATGCACAAACCCTTGGGTGATGGAGTGCAAATCATGGTAGTGGATGTTTGTTTGAGTATATATTTATCCTACTGCATACGCAATATCATTTGAGTCCCTCCAGTTTTGGAAAGGATGAGTTAAAGCTGGATTACTTCAGGTGCACTGCCCTGAGGTCTGTGGGACCCATACCTCTTTTAGACATTCAAACAAGAAGTTTCCATTGTAATAGGGGAGGTCAATACATGTAGGGTTACAGTGACCAGGAAAGTGAGTAGAGGTCTGGAGAGTCAAAGGGATGGTGAGTTGATCTGTTGAGGCAGCTACGTATCACAGCAGATAGAGCCCCAGGTCTAGAGTCAAGAAGATCTGAGTTGAAATCTGGCCTCAGACACTAGCCATGTGACCCTGGGCAAGTTGCTTAACCCTGTTTGCCTCAGTTTCCTCATCTGTAAAAAAATGAGCAAGAGAAGAAAAAGGCAAACCACTGCAGTATCTTTGCCAAAAACAACCCCAAAGGGGTCATGAAGAGTCAGGCAATAACAACAAGAAGCTGATCTGTAGGGCAATTGACTCAAGAATTATCTTGGTAAATATTGTTTGTGTGGGCAGGACAAACCCCTCAATTCCTTAGCATCTCTAGGCAATTCTCTGAGACTATACATTCCACAGCAGTATTAGTAGAAGGGGTTACCTCACCCAGAAACCCTAAACCAATTAAATAACAGATCCAGACATTCAAAATGTCATCATAGTTTCATAGTTTTCATAGAAGCAACCTTAAAGATCATCTCTCATCCAACAACCTAATTTTACAGATAAGGAAACTGAGGCTCAGAGAGGTGAAATAACATGCTGATGGTCACCAGACTCCCCTAATTGAGGGGTAGATTCAAATCCAGTTTTCATTTGCCCCTGAATCCAGCTTTTGTTTTATTAGAACATGGAGTCCAACCCTGGGTAACATAAACACTGTCCAAATGGGCTCTGGATTTTCTCAATGAGAATGTCCTACACCAAATAGGACTTTGATGTTGAAAGCAAGATCTGATCTGGGGAGGGACTGTTTATTTCTATTGACCTTCCAGTATGGTAGTATTTGTAAAGTGCCTTAGAAGCAAACATATTCACAGGATCTATTTGGAGCTGGAAGGAACTTTTTGTTGTTTGTTGTTGCTCATCATTTCGGCCATGTCCAATTCTTCAGGATTTTCTTGGCAAAAGGTATTGCAGTGGTTTGCCATTTTCTTCTCCAGCTCCTTTTACAGACGAGGAGACTGAGGCAAAGAGGGTGAAGTGACTTGTCCAGAGTCACACAGCTAGTTTCTGAGGCCATATTTGAACTCAGGAAGATGAGTCTTGACTCCAAGCCCAGCACTCTATTCACTGAACCACCCAGCTATAACCTGAGAAGGTAAAGACAATTATACAAATTATGCCTTGAATTCCCCAAACATCCCTGCAAGTCAGTTAAATGTTTTTAGCCAGCAGATATACAATATAAAAGGGCATAGTCCACATTTAGTATAAAGTGGCTGAAGGCGTGGCTTGAGTGACTCAATAGTTGAGCCAGGAAAAGAAATGAGCTTGCTTGACTCTCCATCTATTTTCCTGTCTGTGATGCAGTTTTTGCTCCCAGGCCCTCTTCCCTAGTTCATTTGAGCTAAGTGAAGTAGAATATGAGAGCAGAGGAATAAGGAAGGGCTGAGAATGAGTGGAGTGATGAGATTGTTGAGCAATTTTTCTTGGAACAGTTGGGACAAAAGGCATATCTGAGAACTGTCCCAGAATATGATTTTCTCAAGGCTAAAATAGACAAAGGGAAGGAGATGCGCAGATGTGCTGTCAAGATGGCTTTGGGGAGAGAAGAATTTTGATCAGAGAGAGCTAGCACATCAGGTAGGAGAAAGGTTTGAAATTCTAGCCTTTTGTGGAACTGGCACTAGTTCACATGTCAGCACGTTCGCCCCTTTTCCCATATGGCAGAAGACATTTTATGCTATTTTCCATCATCTCGATTAACCTGGTAAATAATATGTGTGCTCTGCTTGGCCAAAGACATGTAATACTGGTATCAAAATAGCTGCCTATGTTAGCTCATGACAAGAACCAGGTTTTTAACAAATGAAAAGAGCAAATGTGGTCTGGTCCTAGCCTTGTGATTGAGCTGGGGCAACACGGGGCCTGGTGGGACAAATTTGGCATGGTTAACTTGGAGAAGCAAAGACTTAAAGAGGGATATGAAGCTAGCTTCAAATATTTGAAGGGCTACAGCATGGAAGAATTGCTGTGTTTGGCCAAAGAGGGTACTTTGCTGTTATTGTCATGTCTGACTCTTCGTGACTCCATTTGGAGTATTCTTGGCAGAGACACTGGAGTAGTTTTGCCATTTCCTTCTCCAGTTCATTTGCAGATGAGGAAACTGAAGCAAACAGGGTTAAGTGACTTGCCCAGGGTCACACAGCTAGTAAATGTCTGAGGCCAGATTTGATCCATGAAGATAACTTTTCTTCATGACTATAGGCCAGTCACTTTATTCACCATGCCACCTGGCTGCCCAGTGATAGAGACAGATAAAACATTTATTAAGTTTTTACCAAGTGCTTGTGCTAATCTCTGGAGGTACTAATAAATACAAGCAAGCAAGATGCTACCTACCCTCAAGAAACTCATACTCAAATAAGCAAAATCAACACATAAAGGATGTTAAAAGGAGTGGGGAGTATTCATTCAGGTGAATGATGAGGAAGTAGTTGGGAAGTGGTATGGAAGCCTAGACCCCAGAAAAGGTCAAGGTTGGAGGAGCCAGGAGCAGGATCTTTCTCTCTCTCCATCTCTCTCTCTCTGTGTCTCTCTCTGTCTCTGTCTCTGTGTGTGTGTCTCGTTTCTCTCTCTGTCTGTGTGTCTCTGTCTCTGTCTCTCTGTGCCTCTCTCTCTCTCTCTCTCTCTCTCTGTCTCGCTCTCATCTCTTCCTAGCATACTTTTCTCATGGAGACAAAGGAAAGATGGAGACAAGTGATTTTTGATGAAAACCTGACATACTGCTTAGTCACTTCATGGGAAGAATCAGAGGCTTAATGACACCCTTTGCCTCTCTCAAACCCAGGAAAGAACTTGACTTCTTTAGAGGTATAGTGCTACATAATTGTGAAACTCCTCATCTGGGTCAGGTCTGACAAATACCGGTCATCCAAGCTTACCTGAATTTTTCCTTTAGGTGATTGACACACCTGAAGTGGGGACCAAGTGAGAGTAAGAGCAGAATCATAGGAACATGTACTTTTCCTTATGAGCTGCTCAAGAACAAAGGAGGAGGCTATTCTTTCTATTACTCCAAATCCCTCATGACAGCAATTTCAAATAATCCCTACTGTTTTCTAATGGGTCTAGTAGTAGAGAAAATAGAGATATTTGTAGGAAAAATCAATCCAGGAATAAGCAGTTATTAATGAACAGGACCTAGATCTATGATTTACTGGATATGGGCAGTTCCTGGAAGAGGAAATCCCCACTACCCATTCAGGGCAGGCCCTTCTCTGCAATTAATAGTCTTAGAGAATTGCCCAGAACACTCAGAGGAGGTGACTTGCCCAAGGTCACATAGCCAGGATATGTCAGAGGCTGTACTGAAAACAAATCTTCCTGGCTCTGCGGCCCACTCTACCAACCATTGGCTGTGTCAGAAACTGTGCTAGGTGCCTAAAATACAAAGATAAAAATGAAATAGTTACTAGCCTCATGGAGCTTACTGATTTTCTATGAGGCAAACATTTTCCAAGGCAGTTTGGTGTGTGTGTGTGTATGTGTGCGTGAATGCATGTGTATGTATATAAAAGTCATAAAGGGGTCTGATTTTAATAACTTTTTGAAAATTATTTTTCTTTATTTTTGCCATTTAAGAGATTTGATTTTTCACATGTAATATAAATTTATTTCCTATATATACTATATATGACACTGTGGCATTATAAATTAAAAATAAAGAAGTTATGAAATATTCATGACTTTTGACCCACCCTGTATATACATACATGTGTGTGTATGTATATGTATATATGTGTAATTGTTTTTTTTTTCAAAGAGGGCCAATGACATCATGGATGAAGTCTTGACTCAGCCATGAATTGGATTTAAGTGAGGCAGAGTTGTGCAAAGTCATCAGCCTCACTCTTTCTTCCTAAATTGGGGAAGTCCAGAGGCAGAACAAAAGTCAGGATTATTGGTGATGGCCCAGGAAGTAGCAGATGCCCTTGGTGTCTTAGATGTCTGACCAAACTCTCAGCTCTCCACAGCACCTGCTTCAGTTGCCTTCATGCACATTGGAACAAATTGTTCTCATCTGCCCATTCCACTGGTGGAAATCTTCATATGCTTAGGGTAGATATCCCCCTAACTCACTGACAGGTTTGAAACCCAATGGTTACCCTCAACCTAGTTTAGTCCATCTACCAAGAAGGTTTACTAGTGTGTGGCTGTTGTGCATGCTACAGTTTCTTGGAACCACAGGTGAGAGTTAAGTGCCAGGTAGACACTAAAGGTGGATCAGCAGCCCTGAAAAGAGCTCAGGAATGCCTCACACCAGAGATGCTAGTCCTCCTTGAACATCCCATACACCGCAACACCAAAAACAACATATATATGTCTAAGATACAAAGAACAAATATGTATGTATCCGTGTGTGTGTGTGTGTGTGTGTGTGTGTGTGTGTGTGTGTGTGTGTGTGTGTGTGTAGCTATGGATATAGATGTATCTCCTTTCCAGTCATTTCTCTGGCCAGATGAAAAAAGGAGTGGGAAACATTTGTGCTTTACCTAATAATAAATTGGGACACCTTTGGGAATATAACATGCACCCATATAAATATACACATAAAGAAAATATGAGGTAATGTGGGTAGGGGAAGGATAGAAACAAGCAGCTGAAAGGAACAAGAAATACCACAAGCAGGAGAAGGTGCCCTTGAGCTGAAACCTGGA
This sequence comes from Dromiciops gliroides, assembly GCF_019393635.1. Lineage (NCBI taxonomy): Eukaryota > Metazoa > Chordata > Mammalia > Microbiotheria > Microbiotheriidae > Dromiciops > Dromiciops gliroides. Next base: position 435,133,594 of record NC_057861.1, on the reverse strand, counting down.
GGAAATTAAGAATTCTAAGAGGCTGAGATTGGGAGGAAGGACATTCTAGGAATGGCAAAAAGGCCAGTTTAACTGGACCAAAGAATTCTCAAAGGAGAGTACTATATTATAAGGCTTGAAAGATCAGTTGAAGCCAAGTTGTAAAGGGCTTCAAATGGAAAACTGAAGAGTTTGTACTTGATTCTGCAAATAATAAAGAGTCATGGGAGTTGACTGAACTGAGACGTTATTGAGCAGAGACGCTGAAAATTTCTTCTACCAGTTCAGAGTTAAACTGATTTTCTATGAGGTAAGCATTTTCCAAGGGAGTCTATTATCTGGGTCCCAGACACCCTTTCCCCCATCTCCTTTTTAAGTCATTTATCTGGACAGCTGAGAAATAAAGTGGTAAATATTTGTGGCTTAATATATAAAGTAGGAAACTCTTGGGTACCATGTCAAATCAAGTATCATCCCCTGGAACTGAGCAGTCATTTGGAAGAGATTGACACCAGCCCTGAATCACACCCAACTTTCTTCAGAACCTGTCCACAACCTACCTTTTCAACCTTATTGTACATTAGTTCCTTCCAACCATGCTGGCTTTCTTGCTGTTCCTCATTCATGGCACTATATCCCCCTTTCTGTGCCTTTGCAGAAGACATCCCCTATGCCTAGAACTCACCTTCTCTTCATTCCCTGGTTGAGATATCAAGGCACTGCCCCTCCTGTGCTCCATTCTCCAGCTTGCATACTCTGGCTAGTTCTTTCCCAATTTTCTTTGTCACCCAGTAGCCATATCCATATTTAGGGATCCAGTTAGAATTCTCTTGGAATCCCCATTTTCCTTTGCAACTCAGCTCAGATGCTCCCTTCTACAGGAAGCTTTTCCTTATTCCTCCTCTTTACCTCTGCACCAATTAGTTTCTTCTCTTATGACCATTTTTATGTATTTTGTATATAGCTGCATACATACAAATACCTTCTCTTTCCTGCTTAGCCCACAAGCTCCTCAATGTGAGGAACTGTTTATTTTTGCCTTCGTGTTGCCAGCACCTATCAAAGTAGGTTCTTAATAAATGTGTATTGATTGATGGACATACCCACTCTGGTGCTTGGAAACAGCAGCCTGCTCATAGGGGAAAAACTGGAAAGGGAAGCTAATGTTCAGTGCTTAATTCCTTCTGACCCCAGTTCTACCACCACAGCAGAATTTCCCAGTAAGAACAAAACATTTCATCAAAGGAAACTGGTTCAGATGTTGAGACACTGACCCTCCTGTGCCCTGTTCCTCAACTTGTATGCACTGGCCAGTTAATTGTCCAGGTTCTCATTGCCACCCGGTAGCAAAGACATATTTGAGGATTCAATTAATGTCCTCTTCTCATGTCTGCAACTTGGAAAAAACTGAAGAAAACTCAGACAAACCCCAACTGAGCTTTTAAAGTTGTTAAATTGGCAGGAACTGGAGTTTCTAACAATATCTTGCTGCTCTCTCCCATACCCTTCACTTGCTTCTCCCAATATAAAACTCTGAGTCTTGTAAATGTTTACTATATACAAACCATGCAAATGTTTATACTGAACAGTTACCCTGAATCCGGAGAAGCTCCTTAATCCATAAAATTGTCCTAGCATAAACAAGCCTATAGAGTTCAAAGAATGCAGCCTGTTCCTTGCACTGTCAATGATTTCTTTTCAAAGTGCAAGCTTTCTAGATATATGGCAGCCTAAAGAATCCATCCATGTTCAGGGTTGTAAAATTTTATTATGAGAACCTTCCTTTAGATAAAATATTATAATCTTCTATGATTTGCATTTTCAGAAAAGAATAAATGTCAAAGAGGAATGGATGGCTTTAGAGCTAGAAAGAAAAGGAAAAGAAAGTATGAGGGGAAAAAGAAGAGGATAGAAAGAACTGAAGGGGAAGGGAGAAGAGGGGACTAGAGTGGAGAAAAATCTTTGCTATATATATATCTGAATGAAAATTTGATATCCAAGTTATATAAGGGGATGATACAAGGAAAAGAAGAAAGATGAGAAAATAAGAAAGAGATAGAGAAAAAAAGAAGGAAGGAAGGAAGGAAAAAGAAAGAAAGAGGGAAGGAAGGAAGGAAGGAAAAAGAAAGAAAGAAAGAAGGAAGGAAGGAAAGAAAAAGAAAGAGGAGAACAGAGAAGGGAAGGGGGAGAGCGTAAAAGAGAGCCTCAAAGAGAGGAGATAGGTAGGGAAGAGAGGTTACACCCAGGGAGGATATATATATATATATATATATATATATATATATATATATATATATATATATATATATATATATTTGGTGAGGCAATTGGGGTTAAGTGACTTGCCCAGGGTCACACAGCTAGTAAGTGTTAAGTGTCTGAGGCCAGATTTGAACTCAGGTCCTCCTGACTCCAGGGCCAGTGCTCTATCTACTGCGCCACCTAGCTGCCCCCCAGGGAGGATATTTAATAACCTCCACAGAATTCAGGAAAAGGAGGAATGTTATGAATTGTGTTTTAAAAACGAGCTCAAAAACACCAATATTTTAGCTATGATACTTGGCAAAACAGTCTCCCAATTCGTTTGCTCAGCAAGCAAACCCAATGATTTGTCCCAATGCCAATCTATTTGAATTAGTTAAATTAGTCACCATTTACAAGTTGAGAAATGACCAGAATACCCTTTGCAAGAAGCCACCATTACTTTCTCTAGCTGTCTGTTTGATCTTCATTCAGAAGGGATGGCAGTGTTTGATTGTGGTTTCTGAGGAGGACAAAAGAGACTTTCTTCCTGATGACTTTAGGCAAATGAGTTCTTTCAGGCCTTTGAACTCTTGGTTGTTCAAAAGGAGGATGACAACCACCCAGTGCCATGACAAAGATCTGTAAGATAAGTAACTGGATGTAATCGTGTGAATGTAGTGACACATTTCCTGTACATAAGGTCATGAAAAAAGCATTTTGGAGGTGCAGCTGGTGCTGTCATTTCACTAGTGTGAAGAACTCCTGAACAGGAAAAGCCCCCTAACCAAAGCCTCCATGCTGCTGTCCTGTACCAAGCAGCCTTAGAGAGCTGCCTGATATAGACATTTTCAGTGACTTGCTCAGGTTCACTCTGACAGAATGTATCAGAGGCAGATGTGAGCCCAGGCACCCCTGTGTCTGAGGCTGACCATTTATCTGCTAAGCCACACTTGAATGACCTCTCCTTTGGAATCGGGGTATTGAGAGCTGGGATGGGCCATTGGAGCCATCTCATTCTCTCATTTTACTGGTGAGGAAATGAGGCACAGAGGGAACATGGGATCATAGTCGTAGACCCGGAAGGAAACTTAAATGTCGTCCAGTCTAAACTTCACCTTATAAAGAGGAGGAAACAGCCTCAGAAGCGTGAGCTCACTTACCTAAAGTCATTGGAGTCAAAGGGCCTGGGCTTGACTGGCCCACTAATTCCTGAAAAACTTTTGGAAAATTCTTGATCTTCTCTATTGATTTTTTTCATTTGTAAGAGGAAGAAGTTGGACCTGGTGACCTCAAAGTCTCTTCTACATCTAGAATATATGATTCTAATTGGCAGAGCCAGGATTCGAATCTAGGTGGGTTATATGACTTGCCCAAGGTCACACTGTTAACAAGTGATAGAAGCAGGATTAGAACCCAGGTCCTCTCACTCTCAATCCTGGGCTCTTTTCCCTGTACCTACACTGCCTTCATTTTTCCATTCATTCAACATACATTATTTTTTATTTAATTCAATTTGGGGGGGGGCAGTGATGGTTAAGTGACTTGCCCAGGGTCACACAGCTAGTAAGTGTCAAGTGTCTGAGGCCAGATTTGAACTCAGGTCCTCCTGAATCCAGGCCTGGTGCTTCATCCACTGTGCCACCAAACTGCCCCCATTCAGCATACATTATGAAATATCTTCCATATAGATAAGATGTAATTCTTATCCTCATGTATCTTACAAGTCCAGGAAGGAGACTAAGATACAAACATAGATAACTATATTAGATTCATTAAATTACTATAAAATCAAATGCCATTTTAGGTTTGAGAGGAAAGGACATTACTGACTTGCAAGAACCATGGAAAGCTAGAGTTGGGTTTTAAATGATGGGTTATAATTCAAAAGGTAAAAAATGAGAAGGAGGAGAACATTCCAAGCATAGGAAATAAAATGAACATGGGCACAGAGATCGAAAGGTCCAGGACACATTCCTGTATGTGCAAACACATATAGCAATGAAACATTAGGAATTGGCTGAACAAGTTGTGACATAGGATTGTGATAGAACACCACTGTGCTATAAGAAATAGATGAGCTCAAGGGGGCAGCTAGGTGGCACAGTGGATAAAGCACCAGCCCTGGATTCAGGAGTACCTGACTTCAAATCCGACCTCGAATATTTGACACTTACTAGCTGTGTGACCCTGGGCAAGTCACTTAAACCCCATTGCCCAGGAAATAAACCAAAAAGAAGAAGAAGAAGAAGAAGAAGAAGAAGAAGAAGAAGAAGAAGAAGAAGAAGAAGAAGAAGAAGAAGAAATTGATGAGCTCAGTGATCTTAGAAAACCATGTAAAGGCTTGCACAAAATAATGAAGAGCAAAATGAGTGGGAACAAGAGAACATTGTGTAAAGTAACAATATTGTTTTAAGAATGATTTTGATTAAGTAATACATTTTGACTCTTATAAATACCTAAATTAACTACAAAGGACCTATGATATGAATATGCATATGAATATACATATATACACATATACATACACATACATATACATATACCTACACATTCTTGTCTAAAGATAGCCATTTCTAGAGTAGGGAGAGGGAAGAAAAACTTACATGATTATCATATATTTAAAAGGAATAACAAGATGTACATAATAGATTTGCAGTTTCATGTACAATCATCTTTTTCCTATTCTACTATGTTATAGAAATAAATCCAATTTTTTTTAAGAAATATGAAACAAGACTGAAAAGGTAGATTGTGGAGGATCTTGAATAACAGGAAAAATTTGCAATTTTGTATATTATAATAAAAAATAGGGAGGTGTTGAAGATAATTGAACTGAGGGAATACATAGTTAGATCTATGTGTAAGAAATATTATTTTGAAGTTAAGATTTAAAAGAGGAGAAAAATTCTATGTCTGTGTTTGTTCCAATAGTACTAGAGGGAAATAACTAGTAGCAGAGGAGAAAATGAGGAGTCCGTGTTTGCATCGGAAAGGAACTTTTAGCTGTAATATGAGGAATATAGTTTTCTCTCATTATTATAGGACAATAAGCTGTAATACCTAGAGTGCTCTGGGGGCTGGCCATCACTTCTTCACTAAGTTTTCCACTCAGTCCACTGGTGGATTTCATCCATGGAAATAGAGCTCTAGTTTTATAATGGAAACTGGAAAATAGTATTCTTTTTACCTAAGTTTGCTTTACTGTTAATTTTACTGGAGTAAATCTATTTTAAAGTTTGGAGGATACAGTTATTTGCAAGAATTCCTTAACGTGTGTATATGCATGTGCATACACACATGTGTGTGCGTGCATGTATGTGCATGTGTGAAAGAGAGGGGTGTGGGAGAGAGGCCTACGTAAAAGACCCTTTATTCTTCAGTGGCTTTAAAAACAATTTTCTCTGCCTATATAGAAAGGCCTGTATTCTTGGAAATTTGGCCAGTGATATGCTTTCTTAAGCCAATTTAGAAACCACCATCATTTCTGAATTTTCGGGTCCAAGAAAGTTTGGCACCTTGTCGACATAAGCATTATCCTAACTTTCACCTATTTTCTTAGCAATTTGGTTCTGAATTTTAATCGGGATTTCAATTTTTTAAACTCTTTTCTTCCAGGAGATGAATTTTCTTTAGTGCTTCCACAGGGGACAAAACCATGTAGTGGGCTTATACTATCCTTGGGATTTAAAGAGCCCCTGCAAAGAAAATAGTCCAGGAGAAGCACTACATTGCTTGAATCAGGCCCACGAGTCCTTGGGACACATAAAAAGAAAGAAAGAGAGCGAGGACAACTAGGGCACTCGACTTGGCTACAACTTGGCTGTGTTTATACTAAATGTATTTGCTTGGTTCACCCTGAAATCCTAGCCCTGGCCCCAGTTTGGGCAGGATTCAGGGAAATGAAAATCTGAGTCGTACATTTTACCATTCACACAGGCTAAAATGTCCTAGGGGGGGCACCAAGTTTATTTCATTACTCTGTAATATAAGGTACCATGAAGTCTCCCCACACCCTTCTTTTGCCATCTAAAACCAAGGTGGGCTCAAGAGAGTTAGAACTGACTCAATCTCTCCCCTATGGGGTGAGGTCATTCAGCTGAAAAGGAATATCTCCCCGAGAATTAATTATCTCATAAATACGTTATAAATCTCTGGTCCAGGTAGGTTTTCTCAAGGACCTGCAAATTCTAAGGGCTTTCTTTCTGTGAGAGAGAAAGTGACTTAGTTTTTTGGATAGGGGAAAAACTACCCTTCTTTCACGATGGGGAGCAGGGTGGCTTTTTTTAGAACTTTCTGGTGCCATTTATGTCACCAAAGTCAAGGACCCAAGTGGGGGTGGGGGTGGCTCTTGTGGAACAAGAGCCAATGAGAGCTGTTTGTCTCTTATTTCCCCAGTCTGGGCCCTGCCAACAATGACATCATCCATTTAGATTATTAACAGGCATCATCAACAAATACTGCCCAGCCGGTCATATCCCAGCCATAACACGTTTTCATACAGGTCAGTGGAATCAGGTTCCATCCACTTGATGCCCAGCTCAAAACATGGCTAAAGTTCCTCCAGGAATGAAAAAAATCCACATGAATTTATTGGAACTGATTGAGAATAACATAGATTATAGCACACTGTTGTATGGATTGGGGTAGAAATCAGATCAACAAATATTTATTAAATCAACTACTCTTTGCAAAGCCTATGGAGCTATTAAGAGAGATATAAAGATGCTCCTTTACTAGGAATATAATACCTAGTATGGGTCATGTCCTGTTTAGGGCAGCTGAGATATAGCAGAAAGAATATTAGAGCTGGAATCAGAATTAATGCATTTCAACAAACATTAATTAAATGCCTACTATGTGTAATGCTTTATGCTAGGCACTAAGGATATAAAGGCAAAACGCAAACATTCCCTGCCTTCAAAGAGCTTTAATTCTACTGGGGTGCTATACTATGTACACAGATCAGTAAATAGAAGAGAATTTGAAGAAGGGGATTTATTAGCTGGGGGGATTAGGAAAAGTTTCTCCTAGGAGCATTGAAGGAGGTAAGGAACAAATATCTTGAGAGATTTTATGGGGTTATTGTAAGGAAGGAGTTCACCCTGTGCATTTGCAAAGGCATGGAGACAGAATATGGAATGTCTAATTCCAGCCACAACTAGTATAGAAGTTTGTTTGGAACACGGCTTGAGTAAAGAGGAATAATATGAACTAAGCCTGGCAAGGTAGGTGGCAGCCAGATTGTGGAAGGCTTTAAATGCCTAGTTGATGAGTTGGGGTTTTGGTTTGGTTTGATTTGGTTTGGTTTGGTTTTTTATAAAGAGGCAAAAGAGAACCAGTGAATTTTTTTTTTTGAGCAGAAGAGGGACATCTACAGGGGTTTATGTTAGGAGTATTAAGGTGGTATTTTTGCAGAAGATGGATTAGAGAAGGAAGAGGCTGGAGAAAAAAAGCACAATTAGGTTAAGGTTAGTTTCTTCATCTGTAAAATGAGCTGGAGAAGGAAATGGCAAACTACTCCAGTCTCTTTGCCAAGAAAACCCAAAATGGGGTCATGAAGAGTTGGGCATGACTGAAATGACTAAACAACAAAATTGCAGTAGTTCAAAAGGGAGGTGATCAGAATTTGAACAAGAGCTCCACCCATGTGAGAAGAGAGAAGGGGATGCTGGAGAGATTGAATCAAGATGACTTGGCAACTACTCCAATATGAGGTGTGAGGGAAAGGGGAAGAGTCAAAAGTGATTCCTCTGAGGTTGCAAAACTAGGTGAAGACCTAGGTTCAAATCATGTCCTCAGATCAATCACTCACTGAATATTTCTGAACCTCAATTTCTTCATGTGTAAAATGGGGGTAATAGTTGTATTAGCTTCCTCATGAGGCTATTGTATCAAATGAGATGCAAAGTGCTATATAAGCAATAGAACTATCTATGACAATAGTTACAGCTACTACAGACTCAGAAAAAAAAAAGTTCTTACCATCAAATATACTGATACTATTTTTTTTGCAGGGCAATGGGGGTTAAGTGACTTGCCCAGGGTCACACAGCTAGTAAGTGTCAAGTGTCTGACGCTGGATTTGAACTCAGGTCCTCCTGAATCCAAGGCTGGTGCTTTATCCACTGCACCACCTAACTGCCCCATGAGACACTTTCATGGGAAACTGATTGACCTGCTTTGTGTGGGAACGCTAACATTTTTGTGAGTAGGTTATCTAAGCAAATGGCTTAGGCTAGGTTAAAAAATTACATAAGGGATCAATGTCCCTATCACCAGGACATAACTGATCACTGAGGAAGGGCAGTGAGGAAAGGTCAGTGCAGACCCCTTGCCAGCTTCCAGAACAACCAGATTTATTGGTCATAGCCTCTGTCTTTTCATTGAAGGATCAAGTATCTCCATAACTCGCTTTCATCTGACTATCCTTGCCTATTTTCTCCCTCCCTTCCTCCCCTTCCCACATTGTAATCAGTAGTCCTAAATTACCCATTTCAGAGAACAGCAGTAGAAGGAAGCTTGTTCTGAGTTTTAAACAGGGACCACATAAAGAATTGGAATAAATTGCATTAATTAGATAAATGTTGAACCAAATCAAACCCCAATTTATTTAAATTGTACCATGAACTAGGAGAGCCATTCATTGCCTATCTATAGTGTCTATATGAACAATACCCTAAGGTCCAGACTTTCCTGGGGAAGGGAATCCATTCAATTTTGGAACTCTTACACTGGGGCTGAGCTGAACTGATTAGGGAGTGAATGCAAACTCACCCAGTTCACTCAGTCTGGCCAGCCCCATACCATGCCATACTTCACATCTCATCTAACCATCTGCCCAGGCCGTGGACTATCTGGCCTGCTCTGGTTACAGTAACCTGATTGAATGCTCTGGGGCTCCACTTCATAGTCTTGTGATTTCTCAGACCAAACTGGCCCTTCCTGGTGTGTATAGAGAGACAGACACACACACACACAGACACACACACACATGCACATGGGCTGTGTATATATATATATACATACATGTATATATATGCATAGCCACTGATATAAAATGGGATAGAATGTGGTATGTAGACATGATATGATAATATGCAATATGATACAATAAAAATTATAATAGATACGATATGATACGATATGATACGATATGATACGATATGATACGATATGATATGATATGATATGATATGATATGATATGATATGATATGATATGATATGATATACAGAATAGAATATATATAGTCCTTGTCATCAAGGAGATTCTAATAGGGGAAAACAGAAAACCAAAGAGAAAGAGAGACAGAAAGAAGGGTGTGGGGGACAGTTATTTATAATTCTGCTCTCCTTGTGGGCAGAGACTATATCACTATTTTATCTGTATCACATTGCCTGACACAGATAAGCTATTTTTTCATTCATTCATTTGTTCATTCATTCATTCATTCATTCATTCATTCATTCATTCATTCATTCATTCATACTGACAGACCAGCTCTATGGCCTGACTTTCCAACTACACATTTTAGACTAGACAATGGGCATTCTTCATCCATTTTTTCCCCTATATGGATAGTCCTTTTTAAAAGTGATTATAGGTCTAATTTAGGAAGCTCTGCAGTGTTCTAATTTAGGATATCTGGAGAACTGCAGACTCAGCACTCTATCCACTACACCACCTAGCAGCTCATGTGTATGTATGTACATATTTATATATGTGGCAGCTAGGTGGTACAGTGGTGAACCTGGAGTCAGGAAAACTTGAGTTCAAATCCAGCCTCAGACACTTAATAGTTATATAACTCTGGGCAAGTCACTTCACCCTGCTTACCTCAGTTTTCTTAGCTGTAAAATTAGGTGGAGGGACAGCTAGGTGGTGCAGTGGATAGAGCACTGGCCCTGGAGTCAGGAGGACCTGAGTTCTAATCTGGCCTCAGACACTTAACACTTACTAGCTGTGTGACCCTGGGCAAATCACTTAACCCCAATTGCCTCACAAAAAAAAAAAAAATTTAAATTAGGTGGAGAAGGGCAGCTAGATGGCGCAGTGGATAAAGCACTGGCCTTGGATTCAGGAGGATCTGAGTTCAAATCCAGCCTCAGACACTTGACACTTAACTAGCTGTGTGATCCTGGGCAGGTCACTTAACCCTCATTGCCCTGCCAAAAAAAAACAAAAAACTAAACTAAATTAGGTGGAGAAGAAATGGAAAACCACTCCAGTATCTTTGCCACGAAAACCCCAAATAGAGTCATGAAGAGTTGGACACAAATGAAATGACTAAACAACAATAGCATGTATATATGTGTTTTCTATTAAAAGTTACAAAGGCCAGGAATGGTACTATACACTTATGAATGTATATATGTATATTTACAGATATATGCCACCATGCCCAGCTTCTATAACTTTTAAAGAATATATACATATATATATATATATACATATGTATACATACATATACATGTGTATACACACATACACAGACACACATATACTGACACTCAGACATTCATATATGTATATATACACATTTACATCTACATGCATATGCATGTGTGTAAATTCACTAATCTCATGATCAGGTGTCCATACTAAATTCAGCAACAATATGGTGAGTCTCCAGGGAGTAGGGAACCACCAAGTTACCTAAAGAGGAGCAAAGTGTCTGAGGTCACAAACAGAGCAGCTCAAAAATCTTGTGCCTAAGAGTAGGGAGGGATCAAGCCTGTGAATAACCTTTATACTTCTAGCTTGAGTAAGACAGGGAGACAAGAAAGAAAGAAAGAAAGAAAGAAAGAAAGAAAGAAAGAAAGAAAGAAAGAAAGAAAGAAAGAAAGAAAGAAAGAAAGAAAGAAAGAAAGAAAGAAAGAAAGAAAGAAAGAAAGAAAGAAAGAAAGGAGGGAGGGAAGGAGAGAGAGGGATGAAGGGAAGGAAGGAAGGAAGGAAGTGAGGGAGGAAGGGAGGGAGGAAGGAAGGAAGGAAAGAAGGAAGGAGGGAGGGAGGGAGAGAAAGGAGAGAGGGAGAGAAGTAGGGAAGTAAGGAAGGAAGGAAGAAAGGAAGGAAGTGAGGGAGGAAGGGAGGGAGGAAGGAAGGAAGAAAGGAAAGAAGGAAGGAGGGAGGGAGAGAAAGGAGAGAGGGAGAGAAGTAGGGAAGGAAGGAAGGAAGAAAGAAAGGAAGGAAGGGAGGGAGGAATGGAGGGAGGAAGGGAAAAAGGAAGAAAGGAAGGAAGGAAGGAAGGAAAAGAGAGAAAGAAAAGAAAAAAGGAAAGGTTACTGAAAGAGCTGGTGGTGGTAGAGAAGTTAGGATATCAAAATATTCTGCTAACTGAACCTAAATGTAACCTATTAATTAATTGACCAATTAAATTTAATTCATCCTCCCTTAGTTCCTGATATTAAATCCAGCACTAGACAGAGATACGGCCTTATGGGACCAATGGCCCAAGCTCAGGCATTCTCCTCAGTCATGTCTTCCTGTCCTCTATAGCACAGACCATTCCCATCCATTGCCTCTGTTTCTTCCTTTGCCCCACACCCACTAGGAGTTACAGCATTGCCCTACTGAACAGCCTGGGCTCTTGCTTGTTAATTGAGAACATGTACAGCTTAGCCCACAGTGGCATACTTGGGAGATGACATTTGCCCACAGTTGTAGTGACCTGATACCAGTGTATGTAACTAGAAGATGAAAATGCTCAGCTTTATCTGAAGGGGATGTGCCACATCATGACCATATAACTCAATTAGAGATGGAGAAATTTGCTGGGATGTCTTGTGAGCTCATACTGAAAACATGTGTTCACATAAACTGGATTTATACTGGAGACTTGGGAGGTTCTACATCCCCACCCACACTGATATCAGTTCTAATACAACCGAGGTTTGATTTTCTCATTCTGTAGTGAGATATGATCTCATTTCACCTGAATAATTGCAACAACAGCAGCAACAAAGAGATCCCAGAAAAAACAAAAAACAAAAAAACAACCTTTCCGATGTTATCTCTAGCTATCTAATAGGCAATGTGAGTTTAATGAGCTTTGATCTGGGTTCCTACCAATTTAATTCTTTCCACTATCTAAACCGAATGGGAGCATTTATTAGATTTCTTTACTTGTCCTTTTTAACACCATAAAAACCAATGATTCATTTTTCTATCCCCATGTTAACTGGACACTAGTCCCTGTCAGAGACTTCCTGAATGAGTTAGAGTGAGAAGAACACAAGCCAAACATTGACAGAAGCCCAATCTGGAGGTTGAGGGGAAGGTTGAACCAGACGTCTTTGGGGGAAACTTGTCAAGCCAGAGTTCCCTTGGTGAATGGTGTGATGTGTGCTTGCTGGAGAGAGGACCAAGTCTCATTTTACAAGGTTTGTGCTTCATGAATAGCCCCTGGAAATGATGGAAGTGTCCCCTCCCATCCCCCTTCAATGCATCCTAAAGGTCGGGGCTGGCCCAAAAGGTGAAGTGGTCATTTCTTTAGAGGATTAATCTTCAGAGTATTTGCAGTAGGAACTGGAGGTATAGGTTTGAAGGCCATACTGTAGAAGTCTAATGTTTTTAGGGGGGGGATATATCAGGTGCTGCACCTGAATTAAGAATCTGTTGCCTCCTCTCCTCACCCCCCCACTACCACTTCTAAGTATATTTAAAATTAATTTTATAATAATTGTAGCCAAGGAGTTCAAAGAGGGGGAATGCTCACCTCTGTCTCACATGCAGATTCAATGGCTTGGGACCAGATGCCAAGGCAGAGGAGTGGTGGTGACTGTCTCCTGAAATGCAGGATGAGCAGAAGCCTTAGCTCCTGGGGCAGCTAGGTGGCTCAGTAGATAGAGCACCGGCCCTGGATTCAGAAGGACCTGAGTTCAAATCCAGCTTCAGACACTTAACACTTACTAGCTGTGTGACCCTGGGCAAGTCACTTAACCCCAATTGCCTCACCAAAAAAACCCAACCAACCAACCAAACAAACAAACAAAAAGAAGCCTTAGCTCCTGCTCCTTGCATGTAAGGGATAGGACCCCAGCCACTGAACCAAGGAAGGCAGAATCAGGGCAAAAGTGGAAACAGAGCAAGTGTAGCAGTAGCTTGAGCCTTGGCCCAAGAGTGTACACACACACACACACACACACACACACACACACACACACACATACACTTTACAGTTCTGATGTGGGTTCCACTGCAAACTACACTTCAATAATGAAAATCTATGACCTGAGAGGAACCCTCCTACAAAATATCTGGATTTCTTGCAATTAATTAAGCCCCAACATTCTCAGACATAACCCAAGCAGTCACAAGCACTCAGGACTGGCTTCCTGAGGAGTCTATTCCTATTGACTTCTGTCTCAGCCTCCTCTCCCTGAGGGGGAACACCTACAATCTTGTCCCTAACAAGTCTCTAGGCTCCACTGTGGGAAGGTGGAATTATAGGATCATAGAATTATTATCTGGAAGGCACTTCAGAGGTCCTATCTAAGCCTACCCCCTCATTGTACAAAGAAGGACAATGAAACCTAGAGATATCAAGTGATTTGCCAGATGAATAGAACTGGTTGGTAAAACTTACTAGGTAGTAGGGAACTGAACCCAAGCCCGGTGCTACGTATCCGGGATTCTTTCCACTTCCTTTTAAACCACCAATCTATTTCCTAGTTGGGAAAGCTGCTCTACTAGCCCATGGAGACAATAAGATGTAACATGGCAGACTAACCCCTAAGGAAAAAAACCAAAACCAAAGAATGTGTTTTCCCTCTGCTCAGATTTTGTTCCCAGGGAGATAGCTAGATTGACTTCAACTTGATCAGCCTTATCTAGCCCTAAACTTGGAAAGTTCTTGGAACGGAGAAATGCCTGGTCCAAGAGCCAAGTCCAAACAGACTTGATGATTCAGATAGCACACAGCTAAGAAGGATTCAGGTGTCCTGGTTTTCATGGCATCTTTAGCCCTAGGAATAGGCTTGCAAATAAATCTGGCCCTCCCCACCAAGGTCCTTTGTTTTTTTCCAGTTGATGTATTTTGTTCCATCTGTTCAGGAGGCTGAACAGATCTTGAGAGGTTGCTGTGTTCACACAGAACTTGAAGAAAAGAGTTATGTGGATTCCATCATGCCTACAGTGATGGGCACTCAACATGGTGATGACATTTCCTGTATAGGAGTGGAAGAAGTATTTTTGAATCATACAGTATTCACAATTTGTATTCACATGCTGAGTTTGGAGGCAAGAAAGAGGTTTGGCAAACAGTAAACCTATGACTCTGACCTCATGATGCGTTACACCCCTTCATGTACTCTATGGTCCATATTTATTCCTCTTTCTCATATTCCATCTCTGGCCTCTGTGCGTGGATGTCCTCCTTGCCTAGAATGTCCTCCTGCCTCATCTCAGCTTCTTAGAACCCCTACTTTCTTTCAAAGCTCTGCTCAAGTATTACTTTATTGGGTGATAGGTAGGTTCTTCCTGATCTAATCAGACACTAGTGTCTCCCCCTGCAAAATCATCCTATGTTGTTGCGTGGTTGTTTTTACTCATGACCCCATTTGGGGTTTCTTGGCAAAGATGCTGGAATGGTTTTCCATTTCCTTCTCCAGCTCATTTTACAGAAGAGGAAACTGAGGTAAACAGGGTGAAGTGACTTGTTCAGGGTCACACAGCTAGTGTCTGAGGTCAGATTTGAACTCAGGAAGATGTCATTGTTATTGAGGGTGTGTATGCTGCTATGCAGAGTCGGTGTGGCTGGGTCTGTAGTCAAGAAAATCTGGGTTTAGATCCTGCCTCTCTCACTAGCTGTGGTCACCAGGCAAGCCATCCAACTTGTATGTTCCTTATGTAACTCCCTAGGATTTTGGACTTGGCAGAAAGAATTCTGGGTATGGAATCAGGGGACATGGGCTCAACTCTTTCCTATTTCCTGAGTGACCTTGGGTAAGTTATTCAAGCCCCATGGGCCTTAGATAGATACCATTTAGATAAGCTCTTTGGGGTAAAAGGAAGGGGAATAAGTATTTATTAAGCATCTACTATGTGCCAACAGAGGAGGAAATCACTCTAGCATCTTTGCTAAGAAACTCCAAATGGGGCCATGAAGAGTCAGACACAATTGAAATGATTGAATGGCATGTGCTGTGCTAAGCACATATTTCATTTGATCCTCACAGCAACCCTAGGAGGTAGGTGCTATCATAATCCCCATTTGACAGTTGAGGAAACCGAGGTTAAGTGACTTACCCTGATCACACAGCTATTAAGTATCTGAGGCTAGAGGTCTATCAATCTATCCACAGCAGCTGCCTAGCAACCTAAGAGGAATGTACAATAAGACAATCCACTTGGACTTACCTCACCAATACCATTATCAGAATAAACACATGGGGGCAGCTAGGTGGTGCAGTGGATAAAGCACCAGCCCTGGATTCAGGAGGACCTGAGTTCAAATCCGGCTTCAGACACTTGCCACATAGCTGTGTGACCCTGGGCAAGTCACTTAGTCCCCATTGCCCTTCCAAAAAAATTTAAAAAAAAAGAATATACACATGAAGGATAAGTTGTATATAGAATATGTAAGGACTTCTTTCAGTCCATTTCCAGTCAATCAACTACTCAACAAACAGTTGACTAGTACTAGGGATACAAAGAAAGAACAAACAATCCTTGTCCTCAAGAATCTTATATTCTAACGGGAGAGACAAATAGCTAGATACATAGATATAAGATACTCAGAGGGCAATCTCAGAGGGAAGGTACGGGCAGCTGAAGGCAGGGAGAGGAGAGGTGGGATTTGACCGGAATTAAAAAGGAAGTCAGGGAAATTAAAAGGTAAAGATGAGGAGGGAGAGCCTTTGGGATGTGGTGGAACACCAGTACAAAAGCAGGACGTTAGGAGATGGAATGGCAGGCCAACATGGCTGGATTGTTGAGTGAGGAGGTGGCGGGGGTGGGAGAAGGGGAATCGAGCAGACTAGAAAGGTAGAAAGGAGCCATTCTGTGGAGATGTCTAGATTATCCTACAGTCTGTAGTAACCCAAAGAAGTTCAGACAAGCAAGTAAGAAGGTGGCAGTTCAAGTAAGGCCTTATGGGGTGCAAGGAAGGAGATCTTGTGAGTGTTTCAGGGTATCTTAATGAACTAGGTATTGTTGAGGTTGGGCACAAATGGAGGTGGTAGGTTTGCACAGGGAGATGAAACAGGACTCTCAAGGGAACTTAATACATAGATTCCTATAAATCCTTCTTGTTCACTGTCTTGGACAATCAAGGCATGTAAGACAGGAGAGTATAACATATTTCTTTTATGTTCCCACAAAGTCCCACTTTCCTTTAGACTCACCTAAATTCCTACCAGGCTCAAGGTACATAAATCAGTGCTCATTATAATAAGTGATATAAATAATGCATTTATGGCTTTAATTGACGAGGAAAGAAAGTAGATTTTGGAAGAGAAGCTTGGGGTTGAAAATTCTGGAGATTTGGGGCATCATGGGTCCAGAAAAATTTCACTTTGAAGAATTTTTTACTTCTTTATTAGGAAAAGATCTGGGTATTCATGAGGGACCCTTGTTAAAGGTATTTCCAGATCCGAGGGGACGAGGGCACAAGACCCAGGGAATGATACATCTTTGAAAGCATTCCTGAGATGATTTGCTTTGTTTAAAGCCTTTTTTAAAAGCCACATGTAATTATGTTCAAGTATTCAGAAGGCTAAGCCCCAAACCATGGAAAGCAAGAAATTCAAAGTTTTGATTGCCACTCCAGGCCTCATTCAGTGAGAGGGGCTTTTATTCCTCTCCCACAGCATGATGACTTTAGAATGGAATGTGGGCCTGAGCCTCCATAGCTCCTGGCTTCAATCGGGTTTGATGGAGCTGCATTCCTTCCCATTCAGTGAGGATTTTTGACATTCAATCAGATTGATTTTTTTTTGATCGAATGAGATAATATTTGTAAAGTATTTAGCACAGTGCCCAGAGCATAGTAGACAATAAATGCTCATCTCCCACTCTTTACTCCTTTAATGTTTTATCTGAGGCCAAGAGAGTTTAAATAATGTGTTCAGAGTCACACAAGTGACTGAGGAAAGATCTGAACCCAGGCCTTCCAGATTCCAAGTCCAGCACCCTATCCGTTATGCCACATTGCCTTTAGCCAATAGCATCCCGCTCATTCCTGGTCTTTATGGATCCTCATTCTGTTATACAAGATATCTCTTCCTTCTAGCTTCCTGGCATCCACAAATTTGATCAGCATACCATTCTTACATTCATCCAACTTGTTATAAAAATGTTTACCAGAACTGGACCACAGACAGAAAGCCCTGTGGCACTCAAATGGAGATTCTGTTCGGAATCATGTGTCCGGTTGGGACGCTCATGTGTTACATACCAGTCATGACACCCAAAGGTGGGTCAGGAGGTTGTTCTCTGAAGATTTTCAGATCCTGTCAACTTGTCAAGTCTACAAGCAAAGTCTGAAAGTCATTCCTCGGGGCTTTCTTATCCTGTAATTATGTCTACACCACTTCCTACATGCTCTCTTACATGCATTGATACTGTCTTATTAACAACAGATGAGATCCTGGTTTATGCATTTATTCATTTAATAAGCATGTATTATTCCAGGCATCCTGGACTGGCCAGGCACTGGGCTATGTAAATGCTGCTGATACAAAGGCATCATCTAAAGAGCCTTGCCCGCAGGGAACGTGTATTCTTTTGGGTCTCATTGAATCACACATCTCTTAAAGTCTTTTTAGGACACCAGGAAGAAGCAAAGCAACTTAGGAACACCTGGCATTTGTCTTCAATGGATAGGTGGCTCTACAGATTAGCATCAGTCAGTCCATGGAGGTGAGACTGAAAGAAATTGGGCTGTGTCTTAAAGAAATGAGGTGAAATGTTAAATATTCCCCAGAACTGTTCCTTATGTTATATGTGTTTTCTTAGGTTTTTGAAGTGTAGGTACAGCTATGAGATAAATCAGTGTGGTATAATTATTAAGGAAAAGAAAGGTAAATGGAAATGCATCATACTGTTATGGACTAGACCCAAAGAGAGTAAACTATGGGAGTGATTGGAGACTAGTGAGAAGTCTCCATTGCGGAGCCACAAGATTTTCTGTGACTGAATTCTGGTAAAGGGTTGCTTTTTTTTTTAAATTAACAACTTGGATAAAAGCATAAATGACATTTTTATCAAATTTATGGATTCCAAGAAGCTAGAAGAAATAGTTAATACCTTGGCTAGGAGAATTGGTGTCCAAAAAGACCTTGACTAGCTTGAATGGCAAAGGCAACATGGAATCTGAAATACCTGGGTTTAAATTGCCTCAGTCACTTACTTGTGTGAGCCTGGACAAGTCACTTAACCTCTCTTGTCCTTAGATAAAAGATTTTTGAAAATCACCAGAACCAGTAGAGGATATTGGAGATATAGTTAGAAGGGAGTTTGTGTGAAAACTACCTTGGAGACACACTGGAGAATTAGATCAGTATAAGTCAGCAGTGTAATGTGGTATCCAAAAAAGCTAACCTGATGTCATGCTGCACTAATAGAATTCTAATGTTCTGAAAAGGGGATATGGGGTGGCTTACAGTCCTGCTTTACTCTGCCCTACTCATACCATATCTATTGTGTTGTGTCCAGTTCTAAGCATCATATTTTTTTTGAAAATATAGTTATTTTATTTTATTTTTAATTTATGGAATAAAACAAGCATTTCTATAACATAGTATAATTTTAAAAAGATGATTGCACATGAAACTGCAAAACTACTATGTACAACTTGCTATTCCTTTCAAATATACAACAAAGTTATCATGTAAATGTCTTTTCTTTCTTCCCTCCCACTTAAGCAAGTAAAGTGACAAGTTGGATCACAC
This sequence comes from Dromiciops gliroides, assembly GCF_019393635.1. Classification (NCBI taxonomy): domain Eukaryota; kingdom Metazoa; phylum Chordata; class Mammalia; order Microbiotheria; family Microbiotheriidae; genus Dromiciops; species Dromiciops gliroides. The sequence goes on along the minus strand of NC_057861.1, from coordinate 435,114,482 downwards.
CTAGAAGAAGACAACCATATTGGTAAGGGGCCTGCTTAAAGTCTTGGGAATGTTTATCCTATAGAAGGGCACCTTGGTGGCACAATGGATAGAATTCTGGATCTGAAGTTAAGAATGCTAATCTTTGTGAGTTTAAATCAGGCCTCAGGCACTTAATAGCTGTGTGACCCTGGGCAAGTCACTTCACCCAGTTTGTCTCACTTTCCTCATCTATAAAGTGATCTAGAGAAAGAAATAGCAAACCCCTCCAGGGCTCTTTGCCAAGAAAGCCACATATGGGGTCATGAAGAGTTGGACATGACTGAAAAACGACTGAATGAGGGGCAGTTAGATGGCGCAGTGGATAGAGCACCGGCCCTGGAGTCAGGAGGACCTGAGTTCAAATCCAGCATCAGACACTTGACACTTACTAGCTGTGTGGTCCTGGGCAAATCACTTAACTCCAATTGCTTCACACACACACACACACACACACACAGAGAAAAAAAAAAGACTGAATGAAATCGTATAAAGAAGAGAGTAGGGAAGTGGGTGGACAGGAGGAGACAGCATGGGGTAACAACATTACTGTTTTCAAATGTTTGATGGATCATCTTATTAATGAGATGTTAGATTTGTCTTGATTTACCTGCAGGGCAGAGCTAGAATCAATATGTCATCACTGCAGGTGGGCAGCTTTCACTGCAGTATAAGACAACTTCCTCGTAATTAAAAGTGTCAGAAATTAGAATGGGAGATTGTGTCTCCTGTCATAGAAGATGTTTAAGCAGAGCCTAAGTAGTGACCAATTGCTAGGACCTCAACATCTCTTTCAGTCCTTTGTTTCTGTGGTGACAACTTCATCTTGCTTGGTTTGGAAATGACACTCTAGCTTCTAACCCCAGTTGCTTTTTCCTGGTGTACCCCCTGCCTGAAATGCTGTCTCTCTTCATTTTCCTGTCCTGGCTTCCCTGGACTCCTTCCTGATTCAGCTTAAATCCCATCTTCTACAAGAAACTTTTCCCAATTCCTCCTCCCTTCCCTCCACTTTATCCTCCATACACCTTATATGTCCTTAGTTGTTTGCATGTTGTCACACCATTCCAATGTGAGCACTTTGAGGGCAGGAACTGCATTTGCCTTTCTTTTTCTTTGTATCCCTGTTACTTAGCATGGTGGTTGGCACGTAGTAGGTAGTTAATAAATGCTTATTGACTGGAAAAATACAATTTATCAAACAAGAGACTAAAAATGCGAAGCAGTCCATTATTTCTTAATAGGAATGCTCCTGCTAATTGATACTGCTTGAGGTTGTAATTATAGAGGACTTTAGAATTTTTCTTCCAATTTTTGGGTCTGCAGAAACCCTAAGTCATTGACCTTCAGGAGAAGACCTATTTCTTAATGTCCAGGGGAGACCTATTAGCCCAAGGAGAAATAAGCCTCAAAAGCTATTACAGAGAGAGGTGTATTTTTCCACTTCAAAAGGATTAAAACTCCTAATCTTGAGTGGGTATTTAAAAAAATAACTCGAGTGATTTCTTTGTTGCAATTAACTCATTTTATCTGGTAAAGTTTCAGTGCTTTTTATGCGGCACTATCTATCTTTTATATTAATATGCCAGCATGTAATGAGTAGCCACAGCAAGAGGCAGCAGCAGATAGTGGATAGAGAGGCAGCTTTGGAATCTGGAAGCCTCCACCATACATTAATTGGGTGACCCTAGGAAAGTCATTTAACTACTTGGGGCACCTCAAGGCAACTGTCAGAAACAATAGAGACAAGTTACTTTCTGCCTTTAGTGGAAAGAGTCCCCCTCCCAATGAAATCATAGGTGTCAACACTGACCATACCACTGATTATTTCACTTTTGTATTTACATACCAATGCCCTGTATTTTTTATTAGACTTATAATTTCACCATTATAAGAGGGAATTCCCCAAAAGGACATTTTACCAATGCACACAGATCAGCAATGATTAGAGTCTTAGAATATCATCTGGAGCCCTAAGAAGTTAAATGTTTTGTTCAGTGATTCTTGAAATATGGGAGTAAAGTAGTTCTATCTTCTTTCTCCCATTTGTTGTGGTCATCCCATCCCCTACAACCAGCAGTCCTTCTTTTTAATATTTCTCTTGTTTCTGATATGAAAGAGGAAGGAAGGAAGAAAAGAGAGAGAGAAAAGAGAAAAGGAAGAAAAAGAGAAAAGAAAAAAGGAGAGAAAGAACATAAGGAAAGGAAGGAAGGGAGAAAGAGAAAAGGAAGAAAAAGAAAAAGAAGAGAAGGGAAGGAGGGAGGAAAGAAACATTAACTTTTCTGTAACTTACAGTCTTAGAGTGTTGACTGAAACCGTTCGAAGTTAAGTGACTTGCTCGGGGTCACACAAACAGCATGTGTTAGAGACAGGACTTAAATCAAAGCCTTCCTAAATTGAACACTGGGTTTCTCTCCATTACACGACACTACCTAGCATGTAGGAAACATAGTTAATAAATGCATAATGGATTAATTAATTGTAATTGATTGCTTTATGTGTGATTTTTTCTAATACTGGTACAATGGCATCAGGACGCTTTGAAAGTGAGCCTCCCTTCCGATGAGCCCCTGTGTCTCAGCTTCAATGTCTTCTGAAGGACTCTGTGGCCGCCATGCACAAGCAGCATTTCTGGAAAGGCTTGTCACCACATCCCTCACAGGGGAGCTATTGCCGAGTCATCAAATGGGACTATGAGGCCAGGGACAGATAGGCAGCTCTATCTCTGTGGAAGCAAAGCAGACATACCACAAACTAATGAAAATAGTATGTATGGTCCTTTTAGCCCTTAGAGGTCAAAAGGAAGCCTCTCTAAGAAAGAAAATCAGCAGGAGTATCCCAGTGACGGTAGGCTGATGGTAGATGGATGAGGCCATTTTTCTACTGGGAGACGACTGAAATGTTTCCCAACCACAGTCAGAGCTCTCCCCATGACCGCAACCTGCTTGGAGCCTACAACCCAGTCGCATTTCATTTTTCTCAATCTCTGCATTCAGGCAGCTCCAATTTGTGTAGTGATTACAAGTGGGTAGAAAATCAGATGACTGTCCAGTTTAATCACTTATTCCACTTTAAATGTCACTTCCAAGATCAGCACTTAGATTCTGCTGGGGAGACAGGGAGGAGACGTCTTAGTCTTCGTCTCTCATCCATCCTTATCAGCCAGGCTGCAAACCAGCCAAGTTTCAGTTACGGAGCCAGATTTGAAAAATGCACCGTAGGACGGATGTTTCACATTTTCCACAGAGCTGAATTGCAGAACCTCCTGGCTTCATGCAAGAGCACTTTGGATCATGTGAAACCAAAGCTGGGAAATGGTGCAAGGTACGAGGGAACCCGGGGAAAATTGGCAGTGAGGATTCTGAAAAGTTAGAGGCTTGGCTAACAGCGTGTACAACCTGCTGAATGGCTCACTTTGTAGGAAAAGGGAGGGAGAGAAAAAGGTGAGACGGAAGAAGACCTAAATGGGGGGACATATGTGCTAAGTAGACACACACACACAAATATGTTTAATAATACAATGAGAGTCCTAGGAATATTTGTATTTGCATCTTGGTTTTATTTAACCCAAGCTTTAGCCTGAACCGTCTGATTGCTTGAGATAGGGGTCACCAAGCATTCTGGAGACTTTACATAAAGTGAAATTGGAAGAATTTTTGTATTTTTGTCTAGTATTCATTGACCACAGTCTAAACAATTTTATTTAAAATCAGATGATGAGCCAAACAGCCTATTGTTCTACCCATCTCATTTGTTATAGATATAGAATCTCAGTGTGGGAGCCAGAAAATACGGTCTTTTTTGCTGACACAGTGTGTTAATAATTAGGCAAATTAAAGGCAGCTCTGAGGAGCTTCCCTTGATTTTACTGCAGTTGGTAACAAGCCCTTAGGATCAAGTGAAAGGTTTTTTGGTTTTTTTTCTTCTTCTTCTTCCAGTTATCTTAAAAATAAGCTATATTCACAAAAGCTTTTTATGCAACAAAAACAGTTCTGAAATAAAAATGGGACCTGGGGTCTAAAGAATCTGACAAGAGGTTGACCTTTGACTCTGGATAAGATGGGTGAGTCCAAGGATGGCATCCAAAAGATCAGAGGCCGTCCAGGGTCACAAGAAAGCCACGTGCTGTTTGCAGTCACACAGATTTGTCATGCCAAGCAGCAGTGTTTTCAGTCTTCAGACATGAAAGACAGAAAAGCACCTGTCTGGGCAGCAGAGATCAGTTTCATAGGTTTTAGACTTAGAAGAGATCTTAGACATTACCTAACTTCAAGATTCTGAGCCCTTGGGTTTCTTTGTTTGTTTCATGGACCTCCTTGATAGTCTGGTTTGGCATTGTCATGGACCCCTCTATAGGAAAAGGTGTTTAAGTGAATAAGATAAAATACACAGTATTACAAAGGAAACGAATCCTATTGAAATACTCATCAAAATCTTAACAACAAAAGCAAATTCACGGACTTCAGGCCAAGAACTCTTAATGTAACCCAACCTCTTCATTTTTTAAATGAGAAAACTAAGACCCGAAGAGACAGCATCACTTGTCCTTGTTCACCAAGGTAGTAAGTAGGAGAATGAGGGTTTAAACCTAGATCTTCCAGGTACAAAGCCACTACCCCATAGAAGAGCTTTGAATTCCCTTTTCCACTAGAAACACAAAATAAGAAACATGGTGTGTATGGCTTACTGGGCCACCAGGAAGGGTACAGAAGTGATGCCCTTTCATATCATTGTGCTTCACTCTCACTGCCAAGGCACCAATGCTGGCCCTTTATAGGGCCTCTGAGGGTTTGATTTTGTTCTAGAAGGGGGAAAAGTCAGGGAGGTACCAGCAAACTCTGTGGTGATAGTGGGGGTGGTGGTGGTGAAGGTGTTATCTGAGCGACATAGGCCTCTTGTCTAAGAGGAAGAGGAAAGACAGAGACTCCCAAGGAACAAAAAAAGTAAGAAGCAGTGAATAGTGAATGAGTGTGCCTGATGCATGTGAATTTGGTTCTTTCACATTGGGAGTCAACACTAATGATAGATATTCTTAACTTTGACATTCAAGTTGACTGGAAAGGCTGCTCCTCAGGGCATCTGTGTCTCTGAGGTAGGGGGTACACAGGAGTAACCCCAAGTCTGTAAATGGATGAACATGGAGCCTGTAAGTATACAGACCAAAGTGGAAATCAAAGAGCTGAAAGACTAGTAGAAATATTTTGTTAGGCTATAGGATAGATTGAAATAATTTCTGCCAAAGAAATTGAGGACTAATCTATGGTTTCCAAGGTAAACAACTGTAGATAAATCCTAGTGAGCTAAATGATTTACCGAGGGTCACACAGCCTGTAGGTGTCAGAGACAGTATTTGAACCCAGGTTTTTTGAGAATCTGTTGGCACAGTGGATGTTGTGAACTTAGAGTCAGGTAGGCCTGAATTCCAATCTGGCCCCAGACATTTACCAGCTATGTGACCTGAGCAAGTCACTTAGCTCTATTTGCTTCAATTTTTCCTTTTGTAAAAATGTAAGTAATAGCAGCGGCTAGGTGGCGCAATGGATAGAGCTCCGGCCCTGGATTCAGGAGTACCTGAGTTCAAATCCGGCCTCAGGCACTTGACACTTGCTAGCTGTGTGACCCTGGGCAAGTCACTTAACCCCCATTGCCCCGCAAACAAACAAACAAAATGTAAGTAATAATAGCAGCTGCCTTAAAGGATAATGCAAGGATCAAATGAGATATTTGTAAAGTGCTCTGTGAACCTTAAAAGCACTATATAAATAAATGCTAGCTATTATTATGTGTGCACTGCAAAGTTTTGCTTCTACACCAAAAGCATGAGTGACAAAAAAAGATTATTATAATGGATGAATATTATTAATATGATTCTTAACAATGGACCTATATTACTAAGTATAGAGTCATATTAATATCATTTAACATACAATATTAATTAGAATGTGACAATAATATAACATAATATTAACATACTTATTAAAATACTCATATAGGTTAAATTTAATCAAATAATTATATTATTCATGTGCTCATATTAATAATATATGAAGGTTATATATTATTAATATTATATTATACTTTAATATTATACTTTTTAAGGGGGTTAGGGGAGAAGGTGCCAAATTGTAAGATGATAAACATGGAGAACTCTCAGAATGGAAACTTCCTCCATCAACGCAAATCAACAATTTCTCTGGAACTTACAGAGTTTTCTGGAACACTGAAAACTTACTTGATATGCCAAGGGTCATACAGACAGTATGTGTCAGAAACAGGAATTAAATCCAGGTTTTCAAATTCCAAGGGCAATCTTTTATCTACTACACCACACTTCCTTTAATGTTATACTTTAGAATCACAAATTCTGATACCCTATGCTTCTGTACCTCAAGAGCTGTGGAAAATCTATCCTCCTTGCACATTGTGGGGCCTCCCCACCTCCCACACAGCAACATTTAAGTGCTTATCACATTGAAGAACCTCTCTCAAGGTCACCAATCACAGACACTGAGGGAGTTACAGAGATCCTTGTTGACTGACAGACAATGAATGAATGAATGAATGAATGAATGAATGAATGAATGAATGAATGAATGAATGAATGAACCAATGGACCAATGAACCAATGAACCAATGAACCAATGAATCAATGAATCAACAAACTAATGAACCAACAAACCAGAAGCATCCATTAAGGGTTTGCCAACCTATCACCTCATACCAAAGATCAGAGTTTTGGGTTAAGAAGTCAGAATCCCTGAATTCTTCCTGACTTTGCCACTAAGCCATTGTATGATCTCCAGAGAATCAATCAACCTCTCTGTGCCTTAGTTTCCTCATGTGTCAAGTGAGCTTGATGATTTTTAAGCCATCTTCTTGTTCTGGCAGTCTATAATTCCATCCAACAAGAAACAGATGTGTTTCTTGCTCTAGTGATGCAATGTGTCCTGAGCACTGTTTAAGAGCACTGCAAACATAATATCCATGATTGAGGTGAGGATGTTTCCCTGGCTCATCACCTGGCATTTCATTATCTTTTACTCAATTTGCAGGTGAAAAAATATCAGGACTTGGAGCAGCTAGGTGGTGCAGTGGATAGAGCACCGGCCCTGGAGTCAGGAGTACCTGAGTTCAAATCTGGCCTCAGACACTTAACACATACTTACTGTGTGACCCTGGGCAAGTCACTTAACCCCAATTGTCTCACTTAAAAAAAAAAATCAGGACTAGGCTCAGAAAAAAAAAAATTACTCAAGGAGACTATTTCGTGCTTATGAGAATGAGCTGTGATTTGCTGGTCTGTGAGGATGATGAAATCATTGGGCATATCATGTTAAAAGACAAAACTTGCTGGAGACTGTGAGCAATTGCTACCATTTCGAGTTCACTTTAGAATACTCATCTTATTTCCATTTCCTGAAGGTGAATCCAGAGGCTGTATTCATTTTGCTCAAGAACTGTAGCTTATAGAAAAACAGCCTTAGAGGGTGGACAAAACTACACATGCTTTGCACATCTAAGCAAACAATTCAGCAGGGTAGTTTGACTCTAAATTTGGAGGTGTTGCTCAGACAGATTAGAGAGACTTCCAGAGTCAAGCACATCCTCTTTGGAAAGACCGGACGATAGTCTACTACCTCGTATTCAGTCTTCTTACTGGCCTCTGACATCCAATTGGCCATCCTCACCTCACAAATAATTCCAAAGTTTGACGGCCCCCTAGAGACCATGTATATGTGTGTATGCGCATGTTGGATTTAGAATAAAAGCAATTTCAAATTTTAATAAGCAATTTTTCTATTGCTGTGGGTCATCCATATGAAGCAAGTTGTCCTTGAAAAAAAGATTGGGCAGGGGGCAGCTAGGTGGCACAGTGGATAAAGCACCAGCCCTAGATTCAGGAGAACCTGAGTTCAAATCCAGCTTCAGACACGTGACACTTACTGGCTGTGTTACCCCAGGCAAGTCACTTAACCCTCATTGTCCTGCAAAAAAAACCAAAACAACAACAAAAAAAGATTGGGCAGAAAAAAAAATGAATGAGAGGGGCAGCTAGGTGGCGCAGTGGATAGAGCACCGGCCCTGGAGTCAGGAGGACCTGAGTTCAAATCCGGCCTCAGACACTTAACACTTACTAGCTGTGTGACCCTGGGCAAGTCACTTAACCCCAATTGCCTCACTAAAAAAAAAAAAAAAAAAGAATGAATGAGAGCTGGAGAAAGAATGAAAGCCAATAGAAGTAGGACAGGAAGAGAAGAATCAGTCCCTAAAACTGTTCCCATCATCTATCATGGTGAAGTGACCTAGACTGCAGGTAAGTAGTTTCGTCCAAAGACTTTACATTTTATATAAGGATGAAAGCAGACTGGGCAAATTCCCACCACCATGCCAAGGTCACTAATCAAAATTTTCAAGGAAAGCAGTCCACTATAGCTCCCTCCTTCATTGGTAGAGGGCAATTTACCTTACAAATCATCCTGTAATTTTTTTCTTTTCCCCTAATGGAAGAGGTCATTTCTCTAGTCCAACTTTTCAATACGTTATATACATCTCCTTTGGCCTGATTCATGAAAATTGCCTGACCCTATTGAGAAGTCTTTCCTGTAGAAAGAGTGCCTGGGAAATACCAGTTTTGAGGTAGACAGTAGCTAGGTTTTCCTTAAACAAAACAAAGGCAAGGTCAAGAGCCATATTTGGAATAGGTACTGAACTGTGCCTGTGAAGAGAGGGAGAAAAGATTATCAGTATTAATCTCTAGAAGAGTTGATTGGAGGAACTGGGTTTCAATGAAAACCTGAGTTAGACATTAGAATAAACATCCCAGTAAGAGAATAAGACCCTAGACAAGATAATAAAGGGAAAAAATGAGGCTTTTTGGGGGGCGGGGGGAAGGGAAATGAGGGTTAAGTGACTTGCCCAGTGTCACACAGCTAGTAAGTATCAGGTGTCAAGGCCGGATTTGAATTCAGGTCCTCCTGAATCCAGGGCCAGTGCTTTATCCACTGTGCCACCTGGCTGCCCCCAAGAATGAGGCTTTTAAGCCTAGTGATCTCCACAGACAGAAGAGCTAACCATTCACCACTTCCACAGATGTAACTTGTGGCCCAGTGCCCCATGGGTTTTGTTGATGTGAACTCCATCCAATTCTAGGAGTCACCCCCCAAATTATTATTTACAGAGAGTTATTCAATACTAGTTGGAGCTCAACCCCAATGTCAATGGAATGATTCTGCATCCTCTTCTTGTTTTTGACATGCTTATGAGCAGAGATATTTTTCATTTTATGATATTTTTATAAAAGAGATATAGTCCAATCAAATCATTCTCTAAAGCTCTTCTAAATGCTAAGGCAGTAATGCAAAATTATTGTTTATTACATATTTTTTACTAAAACTGACATACTAATTTCAGATTAAATTCAGGAAGTGACAAGACAGTATTTTTCACATGTTGAATTTATATTTCTTAATATATTCAGGGTCCTCGTATAATCAATCAACATATGTCAGTGCTTATTTTGTTAGGAATTGAAAGGTAATTTTACCACTTTAAATTATTACAAAGAAGGGACTAGAACTGTGTTGTTTTTGATGAAAGGAAATCCCAGATGAGAAAAAACCCTCTACTGATACAGGTCAGCACCTTCTCTGTAACCCAGAGTTGCTAAAGTTACTGGGAAGTTAAATGACTTGCCTAGTGTCATACAGCCAGTCTGCATTACAGGTGGGACTTGAAACTAGGTTTCCTAGTTTTCAAGGTCAACTCTCTAGCCACTGAACTTGCCAACAAAGTATCTTGATGTCAGAAAAAAAAGAAGAAAGTTCATAGTACACTTGGTGGCTGGGTAGGGATGGGACAACCAAAAGGGGGTGCTCCCAGGGAGCACCCAAAAGTGCTGAGGGTGGGTGCTCACTTACAATCCCTGTTTTCACGAAAAATGTCATTTATTTCATAAATACAATGGGGTCCCTGGAAAAGAAAATAGGGAGGGCCTTGGTAATACATTTGCAATATGCAGGATTACTAGTGTTTGGAAGGAACAAAGGAAGACCCAGTTAATGTTTTGGGCAAACAGGATGATTTGACAGGTGCAAAATGTGTTTTGTTCCTACAGCAATACAAAGGGCTATGAATGGTTTGCATACTGCATTAGGCCTGGTAACATGAGAGCTGCCTCCTGTGCTAATTGACATTCATTACCTATACTCTTTGGCAACAGGGCTCTCTTTATTATCCTCCTGGAGGGAATTAGAAAATCCTCCATGACTTCTTTCTTGCTTATGCAGCATGTGGTGACCCTCTGCTGCCCCAGTAATGGCAGACACCATGTCTCAACAAGGTTCTCTATCTTTCCAGTGGCTTTGGGGAATAAAATAGTCAATTCTTCTGAGGGGGGAGAGAAGGTCATATTGTTAGATAGTAACCTTCATCTGACACATGGCTGTGGCGTTAGGAGTTTGGGTTGGTGAACCTGTTGTAGAGGGGAAAGAGTGAAAGATTTGGGGTCTGGGTGACCTCAATTCAAATCTCACTTCTGCAACTTACTGCCTATGTGACCTTGGACAAGTCCCTGGGTGTCTTCATCTGGAAAATCAGAGCGCTGAGTTAGATCATAATTTTTTTTTCTTCCAGCTCTAACACTACAATTCTATAAATTACCTGGTTCCTTGTGTTTACCAATGATTTTATCTACTGCTACTGTGCAAGGGGGTAAAGAAAACAGGGGTCTCCCTTTCGGTTTTTGGCTTTGGAAATGGTTATCCTTGGCCTCGTACCCCTGTGGTGGCTCACCCAAAACATTGTTCTCAGTGATGCATTACAGGACAACTTACCTGAGCACATTCTGAGGAAAGCTAGACTACAAAATGGGCAGAGAGGCCAATGACAGGTGTATTACATAAGGGGCGCAGTCCAGCTTATTATACCCATTGGGTTTTCCTTACTACAGTAGCTACAACCTCTCCCCACCTCTGTCCCCCAAGCCACTGAAGGCCATTTCTTTTCATACTTTGAGAAAACAAGGACATATCTGACTGGTTCTCCAGGTACCATATCTTTATTTAAGCCAAAATTATTCCCCAGGCACATTTTCTCAGACACACTGATGTGTTTGCTATGTCCTCCTTAGTCCCAATAACTAAGATCTCTCTCAGATGGAATCTCCAACTATTTCTGATCTCTCATAAATCCTGGTTTCCAGGCCCCCTTGACAGCTCTGTGTGTGTGTCCCTTTTGTTCTGTTTATAATCAGTCTCTTTCTGGTTCACTATAAACCAGCATTTCCTGGTGCCTACATTTCTATCTGATATACAAAGGCAACTTTAAGACTTTAAGTTGTAGATCATTCACCATCTGTACTGGTAGAGGACATTTCTTTCCCAGGGAGCTCCCTTTACCTATGAAATCCCAAGTTCAGACCAAACCAAGAAACCCACCATGGGACAGTTTCTATCTATGGCAAGAAAAAAGGTAGGGAGGATAGGGGTGGAGAGAATGTGAGATGGGAGGAGATAGAGCTAAAGCCAACAAGTGAGCCAGGGATTATTCTTTGCAGAATTTGGGAATATGGGGAAAGCAGCAGCAACAAGAAGTAGTCAAAAGAAAACTGGATGGTGAACAAAGAATGGATAATAACAACAACAACAACAACAACAATTACAATACAACTGACATTTCTATAGCCATTTCAGATTTACAAAGTGCTTTACACATACTCTCTTATTATCTTATTTTACCTTATTTTTATCTTATTTTATATTGACAGAAACCTCATAATGCCAGTGCTATAATTCTCCCTACTTTATTGAGTAGGAAATTAAGGATGGGAGTATGGTTAAAGGACTGGCCTTCTGGTCCTGGGTCTGTTCCTAACTAGTCATGATTTTATGCAAATCATATAAATATATATGTTAAGAGCTTTGTAAACCTCAAAGCACAATATAAATTCTAGTTATTATTATAATTCTCTGCCTCAGCTTCTTCACCTGTGAAATGGGAGCACTGACTAAAATTCCTTCTAAGATGATAAACTATATTTAGGAAGAGTGAAGGGAGCAAAAGTGGAAGAATCGGGGAAGCAAAAGGATTGGTTCTATGCTAAAGGGTGAGACTGGAGAGCTCTGAGGTTCAGAATGAGCAGTCTGAATATTAATGGGGTCCCCATAACTTTTTGGCCCAATGGAAAGGAAATGAGTCATTGGCCATTTTTGCTATCTAATGAACAAAGCATGACCAAGCCCAGCTGTTTCCCAAATCTTTTAGCATTTTGTTTTTCACCCTGGTTAGAAGGCACCCCAAGCCCCAACAGTTCTGAGACAGTGTGGTAGTGTCTGCTTATCCAGGAAGGACTCATGGTGGAGTGATCTCTGGGAAGGACAATCGGGGGCTTTCTATAGCCTAAATACAACATGGAAGGGGTTTAAAAGACAACCCCCCCAACCCTAGGATCTTCACAGACCAGCATTCTTGGAGCCTGATACTGGTCAGAGGGGCCTTCTTTCTAAAATTCAAGCTCAGAAGACACTACAGCTGTTTCTGCACAACCACACTCAAGTTGAAAAGGTCAGGGGCTCATGTGCATGCCGCCCAGTGGGAAAGCTTGCCTTTACAACCCTGCTTGGCCGGCATTTCTGCTTTTCCCCTCCCACCCCCCCCCCCATTCTCCTTCTCACTTTGTACTTTTAAGCCCTAAAAAAATAGTACCCGGGGTTGGGGCTAACCTATTACCTTGGGTGTTCTAGTCAAAAACCACAGAAATCAAAGCATGGGTCTCCCACAATCAGAGGCTGCTGTTTTGTGGGGGCAAGAAGAGCATCTGCTGGAAGAGCCTTGCTGGCAGACTTGGGAAACGGGCCAGAAACACACACACACACACACACACACACACCCAGGAGCCATGGTAGAAGTGAGAGGAGAAGCCAGACCAGAAAGCCGAAATACTATGTCGGGGAGACACAGTTCCTTGAAGGAAAAAGCAAGGGAGGAGGAGCAGGAGGCTCAGAGTCCATGCAGATGGTCAGCACCTGGGAAACTGTGAGCAGTGAAAGGAACTAGGGCAAGCAGGTGATTAAAAGGCCCCAGCAACAGTGAGCATCAAGGACAATCATTGGGTCCTAAGACTGTAGATTTAGAGCTGGGAAAGATAATAGTAATAACATTTATTTATTTACATTAAAGTTTACAAATGTATGTGTTTGCAAATACATGTGTGCATATCATATATGCACATCTATGTATATACCTTACAAATATACATTATCTCATATGGTCCCCATGATAGTCCTGTGAGGAAGCTGCTATGATTCCATTTTACAGATGAGAAAATTGAGGCTCAGAGAAAATTAAGTGATTTGCCCAGGACCACAGCACTAGCAAGTGTCTGAAGGTGGACTTGAATTCAGGTCTTACTGAATCCAGGTTCAGTGCTCTGTCTACTACATGATCTAACTGCTTCTTAAGGACCACGGAGTCCAATCTCCTTCATTTCACAGATAAGGAAACTGAGGCACAAAGAAGTTAAGTGATTTGTCCAGGTCATGCAGCTAAGTGTCCCAGGTGGAATTTGAACCCAGGTTTAATGATTCCAAGTCCAGTGCTGTTTCCACTACAGTACTGGCTCAGAAGGAACAGGGAAAAAATAGGTCAAAGAATAGGCACATTAACACTTGGAGCCAAGAATCTTTCATTAAAAACAGAGGAACGGGGCAGCTAGATGGCACAGTGGATAGAGCACTGGCCTTGGAGTCAGGAGTACCTGAGTTCAAATCCGGCCTCAGACACTTAACATTTGCTAGCTGTGTGACCCTGGGCAAGTCACTTAACCCCAATTGCCTCACTAAAAAAAAAAAAAAAAAAAAAAACAGAGGAACTCAGAGGACTACAGAAAAAATGAAGAGGAAATTGAGGCTTGAGGCCCACCCAGCTCTGGAGTCAATCTAGCTCCCACTTCAAGCTCCCCCATTAATCAAAAGAAAGTGATTCAGTCAGAAGATACTTGAAAATGAGGAGGGGTGTCCCAGAGAACGCTTGGGTTTGAAGTTTGGAAGGCCTGGATTTAAATGGAACTTCTGCTCACTATGCTGTGTGACCTTAGGAAAGTAATTTTCCTTCTTTGGGCCCTAGCATCCCCAGCTGTAAAAGAACAGGGAAGCAGGGTTGAATTAGGCAGCCTGGGAAAACTCCTTTTCGGAGATGAATCTAGGGTCCAGAAGAAGCTATAGCTTCAGCAAGTGTGCTCCAGGTGCAAAGGCAGCTCACCAGTGTAGGGGGGGATATGTGGCTGCAGGACACCATTGATGCTTCTCCCAGGGCCAAAGACAGAAAGGCTTCCAGAGAGCCTTCAGTCTAATCACTGAACACAATGAAATTTTCATGTACCATATCTGGAAGCAGGTTTTCTTTCTTCCTTTCTTCCTTTCTCTTTCTTTCTTTCTTTCTTTTTTCTTCCTCTTTCTTTCTTTCTTTTTCTCTTTCTTTCTTTTCTCTCTCTCTCTCTCTCTCTCTCTCTCTCTCTCTCTCTCTCTCTCTCTCTCTCTCTCTCTCTCTCTCTCTCTCTCTTTCTCTCTTCTTTCCCTCCCTCCCTTCTTTCCTTTAAGTCTGTGAGGAGTTTTCCCCCTAGATCATTCCAAGGCTAACACTCTATTCACTTAACTCTATCCACCTAACTGAGATAATCTGGTCCTGCCTGTCTCTGGAAAAGCTGGGCCCCTTTGGAAACACCTGCTTATCTTCATCAGATTCTGTAGGTTTAGAAGAATTCAGAGATGGTTCTTGAGGTGGTCAACATGTGGGCAGGCATTGTGAGTCACTGTTGATCATTGACCTCAGCTTGGCCCATATGTTTATGTCTGAGTGTGTACTCTGAGGTTCCTCTCTGCCCAGGTGTGGCTGGAATTGGGAGAGGAAAATATGATTTCATTGGTTAAGGAACTCCCAGATGAAGTAACTCCTTCTGTAAGTAAGTCAATACTACCTCTGTACTTTTAAGTCTTAGAAAGTTGCTTAGAGTACCAGGAAATTACAGACTGCAGTGGTGTGCTGGTAAATATTTAACAACTGGCTTTTTTTGGGGGGGGGATATGTTTAACATACTTTTAAGTTTAATGTGAATTATTAATTTTAATCACTTCCTTAAATCTGAACAATGAATGAGATAATAAATCAAGCCCTGTACTGTTTGCTAATTTCTGGGGTGTAAATGAGCACAGTGTAAATTTAACAGTCTGCTCTCATAAGCCAGTTAGAGCTCGGTAAAGGATCCTTTCCAGATTCACACAGCCAGCATGTGTCAAAGACAAGATTTGAACATGGGTCCTCTTGGCTCCAGTACCAGCTTTCTCTCCAATATGCCATGATGCCCAGGGAGTAAGTAGGGAAAATAAGGCATCTTCAATGACAGCGAAAGAATCTAATGAGACATGACAGAAGGAGTGTCCAGAAAAGCTAAGAATGAACAGGTGAGTCTGAACTGCTTTAATTTGAAAGGCAAAAGAAACCCTAGGGCAGCTATTGGAACAAATATTGTCAGATGATATAGCCTCCAGAGAGCCCTGTTGTAGAAGTCCCTTAACAGGGGGCAGCTAGGTGGTGCAGTGAATAAAGTACCAGACCTGGATTCAGGAGGACCTGAATTCAAATCTGGCCTCAGATACTTGACACTTACTAGCTGTGTGAGCCTGGGCAAGTCACTTAACCCTCATCGCCCCACAAGAAAAAAAAGTCCCTTAACACTACCCTATACGTAGATACCTCCCAGATAGGCATGACAGTGGATAAGAGCTCCAGACCTGGAGTCAGAAGGACTCATCTTCCTGAGTTCAAATCTGGTCTCAGGTACTTACTAGTTATGTGACCCTGAGCAAGTCACTTAACCATGTATGCCTCAGTTTCCTCATCTCTAAAATGAGCTGGAGAAAGAAATGGCAAACCACTCCAGTGTCTATGCCAAGAAAACCTCACAAAGGGGTAAGAAAGACTCAGACACAAGTGAAAAATGACTGAACAACAAGAAGATACTTCGGTGAACTCCTCATAAAAAGCAAAGCCTTTCTACCCATGGTCTGCTAGCAGGCTACCCAACATCTAAGCCAGCCTGATATTGTTTTGCCCGTGCTCCTCAACCTCTCATGGTCTGAAGCAGCATCCTTAAGGATGTGCCACCCTCAGCTAACACAAAAGGATTCTGAGGGGGATTGTTCTCTCAGATTCCGCTGCCTTTTCATCTCTCATCCAGATGAGAGCCAATCTGGAGCCATCAGGGGTCAGAGACTGGTTGATAGCAGTAATTGAAAACAGCTGGTCATGAGTGTGGCCACAGGGAGAAGAGCTACGGCTCTGGTAAAGGCCCATTTTCTCAAGAGGTGTATCCATTCAGCAAACTCAAACCTAACAAACATTTCTTAGGCACTGACCTTGTACAAAGAAGAAAAACAACAAAGTTCCTGCCCTCCGGAAGATTACAGTCTAGGAACTAAATGCTAACTACTACACTATTGTCTAGTAGTTTGTGCTCACAAAGAATTGTAAGTTTCAAAGAGATGTCCCTTTATGAGAATGAACTGACCACAAATGTGCTGCTAGAGGCAGCTGGGTGGTACAATGGATGGAGTGCTTGGCCTAGAGTCAGGAAGACTTGAGTTCAAATCTGTCCTCAGATGCTTATTAGCAGTGTGACCCTAGGCAAGTCACTTCACCTCTGTCTGCCTCAGTTTTCTCCACTATAAAATGGGGACAATAATAGCACCTACCTTCCAAGGTTGTTGTGAGGATAATGAAATAATAACTTCAAAGCACTTTTCTTTTCCTGTCACATAGTAGACATTCAATAAATGATTGTCCCCTTCCCTTCCCACAAGCCCAAGCACGTTTGTCCCACTATTGATTCCTATGCCTCTCCTCTCTTCTTAGTTAGAATGTATACACGTAGGGAAGAACAAATTTCAGGTTTTTAAAATATTTTGCTTTGACAAAGTGTGTTCTCTGGCTAAGCAATAAAATGAAACATAAAAATGAGGGCTTGTGAGCTGTGGTTTGGAGAGGATTCTGGGCCCCCAGTGGAGGGTACTATACCTCAGAGAGTAATGAACTTGGAGTCATGGGAACTGAGTTCAAATTCCAGCTGACTACCTGTGTGACCTAACCTCCCTGGTCCTCAGTTTCTTCATTTGTAATATGAGAAGTTTGGACTAGATCTCCTCTACAACACCTCCCCGTTCCATAGCAAGGATACCATGAACCTAAATCCCTTAAAAAGCTGCGGTAGTCTTCTGCGGTCCCATGGTTGAGGGGCCGTGGTCAAAGATACCTTGTAAAATAGACAAATAGATGCAAGATTAAGAAATAGAATCTTTCCAGAGTAAGAGCCCTTCAGTATTCTGGTCCTACCCCAGAGAAATGCTATGGGGTGCATTGATTATCTTTAGATTTTCAGAAAAGACATTTACTCAGGCATAGCCAGAACAGTGGCATTTACTTCAAAAACTCGGAGAGCACAGTCCCACAAATAGACACAGAGTCAGTGGGATAAATGTGAACAAAGGGAGTGAGGTGCATGTGTAGGGAACATACAAAGATAAGGCAAGTTATAACTCTACATCAAAACTTCAATGTTTTTTATTCTTCCAGAAAGGGCAGGCTAGGTAGTTCAGTCAGTGGACAGTGGCTTTCTGGAGTCAGAAAGACTCATCTTCTAGAGTTCAAATCCAGTCTCATATAGTTACTAGCTGTGTGACCCCCAGGCAAGTCACTTAACCCTGTTTGCCTCAGTTTCCCCATGTATAAAATGAGCTGGAGAAGGAAATGGCAAACTACTCTAGTAGCTTTGCCAAGAAAATCTCGAATAGAGATATGATGAGTCTCCCACAAATGAACAACAACAAAAAATTCTTATGGAGAGTCCCCAAGAAGTTTAATGTGGAACAAGGTGTCAATGGAGGTGGTAGATGAGTCACTCATGTGCTAGGCCATGCTGGTTCCTCCCTGAACATGGTACCTCTGCTGAATGAGCATCTCAACTATCTCTGCCCCTCAAAGGATGAAGTATGTTGGCCAGACAGGTCAGTCTGCTACTGGGCTGGGTCACACAGGTTGTTTGGAAGCAATAAGCTGGCTCCTCACTGGATTTAGAGATGGCTGGGCTGAGGGCAGTTACTTCCTTCATCACTTTCAACCTCTGACTCTCCTGGGTAAGCTTTGTAGTTGTTCTGTCCCACTCATTTTTTCAGTAGAGACAGGAATTCCAGCCTATAATCAGAAGAAATCACTCCTCTTTGATTCCCTGGAGTTTTGTTACTGCCACACAGAAGGTGAAGAATATCTATTGTCTTCTATTCGTCAGTTCTTTCTGGTTCAGAGGTGACTTTCTTCAATTGGGAAGTTGATCTTGATTTAAATTTTTTAATGTTATTTTTTCAATGAATAAGCATTTTTTTTCTCCTTCCTACTTCTTTGCACCAATTTTTTGGGGGGGAATACAAAACAAACAGTGAAAAATATTTATAATCAACCAAAACAAATTCCCACATTGGCCATGTCCAAAAAATATGAATGTTGAATCTATTACTTCTCTGTCAGGAAGTGAATACTATGCTTAGTTTTTGGTCTTCTGGTATCATGGTTGTTCAATACATTGACTGAGTTCTTAAGTCTTTCAAAGTTGTTTGTCTTTATGATGTTCTAATTCTGATTCTGCGTACTTCGTTCGATATCAGTTCATATAATTCTTCCTAGATTTCTCTGAATCTATCCCTTTCATCATTTCTTATACCACAAAATGATTCTATTACATTGAAATACTGGAATCTGCTCAACTATTCTTTAATTAATGGGCACTTTCTTGGTTTCTACTTCTTTGCCATTGCAAAAATAACTGCTATAAATATTTGTGTTCTTGGGAATATAGGTCTAGTGGTTTAGCTGGCTCAAAGGATATTATGGATGGCTTAGTAGTTTTTGGGTATAGTTCCAATTTGCTTTCCAAAATGGCTGAACCACTTTATAACTCTACTAGCAGTGGATGAATGTATCTACCTACCCTCAACCCTACCAACATTTATACATTTTCCTTTTTGTCAACTTTGACAATTAGATGGATATAACGTAGAATATCAGAGTTGCTTTAATTTGCATTTCAGAAATCATTAGTTACTTGGAGCATGTTTTCATGTGGTTGTTGATAACTTGGACGACTTTCTCTGAAAACTGCCCGTTCATATCCTTTGACTATTTTTCAATTGGCAAAGGAGGTATTGATTTTAACAAGGGCCCCTAAAATATCACGTATGGTTAGTTAGCTCTCAATTGTCCATGCTAATGGTAGGGAGTAGAGGCATGGATAATCAGTGGATAATGAAAATCTCATTTATATTTGGATTTGGGATATATTATCCTTTTTTCCCCAGCAGATTTACACGACCTAATCATGTTGTGTTGCATTTAACTAAAGGGAAACCACCCTGAAATAAAATTCACCATTGATAATTAACCAAGTGGATAATTTCCATACAAATAATTTAAAGCAAAACAGGATTTTAAAGAAGTATACTCTAATAGTTTTTACAAGAGCAAATGTGCCATAAGAGCAAATGAAACAAAATACTGGGATAGCTAGGCAACACAATGGATAGAGCACTGGTCCTGGAGTCAGGAGGACCTGAGTTCAAATTCAGCCTTAGACACTTACTACCTGTGTCACCCTGGGTAAGTCATTTAACCTGGATTGCTTAGCCCCTGAGAGAGAGAAAGAGAGAGGGAGAGAGAGAGAGAGAAACATCATACTGCTTTTTCAGTAAGATACAGAGAAACCATCACTTATTTTCCAAAGCAAAAATAAAAATACAGAAAGACAAGGCAAGACTATCTTTGGATAACATTTTTGGAGCTAATAGCTGACTCTCTTTCTCACATAATTTTTAAATATTTCACATGGGTATTAACATAATTCTTTCTCCCATGGCAATTTTTCCCCTTCCCTTCCTACCTAATTCTCCCACCCCCTTCTCTTTAAATTTACTCATTCTATCATCTTCTGGCTTCCATGGCAGCATGTCAAACAGGTGGATTTTAAAAATGCAAAACTCGATCTCAGGAGAAAGGTCAGGGAAGCATTTGGATAAAGGCGATAGCTGAATTCACCCAGGAAGTACATTTAGAGAAAGATGGATAAAGAGCCAAGCAAAGAGCCTTGGGGAATACCCATTATTGGAGGGCAGGTGAAGAAAGAGCTTTGGGGAAAGGAACAGCTGGCTAAGATGATGGTGTTGGATAACAAGCTTGGATTTCAGGGCCATCTTAAGATAGAGAAAAGACAGACTTTTGGATAGGAACAGGGTGCATCTAATTATATTTATCCTTAAAATACATTTGCCTGGAGGAAGACTCATCCTCTGATAAGGAGGGCTTTAAAGGGATTCTAGAAGGGGTACAAGAAAATTGCACCTATACATCCGCCAATTCAAATATAATAGATAGTTTCTGGTAGGATGACATAGGAAGAATATCCATTGAGAGGTTAGATGATTTATGAGACAATAGTTACTATGGAAGGGAGAAATAATACTCATAGCATCAGGGGCCTATATGCAAATATACAAAATATAGATTAGAGAAAAAATTAAATGAACTAAAGTTCTTAATGCAAGGACTTAAATTTAACTTTTAGGCATAGTGAAAAGTGACTCATGATTAGAACATGGCAATTAAAGGGTGTACCTGCTTCCACAAGAATAGTTTGGATAAAGGTGGTAAGAAGTAACAAGAAGATATAACCATACCCTAATTCACTGTTGGTGGAGTTGTGAACTGATCTAAACATTCCGGAAAGAAATTTGGAACTATGCCCAAAAGGCTATAAAACTGTGTATACCCTTTGATCTAGCAATACCACTTCTAGGTTTATATACCAAAGACATCCCAAAAAAGAGAAAAAGACCTATTTGTATAAAAATGTTTCTAGGTGCTCTTTTTGTGGTGGCTAAGAACTGGAAATCCAAGGAATGCCCATCAATTGGGTAATGGCTAAAAAAGCTGTGGTATATGATTGTGGTGGAATATTATTGTGTATAAGAAATAACAAGTAGGATGATTTAAGAAAAACCTGGAAAGACTTGTATGAGCTGATGTATAGTGAAGTGAGCAGTACTAGGAGAACGTTGTTCACAGTGATGGCAATATTGTTTAATGAAGAGGTGTGAATGACTTAACTATTCTCAGCAATACAATGATGTAAGACGATACCAAAGTACTAATGATAAAGCATACTATCTACCTCCAGAGGAAGAACTGATGTTGATGGAACAGACTGAAGCATGCTATTTTTCACTTTCTTCCATTTTTCTATTATTCAAGTTTTCTTATACAAAATGAATAATATGCTGTTTTACACAACTGCACATGTATAACCTATATCTGATTGTTTATTGCCTCAGGGATAGTGGAGGGGAGCATGAGAAGGTGGGATAGAATGTGGAACTCAAAACTTTGAATAAAAATGTTTATTAAAATTTTTTTAAAGATGCATCCATGCAAAGAAATCCAGGAACCAAAGTGGGAAAGCATGGTGGAAAATATTTGGGAGTATTGGAGTGAGAGTTAAGCTACAGAGCCTGGCCAGAAGGAAGAAATATCTGATGAGTTATGAATTCCAGAAGCAAACAATAATGGTAACGAGATATAGTAATGATGAAATACGTCAACTAAACATATATTGGATCTCTCTGTCTCTGAGTATATGTGTGTGTCTCTGTCTCTGAGTATATGTGTATATGTCTATGTGTATGTCTCTGTATCTCTGTGTATTTCTCTGTCTCTGTGTCTCTGTGTCTCTGTGTGGGTCTTTCTATGTCTCTCCTATCTCTTGGTCTCTATCTCTATCTTTCCATCTCTCTCTCTTTCCTAAAAGCAGTATAGACAATAAATACTTGACTTACTTTAATGAAAATTTCATTTTTTCTAAGGCGAAAAAAACCTTAAGAACTGTTATTCCGAACCTAATTCTAAACAGTAATTGAATGTTTGCTGATTGTTGTTTATAATAAAAAAGAAAATTGAAAATGTGATTAAAATAAGAAAGGAAAAAATGAGAATCTTGGAAGTAGTCTGCCCTCTTTCTGTTCATGATAGATAATAAAGGAAAAGCTAGGCATAACCAATGTGCGCTGCAGATTTAGAGAGAATGGTTTTCAAAGTGTTTCAGAGTAGGGTCTTTTGGCTAACATATCATAGTCTAACATTCTTTAGGGGAGGGTGACTCAAGAAGGGTGAGATATTCTCAGGGACAAAATTCTGATGACAAAAACGCAGATAATGTCAGAGAAAGATAAAGAGAACCATCTAAAGAACTGCTGTGAAAAAAATAAAAGAATCTATTCAAGAACTGTTGTGGCTGCACATTGACCAACATAGCTTTTCAAAAGAAATTTCCAGAAGAAGAAACAAGGACATATGATTTAACATCAATAAAAAAGACTGTCATAGTACATTATAAGAATGTCAAGTATGCTGAAGTCCAGAATCAGGCAAGGCTGGTCATGAATTGCTAAACTCAGCCATTCTGTTTAAGTTTTTTTAGCTTCTATTTGAGAGGCTGGAAAAGAAGAGAAAAATCAAAAAAAAGGATATGGCTATACTTGGGGTGGATTGATCAATCAACAAGCATTTCTTAAGCTTTGACATGTTTAGGGCATCCCTGCTCTCAAAGAGCTTATATTATAATGGTGGCAACAACATGTGTATAAAGACATACTTAAAAAATATATACAGGGTAGATGGATAATAATAATAGATAGTGGCGATATTAGGAGATTTGAACACTGAAGGGGTAGGGAGTAAATGGTGCTGCCACTTGCTTAGGAAAATTACTCTCATCACATTGGGAGCTTCTGGGAAAGGAGCAATTGTTTTTAATTCTGAAAGGGGAGAGAGGAGGGTACAAGATGGCTGGCATATGCTGAAAGACAGTGGCTTTTAGCCCAACTTCAGCAGGAGGAGATTTGTAGCAAGATAAAGGTTGTGTTTTGCCTAGGTATTACTGAGCATATGAAGATGACTGAGTAGTAGGTGCTTCATTGTTGAGACAGAGGTTTTTAGATTTTATAATTAGGAGGTCATTATTGCAGTTTCAGTAGAGAGATGTCAGTGGAAACTAATGATAAAGTTGTTGTTTGTCCTACATTCTTGAAGAGGACCATGACATCAAGAGGTGGTACATTGAATTAGATTTAAGTGAGTATGACCTTCACTAACCTTACTCTCTCCTCCACAGTCATCTGCCCAGTGGCAAGATATATATCAGAATGATTGGAGATGGCTCCAGGGTCATCGGGGGTGAGGCAATCTGGGTTAAATGACTTGCCTAGGGTCACGCAGCTAGTGTCAAGTGCCTGAGGTTGAATTTGAACTCAAGTCCTCTTGACTCCAGGACCAATGTTCTATCCACTATACCACAATATAGATATATTAAAATAAACCAAAAAAAAGAGAGAAATAGATCATAACTTGAGGAAGTAGTCAAGGGAAGATTATGTTTAGTGTAGGGAAGATGTGCCTGTTTGCAGGCAGAAGGATCAGTAGAGAGGAAAGGAGAGGAAAGATTTTAAAAAAAAGAAAGCAAAGCAAAAGAAAAGAGAGGGAAGACAAAAAGAGGAAAAGGAGGAGACAGGAACAGAAGGGAAAGGAAGTAAAAAGGAGAATTGATGAACAAGATGTAAGAGGATATAGGAGAATGTGGGATTAATAGCACAGGTGGAAGAGTTCACACTGGTGAAAAAAGTCCCACTGGGACTAGAGAGAAAGAGGATAAGATGGGGAAATATAGAAATGTATTAAGGTGTGAAGAAGGGGAGATAAAGAAGCTCAGGTCAGATATTCTCAATCTTCTTAATAAATTAATAATACTTTATAAAATGACATCATATCGTATTATATTGTATTCTATAATATATTATTTTATATTATAATAATAATAACTGGCATGCATGTAGCACTTTGAAATTTATCTCTACTTATGAGAAAAGAGGTTGAGAGGTTGTTACATGTCCATGGTCACATAGCTAGGAGTGGTTTTATGAAAATTAACTAGGATAAAGTAAAATAATGAAACTGATTATATTATATCTATAATATTAATAGAATTTTATTATATTATAAACATATTATATATCCTTACAACTTTTACATTAAAAACTTTTTATATGAAATAAGCCTTTTTGCTACAGATGTATTTTACATGATTTAGCACTGAATTTGTAAGATTGTGATGTATATCCTTTAATTTTCCATCACAAAACCACACTTTTATCACACTATGGTAAACATGTCTTTGACAAATTGTCCATTTCCTAAGTCTAACTTGGATTATAGCCTCTAGGTATTCAGCGGTGTTTCAATCAGATTATTTTCCAGGCTATTGGAGTATGCTTAGCTTAATGCATTAAGATGAATTTCTTAGATTCTCATAACACATGGTGCAAGGTTATATTGCCATATTACATCTCTATCTAGGAATTTATATAATTTTGGAACAATTCTGCTCCTTGAATATCATTATACTATCCAAATTCATCATTCCCTCAATGTGGACAAGATTTCCTGGCTCCTTGGAAGTAAAAACTCCCAGCATTTTTAGGTGAATATTTTAGTTTGAATAAAATTTTGAATAAAAAAGTGAGTTTCATAACTAAAAATGACTCTTTCTCATCTTTAGTACTCCAGTCTTTATTTTTTTTTACTGCATGTGATGGTCATTTTTTTTTCCTTCATAGCAATGGTTGCCATTTCTTCTACTACTCTTCTTCATTTTTTCTACTAGCCTATGCTCTGCCATACCATAGAGAAATTGATAACAACCCTCCATGTGTCAGATCCCTTAGAAGGTCTTGGTTTATTTTCTGTAGGTTGATTCAACTATTTCACAAAAATCTGTCAGTTCTTGGTATTGTTTTTCATTTTTAACTCCATTTTCCTTCATGCTTTAGTGCAGCTGATAGTATTGTATTGTGGGCTTGAATGAACCTTGAAATACTTGACTTCCCCATACTGACAGCTGCTGCTGCGATACCTTTATTGAAGTGTGTTCTACCCCAAGGATGTGAAGACTTCCCCTGTTGGAATGGGCAGATGAGAACAATTGGTTCCAAAGGCCAGGAAAGTGGCTGAAGCAGGTATTGTGGAGCACTTAGAGAATATACAGACATCAAAGACTTCAAGGGCCATTGCTGGTTGTCTTGACTTTTGTCTTGCCACTGGGCTTTGATGACTCTGGGAGAGTGAGGCTGATGACTTTGTGCAACTCTGCCCTACTTACAATCAATTCACACAAACCATGTGATGTCATTGGCCCTCTTCAAGAATGAAAGACAAGGGGGCAGCTAGGTGGCACAGTAGATAAAGCACTGGCCCTGGATTCAGGAGGACCTGAGTTCAAATCTGGCTTCAGACACTTGACACTTACTAGCTGAGTGACCCTGGGCAAGTCACTTAACCCTTATTGCCCTGGAAAAAAAAAGAATGAAAGACAAACAACAGGTAAAGTTAGGGGAGTGAGTGTATGGCTCCTGCTGGACATGGATGTACTTGTACTTGAGTGAATCACTTGGTGTTTTTTGAGAGTGATGAATAAAAGAGCAGGAAGAGCAAAGGAAAAAGAGGGAGTGAGGGGAAAATGTCCTTTTAGTTTTTAAGCATTTGTCTCTGCTTTACTCTACCCAACTCCTTTTTCCAATCATCTATTAAGGGTAGATTTAACACTGATTACCATAACCACTGTTTTCATCCAAAGAGAGACAGAGAGGGAAGGAGGAAGGGGGACAGAGAGTGAGTGAGAGAGAGAGAGAGAGAGAGAGAGAGAGAGAGAGAGAGAGAGAGAGAGATTGAAACACTTTCCTAAGTCTAGACAGTCATCAAATAACAAAAAAATTCCTGATTTGTGGAATTTGTTGCTTTTCTGGTTGTAAATACTCACACTAACAATTTAACAATCAGTTCTCTAGCACAACCCTGTATCCATACTTTTCATTGCTGTATGACCCTTGTCTCTACCTTCCCATAACTTCTTCCTAAGGAGTCTACCCCACATACAAGATTTCTTGATGAGTAGCAATGTCTATCTGTGGTCACTTACATTGCATGATAGGCCCACCTCCTTTTCTGGTCTTACATTTTTATGTCATTTATGTTTTTTCGTTGGTGCAATTCTTTACAAATAATACACTGTAGACTATACTCACTCATTAGGCTTCTATCATCCTTTAGTTGACCTAATATTTAATTTTTCAGAGGCTTCTTAGTCATAGAGGATCACCTCCCCAAAATGGTGCTTAAAAGATAGCCCTTTGTTTCATAGAGAAGCTTAAAGAATTTTTCAGTTGCCCAGAAACTATCCTGCTAGCTCTCCTCCTCTCTGCTAATCCTGGGTCGATGCCCATCAGTCATTCAACAAGCACTTATTAAGTGCTTACTATGTGTCAGTCACTGTGCTAAGTTCTAGGAATATAAAAGAAGGCCACCCTCAAGGAGTTCTCATTCTAATGGAGACAGTGTGCCAAGAACTATGTACAGATGATGTATAGATATAGATGGAAAAAGATCTAGAGTATGAATGGAAGGTATAGTAATCTCTGAGGAAAAGGACTAGGCGTAGGGGTAGGAGGGTAGGGAGAGGCTGGGAAAGGCCTCAGGTAAAAGGGAAATATTGGGTTGTGTGGTATTGTTTGTCTTGCAGGGAAGGAAAAAAGGGGAAAAAATCTTCATAACTTTATTATATATCTAAAAGGAACAGAAAGTTGCACATCAGAGATTTGCAGTTTCATGTGCAATCATCTTTTCACATTATACTATGTTATGGAAATACTTGTTTTATTCCATAAGTCAAAAATAAAATATTTTTTTAAAAAGGACCAATGACATCATGGATGATGTCTTGACTTGTGCGTGATTAGATTTAAGTGAGGCAGAGCTGCACTAAGTCATCAGCCTAACTCTTGCCTCCAGAGAAATCTAGTGACAAGATAAAAGTCAAGATAACTGATCGTGGCCCAGGATGCAATGGATGACCTGAGTCTTGAAGGAAGCCAATAGGCAGGGTTGAAGAGGAAGGTCTATTGTCTATCTTCACTTTTTGTTCCCTCTAAGATATGTGCACTAATGTACCAGCTTTATACTGTCCATTGATCAGTTTATCATAGCCTGGATGAACAGGCATTCTTCATCTTCTTTATTTTTTTTTCTGGACAATTAGGATGAACTCCTCTGAGTGATTATGGATTTTACTGAGGGATCTATGCAATATTCTGGCACTTGATATAACTAGCTCTAGATAGTTAACAAGCATATCTATCTATCCATCTATCCATCCATCCATCCATCCATCTATACACATATACATATATATCTGGGGGAAATATTACCATCCATAAGGAATTCCATTTCTATTTAGACTCTGCACTGAACATCCTCCACGAGCAGGGCAAGTACCTCTGGAGAACATTCATCTCCTTATTCTATACTTTGCTTGAAATAACTCATCAGAGAGAATTGTATAAACATTATGACTTGTTTTCAAGTCATATTTCAAGGAATCTGATATATATGTGTGTGTGTTTATACATATATGCATAGGAGACATATTGCTAGAGTTAAGCCTGTAATTTTGCTCTAACAAATTAAATGCCCTTCCATAAGCAACAAATAATAAGCACAATGGAATCTTGTATGCTCTATAATTTTTAGTCAATCATGTGACCATAAAAATGTGCTCTGCTATAGAATGCTGAAACTGGCCTTTTCCTTTCTTATAATGTTATTAGGGTACCCTCTATATATGGATAACAAATTGTCATAAAGATTATATAGAGATGGGAGGGAGAAAACAAGAATTTTTTTAAACACAGTAAATGGGAGCAGCTAGGTGGCTCAGTGAATAAAGTACTGGACCTGGAGTTGGGAAGATCTGAGTTCAAATCCAGCCTTAGACATTTACTAGCTCTGTGACCATGGGAAGGTCACTTAACTTCTGTTTTCCTTGATCCACTGGAGAAGGAAATGGCAAACTACTCTATTATCTTTGTCAAGAAAACCTCATGGATAATACACATGGGTCCACATGGATGGTCCACAGGGTCACGAAGAGTAAGACTTGACTGAATGACTTAATGACAAATATCCTAAGCATTGTGCTAAGTGCTTATCTAGATTGATAGAAAGTAGATATCCTATGTTGGTAGCCACTGGTACTTTCTTAGCTATTGTGTAGTGTAACTCTGCTTCCAAAGACATGCCCCTGAGATGTGGGAGAATACAAAGAAATTGAGGTGGTCATGGGAAGAAGGCTTATCTCAATGTGCATCTCTGGGTGCCATGTTGGTATAGTAATAAATTCTTTGATTTTTTTTCAACCATTTGGCATTAGCTTCCAGATATCTTGAGTATCAATTTTCCAATGTCTTCATAACTGTTTTGCTTATAACAGTGTTTCTCAAGTGTGGTCCAGGAACTTCTCAGAGTTTCTGAGACCCTTTCAAGGGTCTACAAGATCAAAACTTTTCATAATAATAAAACACATTTCCATTTTAACCTGATAAATATTAATAAATATAACCCAGATAAAAACTCTTTGGGGGAGGGAGTCCTCAATAATTTGTAAAAGTGTAATCATATCCTCAGGGAAACTAAGTTGCTCAGTGGATAAAGTACTAGGCCTGAAGTCAGGAAGACCTGAGTTCAAATCTGGTCTCAGATACTTACTGACTATGTGACCCTGGGCAAGTCATTTAACCCTATTTGCCTCAGTTTCCTCATCTGTAAAATGAGCTGGAGAAGGAAAAGGCAAACTGTTCTGGTATATTTGCCAAGAAAACCTCAGATGGAGTCACAAAGAGTTGGACATGACTGAAACAACTGAAAAACAACAAATGATGTCCTCAAACCCCAAAGAGAATCAATAGCCTATAGCAAGTCTCTTCCATAGGTACTTGGTATAATCTAGGTGTTCTTTTTTGTTTTCTTTAGGGCCATCCCTACTTCTTCATATAAATACATAATATTGTTAAGAGCCTAAATATGGTGGTGCCACTATTGTAGATTGAGCAAATAGCCTTTAACAGTATTCCTGACCAGCCTCATTTTTCTTTTAGGATCTAATATCCTGGAAGGCAACTTTTCATTCTGTGTTTTTTTATCTTTTGTATTTGTATCATTGGGGCCTAAGCAAGCATCTGGTGCATAATAGGTTCTCAATATATACTTCTTGAATGAATTAATCTTTCTTATTTGTTATCCTTCCATTTTTATCCTTAATGTTTTGGAAACCACTTAAGCTTTCTTCAAACTTGATTTTCCTCATTCTGTTTCTCCTTACTATTTTATGTCATAATTCTGCTCACAGTCTTCCACTACCTATTTGTTAGATTTTCATAATACAATTTATATGCTAGGTCAGTGTTGCCCTTGGCTATCAATATCTCTCTACTGGCAAGAGAGCAAATGTTTTCTGCCTAGACCCTTTCTACCCTTTATGATGGTGATTAATTTACATTGGTTAAACTTATTCAAGAAATAGTCATAGTGTGCATCAATGTCTACTTTCAAATTGATTTCCCATGTTTCAGCATCAGTAGTTTATTGAAATAAAGCAGAATTGCTTGAATTGCAAGTCATATCTTCTCATTTTTATTCTTTCTCCTCATTTGTAATTGATTTTGATCTTTTTCTGTACATGGATACTGATTCAGAAATGACTCTATGGTAGGAACTAGCTGTTTCCTGTCTAATAAGAGATAAATAACTTCATTTTTTGTTCTGATGTTATGTGTTATTTGACATATCCAGGACCTTCTGAATAGCCTTGTGAACAAAATACATGGTATCTTAAAAGTATTTGTCAATTTTAAGCTATTTTATCAAATAGTTATTTTAAATATTGTTATCTATTGTTTTACAATTCCAGTTATTAAATAGCTATTTAAACAATTGAAACTGCACAAAGACTTTTGGGACATTTTGTAGATAAACATAAGGCTCCTGTACAGTTTCAATCTATCAACCTCTTCCAGTTTTAAGTTTGGTGTCAGATTTTTCCAAACACTTTTTTTAACCATCCTTCTCCATGCCCAACTTTGCACTGAAGTCACTTGAATATTTAAGTCCATGCTGACTTAATTGAGGGGGTGGTAGCAGGCTCATTGACTTTCTTTTTCTTTTGTGGGGCAATGAGGGTTAAGTGACTTGCCCAGGGTCACACAGCTAGTAAGTGTCAAGTGTCTGAGGCTAGATTTAAACTCAGGTTTTCCTGAATCCAGGGCCAGTGCTTTAGCTGCTGTGCCACCTAGCTGCCCCCAGCCTCACTGACTTTCTAAAAATTTCTTTACATCCTCATACTCTGTGATAGATATTGGCCCATAAGCTTCAACTATCTTCAAAGTGATACTTTTTTTTACAAATGCTCATCATAAGCATTGAGATACAAGATGACTGAATATCCCAGGTAATTGTTTCTTGTTGCCTTTGAATATATGATAAAGAAAAACCCTCCATCCACCCTTTTGCCTCCCCAAGGAAAAGCTATGAGCCATCTATCCATTCAGCTGAAATTTCCCTTTGTCTTCTAGTTGCATTTGTATAAAAAATGTCAGGATTAGTAAAATTCAGTTCATCCAATAGAATGTCTACATAGTTTACTGGATGATAGTATTGCATTTGGAGTTCTAGTAGCTGGACTAATGTTCAAAGATGGACAAATAACTTGGCACCCACTACCCCTTCCTCTGCTATGCTACCACTGTCACTGAACAATGGAAAGGGAAGCTAAATAGAAGGGTTTTGTTGCTTCATAGGTCAGCAGGGCCAAAAGATTCATCCACCCAATGACGAGACTCCTGGTGATAAGTCTCTAGGTACTTAGCTAGGCCGGTCCTTGGAAAGCAGACAACATGGTCACCAGGACCTTCAAGATGATGTTCCTTGGAATTTGAGGCAGTAAGGTCACTTCTATTCCATAATAAAGCATAGAAGTAAAATATTCAAGTCAATTCAACAAAGCAGTTATTTAACTACTATATTTAGGCACTATGCTAAGTTCTGGGGATACAAAGAAAAGCAAAAAAAAAAATCCCTAATCTCAAGGAGTTCACAGTCTAATGGGGGAAACAACAGAAAAACAGTTTTGAACACACAAGGTATATATAGGATAAGCTGGAGATAAGCTTAACATTAAGGGGAAACCGGAAAAGCATGAGAAATCAAATATGACTTTAAATATGGTCATCAAATATGACCTTTTCTGAGGATAACTAAGGGGTTCACTGAATACAGCACTGGGCTTAGTATCAGGAAAAATTGTCTTCAGGAGTTCAAATTTAGTCTCAGACATTTACTAGCTGTGTGACCCTGGGCAAGTCACTTCACCCTATTTCTCTCAATTTCCTTATTTGTAAAATAAGTTGGAGAAGGAAATGGTATCTCTGCCAAGAAAACTCCAAATGGGGTCATGAAGAGTTGGACAAGACTGAAAAACAACTTGAACATGGCTACCCTGTTCAACAACTTTTTGGTCATGGTGCCCAGTGGGAATACATCAATATATTTTTCAGGTCCTATTAGGGAAGAAAATTCCTCTTCTGAAATCTTTTAAGGGGTGAAATAGTAAATCCATATCATGAGGAAGAACTTAGCAGGGAAATGAAGAGCTATGATCTCTTCAGCTAAGAATAAATCTAGAGAGTCAGTCAAGGAGAGAATACTTTGGAGAAAGAAAGACCCAAATTTGGCTTCAGCCTCTAACACTCTGTGACCCTGGGCAAAGCACTAACCTGTCAGTGACCCCCAAAAAGCCACAAAGACCATAAATTGCAGAACAACTGGATTTACCTTGATAGAGGAAGTCTTCTTACCAGTTAGTTCCCTACAACAATGAAATCATAGGTCCATTTAAAAATAAAATGAAATAAAAATTAATACAGACAAAGCAAGGAAAGGTCAGGTTTTTGCTATATAATCTACATATGGTCCCCAGTAAGATTAAATGCATTCTCTGATAGCCAAATTTCCAACTCCTTAAAACAGGTGTGAGGAAAGGTTGAGATAATTTGGAAGATGATTTAATATCTCCACCCTATGTGAGTATCTCAATTTTGACAATTCCCCCCACACTTCTACTGTGACATAAACCTCATACCTACTCCTAGTCCCATTACCTCTTCTTCTCTATTCACAGATAAGCAAACAGTTTATTTCCCAAATCATGGACAAGTCCAGATTAGTCCCACTACTACTTAATCACATCTTTGTAATTAATTATTCCAGTGTCCAAAATGACCATTCAGAATCACTATCATATGTCCCTGCGATGTGACTTGTATATCATCCACAGGGATAAAGTGGGGGAAAGCAGAAATGAGTTCCTTTGATGGGGATGTTATTTCAGTGGGTTTGCATTTTCAAAGGCTCTTTGGGACTGATGAGATGATCACCAGTTCTGTGAAAGCAGGGCAGTCATTGTAATGGAAATTTACACATTGGGAGAGAAACAAAGTGTAAACCCAGAGTTTGTTTGTTATTTGAAAAAAGTCTACTGGAAATAAAACAGTTGGGGTGGACAGTGGCCCTCCATTCAGTAGGGGAATTACAGGAGTGCCTGGCTAGAAGAGGATCCCACCTTCTTCCTTATTCAGGTTACAGAGGCCAGAGAGTAGGATGGAAGCATGTGTTGGTCAAAAAGCAGAGAACAGAGTCAACACTTCTATCCTTTCCTTCCATGCACAGAGTACAAAACAACGTTGGCTTTAGATGATTATCAGGAACTATCTCCTGTCAAACGATTCTCCTTTTCATGCCTTATCCTATATCCCTGCCTCCTTTCTCAGCAATAGCAGTTGGGTGTTTTTTGTTTTGTTTTGTGTTGGGGGGGTTTTGTCCGTATTTACTTTTCCCACACTCCACCTGTACTTCTGTTCATAAGCACAGGCCCACGGGTTATTAGTAAACACTCAAGACACACTCCAGGGATTGTGCACACACAGACTCTGTCCAATCAATGTGTCATTTTTTTAAAATCCAGAATGTTTCCGGTTGTTTGCTTCAAGACTAAAGAATGGATATCTTCAGTTTATGGGATACTTAAAGGCATGGCATAAGACAGGAGTATATCAGTGCCTAAAATAAGAGTAATTAACAAAAAGTTTTGCTTGCTATGCTAATGATGGCTAGACAGCTACAATTCACAGGAGATGGTCTCAGAAGCCGACTTCTATATACCTCTGAAAACTACTATTTGCCCTCCTCTCTTCCACACAGAGGAAGAAATGAGCCTTCATTTTTGTCTCATATCCTTAGAGCCTAGCACAGTGCCTAGCACTGATGTGGACATGGTAGGTACTTCGATTCTTATTGATTGATTTATTCTCTCAGATACTCAAATGAATTACCAATGTCATCCTTAGGCAGTCCCTTTAGTATTAAAAATAACAGTCATCGGGGCAGCTAGGTGGCACAGTGGATAGAGCACCGGCCCTGGATTCAGGAGGACCTGAGTTAAAATCTGGCCTCAGACACCTGACACTAGCTGTGTGACCTTGGGCAAGTCACTTAACCCTCATTGCCCACCCCCACCCCCAAAAACCCAGTCATCTATACCTGCCTATCCTCTGTGATCATTATTCATATCCTCCAAAAAGTTTACCCAAAAGGGTCCACTCAATATGCTTGAAGCCTTTCTCACTTTCTCCAATCATCAGGGTGGGTCTGAACCCCCTGATTACTTACTTGTCATCCCTTGCTCTCAGCCTATGGAAAGTGTATCTTTTCTTTCTGGCATACAATTCTTTGATGACATTCTTTTTTTCCTATTATTCTTGGGAGGTTTTCATTGGTTATATATTGCAGCCTGCTTATATCAACCATGTACCTTTATGTTGCCCTCTGTGTGATGCTCATTTTTAGCTCTTTGGAGGCAGTAATGTTCCATGTAAAACTGGCTTCCAGCAATATCAGTAAAATGTTTGTGTCAAAAGGATTGACCTTTGTTGTTATAGAAAGTGCGGGGTCAATAAAACTGCATTGCAATTTCCTAAAAACAAGAGAGCCTGCTTTCCTTCTTTTCAAATCTGGGCCCAACACTTTGTCCATCTATGTGGTTCTGTCACAGATATACATAGTTTCCAGACAAACTCAATAAGGTGTCCATTCAGATGCATTTTGAAATATGAGCAATAGACATTCTTTATCCATTTAGTCTTTCCTACTTGGGGGGATAGACCAAATTCCTTTGAGTGATTACAGATCTCTTTCAGGAGGTTCTGTAATGTTTTGGGGTTTGCTGCAATCAACACAATGCCATTCCCCAAAAGGAAAATCTAGACCACCTCACATCCAAAGAGAATCCCTCCTTAGATAGAACTTTGTGCTAAATAGCCTCCTTTACAATGCTAAGTACTTTTTAGCAAGCATACACATCGCTGTCATATGCCTCACCTGGTGTTTATTATCAGAAAGACATTGGGGGGCAGCTAGGTGGCGCAGTGAATAGAGCACCAGCCCTGGAGTCAGGAGGACCTGAGTTCAAATCCTACCTCAGACACTTAACACTAGCAGTGTGACCCAGGGCAAGTCACTTAACCCCGACTGCCTGACCACCACCCCGCAAAAAAAAGAAAGAAAGAAAAGAAAAACATTGAACAGAATTATTTCTGCTATGCTATCTTCCAAGGAATTTTGAATGATTTTTAATATAGATGGGAGACAAGTTGTTGTCAAAGAATCTATAGCATTTTGTTCTATCAAATCTAATGTTTTTTTCATAATTTGTAAACAATATTTTTTCTGTGCAGATCATGAATTGTGCTCTCATAATTCTCATTTCTATCTTGCACCTCTCAGAAACAGACAGATGTGGTCCTATGTTCTCCTCACATTCCACTGGGTCCTCTGTCTTATCAAGTGTTGGATTATTTTCCTTTGTTTTACATTATTTATTCATAGATGCCTGAACTGAATGACTAGATTTTTGAGGCCACATTTCTTTTTATTGTTTGTGTCTTCCCTGTTGGTTTATCTGCTTATGTTAAAGGTCTTTGAATTTTCTTCTTCCTGAGATCTTTGACAGTTTCAGTCTCCTTCTCCCTCTCCCCTGCCCCACCTCCCGTTTTTTTCTACTATTATTCACTTTCTGAGTATCTCCCCTCTAGTAACAGTTTCTTTGGGGGCTGAGTCTCCAAGTGTTTCAGCCTCCTCCCACACTAGGAATTTCATGTTTCACCAGCCTAGGTCTCTACCTCAAATCATTTTTGGTTGGAGAACTGGTGATTGCTAAATACTACATTTCAAGCTTGGTGGAGTGCTGCACAGTTTCCCCCTCCCTCATCCTGTCCTAGCTGGCTCTCTCTGGTACTACAGGGTAGTTTCCTGAAGTGCTGGTTAAGCATGTGTTTGCTTCTAAAGGATTCCCAGGGTCCCAACTATAATAGGTACTAGCTGTCATTGAGAAAATTTTTGTAGCCTGGAGCCAGGGTCTTCCTGTACTGGAAAGACGGAGGAAGGTGAGACTGGACCCTTGGGTTGGGTTTTGTTAAAAGCCTACGTGTTGGGTCTTTGAATCTGCTAATGCAACCTCACTGCCTATAGCATGAAAGGCAGAGGGGAGAGGTGCTGAGTGAGCTAAGGGTCACTGAGCATCAGTTCATTTTTTTACCTTCTTTTGGATTCTGGGTGTCCTAGACCATGGAGACAGCTGAAGCTGCTTTATTATCAGTGAAAAATCTCTGTTTTGAAGAGGTCTGAAAGGTGATAGAGAACATAGAAAATGTCTAGTGTGCTATCTTGTTGCTTGTATGACTTGGAAGGCCCACAGTTAACTAATAAAGAGCACAATAGGTTTTCATATTCTCTACATCTTTCAATCAATTGTTACATGGTAAAAATATGATCCATAGTCCATATTTATCTAACCTTCTGCTTTTCCCATTTTTCTCCTTAGTACTATATTTATTTACTCTGTATGTACTACATACATAAATACATGGACTATGATGTCAGGATCCAGGCATGGTGGATATTATCCTTCATGAAGAAAATAGTTATAAATATTTTTTGCAAATATTTTCTATTTTTTGTAGTTCTCTTTCCATTTTCAATCTCGAATGCTTTCATCTTTGACAATTTTGTTTATTTGGATAACTTGGCAAGCTTCCTTTAGACTGGTTCTTCAATCTACTGCTTCTGTCTCTGCTTTATGAGATACTTCATAAGTTGATACTGTTCATAACTGTGCACATACCTTCTTTATAAGATTTTATAGATGAGTTTCTATTCTTTTTTTGTGTGAGGCAATTGGGGTTAAGTGACTTGCCCAGGGTCACACAGCTAGTAAGTGTCAAATGTCTGAGGCCAAATTTGAACTCAGGTACTCCTAACTCCAGGGCCGATGCTCTATCCACTGTGCCACCTAGCTTCCCCCATGAGTTTCTATTCTAACCAGGTATTTGGCAGCCATCTGTCTCCATTCAGTGAGTAAATTCAAGGAGTACTGCCCTTTCTAGGCTCTTTTGGTCTCCTTATTCAGTAAGTAGTTTATATTGGTTTAATTTTGGTGTGAAATTATTCTTGTCTGTGTCAATGTCATTTCTGTTGTCTATATCCCATTTTCATTTTTCAATAGCTTGTATAAATATTAATGGGTTAAATAATCTTAATTGAATACCATGTTTTTTCTAAATACTATTAATTATTCTAATTTATTATGAAATCTAATTTTAGATTAATTAATTATAAAGTAAAAAAAAATCTGAATAAGTGTCCTGGTTTCCTAAGAATAAAATATATAATTATAGTTCTTCATCCAGTTTCAAGGTCCTACCCAAGTTAATAAGCCTAACTGTTACATATTTAGCTAAGATCTATAGAAGGCCCAACCCAGCCTTCAAGGAGTTTACAAGAGAAACAATATTCAATTCAATTCAATAAATATCTATTTTATATTATGTACCAAGCGAGTATTGTGCCAGGCTCAAAGAAAAAAAATAAACCTATGATGTAATGGTTAGACTCCTAGACTTGGAGTCAGGAATACAAGTTCAAATCCTGGCTCAAATTCTCACTAATTGTGTGACCCTTAACCTCTATTAAGGTGTTTCATCTTCTCTAAAAAGAGATAACAATTCAAAAGGGTTGGTGTGAAAACCAAATTAAAGACCAAACCTTCAATCATTCTATGTGCTTTATGAATTTTACAAATGTCAGCTGTGATAGTTATCACTGGCCCAATATAGCAGTAAACAAATGAAGGAAAGCACATGGAAAATTAGGGAGGGAGAGATCATTAACAACTGGGTTTGGGGGGAGGGGCAGAGAAAAAGCTTTCACAGAGGAAGTGCCAGAGTGAATATTGACCTAAGAATCAGAAGACCTTAGATCAAAATCACTTTGTTGTTGTTGTCATTGTTTTTATTCAATTATGTCAGACTCTTCATGACCCCATTTGTGGTTTTCTTGGCAGAGATACTAGAGTGGTTTGCCATTTCCTTCTCTGGCTCATTTTACAGATGAGAAAGCTGAGGCAAATGGTTTTAAGTGACATGCCTAGGGTCACACAGCTAGTAAGTGTCTGAGGCTGGATTTGAACTCAGGAAGATGAGTCTTTCTGACTTCAGGCCTGGGACCTAGCTGCCCTCTCTATATGTTTCCCCTTTTGTCAAACTAAGACAAAACTTGCTTGCCTTGTCTACCTTTTTTAATATTGTCAGGAT
Source organism: Dromiciops gliroides (assembly GCF_019393635.1). NCBI lineage: Eukaryota > Metazoa > Chordata > Mammalia > Microbiotheria > Microbiotheriidae > Dromiciops > Dromiciops gliroides. Next base: position 435,076,743 of record NC_057861.1, on the reverse strand, counting down.
CGCATGTGACAATGGGTATAAAAATGTTTTCAAAAGTACCACTAGTAAAAGGCCAGAGGCAGCCTTTGAGAACACTGAGATAGCTCTTTGAGGTTTACAGATTGATTTCCCCACAACAACTCTATAAGGTAAATGATGCAAAGCAAAAGCATTGCCAAAAACCATTTTACAGATGAAAAAACTGAGATCCAGACAAGTCATCCTGCTTCTAAGTTTCAGAGCTGTGGTTCAAATCTACATCTCTCTGGTCTCTAGGACTGAATGAGCTGACTGCCCTGTTGCCTCTGATATTGTTGCTCAGCTCTTGCATTCCCAGCTCACTCTTCTCTCAGGCACACTGTCTGTCCTTTCTTTGGAACTCCCAGGCATGACTCAAGTCTGGCTCAAAGTAAATCTCTCTCAGGGGACGAGGGAACACATCTCTTTAATCCCAGAATCCCAGTCAGTTCTCAAACTCCTAAAATGGCAACTTTTTGTGATGTGTGCTTCCCTTTCTGATTTCTCACCACCCATCCCTTTAAAAAATGTGTCATAGAATGTTTACAGGAACACAAGTCAAGAGTCACTAGCATATGGTTTGGAAACTAGTCCTTCTAAAAAAATTTGGGGAATTTCTCCTCCTCTCCCACTTTCAATATTTGAAAGTGTGTTGTTTGAACTGTCTTTGTTCTAAGTTATTGGGGAAATTAGCTAGGGTTTCTAATATATTGCTACTTTTAAATTAGAGGCTATTGCACCACTTTTTGGCATTAAGCATTTATTAATCATATTAAATGTTAATAAAGAGAGAGCACAGGGCTCAAAATTAGAGTTCAAAAGCCCTACATTACCTAGATAGAGAGGAAAGTGAGGGGGATGCCTGGCTGCCTCCTCCAGCATCCATGCCAAGAAAGTGAGAGCAAGCTTCCTTTGGGCCAGAGGAGAGGTGGTCCTTACACACTGTCCAAGATAATTGGCTAGCATCATTCAAATCTATTGTTTTGCTGGACCTGAAGGTGGTCCATATTAAAATGAGCAGTACATGCTGAAGTCAGAGTCCAGAGGACAGACCCTCTGAGAGGAAAAAGCTTTCTGGTATGTGTGGTTTTAATCTCTATTGTCTCTACTGAGTTAATCTGATATCCATTTCTAAGGACTCTAGGCTGGCTCTGAGAAACCAGCCAGAGTTGGGGGGGGGTGTCTTTGGGTCCCCCCCAAAAAAACCATTATTAATACTTATTTTCTCACATAAGAAGTAATATAGATGAACATGGTGATTTGAACACAGCAAGCTGTCCTCCCATCTCCTCATATATTCAGGGATGTCATTACCTGCTGGGTTTATCATTGTGTTCAGTTTTAGTTATCAGAGAAGTGGCTAGTGTTGGCCAACTATTCATATTTTAAGTTACTTAGAGTCTGATGCCTGGTTCTGGAACTATTTAATACTTCTTTTTTTCCCTCCAGGGCAATGAGGTTTAAGTGACTTGCCCAGGATCACATAGCTAGTAAGTGTTAAGTGGCTGAGGCCGGATTTGAACTCAGGTCCCCCTGAATCCAGGGTCGGCACTTTTACCCACGAAGCTACCTAGCTGCCCCCTATTTAATACTTCTTTAATCCAACATCATCTCCTAGAATTCTCACTTCTGTTAGTACCCCCATGTTCAGGGACAAAGTCATAATATCATAATGCTCAATCTGCTCCCAACATCCTACCCATCAGTATGTCTAATTGACTACAGTTATCCCTTCCAATCGTGACTTTCCCCATCATAGTTTCGATATATCATGGGCTGGCACGAGAAATTAAATGGGACATTTGGGAGTAGTTTTGGGGAAGTCACAGACGGCAGACAAAGGCCTGCAAATGACACAAAGCCTATGACCAAATACTTGACCCAAATTTCGCAATATGGTACTATAATCACCCCATAAAAGAAAAAGAAAAAAAAATCAGGCTTTTTCTCAGCTACGAAGGGAGGGCCCAAAACTTTTACGTGTATTTTCCAGCTTGTGGGGGCTCTGTGCCCCAACCCCCACAATGTGGGCAGAATAACTGTAGTACATATTTAGCCAGGTGACTGAGGAATAAGGGATCCAAGAGAGGTTTAAGGATCATCCCTGGCCTCACGGAGACTACAGTCTAGAAGGAAAAACAAAAGCTAAACAGCTAGAGAATAGTATAAGGCAGAAAAGGCTGAACTGTGTAATGCAGACTCAGAGTGCTTTAGGAGAGCCATAGGAGTTTCAAGGCTAGAGAGCTGATTCAGGGATTGAAGCAGTGTGGGAATACTATGAGTGGGAGGCAGGTTTGAGACATCTGGATGAACAGGGAGCAAACATTCCAGTCTAGTCCATGACTGGACTGACTGGAGCCAAAGGATAGTTATTGGCAGCAGTGGGAGATCAAGTTGGATTGGGAAGGTAAGGCCAGATTACGAATGATGCTCTTTAAGGCCAGGATTTCATCTTTGGGCAACAGGAAGCCATTCTAGGTTCTTGAGCAAAGGGAATGTCATGGAGAAAGTGATATTTGAGGAAAATTAATTGGGTGGCGATGTGCAAGATGGATGGAAGTGGGGAAAGACTGGCGGCAGGGAGGCCTGTGAGGAGGCCCTTGCAGTAATCCAGGTGTGAGGTGATGAGGACCTTGATTAGGGCAGTGGCAGGGGGAGTGACAAAGGAAGGACTGGGTCCAAGAAAAGGAAAAACGAATGAATCAAAGATCCAGGAACTGTCTGGAGTCCTTCATGGACAAACTGCAAATGATGGATGGCAGATTAAAATATATCGTGCCCCAAAGAGTGAGGAGTGAATTGGGATTTAATCACAAACAGGAGAACCAAGACCAAACCGCAGTTAAACACTGTCAAATTTCGACAGTACTGGGATCCCAGACGGTTTTTGACAAATGCTTCATGCTCCAAGCCTCTAAGACTTTTAAAAGCCAATATTTTTACCTCCCCACTAGACAAAGAAGAGCCATTTTCTAATAAGGTGAAAGTATGCTTTGGGTGTGATTGGGGGGGGGGGATGGGGAAATTAACAAAGGCTTTTCAAGGAATAACTGTGATCAATATTTGAAAAGGGGCAGCTAGGTGGCGCAGTGGATAAAGCACTGGCCTTGGATTCAGGAGAACCTGAGTTCAAATCCAGCCTCAGACACTTGACACTTAACTAGCTGTGTGACCCTGGGCAAGTCACTTAACCCTCATTGCCCTGCAAAAACAAAAACAAAAACAAAAACAAAAAAATATTTGAAAAGTCCATGCCCTCAGGACTTAGCTCAGCCAGAGGTAGGGTAGAGAGAGGAGGCAAATGTAGCCATGGCAGTGGCCTTGGGAAGAGACCTTGGGAACACATTCAGGGATGCACCTTGTCAGGTAACTTCATAGAAGAACCTAAGATGTCCCATAGGGCTCATCACCTCCAATGCCACACATTTACTGGTGACTTTTTCTAGTTTTCTTACTTGTATTTCTTACATTTTAAAGAGTTGGCAAGACAGCTTTGTGAACCCTTAGGCCTATACGTATTATTTGGGCTGCTGCTCCAATTTCTAGAAAAGATCTGACCCTTATGATGTGCTGGAGCCAGCTCTAACCAGAATTCTTAAATTTTCAGCCCATGAGCACTTACACCTCAGAAATCTGCAAACACAAAGCACAGCTTGATTTATTGTTTTGTTAGTTGTCTAGACTTAAGAAAGTGATGGAGAAAACGTCAATGATAAAGATTAAGCTTAAAAGTGTGCCATGTGTGGGAAAATTGGAACACTAATGCATTGTTGGTGGAGCTGTGAGCTGATCCAACCATTCTGGAGAGCAATTTGGAATTATGCCCAAAGGGCGATAAAGCTGTACATACCCTTTGACCCAGCAATCCCACTTTTAGGTCTTTTGCCCAAAGAAATCATGGAAGGGGGAAAGGGACCCACATGTACAAAAATATTTATAGCTGCTCTTTACGTGGTAGCAAGGAATTGGAAGTTGAGGGGGTGCCCATCAATTGGGGAATGGCTGGACAAGTTGTGGTATATGAATACAATGGAATACTATTGTGCTGTAAGAAATGATGAGCAGGAAGAGTTCAGAGAAACCTGGAGGGTCTTACGTGAGCTGATGATGAGTGAGATGAGCAGAACCAGAAGAACATTGTACACAGTATCATCAACATTGAGTGTTGACCTACTGTGATGGACTATATTCTTCTCACCAATGCAATGGTACAGAAGAGTTCCAGGGAACTCATGATAGAAGAGGATCTCCAAATCCAAGAAAAAAAAAGAAAGAAAGAACTGTGGAGTATAGATGCTGATTGAACCATATTATTTCTTTTGTTTTGGGTGCTGTTGTTTTTTTTTTCTATTTTGAGGTTTTGCATCACTGCTCTGATTCTTTCTCTTGTAACAGGATTAATGCAGAAATAGGATTAATGTTATTATGTGTATATATATGTGTGTGTATATATATCTATATGTATAGGTATAGAGATATATAGATATAACCTATATCAGATTACCTGCTGTCGAGGGGAGGGGGGAGGGAGGGGAGGGAGGGAGAAAAATCCGAAATTGTAAAGCATGTATAAACAAAAGTTGAGAACTATCTTTACATGTAACGGAAAAAATAAAATATCTCATAAAAAAATCAAAATAACAAAAACCTATTTATAAAATAAAAGATCTACCAAAAAAAAAAAAGTGTGCCATGGATGCATTTCCCCCCACCTGGAGAGCTAGTTGTTAAATATCTGCCAGCACACCTTTCATGGACCCCATATTGTAGCTCAAATGTTTATGTTTTTGAAAAGCCTTCCAAAGGTCAGACTCAGAAAGCTCAAGAATAATTCATTTGTTTTATTCATAAACCACTGGTGAGGCAGTTCTTACCCTTAGATCTCTATATGTGACTGGTGATGACCTTCACTAACTTAGAATCAAAACCATGATGAGAATCTGCAATATATAGTAGGCAGAGCATAGGATTTGGAAACTGAAGGCCTGGCTTTGACACTGATATTGGAAGGGACATTAGATTTTTGAGTCAGAGGACATAGGCTCAATGTTGGCTCTGCTGCTTACTACCTGACAAATATAGGACAAATCACTTCATCTCTGTGGTTCAGTGTCCACAGCTATACAATGTAGATCGAAGTCCCTTGTAGCTCTAAATAAGTATATGATAATGGTCCCAGGAATCCACTGAAGCCTGCCTTGGCCATCAGACAGCACCAGGAACTGGACACCTACCCCTCCCATGACACACAGGCCAGGAATGAAAATTCTCCTAAGAGATGATGGAGCAAAGACTAAGGTTGGGCTGACCTGGCCACATACCTGTACAGCAGCCCAGCCCTGGGACTCCTCCTGGCCCTGAAGGCCAGGGATGGAATGGCTACCCTATTTTTCCCACTTTCTAGTCTCTCTCTTCTTTCTTTCTTTTTTTCTTTCTTTCTTTCTTTCTTTCTTTCTTTCTTTCTTTCTTTCTTTCTTTCTTTCTTTCTTTCTTTCTTTCTTTCTTTCTTTCTTTCTTTCTTTCTTTCTTTTTCTTTCTTTCTTTCCTTTCTCTCTCTCTCTCTCTCTCTCTCTCTCTCTCTCTCTCTCTCTCTCATAAATAATCAGCACTTCAAAAGGCTTAACATGAAAGGTTTTGCTAAGAATCCCTGAGATTCCAAGTATTAGGCTGCATAGGACAGAATTCCCTTCCCTGTTTCTCCCATGTTGGTCTTATCCCCCTTGTCCCTCTCCTACATTTTCCTAATCTTCTCTTGTGCACTCAGAAATTCCCATTCTGTTATTAACAAACTCCCCTTCCTATTAAACCAGTAGACTCCCCCATTACTTATATATTTCATATTTACTTAAATGTATACATGTTATTCCTCCTCAATATAATGTAAACACATTGAGGGCAGGGATTATTCCATTTTGTCTTTGTATCCCCAGTCCTAGTAAAGTAACTGACACACTGTAGATACTTAACAAAAACTTGTTAAATTGAGATGAATATGCAGGACCATGGCCAACTCCCTTAACTTTTCAGAGCCTTGACTTCCTCATCTATTTCTCTCTCTCTCTCTTGATCTATACCTCTGATTTTATTTGTAAAAGGAATTTCTATGTATAGGAACTCCTTTCACCAATTCCAATTCAGTTCAGTCATTTTTCAGTCATGTTCGATTCTTTGTGACCCTATTTGGGGTTTTCTTGGCAGAGATACTGGAGTAATTTGTCATTTTCTTCTCCAGCTCATTTGACAGATGAAGAAACTGAGGCAAACAGAATTAAGTGACTGGCCCAGAGTCACATAGCTAATAAGTATCTGGGGCTGGATTTGAACTCAGGAAGATGAGTGCTCCTGACTCCAGGCATGAAACTCTACTGCACCACCTAGCTGCACTCCACAAATACAGATCAACAATTCATCTCTTAGTCTTTGAGATTTCTCTCTCTCTCTCTCTCTCTCTCTCTCTCTCTCTCTCTCTCTCTCTCTCTCTCTCTCTCTGCCCCCCCGCCTCTGTCTCTGTCTCTCTGTATCTTTGTCTCCCTCTTTCTGTCTTTTCTTCTATCTTTGTTTCTTTGTTTCTCTATGTGTGTTTCTATTTACCTGCCTGTCTCCCCCCACCCCCAAGAGAACATTGAAAGGGTAAGGGATTTTTTTTTGTGGGGTAATGAGGGTTAAGTGATTTGCCCAGGGTCACATAGCCAGTAAATGTCAAGTGTCTGAGGCCAGATTTGAACTCAGGTCCTCTTGAATTGATGGCCAGTATTTTATCCACTGTGCCACCTAGCTACCCTGAGATTTGTTCTTAATAATACAATTAGTATGTGTAAGAGGTACAACTTGACCTCGGGTCTTTCATCCACTACACCATGCTGATTGTCATCCTCATTTACAGGCTAAGGTTGTAGTCTGCATACATGGAGGGAATTCTCCTACTTAAAGAAGGGGGCTATGTCTCATTGTGAGGGAAGTGCTAACTAAAAGTGAACCCCCTTTATGTCAGCTCCTGCTTCCTGCTGCCTCCCTTCTGTCCCTTTATCTCCCATGGTGTGCTCCATCAGGGCCCCTTTGGGACAGAGCAGCATCAGGCCACCGGAGCTCTCAATAGACAGAAGAATGGCTGTGTCACATGACACGTGGCCTCAAAGAGCAGGCAGACGAGATGGGGGAAAGCTTTTCAGGTTTGAGTCACTGACTCCACCACATACAATAAACAATGCCCTGCTCGGGCCTCCTTTGCTTGCTTTCTCATTCTAAACCCCTGAGGAGTTTCAGGGACTGGCTCCTTCCAAATGTTTTGGAGCAGGAACAGGTGGCAGCTGGATAGAAGGTCCCCTCTAGATTTATATGCTGTCATCCCCGAGTCTGAATCTAACAGCACAGATAGAAGAACAAGAGGCTTCTCTTCCAGGGAGGAGGCTTTCATGGAAAGGAGGGGAAAGAAGGGGAAAGGAAGCAGAATGCATGGTGGGTAAATTTGATTCACAGAATAAGCCCAACACTACAAAGAGTCAGAACTGGTTTCACGGCTCAGACTGGCTCCTTAAGACATTCGTATGGACAGAGACTTGATGTAGGATTTAAATGGTTTAGTGAGGAAACTCCCTCTCCCAGTGCAGGTCAGCACCTTCTCTTCAACTTATCATCTTAGAGTGTTGTCTAGGACATGAGGAGTTTAAGTTACTTGCTGTGGGTTACGCAGCCGGTATATGTCAGAGGCATAATTCGAACCTAATTCTTCATGGTTTGGGGCCAATTAATGGGTTACCCAAATGTTGATTCAGTTTTAGTGATTCCTGAGGGATCAGCAATATTTATTGCCCCTGCAGTCAAATGTGAGCACACATGAGAACACACACACATACACACACACACACCCCTGCTGCAAGTTCACGTTTCCTCCACCACCCACCTTCTAAAAAGTCCATCACAATAGAGGAAAAGGGAAGCACAGATTTGTTGTCTAGGGGGCAACTGCCAAAAAGACAGGTTTGTTGGCAGCCAGTGAATAGAAAGTGCACATAATGGAATCCTGGCATTGTCCAGAACTAGGCAACAAGGTTGTTCTGTCCTCGGGCAGTGGGTACATGAGGGAAACACTAAAAGAGACAATGGTGCCCGGGTCTAAAGCTCACATAAGGAAATGGATCCTCACAAATTGAAAGAAAAAAAATACGTGCAAATCTGTTAGGAAAACCAGAACTATCTGCAGGTGGAGAGGGGTTATATTCCCCTTTTATGTGGAGCCAATAAGGCTTAACATATTGTTTCTGCCTGAGAACCAAGCCCTGTTATGTAGGGCATAGGTAACAGCGAGAAGGAGCTTGGGCTCCTGGCTGTTTCTTTGCCAGAGATAACAATGAAGGGACACAAGGCCTGCCCCAGAGGAAGGGAGAAATAGGCAAGGCATGGTTCATCTCATACATGACAATATGGCACCAGGGAGCATATTTGCATCATTTCCAGAGAACAGGGAGTGGGTGCCAAGCACTACGTCCTTTCTAGAGTAGGATCATTATGGAGAAAAACTTACTGCTGAAGAGCCAAGAATTCTTTAATAGATTCCCAGTGACTCCAAGAGAGCCAGGGATACCCAAAGGGGATGGGGAAATGGAACAGAAAGCACATGGGGAAAGCAGAGGTAAAATGAATGAATGAATGAATGAATGAAGCCTTTATTGGGTGCTTATTGTACAAAGCAGAGAAGATACACATAGAAAAGGAAGGTGGGCCCTAACATCAAGGGGCTCACCTTCTAATGGCGAGATGTCACATATGGAAGATTTCAGCTGTCAAGACAGACTGAAAAGTTCCCTTAGGGTGCAGGGGCAAACCAGATAGCAATGCCTCTTATTTTATGGTATTTCCACTGACAAAGTCATTCCAGTTTCTAATGCTGAACAATTTGATAGCGCCGAGGACTTTGATAACAAGAAGTCTCTTGCCTAGATCTTCAGTAGCCCTGACTGTAATACCTGCAGGAGCAGTTCCCAGGCTGCATCTCCACACAGGTTGTGCCCCAAGATGATGGCTGAGGATACTGGGGCTGGAGACATTGCCATGCCCAAGGCTCTTGGGTTCAGGATCCTGAGGGGAGATGCTGGCCAGGGTGGGGGTGGTGATTTGACTAGTCTGGCCCATGCTGCCTTCTGTCTCTCCCTTAGAAAGCTTTGCTACTTCAGCTAGGTTGGCTTGCCTGACCTGTGTGTGGCAGTTGGTGGAGATGGCTTGTCCCTTCTCTGCACGAGTTGCTCCCTTGGGTGATGACTGTAAAAGCTGGGCTGGAAGCAGGAACTAGGTGGGAGAACAACTCCCCTGCCTCACCCTGTCTTCCTCTTCCCATCTCACCCCTAGCTCATAGCTCTCCCCAAAGGGTGATAGACCAAAGATTCCCCATCACCATTAATCCACCCTCCATCCACTGAAGCTTTTCTCTTCCCCAACCACCCAAAAAATCCTGTGCTCAGGTCAGCTGTTCTTTTGACAGCAGGGATGGCTATCTTCCCCCAGAGGTCAGGACCTGACAAAATTCCTTGTTTATCGCCCCATTTTCTCTCCTTCAACACTCGACTTAGAATGTTGCCATCACTCAAGGTCGTCAGCCCTGGCACTAACTGATCTCACTATTTTGAAATACAACCAGCAGGTGTTAAATATGGTGATGGCATTTAACATACCAATTATAAGCATAGGTGTGCACAGAGTATAGACCAGGTGTGCCATCCAACCCTGGGATCTATATATGCCTATAAGTGAATAGCAACAAAAGAACCCTCTTCACACCAGATGATTCAAAACAATGGATAATCTGAAAAGTCTAATTAAAAATGTTGTAATGCAGCATGACTATTTCTTTTCAAAAAATTATCAATATCTTCTGTTTATACGTCACCTTTATGTCTGAACTTAATCTTTCTCCCTGCCCTCCCCAATCTCTTTAACAGAGAATTTAAAAATATTTTTAAATGAAGTTTAGCAAAATCAACTAGTTCAATGTTTCCTACTCATAAATCCTCACCCTGCAAAGAAGGAGGGAGTTCCATTTTCTCATCTCTTCTCCAGGGTCAAACCTTGTCATTAGAATGACACAGCCTTCAGTTTCAGTGTCTCATTCATTCCCTTTACTTCACCTGGTTCTGCTCCCTCCTGTTACTCTGTATCAGTTCATGAAAGTCTTTCCATTTGTCTCTGAATTCTTCATCCTCATGGCTTCTTACCGGGAAGTAACATCTCATCCCATTCATGGACCTCAATATGCAATGGGATTTTCAGGGCCCTCTGATTTAAATAGCTATATTTTACTGAGGAGAATATTGAAATGCATTTGCAGCCTCTGAACAGCGGCTGTGTGGGTGGTAAAATGAGGCAGGAACAGTAGCCTGCAGTGTGCGGGGGAGGTGGGCCTGAGATTTCAAATCTGTTGCAGAGAATCAGGAGATGACAGGACATATATTTTTAGATGGGAGAAACAGAGGCTTAAGAAAAACAAATTGGTATCCTTGAGGTATTGTCACTGAAACTATCTTTTACTCTTGTTCCTTCGAGTTTTTATTTTAAGTTCTTCCTCCACTCAACTGAATGATGTAATGTGGAAGTGACCCTGGGTACTTGAACCTATGCCCAGGATGTGGGGATGGGCAAAATCCTGGCAAGGGAGCAGTGTTGGCTCTAGGCAGGGGAGGGAACAAACATAGGCTTCTGCTTTGTTCCAGACATTGTGCTAAGTGCTTTTACAATTATTATCTCATTCAAGCCTCACAACAACCCTGGAAAATAGGTGCTATTATTATCCCCATTTTGCAATTGAGAAAACCGAGGCAGATAGCAGTTAAGTGACTTGCCTAGGGTCACACAGGAAATAAGTGTCTGAGGCCAGATTTGAACTCATGTCTTCCTGACTCCAAGCCCAGCCCTCTACCCACCTCCCTGTCTTGGGGCAAGTACATGAGGTGAAAATTAGGAGGGGAGGCATCGGACTTGGGGTTTCCTTAGTATAGGGAATTTCTGAGGAAGGACATTTTCTCACCCAATTATAGTCAGCAGAGTACTAAGTGTATTAGGGGTAGCTAGGTGGTGTAGTGGATAGAGTGCTGGGTGTAGAGTCAGCAAGACCTGAGTTCAAATCTAGCCTCAGACTTGTGTGATCTTGGACAAGTCACTTAACCCTACTTGTCTCAGTTTTTCATATGTAAAATGAGCTGGAGAAGAAAATAGCAAACCACTGCAGTATCTTTGTCAAAACAACCCCAAATGGGTCATGAAGAGTTGGGCATGACTGAAATGACTGAATAACAACATTAGAGATCCTGTTGATCCAGACACCATACATATATCCTAGATTTACCAGGATGATGTCAATATTCAAATGTTCTATTAAAAAATCAATAACAATCATAATGAGGATGATAATGACAGAACCTGTTATCATATAAGATATCTTTCCCCTCCCTTCCCTTCCCCACCCCCCTCACTGGTCAGTGTACCAGTGAAATCTTAGGTGGAGGAGGAAATCCAGAGGAAAAAGGTACCCTTAGACTCTCATCTCTATTTTCCAAGTCTTCTTGCCCAATCTCAAAAACATTTTTTGCCCCTTGTCCCCTCATTTCCACTAAAATGACATTAAAATAATTTCCTTATCTAGTCTAATGAACACAAAGCCTGAGATTCAGAAAAAATGCTTCCCTAAGCAGAGTTACAAGTGAACCCAGATTCCCTTGGGGAAGACATTCTTGGTGACTTGATAAAAGCAGCCTATGTGGAAGTTCTTCTGGGGCCGAGGAGCCAAAGCTCAATATGAAGGGACTGCACATGGGTATGAGGTTAACTCAAGTTCTAGGGTCTGCTCTTAAGTCCTGAATGACTACTTCATTTCCTTATAAACTCTAACTTTCACTATTATAACATCCTCTTAATTAGTGTCCCTGTTTCCCATCTCTCCCCTCTCCAATCCAGTCTCTATATAGCTACCAAAATAATCTTCCTACGGCACAGATATGACCATGCCACACTCTGTCTCAAAATAATTTGTTCAGTCATGTTTCAATCTTTGTGACCCCATTTGGGGTTTTCTTAATAGAAATACTGGAATTGTTTACCGTTTCCTTCTCTGGCTCATTCTATAGTTGAGAAAACGGAGGCAAACAGGATTAAATGACTTGTCCAGGGTATCACCCTCTTGATATCACTGGTCCTTTTCAAGAATGAAGGACAAGGGGGCAGCTAGGTGGCGCAGTGGATAAAGCATTGGTCCTGGATTCAGGAGGACCTGAGTTCAAGTATGGCCCCAGACACTTGACACTTACTAGCTGTGTGACCCTGGGCAAGTCACTTAACCCTCATTGCCTCTCCCCCCCAAAAAAAGAATGAAGGATGAACAAAAACAACAAAAATAAAATGCAATCACTTATCCTGACACGTAAAACCCTCCCCAAACTGACTCCAATCTTCCTTTTCTAGACTAATTTTACAAGACTAGCTGTCACACTATGTGCCTTCGAAACTGAACTTTCAGCTGTTCCCCAAACTCAACATTCCACCAGTTTCTGTCTCTGGGTCTTCATAAGGGCTGTCTGCCACTCACTTCCTCTCTACCTCTGCCTTTCAGTCTTTATCTTCCTTTGGGGCTCAGCTCAGGTACTACCTCTTAGGAAACTTTCTCCAATTCTCTTCCCTGCCACCTAGCTATTTATTAATTAATTAAAATCTCCCTACTTTTTACCTCTTTTCATATTGGTAATCAAAGCATTCTTAAATAGTATTAACTTTAATGTTGCCTCTGTCAAGGAAACTGGTCAGATCTTAATAAAGGCAGGGAAAACACCTTGATGGACAAGATCCTTTACAATGACATATAGCTCTATCAAATCAAGTACTGTTTGTTTGTTTGTTTGTTTGTTTTTGCAGGGCAATGGGGGTTATGTGACTTGCCCAGGGTCACACAGCTAGTAAGTGTCAAGCGTCTGAGGCTGGATTTGAACTCAGGTACTCCTGAATCCAGGGCTGGTGCTTTATCCACTGTGCCACCTAGCCGCCCCAAATCAAGTACTTTTAAGAAAATGATTAACACATTGAAAAAAGTTTTATGGATCCCTGACTAAAACTCAGAGATAAAATCCTTGTGACTGGGAAAGTTTCCAAGTTCTTTTAGTCTCCTTACTGGGGCCATTGGTTTATATCAGTCAACCTTTGTTTAAAAAAAGTGGTAATAGTCTATGTCAGCATATTTTCTTTGCTTCATTTTCCATTTTTGGGGCATCAATAGTTTATTAGAATGGGTTATGTTGGAATTGTTTCAGCTGCATGGCTTGTCTTCTCATCTTCTCATGAGGTAGCACTGGGCCTGCAGTCAGGAAGACCTTAGTTCAAATTTCACCTCAGACATTTACAAGCTATGGAGACCCTGGGCAAGTCATGCCACTTCAATTTCTTCAACTGTAAAATGGGGATAATGATCACACCTATCTCCCAGTGTTCATGTGAGGGTCAAGTGAAGTAATATTAATAAAGTGCTTATTTTAGTGCCTGGCACTTAATAACTGGTGCAGTGCATAGAACACTGGGCTGGGAAACAAGAAGACTCTTGACTCCGGAGTTCAAATCCAGCGTCAGACACTTAATAGATGTATGACCGTGGGCAAGTCATTCAATTATGTTTGCTTCAGTTGCCTTATCTATAAAATGAGCTGGAGAAGGAAATGGAAAACCACTCCAGTATCTCTGCTAAGAAAAAAAAACAATGGGGGCAACTAGGTGTCTCAGTGGATAAAGCACCAGCCCTGGATTCAGGAGGACCTGAATTCAAATCCAGCTTCAGGCACTTGACACTTACTAGCTATGTGACTCTGGGCAGGTCACTTAACCCTCATTGCCCTGCCAAAAAAAGTAAAAAAAGAAAACCCCCCCAAATAGGGTCATGAAGAATCAGACACTACTGAAAATGACTGAACACAACAACATTTCCTTTTTTATCTTTACGTTCTCTTCTAATTTGATGTTGCTTTAATCTTTGCTCTGATATTGATATAGTTTAACCAAACCAATTTCTTTTTTTTTTTTTTTGCGGGGCAATGGGGGTTAAGTGACTTGCCCAGGGTCACACAGATAGTAAGTGTTAAGTGTCTGAGGCCGGATTTTGAACTCAGGTCCTCCTGGCTCCAGGGCCGGTGCTCTATCCACTGTGCCACCTAGCTGCCCCCCAAACCAATTTCTAAACTTCCTTGTAGTATGTCAGTTCATTAGGTTGTTGGACAAATATCTCACATTTGGAATAACAACTGTTTAAATGAATGCTTATAGACATCATAAAGACTGTGTGATTTTAGGACCTTTGGGCCCATTTTCTGTCACTCCACCCCCATCACTATAGAAGTAAAAGGTCTGAAAGTCATTTTTTTTGGTTTCTTTCAGGTCTGACAATAGTCAGAGCATCCATACCCTAGTGACTAGTCAATGGTGATAAGCTTCCCTGTGCTTAATTAGGTGGGTCCTTCACATACATTTGTTAAGATCTATCACTGGCAGTGGACTAAAAATCTTTCTAGGATGGTAGAGCCTTCCAGAACATGTGCTCTGATGTCACAGCCTTTGAGAACCTAAAGTCACCTTCAAGCCATTAAGAGGTCTTTCATACATGCTGACTCCGCACCCATACTTTAAAACCCAATTCAAATGTCAAGTCTCCCATGCAGTCTTCCCTGACCTCCCCATTGTAAGCAACCTTCCCCTAGGACCTTACATCCCATTCTGTACCTCACTTCCATAATTTATTTATCTGGCTTTGCTTCTCACCCCCCCCCCCCCGCCCCATTAGACCATAAGTTCTAGCATAGAGGGAGCTAACTTACAAATTCTATCTCCCTTGGTATGTTATGGATATAGAAAGTCCTATGTAACATGATTCTGGGGTCATGGGACCTGGATCCAGATCTCACCTCTCATGCTTACATTTTGTGTGACTGTGGACATGTGACCTCATTTCTTTTGCCTTTGTTTTTTTCATTTATGAAATGAAAGGAGTTAGATTAGGTTTAAAGCTCCCTTCCAGTTTTGGATTTATGATCCTACACAAATGCCTGTTAAATGAAGAATGAGTGAGTGAGTGAATGAAAACCTCTGCATATCCATCCTTTTCTCCCCTTGATCCCATGGAAGAGTCTAACTGGGGGAAAAACCTACCATGGCTCTTAGAGAATTCCTTTTTGTATTCTATTCTATAAGTTTGGGATGAAAATGTAGTTTGGAAAGAAATGAAATGAGGTTCATTCTTCTAGAATTTGTCCTTTTTTGTAAGTAGACCAAAGGAGTTCTTAAATTTCTTGTTGACTTTCACTCATCCTTCTTTATTTGATGCTACTAATAGAGAACATTATAAAACAACATTTTTAATGCCAGTACAAAGAGTTATATAAATGTTCGGTTTTATGTAATGAATGCAGCTTCCCCCATCACAAAATGTTTAGGAACCACTGAATAATAAATGTTGATCACTTTTACAACTCAACCCCTTGTGTTAGGTGTTATTATCCTAAATATTGATAAGATTTCTGTACCCCAAAGTAGGACAGTAGAGAGGATTCCCACTTAATGGCAGCAATAATTCTTAGTATTTGGGATAATAGAGAATTAGCTTCTGCATCAGGATGTATTCTGAGTTCAAATCCTACCTGACAGGCTGTGTGACCATGAAGAAGTCATTTAAGTGCTCAGTGCTAATCTGCATTAGCAAAAGGAATTTCCTTACCAGAAAATTAATTATACTGACAAAATCACAGGTCTAAACAACAACAATAAACAAAATTACATAGCAACTTGCTGGCTCAGAAGTAAGTCATGCCCTAGGAATTCTTTAGGTCTGGTATTTTTTTTTTTAACAAAAATAGAGGGAGTGAGAAAACTCTTGCTAAAAAGAGATAGAAGCAAAGAAGAAATGATACAATGTTGTCTTAGATGAGGAAAGAAGGCCACAACTAAGAAAAAAATGAGGACTTAATCAATACTTCACTTTCATTAACCCAACTGAAAGGACAATAGAGAAGAGACAAATTTATGGCCACGTTTTCCTAATTACAAGAATAAAAGGACACATCCAGTATTCAGTTTTGTGTTATGTAGACAGTTGGTATTCATGAAACATTAATTAATGAGGTTGATAAAGACTATAATGGCATTTTCCAAAATTAATGTGTAAAACCTATCTGAAAAAAATAATAAAAGTCTTTTTAGCAAGACAGACTTGCCTTTCCCCACCCCAGCCCCCACCAACTAATCAACACTCTGCCAAGGAAGGAGGAATTTTCTGCCAAAACTGAAACTAAAAAAAAATGTCTTAAGGCAAGTTTATATAAAACCCCAAGAAAAGTGATACATGATAAATTAAATACACTAAAATAAGCAAAGCATGAATATTTAACCAATTAGTTGCTTTAACTTAAGAGAGCAGCTGGTGAGGCCAAGAATACATAATGCAGGACTCAGAAATTAATCTTTGCTTGGATTTCCCAGAAGCTCATCTGAACCCATTCTCTATTAAGGAGGCTGGCAGCCTAGTGTGGCACCAACGTGGCTCCAAGCCCCAGGGCCAAACTAAACACTGACAGCCTGATGATCGCTTCTAAGCAAGCATCTCTGTGGCTGTATGACTTGGCCTTAAAACAGTTCTAGCATCCGGCTTTTTATACCGTTTCATCAGCTTCACCTACGAGCCCTACCAAGCACTAGAGTGTAAGCCAGGATCACAAAAGGCCAAGGCCTGGAATGATGCCCATCCACAAGCACCAAAACCTGGTTTCACTGGAATGAAGCCAAAAGCAGAGATAGAAGTAGGGTATCCAACTGATGGAACTGACCTCTACACTGGCCATACCCTATCTGGACTGTTGTGGTCTGGGCTCCACAGTTTAAGAAGGACTTTGGTAAGGTGGAGAACATCCAAAGAAGGCTAATTGGGATGGTGAAGGCTCTTTCAATCCATCCTTTGTGGAAAGAGATTGCCTATTTGTGAGGCAACTATATGTTTGGCATCATGCTAAATGTAGAGAATACAAAGATAAATGAGGGGCATCTAGGTGGCACAGTAGATAGAGCACTGGCCCTGGATTCAGAAGGACCTGAGTTCAAATTCAGCCACAGACACTTGATACTTACTAGCTGTGTGACCCTGGGCAAGTCACTTAATCCCAATTGCCTCACCCCCCCCCAAAAAAAATAATAAAATGAGAAACATCTTCTGGCCTTACATTCTAAGGGGGGGAGACAGTATATACATATATAAGTATATACAATGAATATAAAGTAGTTTTTGTAGGTAGCGCACTACCATTGAGGTTCATGAAGGAAACCCACTATTCTATGAGCTAATGGTGAGGAGAGGGTGCATGCCAGACATGGGAGATGGCTAATACAAGACATGGAGATGGAAGATGGAATATCATTGTGCAAGAAGACCAGAAAGTAGTCCAGTTTGTCTGGATTACAAAGTACATAGAGGAGAGTAAAGGGTAAAATTATTGGAAAGATAGGAAGGGAGCAGGTCATGAAGACCTTTAAATGCCAAGCAAAAGCATATATATATATGTGTGTGTGTGTGTGTACATGTACATGTACATGTATGTATATATATGTCATGTATCATATATGTGTGTGTGCGCGTATATACACACACACACACATATATGCTTAATCATGGCCCTTATTAGTGGTTTTAGAAAAGCCAGATCTCAATGTAAAGAAAATGAAGATAAATTGTCCTTCATATTCAGCAGTTACAGGCAAAAGGGAATGAGTTTTTGACATTTAAGGATCATCCCTTGAAGGGAAAAGAAAAGCTTATGGAAATAGTAACAACATAATTGAAAAGGGCAGTGTTAATGTAGGTGGGGCCTGATATGCAGTAGATAGGAAGCATGATCTTTGACACAGGCTTCACTGGAAAATATATGAAGCTCTGTCTTAGATTAGGGCTATAAGAGAGGAGAATTGGAGAAACAGCAACAATGAAAATTGCAAGTCGCCTTCAAATGTAAGAAAGCCTCCTGGTTTTGGTTTTTGTTTTTTTTCCATTACAAACCCCTAGGATACTAACTTCTGGGGGCTGTCTTACTTCATTGGGGTTTCCAGGGGGTAGGAAGGTTTTTATAACAAAGAACTACAAATGAGCACTTGTAGCAGAAATTCAAACAGCAAATTAATGCGACATTAGAACAGGGCATAATAAAGGTGTGGTCTAATGGCGACAACTCAAGAGTTTTTGTCACTTGGAGAATTTGACCTTGCAAAGTCAGCTGGGTGAGTTAAGGGTCCCAGAGAGAGATTGCCATTCATCCCTTCTTAGTTGACTAAAATAGGGAGTCCTGCATAGTTGGCACAATGAAGATAAATTCTTTCTGAAGCTGGTTCCCTAATGTGGGATAAAAGAAATGAATTTGTTGTCTGGATTTATGTCCCCTTTTACATGCGGTTAGATTCTATACCAAATATGCTGAACCTATTCCACAAATCAGAGACTCCATCTCTCATTCTAGGCATTTTCTCTGGCTGTCCCCCATACCTTGCATAATCTCCCTTCTCCACTCTGACTACTGACCTCTCTAGTTTCCTTTAAGTCCCAACTAAAATCTTACCTTCTACAGGGAGTCTTCCCCCATCCTTTTAAATAATATCTTCCTTTGTTTGCATGTTACATATTTGTTTTCATCTTGTCTCCCCGCTTTGAGGGCAGGGACTGTCTTTTGCCTCCTTTTGTATCCCCAGTGCTTAGCACAATGCCTGGCACATAGTAGGTGTTTAATAAATGTTGATTTATTTATTGATTGATTGTTGATTGGCCAAGCCTAATTCCAGCCAGGTCAGTGATTCAAGTTCAGGGTTGGAATTCAGTGATCTAGTCATGGATCATAAAATGAAATGAGGGGCAGCTAGGTGGCACAGTGGATAGAGCACCGGCCCTGGAGTCAGGAGTACCTGAGTTCAAATCCGGCCTCAGACACTTAACACTTACTAGCTGTGTGGCCCTGGGCAAGTCACTTAACCCCAATTGCCTTACTAAAAAAACAAAACAAAACAAAAATGAAATGAAAACACTTTGCTGATAATGAGATAAAAAGAATACAATTCCCGGTTAAATTCAAATAAAACACTCCTCCCCACCACCTCTGCATTCAGCCCGCAACTAAGGAAAACTAGGTCAAAAAGGCATCTCTGCAAGACAATGAGAATTTCCTTAAAACCTTTAATAGCAACTCACCAGAGTTATACTTCTGGCATCCAAACTTCCTCCATGCCCCCTTAAAGGACCATCCTATATGAACCAGGTGTTTTTCCTGGGTTCAACCCCTACCTCTAACACTTGCCGGCTGGGGAACAGTTGGACAAGTCACTTAGTCTTTGTGTGCTTCAGGCAATACCCTAGGACTTGTGTTCCACAATTGACAGCTTGGCACCCCAGAGATCCTAACCAAGTTGCAGAAACATCATCAGTATGGTCCTCCATGGTATGAGTGTTATACCAACTAAGACTTGATCTGCCTCTCTTTAGTAAGAATCAGGCAAGTAACTTTTCAAGAGAGAATGCGAATTGTTCAGGTGAAGACAGTGTCGTCAGAAAGGAAACTTAAGAACCTACAGTGGAACTGTCTTTCCCTTAAAGCATCTAAAGATCCTCAAAGATTCAGAAGATGGGCTGCTTGCTACTCTCTCCTAAAATAGCCAATCACAATACTTGATTCCTACTCTACCACACCTCCCCTCCTTATTCCTCCCTTCACTGTGCAAGCTGCAGCCTTCCAAGCTGGACATCTCACTATAGTAATACCCTAACTGCTACTGAGGCGCCCATAGTAAAAGTTGTGTTTATAACGCTGGGAAATTTCTCCCTCTAGCAAACCCCCTCACTACCTGCCCTACTCACAGCCCCCAATCACCTCATGGCTTCTGCAGGTGCTTCTCAGGGAGCAGACTCAGACTTGGAGCAAGAGCCAGTAAACACACACACACACACACACACACACACACACACACACACACACGCACGCACGCACGCACGCACACACCTAAACACACCTACCTCTTGTGCAGGATGAGCATGTATGGATGGATTGTGATCCTCGTGGAAAATTTCATTTCATCATGTCGCCTCCCAATCCACAGGGATTCCTTCCTGTTTCTGTTCAGGGCAACACCATCCTGTCAAACAGGTTCACAATCTTTCACACATGGGGTGACAAAAAGTCAGACACAACTGAACAACAACATGTAAATAATTTATAAGTAAGGAAATAACATAAAAGAATGGGTATTCAAAAACTTTTACTACTAGGTGTGTGTGTGTGTGTGTGTGTGTGTGTGTGTGTGTGTGTGTGTGTGTGTGTGTGCGCGCGTGCGTGCCGTCCCTGTCTCGGCAGACTTGGCCTTCCGGTCCTGGAGCCCGAGCAGAAACCCCTGCAAAAGTTAGGATAGAGCCGGAGGCCATGAGCAGATACACCAGTCCGGTGAACCCGGCGGTCTTCCCCTATCTCACGGTGGTGCTGCTGGCCATCGGCATGTTCTTCACCGCCTGGTTCTTCGTCTATGAGGTCGCCTCCACCAAGTACCCGCAGGACATCTACAAGGAGCTGCTCATCTCCCTGATGGCCTCGCTCTTCACGGGCTTCGGGGTCCTTCTCCTGCTGCCCTGGGTCGGCATCTATGTGTGTGTGAATGACTCAAGGTTCTGTCTACGTGAGGTCACCGACATCCTGCCTTTTGTTTCCCTCAGTTTTTGTACCATTGCTAAACACACTGCCTTCTAATAAATGAGGCGTGTTTGCCTTTGTAAATAGGAAAAAAAAAAAAAAAACAAACCCAAGTTTGGAGACCATCACTTTAAACCACATCTTGCGGAGGCAAAAAAAAAAAAAAGTTTGAGTGCATTGGGATCACTTAGAAAAGTGAGCATTTGCTTGCAACAGTCTCACTGGAATGCCCCTTCCCTTGTAAACTTTTAGAAATTGTAAAACAGAAGCAAAGAGATCTTGGCTAGGATTATGCAGCCTGTCAGCAAGGAGAAATTGAACCCAAGTGCCCTCCCTTGTATCCCCATTAGACTAAAGCTTCCTCTTTTCCATCAAGTACCTTGCGGCAGGTCTCCCTCCACCAGAGAGAGAGAGATTACTGACACATAGAGATTCTTATCCTACAACTCCAAATGCTTTTCATAGACCTTGGGGAGAATGGTGATCACATCATTTTTCCTAGAACAGCCGGATGGAAGCAGAGGGGACAGTAAAGGGAAAAAAGGACTTCTTAAAATGATATTTATTGATAGAAAAGGCACCACTCTTGTCAGGACTGGGAAAAAGTGATTCAGGTATAATCCAATGTGAAATCTGACCTGAATTTTCCAATCAAATCATCGGCTTTCTGAGGGAATGTGGAGTTTTCTAACTTTAGTGTTTCCATTTGTGATTTCCCTTCTTTTCTGGCATTCTAAACGCACTATTCCTGGCCCCTGACAAACCTTTTGAAATTAGGGTTCAACCTTGTCATTTCTGAGAGCCTTCCCCCAAGGTCTTACATGGTATATGGATGCTGTCAATTCAATTCAATAAACATTTTAGTGTTTGTCATGTACCAGGCAGTTGTTAAGTTCTTTTTCAGTCACATCTGACTCTCCATGACCCCATTTGGGGTTTTCTTGGGAAAGATAATGGAGTGGTTTGCCATTTCCTTCTCCAGCTAATTTGATAGATGAGGAACTGAGGGAAACAGGGTCAAGTGACTTACTCAGGGGCACACAGCTAGTTAAGATTCTGAGGCCAGATTTAAACTCAGGAAAATGAGTCTTCCTGACTCCAGACCCAACAATCTATCCACTGTGCCACCTAGCTGTCCCAAGGCAAGGTATACAAAGGCAAAAAACACCAAAAGCTAAGTAGTTCTTGCCCTCAAGAAGTTTACATTCTAGGTTCTGCATCCTGTGGCTCCCTTTGCCTGCCACAATAGGGGGAATCATGTGGTAGGTATAAAGCAGGATAGAGAAGTGTACAGAACTCTGAAGTTGGAATCACAAAAGTCTGGGTTCAAATCTCACTTTAAACATTTATTAGCTATATGCCCCTTAACATTTTTTGAGTCCCAGTTTCCTTATCTGTAAAAAAAAAAGGATAAACATAGCAATCGTCCCACAAAGTTTGGATCAAATTAGATAATGAATAATACATTCTCTACAAACACACACACATATATATGTATATATAAAAATTACACATATTAAAATATTTTATTTAATATATTATATATATATATTATATACAAACATGTAGATATATGTGTATGTGCATATACATATAAGTATATACATATAAGTATATACATGTATGGGTACACATATGTATACCCATACATGTCCACATAAATATACACATACACATACATATATATGACCAACTATATTATTGTAAAATAGTCTTTGTAACCCATAATGGATTTGGAATATATTGTCAAGGCCCCAAGTTCAGGTCACAGAAATAACATAGATCAGGGGTCAGATCTGAACTCAGGTCCTTTTACTCCACATCGAGTTTACTTTTCACCATGCTCTTCTGTTCTTTCTGTTTGTTTTATGACCAGACAGGGTACCAAATGAATCAGGATCTGGTATATTTTTAGAGGGTGAAACTAATCATGTAGTCTAAATAATTTTAACATTGGTCTGTAAGAAGAGGCAGCTAGGTAGCATAGTGAATAGAGTGCTGGGCCTGGAATCAGGAAGACCTGAGTTCAAATTTGACCTCAGACACTTATTAGCTGTGTGACCCTGGGCTAGTCACTTCATCCCCTTTGCTTCAGTTTTCTCATCTGTAAAATGAGCTGGAGAAGGAAATGGCAAACTACTTCAGTATCTTTGCCAAGAAAACCCCAAATGGAGTCACAAAGAGGAACAGTCGGACATGAGTGAAATAACAACAAATAAGTAGCAGAGGCCTGTATTCATTGATCCTTGCTTCTTACTTTATCATAGAGATGCAATATGAAATTTTTATGACTTTGGTCAAGTCACTTCACCTCTGAACGTCAGTCTCTTCCTCTGCAAAATTAGGGGGTTAAACTGAATGGCCTCTAAATTCCCTTCCACCTCTGAATCAGTAATTCTATGATCCAGATCTTATTCACTTATAACCTTAAACCTTCACTAGGTGCCAATAATTATTTATTGGTTGTCTTCCCAAAAGCCTTTGCAACAAAGGAGTCATATGCCAAAGATTTTTATTGCAATAATCATTATCTCATCAATCTTCTGTGCATCTTTTCTTAGCTGTTACATAACCCAAATCTGCTCAGATGGGAGGCTCAGTGTAGGCAGCACAAGTATTTTGGCAAGGTAAGACATGCAATTTCCTGTTAGCAGCAGCAAAGATTCTTTGTGTTTGGAGTCTGTACACACAAGTCCACATATACACAGACCATGTAGATAACAATGTTTACATTGAAGAAAAACAACCCTCAAAACTGCAAACATGAGTCAGGTCTTTCCTATGCTTGACCCTGTTTGTTCATTTTTCAGTCATGTCCAACTCTTTGTGACTCTATTTGCGATTTTTTTCTTGTCAGAGGTAATGGAATAGTTTGCCACACAGTTAGTGTCTGAGGCCAGATTTGAACTTAGGTCTTCCTGCCTCCAGGCCCAGCAATCTATCCACTGTACCCCCTAGCTGCCCCCTACTTGACCCTACTATTGCCTCAAGCTGTCATCTGACTTCTCTTCTTCCTTTCACTGCCAAACTCTTTGACAGGGTCATGTTTGCAAGAACATCTATTTTCTTCATCTCTTCCTTACTTCTCAGCTCCTTGGAATCTGTTATTCGAACCACTCTTGGGTTAAAATGCTTACTTTCAGGTCACTTATGATTTATTGACTGACAGATTCATTGTCCTTTACTAGTCTTTGTTCTGCTTGGCCTCTTGGATACTCTTACCTGACTTTACTTCCATAACTCTGTTCCCTGTTGGTTCTTCTCCTCCCTGTCTGACCATTCTTCCAAACTGAAATATGGGAAAGACCTCACCTTAAAAAGCCTAAGCTCTCCCACCGCATCTCGGGCAATTGCCAGTCATCCTGATCTATTATATGTTGCCACTGGACTCTGATGACTCAGGAGGAAACCTCACTTAACTCTAATTGATATGTAAGTCAGGACATCACCCTCCTGATATCATTGGTCCTCTTTGAGAACAAAGGACCACCACCCCCACCATCAACAACAACCATGAAATATGTTTAACCCCCATAGCTCTATCCTGTACTCTCATTTCTTCTCTCTGTGGACTTTCTCAGTGATTTTATCAGCTTTAATTGGTTCAATTATCATCTTTATACAGATATCTCCCCAAACAGATGTGTATATATGTAAGAATACAATGTATATGAGTGTATGTAAATATATACATATACAAACCACATATATGTATTATATGTAATGTATACATGTATGAATATATGTAAATGAGTATATGTGTATGTGTGTGTATTCCCTGTCCTAATTTCTCTCTTGAACTCCAGTCCCGCCTACATTACAGCTCTGCTGGATAGCTCCACTTTGATATCCCATAACTATCTCAAACTCAACATGGCCAAAATGAAACTTTTCCCCAAACCTGTCCCTTAATCAAATTCCTCTGTTTGCATTGAGATTACCAGCATCCTTTCAGTTACCCAGCTTCCCGACTTGGTAGTGGAGGCTGGTATTTACTTTTTTATACCCCCATATAGTATAGAAAGCAGAGAACCCACTTTCCCTCACCACATATATATATCTAATCAGTCACCAAGTCTTGACAGTACTCACTTTACAACATCTCCTGTACTTCTTTCCTTTTCTCTATCCACACAATCTCTCCAAGGCCAAATAATAATGCTTATAATACCTACCTCTCAGGATTGTTGTGAAGAATATACTTTGCAATCCTTAAAACACTGTGAAAATCTGAGGGGTGATTATTTCACTTCATTCTAGTCACAACTCTGTGAGACTTAAACCTCTGCCTTCCAATGATTTCTCTAAGGGGGTTGTTTTTCCTCTTACTCCAAACTGCCGTCCTTGCATGAAACTGCATGCAAGATCAAAGTCGTGACCAGCAGCTGAGCCAGAGAAGAACTCGAGCCTTCTCACCTGAAGATACCTTATAAAAAGAGGTTTCAGGTTACTCTCAAACACACCCCTATGGGCATCGAGCCAGTCTAAAGTATCTGCTCCCAACTGGCAACATTAAAAGACTGTAAGTGCTGTGAGATCCTGCCCACTTTCGGCCCTGTCTTTTTCCCACACTGTTTTCTCCCAACCTTCTCTTAGATGTTTTGCTTCCACTCCTACGGCATCTCCTGTTCAGTTACTCCTTTTAGGCCAATGTCTCAGGTAGCCAAGAAAGAAAAAAAGAGTCCTTGAGTCGTGGGTGCCTGGGAAACCTGAAATGACATGAAGCTTGACTCCAACCCAGGCCTTGGCTCGGGAAGCACTGACGGTTTCACTGAGATCTGGGAAACTTCCTCATGTACTTCATCTCCAGCATCCTCTGAGGAGGGAGAGGGAGGGGATGGGACCCTGAGCCCGCTAAGCTTGAATTCTCTACCTCTTATGATCTTAGACACCATCAAGAATTACTGTCTAGGGCGGCTATGTGGCGTAGTGGATAAAGCACCGGCCTTGGATTCAGGAGGAACTGAGTTCAAATCCAGCCTCAGACACTTGACACTTGCTAGCTGTGTGACCCTGGGCAAGTCACTTAAGCCCCATTGCACCACCAAAAAAATTTAAAAAAAGAATTACTGTCTAAATATATAACCTATATCAGATTGCTTTCTGTCTTGGGAAGCAGGGAGGGAACTAAAAATATTATGAAAACAAATGTTGAAAACTATCTTTATCTGTAACTGCAAAATAATAAAATACTCTTATTATAAAAAAAGAATTAGTGTCTAAGTCCATGAGTGGTTCACTGGATGTCGCTTAAGATATGCAAACCTTTGGGCATTTGGAAATGTGCAGTTGAATGCTGTGTTCTTGTTTAAAGGAGATGGGGGGGGTACAAGAGGGGGAGGAATTTGTGCATAAAGAAACTAGTATATTCACCTTAAAAAGTATTAATTGTTCAGTGTCACATAGCATACTATTCAACTTGACTTGTACTTTTATACTAAGGTCTTGTCTGATAGAGGTCTCACTTGTAAACATCATAGGTATTATAAATATATTAGTTCCAAATGTAATATGTAACATTTTGTGTTAATAGAACAATATGGGTATAATACTTAAATCACAGGTTCCCTCTTGACAAAAAGGATAAAAATACACTGAGAAAGTCTTCTCTGGCTTCTTTTCCTCACCTACGTGACTTGGCAATGTCATTACTCCTAAGGGTAGCTACTACTCTCCTTTAAACACATTTAGGATCACAAGTATGAAACAGTTTTATTTATAAATTAATGGGCACACATAGAACTCATAACTGGACCCCTAAAGTGTCAAGCAGCATAGTGGTCAGTTCTTTTATGATTTCCATGACTTATAATACTGGGACTCAAGCAAGGGGAAAAGCTGGATGCTTCTCTCTTGGACCCAGTTGTCTGTGTCACATTGCTTTTCTCCCAGAAGTTCTCATTAGGTGCTCCTCCCTATCACTTTCTACTCTCTTCTCCCTTCAATAACTTTCACTCCTACAAGATGGTGGTCATACCTCATAAACCTCACTTATTGTCTTCTGTAGATCTTTCTCCTATAGGTCAGCTCCCAGTCCTATCTTCTATAGTTCAGATTCTTTGCTAGCTTCTGCAGTTTTCCTACTCTCCAGTAGATGGCATTTGTCACCTTCCCCAGGGAATCAGCTCTTCATCAGCTGGCTAATGTGGAGAAGATATTTTGAAGTCACTTTCTGTCTCAGCTGAATGTTTTACATGTCAAAAATTAACATGGTTTGATGGTGGGCCCAATTTATGGAGAAGATGTATTTAGGATAGGTCTATACTTGATGAAAATTAAGATAAATATCAGATGGCTTGGCAGTCTAAGCATTTCCAAAAATTCCTTTTTCTTTCTCTCTAAATTTCTACTCCTAATCCTTTTTAGTTATCTTTGAGAATAAAAACAGTTAACATTTATATTATCTGTCTCATCTCATTTGAGTCTCATAATGTCCTTATGAGCTAAATGGTATAAGCATTATTATCTCCATCTGATGATTTGCCCATAGCCAGGAAGTGTCAGAGGTGATATCTGAACCAACATCATCCTGACTATAAATCCAGCATACTATATCTTATACAATGTTTTGAGATGGTTGCTCTACTTTTGAAGTAATAGAGACAATGAATCTTCCTTTTCTTAAGGTTTTAATTTTTTCCCTGCATATGAGAAATGAACTTGAGAAATATGGTCTCAACTTGAGAAATAGTAGTATTGTCACTGCTGGGTAAGCCCACAAGTGTTGCAGGGTCAGTCTCAAAAAATAATCATCATTGGTACAAGGTCAATTCAAGGTAATGTCTTAAGTGATGGATCTCACTGGCCCCTAATAAGAAACTAGGATATTGGAATTAAGACCGTTTGGAGATAATGTCAAATTGAGTAGGTTGTCCAAGATCTATTAAACTGGGGAAATGACCAGAAAGAAACTGAATGTTATTCAAGAGGTGCAAATGTACTACTGTATACTTTAATCTCTGTGTCTTCCCATAAGTTAGAATGCTAGAATTTCCCCATACATTGAATACTCTCCCTCCTCACCTTCATTTCTTTTTTTTTGGGGGGGGGGATGTTTTTATTGTTTTCTCAATTACATGTAAAAGCAAATTTAACATTGCTTTTATAATGGTTGAGTTCCTAATTCCTTCCCTTCCTCCCCATCCCTCTCCTTGAGAAGGAAAATTCTTTGATATATATTATACATGTGCAGTCATGCAAAGCACATCTCCATATTAGTTATGTTGCAAAAGAGAACACAGACGCCCCCCCAAAAAATTTAAAACAAACCAAGAAAAATAATGAAAGTTAAAAAGTATGCTTTGATCTGTATTTAGACTCTATCAGTTCTTTCTCTGGAGGTGGATAGTATTTTTCATCATGAGTCCTTTGGAATTGTATTGGATCATTAAATTTCTGGGAATAGCTAAGCCATTCACACTGATCATCATATAGTATTGCTATTACTGTGTACAATGTTCTCCCAGTTCTGCTCACTTCACTTTGCATCAATTCATGTAAATCTTTCCAGGTCTTTCTGAAATCTTTCTGCTCATCATTTATTATAGCATAGTAATATCCATTATAATCATATACCACAACTTGTTCAACCATTCCCCAACTGACAGGCATCCCCTTAATTTCTAATTCTTTGCCACCACAAAAAGAACTGCTATAAATATTTTTGTACATGTTGGACCTTTTCCTTTTCCTACGGATCTCTTTGGGATACAGACCTAATAGTGGTATTGCTGGGTGAAAGGGTATGAACAGTTTTATAGCCCTTTAATCAGTTCCAAATTGCTCTCCAAAATGGTTAGATCAGTTCACAACTCTACCAATAGTGTATTAGTGTCTCATTTTTTCCACATCTCCAATATTTGTCATTTTCTTTTTCTGTCATATCATAATCTAATAGATATGAGGTAGTACCTTAGAGTTGTTTTAATTTGCATTTCTCTAATCAATAGTCATTTAGAACATTTTTCATATGAGTATTGATAGCTTTGATTTCTTCTTCTGAAAACTGCCTATTCACATCTTTTGACCATTTATCAATTAGGAAAAGACTCGTACTCTTATAAATGTGATTTAATTCTCTATGTATTTCAGAAATAAGGCTTTTATCAAAGAAACTTACTATAATTTTTTTTCTAGTTTCCTGCTTTCCTTCTAATCTTGGCTGCACTGGTTTTGTTTATACAAAAACTTTTAAATTTTAATGTAATCAAAATTATCCATTTCACATCCCATAATACTCTTTATCTTGCTTGTTTGGTCATAAACTCCCCTTCATTTCTCTGAGCCCCAAGCTGATAGGGTCATAGGTTCATAGATTTAGGGTTGGAAACTAGCTCAGGGTCTAATCAAGTACAATTTCTTACAAGAAGCCCAATTTGAGTCCCTTAGTTTTAGAACTCCCCCACTCCTGAAATTATTTTGTAGTTATTTTTCACACAGTATATTTTATATTTGCTTCTTAGTATACGTGTTGTTTCTCCCCAGTACCTTGTGAGCTCTTTGAGGGCAGGGTCTTTTTCATCTTTGCCTTTGTAGCCCTAGCACCTATCCTGGCACATGAACTGAGAGATTGAGGGCTAAGAAGGGATTCTAGCCACCATCTAGTCCAACTGTTCCATTTTATAGATGCAGAAACTGAAACACAGAGAATTTTAATATTTTTCTCAAGTGCTTGTAGCTGTCAAGTGCCAAGATCAGACCTAGGAATGTCAGGATCCAAGCCCCATTGTCTATCCATTGTCCCATCCTGCTTCATTCAGTAGGCACTTCATACATACTTGTTGAATGGGTTCAACTTGAATTAGGAAAGAGTAAACTGTCCCGACAGAAGGCAATTAAGGACAGGTTCTGTTTTTGTTTTGTTTTTTTTGGTGAGGCAATTGGGGTTAAGTGACTTGCCCAGGGTCACACAACTAGTAAGTGTTAAGTGTCTGAGGCTGGATCTGAACTCAGGTACTCCTGACTCCAGGGCCGGTGCTCCATCCACTGTGCCACCTAGCTGCCCTTCTAGACAGATTTTGATGGAAGTTTTGATTTTGCCTTTCAGTTTTCCTCATGTGTATCTCTATATGATTTTCATTATTCTATGACAGACCTGGATTTAAGTGTTCTTTTTGCTCCTAAATTGGTGTGTGACCTCTGGCCTCCATTTCCTCTCCTGTAAAAGAACTTCTATGTATATGTGAGGTTTGAATGAAGATTCTAGATTTCCTTTTTGTAATTCTACATACCTTGCTTTGCCCTATGCTCCTCTCTCTCTCTCTCTCTCTCTCTCTGTCTCTCTGTCTCTCTGTCTCTCTCTCTGTCTCTCCCCTCTGTAGCCATTCTCTTTCTCTCACCCTCTTCTTTCTTCTCTCTCCCCTTTTCCTCTCTCTCCTCTTCTTTTACTCTTTCTTCCCCATCCTTCCCCCTCTGTCTCTCTCTCCCCTTCTCTCTTTCATCTTCTCTGTTTCACTCTCCTCTTTCCTCTCCCTCTGTCTCTTTCTTTTTCCTCTTCTCTCCCCTTTTCTCTTTCTCTTTCTTCTTCTTCCCTCTTTATCTCTCTACATTTCTGTCTCTGTCTCTTTCTATCACCCTCTTTGTCTGTCTGTCTTATTCTCTCTCATTTCATCACTCCCACAAACACCAATCACTATTGTGTCCCCAAATGAGAAAGTCCTTTACCACCAGCCACTGGCCTAGCCTCATTCCAGTGTTCTTACTCAGAAGACACCTCCTTATTGCATAACTGCATTGATTGCATATGGGAATGCCTAGCTTCCCTCAATTGCAAAGCTTGTGTTCCACCTCCTTTATAAGGCATTTTTTCATGTCCCAACAATTCATACTCTTTTACTCTAGAGATTATTTGTACCACTTTCCACTTACTTGTACACATGTGGGATCTTTCCTTTCACCCACTAGAATATAAGCTTCCAGCGGGGCTTGTTCTGTTTGGGTTTTGTCTCTGTATCCATAGCACCAGCGCATTGCCTTGTGTATAAAACATCCTCAATGAATATTGATCCAATTAAATTGATACTGCATATAAAACTTAGCCACAGAGAAGATAGAATCGGACAGTGGTAGGTCATAGGCAAAAGGTGATACCAGAACCCATAGAATCCTAAAACAGGTAGTACAGCTGGAAAGGATTTTGGGGATCATTTATCCTAGCCCCCTCAGTTGTCCGATGAGGAAACTGAGGCCCAGAAATGTTAAGTGAATTGCGCAAGACCATACAATATTCAGCGACAGAAAGGGCCTCAGAGATTATCTAATCCCCCTGCCTTATTTTTAAAGCTCAGGAAACTGAAGCCCAGAGAATTATCTTCTTCATGACAATTGATGCTTATTTAGTGCTTTAAAATTTTCAAAGTGCTTTTAAAAAGAAATCTTATTTAATCTTCATAATATCCCTTTCCCATGGAGACTACAAGCAGTATCACTCCCAATTTATAGGTGAGGAACCTGGGGACCAGAGAGGCTAAATGAGAGAGACAAAAAGTATCAGAGACAGGATTGGATCTCATGTCTTCCTGGTTTCCAATCCAGGACTTTCTCCCTAAAGGAAGACTGACACTCAAGGTCACAGAACTGATAAGTGGCAGAACCAGGGTCCCCACATCCTTCTCCCCCATCCTCTAGTTCTCCTGTCTCAGTGACAGATATGTTATCCTGCAGCCCAACTGACTTTTGTATAGGGCAAGTACTTAGTTGCCTGATTTAGGATACTGTCAAATACTTCTTCACCATCAGCTTCAACCTTAAAGCATTGTTCTCTTCTTCCACGTCCCCCACACTTATATATTTAGAGACTGGATTAGCTTGAGATGTAGAGGAACCATAGAATTTTAGAAATTCTAGACTCAATCCTTTTATTTTTTTAGGCTAGGAAACCAAGACCCAAAGATGTTGGGTTGTTTGCCAAGGTCACCTAGTTGGTGGGAATAGCAGAACTGCAAATATAAGTACAACCTCCTGAATAATTTATCATAGATACAGGAAGGACCTTAAAAATCAAGTCCATCCCTCTCATTTTCCCAATGAGTACACCGAGGCCAAGTGAAATGACTTGTATCAAGTCACACAGGTAATCTCTGTGTGTGTGTGTGTGTGTGTGTGTGTGTGTGTAGGGTGGGGATTAGAACCCAGATCCTCTTATTCCTACCTCCTTTTTACTGGAACTTGCTGCCTCTCATTTTGGCACTCTATTGTGTTTTTGGATATCATCCAACCCAATTCAAACTGGCTATGTTATTATGAAAGGCTTTTAACTCAATTAAAATCATGAGAGAGACACTGTGTATCCTTGCCCAGAGTGCTTCCTGTCACTTTCTCAACAATGCTGTTCCTGGTTTCTGATTCATCAATATTCAACTCAGTGGAAGGATAAGGTTCATGGATTAGAAAGCCTATATGCATGATGTAGCTAGGTGGCACAAGGGATAGAGCACCATCTTTGGAGTCAGGGGGACCTGAGTTCAAATCTGTTTTCAGACACTTGACCCTGGGCAAGTCACTTAACCCCAATTGCCTCATCAAAGAAAGAAAGAAAGAAAGAAAGAAAGAAAGAAAGAAAGAAAGAAAGAAAGAAAGAAAGAAAGAAAGAAAGAAAGAAAGAAAGAAAGAAAGAAGGAAGGAAGGAAGGAAGGAAGGAAAGAAAGAAAGAAAGAAAAAAGAGAAAAGAAAAGAAAAAGAAAAAAGAAAAGAAAGCCTTTATGCAGAAATTTCCCACATGCAGATACCCAGAAACACATGTAAAATGTGTAGAAAGCCAACTGAAGAATGGATGGTCTTCAAAAGCTTACTATAATACAACTTTCAAGTTACTCAGTAGTAAAAGTAAAATAAAACAAATGACCCTCACTAGACTAGAAGGTATCTTGAATCAATCTATGTGAGCTTGGCTTTGGTTGAAGGAGAAAAACCAGTTTTCAGTTGGGCTTCTGATTATTAATTCTGCTTATCTCAAGTCACAAGTCTTTGTGATTTAGATTGATTTTCAATTGTCCATCAATTTTGGCTTTGCTGAGGCAGAAACATAAAGTTCCATCCTTATGACGACTACATGTTCTGACTCTATGACTCCATTCCACAAATCTTTTATGCGAGCTCTTACTACAAATATATAAGCAATGCAATTCTCATGTGTTTGCCAAATGTAAGCAAATGGTCTTTCTCTGATAGTCCATAAAGGCTGCAATAAACCAAGGGGACCGCCATTCAAATAAACAAATGATTACAGTTGACAGCAAAAGTATAAAAGTGTCCTCAATTAAATAATTTTCCAATAGCTGATTCCTACATGCAGATGTAAGTCCAACCTTTTGGCCATTTCCTTCTCCACCTCATTTTAGAGGTGAGGAAACTGAGGCAAACAGTAACTTGCCCAGGGTCTTACAGCTAGTAAGTGTCCGAGGCTGAATTTGAACTCAGGTTTTCCTGACTCCAGGCACAGTGCTCTATCAACTGAGCAATCAGCTGCCTCTACAAAATAGCTACATCATTATAGTTGAACACTCCCTCCCACCCACAAACCCACATCATTCCCTTCCACCACTGACCTCCCATGGTTACCCTTGAATCAGTCTTTTAGGAAGATATAGTGACCCAGTCACCCCCAGAATCCTCAGGAAATATGCTCTGCCCCTCCCAGCAACCTCGCACCCTACTCCCCACCCCCAATATTACCTGGTAGCTACCACAAGCATTTTCTCACAGGAGTTATGCTGAGCTCAGGACTGGTACAAGTAAGACTTCTGATAGGATATCCAATAGGATGCTCAAGCATGAAAGGGCTACAAATCTGCATTGCGGAGCTCATCAAGATCTCTTCTCCCCAACCTACTACTCTTCTGAAATGTATTAATTCTGTGGAAGAGCCCACCACCCTATCAGTCTCTCTCCCAGCTTCTTAACCTCTTCCTTAGCTTGACTCTTCTCTCAGCTGAAATTGCCCTATTCAAAAAGAGAGCCAATGATCTTTTTAAAAATAGATTTTGGTTTTTATCTTTGATTTTTACATTGACTAGATGTCCCCCAGTAGCCTTCCCCCTCTCCTAGAGAGACATGCCTTATAACAAAGAAATTTTTTTTAAAAAAGAAAAATAAGAAAAAAATCAACAAAATTTAGTAGTTAGAAAAAATCAGGGGCAGCCAGGTGGCACAGTGGATAGAGCACTGACCCTGGATTCAGGATGATCTGAGTTCAAATCCGACCTCAGACACTTGACACTTACTAGTTGTGTGACCCTGGACAAGTCACTTAACCCTTATTCTCCCCCCCCCGAAAAAAGAAAGAAAAATCAGATGTTATATTTAATTTTCTATACCTGTGGAACCTCCAATACACACACACCAAAACTACTAATACCACCATCACCACCTTCTCTATAATCTCTATAAAAGAACAGGTGGAAATATCTTCTTATTTCTCCTCTTTGAAAGGTGCATGCTCATTCTTTACAATTTTGGAAGAACTATGTCAAGGATCTCAAAATTGCCCAACCTGATTATCTTTTTAAAGTCCTTCTTCACCTTGATCCCTTTGTTATATTTGACATTGTTGATTCCTCTCTGGGTTGCCACAAAATATGTCACCTATAAAAACTTCCTTATCAGCCCATTTAAAAAATGTTGAAACAGAATTTTCTAACCTGTTTAAAAATATTCTAAATGAAAAGTTTCAATGGTTTTTGAACCTATTTGCTAAAAATATAGAAAATTCAGCAGCTTCCAATTAGTTTGCAAGAACAACTGATTGGCATCAGAAAAGAAGAAAATGTACTAGCTAAATTTGCATAATTGGTGGATGGAATTGAAAAATCAACCTCATGATTTAATAAGCACAGCCAACAATGTGCTTCTTTCACTTGTGACTATGTATCTTTGTGAAGTGTCTTTTTTTCTACTATGACAGAAATTAAAATCAAGTATTAAAAGATACTGTATTGGAACTGGAACTCTATTGGACCAATATTGTCATTGGAACTAACCTTTTGATCACTATATCACAAAATTTTAAATCAAGATTTTCTGAAATAATGAAGTATATTTAATTGCCCTTGCTAAAGTCACATTATTAATAGTTCTGTAGTATACTAACAATATTTCTGTGAGAGCAAAAAGTATATATACTATTACTAAATAAAATCCTTTTCAAAATACTTCATCTTTATCCGATCCTTTAAAATCTGTTTCATGTAAGTTTTATAATATGTATAATATTAATACAGTCATATATGTATATAATTTATGAATTAGTAAATACCCACCTATTGGGGATCCATGCTTAATTTTTATTTTACTGCTAAGGGGTGCCCATCAAAATAGTTTGGATACCATTGCTTTAGACAATATAACAGAACATAGGACTGGCTGGGAAATAATTGTAACCAATAGTCCCTTACTTCACCATCGCCTCTTAGTCCTTTAAAGGGCCAGGATTAGAGGTAGGAGATTTGTGAAGGAAAAGAAACTTCAGTCTAAGGGGGAAGGATTCCAACAGCAACCAATTCTTTGGATAGTGACCACCATTATGAAATAAAGGACATTTCACATGTACATGATGGAGAGAAGGGTCCTGCTCTTCCATTGGCCTTTTCAGACATGCCAACACACACCCAGATCATAAGCACCATTACTAATGCCATAGGGACCCATGTTTTCAAACCAGTGTTCCACAGACCACAGCAAAATTTTATATGTCTATAAAACTTTTCCTACTGATGATTCTTATTATTCAAAACTTAAAAACAAAAACCTGAGTCCTCTCATTCCTTCTCCTTCTTTTTTCATCCTGTGCAGCCCAGAGCTTAATATGTTCTTTTTCTCAGTTTCTGACCCTTGCCTGCTGAGCTAGAAAGGGTCATCTTGTTAAGGTTGTGGATGGTAGTGGAGTTCATGGGAAAGAGTTTGGATATTTCAGTCATCTAGCACAGGGCTTCTTAAACTTTTTCCATTTGCAATCCCTTTTCACCAGAAAAGTTTTTACACAACCCTGGGTATATAGGTATATAAAATAGGTATAACATAACCTTTTACTGTTGCCAAATTTTTCACATTCAGTTACACAACCCCATATGGGGTTGTGACCCACAATTGAAGAAGCTTTGATCTGGTATACAATCTGGGTTGGGGAACACAGATAAACACTATATTGACTCAAATTGGAAAGAGTGGTTTAGAGAATTATGTAATGATGTTATTCTCACAGCCAG
This sequence comes from Dromiciops gliroides, assembly GCF_019393635.1. Classification (NCBI taxonomy): domain Eukaryota; kingdom Metazoa; phylum Chordata; class Mammalia; order Microbiotheria; family Microbiotheriidae; genus Dromiciops; species Dromiciops gliroides. The sequence goes on along the minus strand of NC_057861.1, from coordinate 435,040,832 downwards.
ATCTGGGCAGTTGCTACAATGGGAGTAAAAAATCATGTCTCCCCTTTTCCTATCTGGAGACAGTGTCAAAGATTAAAGTCCTATACCAGGAGAATATACAGAATGCAGTATTCATGGAGTAACTAAATTCAAGGGGCAGGAAGGAGTCAGAAGAAGTTTATAGTGATATCCCAGTGCTGAGAAGGTCACACAGTATAGACCAGGGTAACTTAAGGGCAACAGCAAGATTTGGATAAATGAGTGATCTTTGATTTAGTGGGGTTTGTTGCTATTTTTGAGGTTTCTGAGAAAACTAATTCATGACCAAAAGAAGGATAGAGAGGATCACAGAAGACAAAATGGGCAATTTGATTACATAAAAAGTTTTTGTTCTCACAAAACAAATACATCAAAAATTAAAAGGGAAGTTCCAAAATCATTTAAAAAACAAAACAAACAAACAAAAAAACCTTTGCAGGAAATTTCTTGTTAAAGGTTTCAGTCCCATAATATAAAAGGGAGTGATTCAATTTTATAAGAATAAGAAACATTCTCCAGTTGACATATGATCAAAAGATATGAACATACAATTTTCTAAGATGGGAATTCAAATTATCAATAATCATAAGAAGAAAAAAGGCTGCAAATATGTAGAGAAATGCAAATTAAACTAACTTGGAGGCTCTACTTCACATCCATCAAATTATCAAAGTTGTCAAAAAAGGGAAGTGATGAATGTTGGAGGGGGAGGAGTGGGGAGAAAAGTCATATTAATGTACTATCGATGGAGCAATAATTGTTCCAGTCGTTCTGAAAAGCAATTCAGAACTATATCCCCAAATTCATTAAATTGTATGTACTCTTTGACCCAGAGATATTACTACTAGACATATTCCCCAAAGAGATCAAAGAAAGAGAAAAAAAGGAGTCATGTGTGCCAAAGTCTTTATAGTACATCTCTTGGGGCGGCTAGGTGGCGCAATGGATAAAGCACTGGCCCTGGATTCAGGAGTTCCTGAGTTCAAATCCGGCCTCAGACACTTGACACTTACTAGCTGTGTGACCTTGGGCAAGTCACTTAAGCTCCATTGCCCTGCCAAAAAAAAATATATATATATAGTACATCTCTTTGTGGTGACAAAGGACTAGAACATAAAGGAGAGCTCATCAATTGGAGAACAGCTACTGATGGTAAGTGAATGGATTGTATCTTTCTTTCTTTTTTTCTTTCTTTCTTTCTTTCTTTCTTTTTTTGGCAGGGCAATGAGGGTTAAATGACTTGTCCAGGGTCACACAGCTAGTAAGTGTCAAGCTTCTGAGGCTGGATTTGAACTCAGGTCCTCCTGAATCCAGGGCCAGTGCTTTATTCACTGCGCCATCAAGCTGCCCCCACATAATATATTTCTTATATCTGTCCCCTTTTCTTTCCCTCACACTGTCACCACCCTGAAGTGACCTTCATCACTTCTTTCTGGCTTATTACAGTGGCCCTTTTAAGTAGTCTCCTTGCCTCAAGCCTCTGCCCACTCCAACCAGCCCTTCACATTGCCACCAAATCTGTTTTTGTAAAGCTCAAAACTAACCATGTCACTATACAGTAAACTCCAATAGCTCTGTATGGACTCTTAGATGAACTATTATTTCATTTATTGTCTCAATCATTTTAATCTATATTTTATATATATATATATATATTTCTAATGTAATCATTATAGTAGTAAATTATATATTTTATAATTAGGTTTAATAAACTGGAGAAATCTCTTTCCTCCTAAGCAGTTGTTCAGACAGATGTACACATATAAGTATGTATGTATATATATGTGTGTATATTCCTAATTCCTTAGATTAACTCAATATTAGAGTTACTAGCTATACAAAACATTGATGATGTAATTGATAATAACAAAGAGACAAGTCTAGCAGTGAGAAAGAACATAGCCAGAATCATTTCTAACCAGAACTGTAACTGCAGATGACTTCTTTTTTCTGGAACTACAGATTTCAACCATTCAATTCCCTGAAGATATCTTATAAAGTCTCTTCTCAATAATTCCCTTTATCCTCTTCACAAGATAAAGTTTAAAACTGTTCCATCAGGAAAGAAATCTTATCCATCTTTTTTTTTTCCTTTAACCTCTCCAACTTCTCTCTAGCCATTACTTTCAATAGACTCTGGAAATGGGTGATTACAACTAATATTCCATTTACTTCTTACTTAGATATAGCATCAGTATCTATAGTCTCTCTGGGAAAGCTTAGTGAAAAAGTTATGATATAAGTAAATATACACTACGATTCTTACTATTTATTTGACCTTAAGCAAGTCACTTTAACCTATTTTATTATGGCATAATGGGTAGGGAGTTGGCTTTGGAGTCAAGAAAACCTGAGTTCAAGTCCAATTTCTGGCATCTGTCTGTGACCCTGGACAATTCACTCCCTCTAAATGACTCAGATAACTCATTAGTACTAATAGTTGCTCTCAGAGTTGCTGATATGTATCAATGGAGGAGTTTTCACATGGAGGTGCCTACATGAATGAAATTACAGGTCCAGACTCCTTACCCCCTAAAAATGATTAGTTCCGTTTCACAGACAGAGAAACTGGGGCACAAGGAAATAACAGTAAATGATAAAGATAAAGATAAAAATAGATCCCAATAAAGAGTGCAGTAAAAGCATTATTCAGATCTCAGATTCTTAATACTAGAAGAATGAACACATCAATTGACACCAAAAAATTTTATAATTTTACTTTGACATAAAAATTTTCATCATGTCTCTATTTTCTTTGCCTTATGGATGAAAAATATGCACTGTATCAATTGACTTGACTTGGTCCTTCAAGGTATTCTTAAATCCCAGTCCTCCTTTTAAATTGCTACCCAGTGTTCAGTTTGGTAGAATTAATTTGTTTATGCCTTTGGACATGAGAGTTGAGTTGACAATAGATTCTGCATATTCAAAAGGACCGTCCCCATAGCACCCAACTCCAGGGCAATAGTCAGCACAACGAGCTGTCAAAACTATCTCAAATTTCCTCTTTAAAACACTTTAATACCACTATAAATATTAATGAAATGTAAAATGTTTACGGGAACGCAGTGATCAATAATGCAGCTTTTTATGAGTGAATAGCCATAAATAATATTTTTACTAGTAGAGAAAGGGGGGTTTTTACTATTCAAATACATTAAAAGCATGACTTGCACACTTTGGAATGCTATTAAAAAAGTCTGCCTATTTTTATTATTTAGAAGAGTTGTTATATACAACTTATGTGCACATATTGGAACACACACATTGACGTCCTATGGCCAACCAGTCATAGATATTCTTTTTATTCACCCCAGTGCCTGACACACAGTAGATCTTTAATAAATATTTGTCAATTGATTTCTTCCTAATGATATTGATGATGCTTAAAGTCCAGCCAAATGTAACTATCCAATACTCTATAGTTTTTGTTCTGAATTAACTGGAACATTTTATACCTCACCCAAGTCAACTATAGGACTGCCAGCTGGTGCTGGACAAGTCTAGTCATGAAGATATACTGAGATCATGAAAGGAAAGATGGTAACCACTTGCTGACACATTTTGCTAAGTGTTTTACATGCATCTTCTCTTTGGCCCCTCACAAAAACACTGGGAGATAGGGAGTCTGAGTATTATTATCCCCAGTTGAGAAGTGAGGGAACTAAGGCTCAGAGAGATAGGTAAAGAAACATGCCCAAGGTCTCACAGTCTGTAAGCAACAAAGCCCAAACTTGAACTTATGACTCCATATAATGGGTTATTTTCCAGGGCTGGACCCTGTGCTGGTGTGCAACAAAGAGGAAAGGAAATTGGCTATGAAACAAAGAAAACTTGTTAATATTACTTTTTGACAAATGCATGTATCTTAATACCAGAAAACACTGCTCTCCATGTCCCATGGGTATTTATTTTGCCATAAGTCAAGTACCATGTGTTACAGTCCTTGCCCAAGGCTGGCAGTGAATTACATTAAAGGGAATGCAATTTCCCAAACTCATAGGGACATATATAGGCCTTGTGCCATTGCTGCTCTATCTACAATTCCACACTGCAAATTTCCAGACTATGACTATGTGATGCTAACACAACCACTAGGAAAATTTTTTTTAATGAATAAATTAATTTTGTCTTTAAACCACCCAAATATGAGTTTTGTTAGATTTTGTTGTAGTTTTATTCTTTGCCACTCTTCAGCTCCCTTTTATACATTGTCTTCTCCCATTATAATAGAAACTTCTTGAGGGCAGGGCCTGCCTTGCATCTGGTATTTGTATTCCATGCTTGGCATGAAACTGACTTGCCTTGACTTGACTCTAGTGATGCAGAGACACATTCTTCTTTCAGGATGAAACAAGTGTAGCCAGACTATTGACCCAACCTCTCCATCCAGTAAGCAGGCAGGCAGATAAGCCATTGAATTTATGGGGTGATCACAGAAAATAGAATTATGTTCTAGGTGTTTGGGAAGACCTGGTTTTTAAAAAAAGGCAAATGTGATCAATGCCTGAACAGAGTTGCAACAAACTATGCAGAAGAATACAAGTGCTTCAGCTGGTCTTTAGATCTGGGCAGGTCAAAAGCTTTTAGACATGCATCTCCAATTACCAGTGATAGAAATGACCCCTGAAAAACTAGCCAAATAGCTGCTTAACTTCAAAAAATATGTTTTGGGAAACAAACGTACTCAGAAATACAGACTGTATTCTTAAAGCTACACTGAGTAAGGGGCCTTAATTCAAATCATTTCCAAATGCAGGATCTGTGAACCATGCACAGGAACAAAGCTTCTTTCATTTACCTTGGAGGCAGAGATGCACAAGGCCTTTCAACTTTCTTGAAATCCTCCTAGTGTGGCAGCCAACTGACCATAGGCAAGGAATAAGACCAGTTGGAGCATTGTGCTGCTCTTTCTTCTCAGCGATGCTGCCTTCAATGGAGTTCTTTCTGAAACTGGAACAGCCTTGAAAAATGGAGCCCTGGGTTATTCTCAGGCCCCATGCAATGGCTGACTATGATGGGTCATTGCTACCAAGTATTATTGTTGATGGCATGGGATGGATCTTGTAACACACAGCCTTGTATCTTTCCTTCTTTGCATCTCCCGATGATCTGAGAACCAGGGATTTGGAATCCTTTCCTACCACAAAGAATTCCTGGGTTTTCTGGAGAAAATAAGGGAAAGATCCAGGCCCTCATGAGTGAGAGCTGATGACCACATGAGTGAAAATCAGAGTTCTATTCTAGTCTTAAGCAAAGATGCACAGCTCTCCTTTCATCATAAGCTAATAATTTCTCCTTTCCTCTCCTTAAGCTATATGCTCTGTGCTGATAGCATTGGGATCAAGAACAGGAGCCTTTGTAGACAGCTATACACACTTCCAAACTCTATCCCAAAAGGCAGATTCTGTTGAATTGCCCTCCTGTTTCATGCATAGGGAATTCTTTGTGAGGCCTCTTAGCCAAAGAGCAACTAGGGCAGGACAAATGAGGCCTTTCCCCTGGGATATCTCCAGATAGTTCAGGCTTGAAGCCAGTGTTATATATAGCTGCTATAATAGGTTAACATTTGCACCTAGAAACATTTGTACCTAGTAAGGTGATGGAGGGTGCTGGCAGCCTTGTTAGGACTTTTTTCTCATTACCTCCCCACCCCCATCAAAGAGGCTAAGGCAATGAGATAAGCAAGACACACATGCAGTAGCACTTGTGCTCCTTCATCAAGTAGTTAGTAATTAACTAAAACAGGAAGCTACCAGTTGATGTGCTTCTCTCCACCCCCAATCCTAGGACAACAGCTTCCACTTGTAACTCCTCTCTAGATTGGTTCCACCCTTCTTCTCCCTAAGGTGGCCTCCCCAATAGCAGCATTTCAGAGAGTAAACCTGGAGTGTGTAGACAGGGTGGGGTCCAGACATCTCTCTCTTCAGAAGGGCTTCATGTCCCGTGATCCAGAGTTTCTCCCTTAGATCTCTTCCTAACCTCTGGATTTGTCTTAAAAAGTTGACTGGAGGGTATATTGTATATTGTTTATCTTAAGCATGTTTTGTGGTGCTTGTCCCCTGTTGTGAGTGGGAACAAAGCCAGTGTGTTGGTATAATAAGTGATCAAGCATGCCCAGTGCCCTTACTCATCTGTTCAAAGGCTACAACAGATGCAATGATTCATGGTTTAGTGTGATTTTCATGTCTTTGTATTCTTTTGTGAAGAAATATTCACAACAACTATGGCCCACATGAAGAATCCTTCATTTTGGGTTCTAAGATTTGAGAAGTCATCTTTCATATCAGAGCCTCATATCAGCATTTGGTAAACCCAGCCCTTAGGGGTGGGTGTGTGCCTTGCCTCATTGCCTTAATCTCTCTCATAAAAGGGAGAAGGAAGTTCTTTTTTTTTAATCTTAATATTATTTTATTTTTTTCCAGTTACATGTAAAGAAAATTTTCAACATTTGTTTTCATAAGATTTTGAGTTCCAAACTTTTCTCCCTCCCCAAGACAGCAATCTGATATGGGTTATATATGTACAATCACATTGAACATATTTCTGCATTAGTTATGTGAAAAAAGAATCAGAACAAAAGAAAAAACCTCAAAAAGAAGTAGAAATTATGGTTCAACCTTCATTCAGATTCCACAGTTCTTTTTTCTGGATGTGGAGAGCATTTTCCATCATGAGCCTTTTGGAACTGTTTTGGATTATTGTATTGCTGAGAAGAGCTAAGTCTATCACAGTTGATCATTGCTCAATGTTGCTGTTACTGTGTACAATGTTCTTCTAGTTCTGCTCACTTCACTCAGCATCAGTCCATTTAAGACTTTCCAGGTTTTTCTGAAATCTGCCTGCTTGTTATTTCTTATCTTACAATAGTATTTCCTTACATTTATATACCACAACTTGTTCAGCCATTCCCCATTTGATGGGAATGTCCAATTCTTTGTCACCACAAAGAGAGCTGCTATAAATATTTTTGTTCATGTGGGTCCTTTTCCCTTTTTGATGATCTCTTTGGGATACAGACCTAGTAGGGGTATTACTGAGTTAATTCACAGCCCCATAGCCCTTTTGGCACAGTTCCAAATTGCTGGGGAGAGGGATGTTCTAACGAGGCCACTAGTACCATCCAGTACTCTGCTGGCTCTCGGTACTAGAGATGCTGATACAGCTCAGTTTCTGGGTATAAACATTAACCTTCCACCAATGTGGAGGCTGTATTTCTATTTACCAAGTACAGCAGTTATTATTTTATTGGCTTCAAGGCTGAATCATTAAAAAAGTTCTCCTCATTGCTGAAATTATAGCTCAAGGCAATGGGCTTCTGTGAGGGGCAGAGTTGGTGCTAGAATTTTGGGGAGGAAAAATATCTGTTTCCCTTCTTGCTTTAAGAGAGCATATACATGGTTACAGATTCTCTTAAGGGAGTGATATGGAGGGAGAGAATAGACTTTAGAAGGCAGACGTATAGTATAAAACTGACTTCTCAACCTGTTCCTTGTCAACCTGTCTAGCTTGCCTCCCTAGAGACTTTGGGGATTTCCCCTTGAGTGAGATCAAGTTCTCTCTCTGTCTCTGTCTCTGTCTGTCTCGGTCTCTGTGTCTTTCTTTCTGTCTTTGTCTCTGTCTCTCTGTGTTTTTCTCTCAGTCTCTGTCTTTGTGTGTGTCTCTGTCTCTGTCTCTGTCTCTCTGTCTCTCTGTCTCTCTGTCTCTCTGTCTCTCTCTGTCTCTCTGTCTCTCTCTCTGTCTCTCTCTCTCTCTCTCTCTCTCTCTCTCTCTCTCTCTCTCTCCTCTATCTTGTTCCCAGTGGAAGATCTCATTCACCCTGTATGTTATGTGGAATATTCCAATTTATATCATTTCTCTGATTTCTATTTGCTATCTGTTTGGATAAATAAGTTTTCTCTCTATTCACTATTTGTGAAGGTTTTTTGTGTGACAAGCATTTGGTGGATATAAGCTATAGCTCTTCCTCTTTGAGAGATAGCAACCAAGAAATACAGCTTGAATTTAAGGGAAAAAATCATTCCTCTAAGCTAGCATTAGTTGGGGGCAGGGGGAGAGACTGCCAGTCCAGTGTCCCCTTTTCCTGCTCCCTTCCAGGCAGAAATCAAAGGCTCTTTTGGAGAGAGATGGGCAAGATTTCAGAGATACCTGCTTCCCTGTGGACCACATTTAAACCAACCACATGGACATATACATAATATACACATGGGAAGCGCATACAATTGACATATAAATTGATAGGTAGAAATCTAGCCTCCACTTTGGTGGAATGAAGAGCATTCATTCATTCACTCATGGACCATTTCAGCAGCCTCCTAACTGATCTCCTTGCTTGAAGTCTCTCCTCCCTCTCCAATCTCTCTTCTACTAAGCCGCAAAAGTCATTTTTCTAAAGCATAGATCTGACCATGATGCTCCTCTACTCTCTTTTACCTCCAATGCTCTGTTTGGCATTTAAAGTGATCAAGTATTCTTGTGACCAGAAGCTAAACAAACTGATGAGTCTGAAATCTGCATGAAGCCTGGAAGGGAATGTGGTCAGTCTCTATCACCATGGAGAATGTGGAGAGGGTGGTCATGGATTGATAGCATCTCTGTCTTTCATGTTTTAGTCTCTCAGTTTCCTCATCCATAAAATGAGGCTGTTGGACTAGTTAGCCTGTGAGTGTCAAGTATCTGAGGTTGAATTTGAACTCAGGTCCTCCTGAGGCCAGTGCTTTATCCATTACGCCACCTAGCTGCTGAGACTACTTATTTTTGTCTTTTTATCTATAGTGCCTACCATGGTACCTTGCACAGAGTAAGTGCTTAATTGAATTGAATTCCATTGCATTATACCATCACAATTCTTATAAAAGGCCCCAAAATGGCACAGATAAATTGATGGAAACAGAATTAACACTGATTTGAGGGGAGAGGGTAGAAGGTATGACCCTAACCTTCTAGGCTAGGTGTTGAAAAGCATAACCTACCCTGCCATGACACATGCCTGGATGCACTTGAGGTCTGACCTAGGCCAGAATTTTTTCTCTTTTTATGTTGAGATATAAGCATCTATCACTGTTTCCAGATTCTACATTCTATTCACTCTCCATAGTACTCATACACAGATGCACATTCCTTGAAATTTCCCCTGCACACAATAAAGGAGATGGCTCTACCACATAACTACCTACCACATAAGTGATTTAGGATGGTGATGTATTTACTGTGAAAGATATTTTCAAATTCACTTGAGAAAAGAAACAGGGAAGATCAGGAAGTTGGGTGTAATGATCTCTAGTTCTAACATTCTATGATTCCATAGTATGAGTATAGTTTTATATCAGTGGAAGTACTTGGACGAAAACCTATTGACTACTAGATTTTGGGTGACCTGGCTGCTAAAGATCATTAGAATTCCATCTGATGCCCTGAAGCCTACATGGTAAGTGTTAGTAGAAAGGAGAATCCATTTTTCATCCAATTGTGCCCTTAATGCCTTAACCTAATAATAGTCAAGATGGCAGCCAACCTAGCAGCCAGTTCAGGTCCAATAGCTACTTGAGACATGAGGCCTGACTTGGTACTCAGTTTTTCCCAACTGCTCTGTAGGGGTGTCATTCACCTGGATCCCTCCAACCACAAGTCAGTGCAGCAGGAAGCCAGGATATAAGAATTGGTCTAGATGGGTGGCTCTCACTGTAAACAAGAGCCCCAGTATTCAATTTGGTGATGCTGGGTGAAGGAGTTGGACAGGAGGACTTCAGTGAGACCCAGTGATCACCATGAGCTCCTGCTCATCCTTAAAGATGAATCAATGTTCCATAATCTTCTTGGAGGCCAACAAGGCCAACAATTTTTCTTCAACAGAATTTTCACCCCCGAGATATCAAATGTGACTACATTTAAAGAGAGAGGGAGGAAGGGAAGAAGAAAGGAGAAAGGAAACATACAGACATACAGAGTTAGAGAGTGAGAGAGAGAGAGAGAGGTGCATTGTGTCCTGTGCACTAACTGTGCCGTCCCACTCAATCTGAAGAAAAGGAAGACACAGATGGTCTGGATTGGGGGAAGCAATCACTGACCCGTGACACATCAAATGGCAATCCCTAGCTCATCTACCATTGGCACAGAGATAAGAAGAAAACTCAACTAGAACAGGGACGCTCAAGGTACACTTGGGATTAACAAGAGTAATTCCAAGCTACAATCTAAAAGGGGAATTGATCACTCTACAAACATTTATTAAGCATCTACTGAGTGCCAGGCACTCAGCACTCCTAGGTGCTGAGGAGACAAAGGTAAAGAATGAAACAATCTTTATTCTCAAGGAGTTCACAACCCAATCAAGAGAGAAAACATGTATGTATATATGACTATATGCAGAATAAATTCAGAACAAGATGTTGAAGAATATATGTGGGGCATAGAATATGGCAGAATTAGGCAAAGAAAAAATGAAATATGAAAAGCATTCCTGCTATCTGGTAGGTGAGCTCTTGAGGAAAGGGATGATGTTTTCTCCCTTCTCCCTTTGTCACCATAAACCCCACTTCTATGGACGTGTCTCCTGAAGTCTGCTTCCTGAGTCTCCACTCTGAGGCCCAGAGTTTATGGAGTGCACCATCGGTTTTCAGTGCCCCAAACCTGACTGTTGTAGTTTTGAGAACAGTGAAGGTCCAGTTCTTACAGTGTTTGTCTTCTGTTTTTTTTTTTTTCCCCATAAAGTCAGGATGCCTATAGCAAGCAGCCTAACCCACCCAAAGTGCTTGTCCATGGTCATGGTGGACAGACCCTGCATGCCGAGGAGCTGGAGTCAGTTTGTATCTTGTATTTGAAAAAAAGACTGGAGAATTCTGTTTCCTCAGATTGTGTGACTCCTCAATCCTTGACCCTAAATTTAGCTTCCTAAATCTCTACAGGCACCTGCCTCCAATTAGCTCAGGGGGATCTGACCTTCTGGGTGCTCAGATGGCGTAACCACAGAGGCTCCAGTGGCCAACTTGAAGCCAGGGCTAAGAATACAAAGCATTTCCAGGAGCATTCCCCTCCCTTGACCCTAGATTAGCTATGCAGATGAAAGACAAAGAGGGTTTAGTGGACCTGAACGATGAATGCATCAGACTGGAGTCATAAGACTGAGATTCTCTTCCTGACTCAAGCTGTGAGACTATGAGCAAGTCACATTCCCTCTTGAGGCTTCTCTCCTCTAACACCCCAACTAGCTCTGATAGCCAGTAGAAGGTAAACTTCTCGAGGGCTACTATAATTTTAATTTTGTCTTCATCTGCCTAGCAGAGTATCTGGTTGAGGGCAAATGCTTAATAAATACCTTTTAATACAGGTAAATTGAGTATGATTTTAAGAGTGCTCTCTCTCTCTCTCTCTCTCTCTCTCTCGTTTCTGTTTGTCTGTCTCTGACTCTCTCTGTTTCTCTGCCTGTCTGTCTGTCTCTGTCTGTTTTTCTCTCCTTGCCTACTGGGTCTCAGGGTAAGTGCTTAATAAATACTTTTTAGTTCAATTAAATTGAACATGGTTTTAACAGATTTCTCTCCTCTTTTGTTTCTGTTTGTCTCTGCCTCTCTCTGATTCTCTCTGTTTCTCTCTGTTTCTCTGTCTCTGTCTGTCTCTCCCTGCACTCTGGGTTTCTCTCTCTCTCTTTGTGTGTGTGTGTGTGTGTGTCTTTGTCTCTCTCTCACACACATGCACACACACACACACACACATCTGCTTGCTGGGATCAGAGGACCTGAACCAAGATATGCATGTGTGTGATCTGATATAAGGAATTATGCAAATGGACTCTTGATACTGAGGTTGATGGTAGACTTTATAGAATTCCAGTGAGATAATGGCCATAGGTTACTTGACAGAAGCCACTTCTACTCAGCCTCTCTCCACAAAACACCCTATTCTGATTGCTGACCCTCACATACACCCATACTATGTCTGTTCCTCTGAGTATTGCTTCTCAAGGGTATTGCTTCCTATGAGACTGATGTTCCAAGGACATTGAATTTATCTTTTCCCTGATACAGCAAAAGAAAAAAAGAAAAACAAATTAGGGAATACAGATTTGTGTGGTTTACAGGGGGAGAGATGGCCGGCCCTCTTTTATATTCTGCCAAGATGAAAGAGAAACATCAGCCTTGATCCTGCTAGAATCCTCTGTGGGATGACCACCCTGGAAGTCACTAGGGGCTAGCATGTGGAAAGATGGCAGGAGCAGGCCTGTGATTTGATTCAATAGCCTGATGCAGATTTTCCATATTACTTAGGGAGAGGGAAAGGAAGAAGGAAAATTCAAACCCAGGTCTTTCTTAATTCTAGATTCCGAACTAAGTGCCGTAATGGATAGAGCTACCCCACCTGAAGTCAGGAAGACTTGGGTTCAAATTTAGCCTCAGACACTTACTCTCTGTGTGACTCTAAGTCACTTAACCACTGCCTGCCTCAGTTTCCTCAACTGTAAAATGAGAACATTAATAGCATCTTCCTCCCAGAGTAGATGTGCAGAACAAATAAGATAATATATGTAAACTCTTAGCACAGTGCCTGGCATATACTTGGCACTCAATAAATGCTTCTTCCTTTCCCTCTCCTACCCTTCTTTCCACCGTTCCATGTTGTCTCCCATTGGAGGGGTAACAGTTTATTATCTGGTTCATGTCACGTTTTATCTACATTATAAACTAAAGAAGTTGGATCTTCATTTTCCAGTGATTATAACTTCAAAGATGCCATTCCTAAACTCCAGTCAGAAATACCGAAGGGGGAAAGGGTAAAGGGAGCAATTAAGTATAATGGGTGCATGGTGGCATGTATTCCAGATGAAACAGCTGAATCTTCTATCTGATAAACAATGGGACAGAAAGTTTACACAGAGAGTAGGAAACTTTATTCCACTCTTCAGAGCTTTAAGGCTAAACTCAGGATATTGCAATAATCTCTTTGGTGAAGGATCCTGTTGCTAATTATTTTGATTTTTGTTATTTGGGTTTCTGTGACTGTAGCTCTTGGTTTCTTGGCTTAGCAGACATAAAAAGAGATGCCATTTATCTGGAAATCACTTCAGTGTCCTGTCTTGGAAATTATTCTCTTTCTCTCCCTCTGAGACCAAATGAGATACTATTTGTAAAGCATTTAGCACAGTGCCTGGCACATTGTAGGCTTAATAAAACTTAATAGATGTGTATTTTCTTCCCTTTCCCTCTACATGTTTCTAGCCTCCTATATCTGAGCCAAATATTTATAATAAGGTAAGGAGGTGATCTTATGGGTAGCTAGGAGGCTCAGTGCTAAGAGTACATGGATTTTTTCCTCATACCAACAACATGCCTCTGGAATGAATGGTCAGGTTCAATTGGAAATTGACAATATTTATTTATTTATTTATCGAGGCAATTGGGGTTAAGTGACTTGCCCAGGGTCACACAGCTAGTAAGTGTTAAGTGTCTGAGGCTGGATTTGAACTCAGGTCCTCCTGACTCCAGGGCCGGTGCTCTATCCACTGCGCCACCTAGCTGCCCCAGAAATTGACAATATTGATGTCAATATCAATAGAATCTAAAATTGATAGAATATAGAGGAACATAAATTCTTCCTCACTGCTACCTTTTAGCTAATCTATAATATATGTTTACACAGATAACATGTTATCTATGTATATGCATGTGTATAAAGGTATAGATGTATCTATAGATAAATGTCTATAAAACTATCTAGATAGATCTACAGATCTATCATTTTCATCCTTCTTTATCATCTCTATATCTATCTATGTACCATTTCTATCTATATCTATCCATCCAGTTTAGAGACATCAAGAATGAGGAACAACAAATAGGCCAGTGACTGGAACCCTAGAGAGTATATACAGAGGGTTAAATAGGAAATAAGACTGGATAAGTAGGTGGAGACTAAATCATGGAAGGTTTTAAATGCCAGACAAAGGCATTTGTATTGTAACCTAAAGGCAAGAAAGAATCATTACAGACTTTTGAGTAAGGGAATGACATAGATCTGTGGGTTTTTTTAGAATATTAATTTGGCAACTCTGGCAGATGGGTTGAGAAGCAAAGATAGCATTTTCCAATTGTCAGATTTTAAACACTGTCTTCACATTTTCAATACAGAAAAAAATAAATTCTCCAACTTTCAGTAAGCTTATGAAGACCTATTTTGCACATATGCCTGCCTACAGAGTTTAGAATACATAAACATAATACATTAATTTGTAAGCTCAACTGCATGGAACCATCACATTTCTGAACCAAATGGGACCTCTGGAATCTTCTAGCTTAACCCCATGCCTAAAGGAGAAATTATCTCTATCATATCCCAGACAAATGATCATCCAAACTCAAATGGGCATCCAAATTTAACATTTTCCACAACAGAGAGCTTGACATACTTGTGTGGGAAGCTACTTGATTGACGGATAATGGGATGTTATCACACATATTTGTGCATTCACACAGTTTTGCACTTTTAGCCATCTAGGTAAGTGTGTCTTTGTGTATGTGTCCCACTAATGTAAGTACATATAAAAAATGTCTCCATATTCTGGTTCAAAAAACAAAGTGAAAAGAAAGTCTTCAATCCAACCATTCTGGCAAGCAATGTGGAACTATGCCCAAAAAGCTATGCAACCGTACATACCCTTTGACCCAGTAATGCCACTACAAGGTCAGGATCCCCAAGGGGTCATAGAAAAGGGAAAAGGACCCACATGTACAAAAATATTTATAGCAGCTCTCTTTGTGGTGGCAAAGAATTGGAAATCAAGGAAATGCCCATCAACTGGGGAATGACCGAACAAGTTGTGGTATATGAATCTAATGGTATTGTGCTATAAGAAATAATGAGTAGGCAGATTTCAGAAAAACCTGGAAATTCTTAAGTGGACTGATGCTGAGTGAAGTGAACAGAACCAGGAGAACAGTGTACACTGTAACAGCAACATTATACGATGATCAACTGTGATAGATTTGGCACTTCTCAGCAATGCAATGATCCAGGACAATTCCAAAGAACTCAGGATGGAAAATGTTCTCCACATCCAGAAAAAAAGAACTGTGGATTCTGGATGTAGATTGAACCATACTGTTTCTACTTTTTGGTTG
Organism: Dromiciops gliroides; assembly: GCF_019393635.1. Lineage (NCBI taxonomy): Eukaryota > Metazoa > Chordata > Mammalia > Microbiotheria > Microbiotheriidae > Dromiciops > Dromiciops gliroides. The sequence continues at coordinate 435,025,707 of NC_057861.1, read as the reverse complement.
CTTTTCTTTTCTTTTTTGAGTTTTTTCCCTTCATTCATATTCTTCTTTCACAACATGACTAACGCAGAAATATGTTTAATGTGATTGTACATATATAACCTATATCAGATAGGTTTCTGTCTTGGGGAGAGGGGAGGGAAAAGAGGGAGGGAGAAAAAATCTGGAACTAAAAATCTTATAGAAACAAATGTTGAAAACTATCTTTACATGCAATTGGAAAATAATAAAATACTTTTATGATTTAAAAAAAGAAAAGAAAGTCTTCAGATTATAGGGACTTTACAAAATGGACAGCTGTAGACTTTGTTTTTAAAAAATATTTTATTGATATATTTTGGGTTTGTATCATCTATATCTGAATATATTCCTCCTCCTCACTTGTCAAGGGAGCCATCCCTTGTAACAAAGACTGAAAAATGAGAGATGAGGGAAAGCATTTCTGCAAACCAAATCAACAGATCAACTGTCTGACAGTATATATCATTTTCCATACCCATTGTCCCCAGGCTCTGCAAAGAATGAGAGGAGGTACATTGTCTCGTCTTTTCTCTGAGACCAAGTGTGGTTATTTCAACAACACAGGGTTCAATTTTATTTAATTGGTTTTTACATTTACATTGTTGCAGCCATTGAATATGTTGTTTTCCTTGTTCTGCTGGCTTCCCTCTGCACCAGTTCATACAGGTTCCTCCTCCTCTTAATTTTTCATATTGATCATTTCTTACAGCACATTACATTTCTGTACATTTATAGCACATTTCTTCATCACAACAATTATTTAGCCATTCCCCAATACACAGACATCTCTTTAGTTTCCTGTTCTTTGCTACCACAAAAATGGACTACTATAAATATTTTGGTAAATATCTACTCATATCCTTTCTAATAATTATTTTATCCTTAAGAGATTTCTACTCCTCACTTTTTGTGAATTTGAGAAGTTACAAGGTGAGAAAGTTTAGAAACCTCAAGGATATTAAGAGAAAAAAAAACTTTGATAGAAAGAGATAATGTTGCCTCCTTGTACATTATTCCCCCCTTTCCATTCAACAACTCATCATCTGGAGACAGTCAGCCCTGTCTAGGGTTTGTTCCATATTAAAGAGGAGTTGAGCACAGGGAGACAACATCTTTCATCCTTCCTGAGCTGCTGTACCATGCCTGCTCATACATATGGATTCCAGCCCACACAGTAGATTAGACAGGACTGGCAAACATGAGCACATGCCAATAAACACTCGGAAACCCGGATCTGAACAAAACCTATTACCAATAAAAGAATAGGAGTCTGAGGAAGGACAGAAAAGTGCTCGCTTGGAAGGAGAATGATAATGATTGCTTTTACAAGGCTGTCTCCCTGTCTTGAAGCATCTCGGGGCATCTTAATAACAAAACCACCAGAAGGAAAGATCGATGTCTGAGTGAGTGGTAGTCCCCAAATGCTAGTTACTTATGGGTTTTAGTTTGGTTTATGTGTAGTCTGAGGTCATGAAGCCTCAAATAACGCAGCATGAGCAGAATACTAAGTCTTAAAGGAATGGAGAGGAGAGGAGAAAAAATTGTCATAGAGTTTATGCATTCTTCATCTAGAGAAAGAACTGGTAATTAGAAGTATGCATAGAATAATTGTACATTATGCATGCACACATAAATGCATACATATATATATGCACATATATGTATACAATATATTTACACATACCTATTTGTGTCTAATGGTGGCCATCTCCAAGCAGGCAAGGAGGGAAGAAAAAAAAGAAAAAGAAAAGAAATTTACATGATAACTTTGTTGTATATTTAAAAGGAATAGCAAGTTGTACATAGTAGATTTATAGTTTCAGGTGAAATCATCTTTTATTATAATCTGTTATAGAAATGTTTTACTCCATAAATTAAAAATAAAGTATATTTTTTTAAAATAAAATTTATGCATTAAGGAAAGTGTCTGTCTGTCTGACAATAACTCACATGTATATAGAATTCTGTTCTGTCTTCACAATGACCTTGGGTTCTGGGTAGCATCTGCCTTAGAACCTTGGGGCTGGTTTCTCCTTGCACATGGTAGGAGCTTAATTAATGCTTATTGATTTGGATTAAAAGTTTCTGCATACATTGAGCTTCAATTGGATGCCTATCCCTAGCAAATTCCAACCCTTGCTCCTATAATTCTATTAGTTCATTGTTTCCCTCTCTACATTCTCAGAGGATAAGGCAGTGTTCCTTCTTGTCAAGATTAAACTTAAGAGTTTTAGGATTATAGATTTATGGCTGGAAGGAACCTTAGAGGTCATCTGGTCCAGAAGTGTCAAATTGGAAGCCCACAATGGAGTGGGGCCTGAACCTGGTTAAAATGTAATTGGTGGTGGGCAGTTAGGTGGAGCAGTGGAAAAAGCACCGGCTCTGGATTCAGAAGGACCTGAGTTCAAATTCAGTCTCAGACACTTGACACTAGCTGTGTGACCCTGGGCAAGTCACTTATGTAATTGGTGGGGGGTAGCTAGGTGGCACAGTGGATAGAGCACCAGCCCTGGATTCAGGAGGACCTGAGTTCAAATCCAGCCTCAGAAATTTGACACTTAATCGCTAAGTGACCCTGGGCAAATCACTTAACCCTCATTTCCACGCAAAAAAAACCCAAAACTAAAACAAAAACAAATACACATAGTTGGGAAATGTTTCACAAAAGAAGAAAAAATATAGTACAGCTTTAATAATGCTCATTTATGGTTTTATAAGTCAATAGAAAGTCTGCAGGACTTCATGGTTCTATAAACATTCATTAGTCCAGTCTAACCCTCCCATTTTACAGGTGACCTGTGGCCCAGGAGCTCCCATCAAAGAAAGGGCCTCACTTGACTCCCATAGACTCAAATACATCCTGACTCCAAAAAGAGGGATGAGTTTTCTCACTTCATTTTCTAGGTCATTATCCTTGCCCCAGAGTAACTAACTCTAGGGAGATAGTTAAAACAAAGCTTAAAAAGGGCTTGTGGGGGCAGCTAGGTGACTCAGTGGATAGAGCACCGGCCCTGGAGTCAGGAGTACCTGAGTTCAAATCCAGCCTTAGACACTCAACACTTACTAGCTGTGTGACCCTGGGCAAGTCACTTAACCTCAATTGCCTCACTAAAAAAAAAAAAAGAAAAAAAAAAGGCTTGTGCCCAAGGTCTCTTCCAGAAGAGGTCCTCAGAATGGATATCAGGCATAGGATTGCTGCTTTTTTTTTTTTTTTGCTCCACAGAAAATATCCAAGATTCAAAAGACTAGAGGGGGCACATTAACAGAGAAAACGTTTCAAGGAGCCCATTATACTTATTATACTCATTCTAGAACTCTAGGATAGAAGTTCTTTGTGGAACTTCTGAACACATATTGCACTCTCACCTCAGGCCTGAACTGTCTAACTATTCCAGGAAGGGTTCCACAATGCAGTCAATAAGCAGTTGGTCAATAAAGCATTTATTAAGTGCCTACTATATGCAATGGGCAGCTAGGTGGTGCAGTGGATAGTTATGGGCCTGGAGTCTAGAAGACTTATCTTCCTGAGTTCAAATCTGGCCTCAGACACTAGATGTGTCACCCTGGGCAAGTCACTTAACCCTGTTTGCCTCAGTTTCCTCATCTGTAACATGATCTTGAGAAGGAAATGGCAAATCACTCCGGTATCTTTGCCAAGAAAACCCCAAATGGAGACACTGAAGAGTCGGACGTAAGTGAAACAACTCAACAGCCACAACTATATGCAAAGGCATGGTTCTAAGCATTAGTGATACAAAGATGAAAAAGAAAGACAATCTCTCCCCTCAAGAAGCTTATAATATTGCGGGGGAAAGATCACACACACACACACACACACATACACACACACACACACGCATACACACACACTGCAAACGGAAGGGCAGAAGAATCCTGGGTCAGAGACAATATGGATAAATCCAAAGGAGAGCAGTCAGATGGGCAATGAAGAGACTGCTGGTCAATGTCCCATTCTTAAATGGAGGTCTGGGGGAGGAGCTCTTTGTTCCATCCTCCCATCCCAGGAGCAGAGGGCAAGGCTGATCAGACTTTGGATGATGAGCTTCCTGATGATGAGGCTCCTGGGAATATGATGAAGAAGGACAAAGTATTGTTTTCTTTTGGTCAATCAGATGATTTGGTAGCAATCACCTCCTCCTTCGAGAAACTCTCCTCCTTTTGGTCAAATATCACCCATCTCTGGAAGTCTTGACCCACCAAGCTTATTGCCAAGGTCAAAGAAGTTCATTTCTAAGGATTATTAGTCTCAGGCCTGGGTTACGGGAATAAAATAGCAAAGTCAAAGAAAACCCCCAGAAACTAACCATATACTTTTTTTTTTTGGTGGAGCAATGAGGGTTAAGTGACTTCTCCAAGGTCACACAACTAGTAAGTGTCAAGTGTCTGAGGCTGAATTTGAACTCAGGTCCTCCTAAATCCAGGGCCGGTGCTTTATCCACTGCACCACCTAGCTGCCCTTCACCTAACCATCAGTGCCAGGGAGAAAATTTCCCTCTTTCCTCCTCACCAATCATCCAAGGGAGAGAAAATACCAACAAAGAAACCCAAAAGAGAAGGGCCCCAAAAGAGCAGCTGATAAGTAGAGCCTCTCTTTATAGACCACTAGAGTTCCTGAAGAATAGTTTGTCCCCCTTGACAGTAAGTCAGTCAATATTCTTTTGTTTTGCGGGGCAGTGGGGGTTAAGTGACTTGCCTAGGGTCACACAGCTAGTAAGTGTTAAGTGTCTGAGGCCGGTTTTGAACTCAGGTCCTCCTGATTCCAGGGCCAGTGCTCTATTCACTGTGTTACCTAGCTGCCCCAGTCAGTCAATATTCTTTAAGTGCCTACTGTGTGCCAGACACTGTGTTACAGGCTGGGGAAAAAGTCATTTAATTTCAATAAATATTGATTAGGTACCTACTCTATGTCAGACACTAAGCAGTAGGGATACAGTGACCAAAAAGACAGTTTTTGCCCTCAGGGAGCTTACAATCTAATGGAAGAAGAAAATACATAAAAAGAAACTGAAAAGGATGGAGTTGATGAGGGAAGGGAGACATAATAGAGTCCCATTCAAGTTCAGAGAGTTCAAGTTGGTAGGAAATAATGTGATAGCTGGCCTTAGAGTCCTCTTTAAACAGAGGCCTTGAAAAGAGTTCTTTAGTGCACTCTATGGCCCTCTGATCAGAGGGGCAGAAGACACTGATGAGCCATGGGGACCAAAGCTGTGCAATCTTACAGGATGATGAGTTTAATAGCGATGAGCTTTCCATGATGACTCCATGTCATCATGGAGCCCAGTCCAAGGAGAGTCTCTGGGGAGAAATGAACTCAGTATCCAATCACGTTTTAGGACTAAACAGGAATTGCTATGCTCCTCAACAGGGGGCTAAATGCTCATGTCCTGCTCCCCCAAAACTCTCTCCTTAATGCTCTTCTCCTTTTTCACACTTTCTCCCTTGCCTGTCTCTTCCACTTTTGCAGTTTCTTATGATAATACATTACCTTTACACAAATTATTTCTAGCCCCAATCTCTTTCCTGAGCTCAGCTTCTTGCTAGATATTTACACCTAGATATCTAGCTGGTACTTCAAACTCAGACTGATGTCTGAAATTAAACTCATCATTCTACTTGTCTCCCTCCAAACCTTTTGTTGTTTCTGTTCAGTCACACCTGATTCTTCATGACCCAATTTGTGGTTCTCTTAGTAAAGATATGGGAGTGGTTTGCCATTTCCTTCTTAAGCCCATTCAACATATGAGGAAACTGAGGCAAACAGGGTGAAGTGACTTGCCCAGGGTCACACAGCTAGTAAGTATCCAAGACCAGATTTGAACTTAGGAAAAGGAGCCTTCCTGACTTCAGATCTGGTGCTCTATTTACTACACTACCTAGCTGTCCTGAACCTTTACCTCCTCCCAATTATCCTATGTCTATTGATATCACTACCATTGCCTCAGTAAGGCTCAAAACTTCATGGTCATCTTTGACTCACTTCTCCCTCACTTTCCACAGCTGCCAAAACCTACCAAGTATCCCTACACACTTGGTCTCCCATGCATTTCTTCATCTCTACATATACTGTCAGTGCACAAGTTCCTTTCCTCATCACCTCTTTTTTTTTTTTTCAGGTCAATAAGCATTAAGTGCCTTGTCCAGGGTCACCCAGCTAGTAAGTGTCAAGTGTCTGAGGCCAGATTTGAATTCAGGTCCTCCTGAATTCAGGGCCAGTGCTTTATCCACTGATCCACTGTGCCACCTAGCTGCCCCCTCCTCATCACCTCTTGCTTGGGTACCTGTAATAGGTTGGTTATCTTACCTTTATTTTCTCTCCTCTTTAATTTATCTTTAATTCACCTACCAAAATGAACTCACTCCATTTTTGTTATTGCCTCCTGAAATCCTCCACTGTGTTCAAGGCTCAAGTCTGATGCCAGCTCTTCCATGAAGCCTTCCTGCATATGTCTCCCTCACACGATTCCCCCTACTAAAAGCATTCCCTGCATTCTCAAATTTTCTTCCTCTTCCCCTTTAAAACAATGCCACTTTATGTTAGAATTATTTGTGTACAAACCTTATCTCCACCACTATTTGATGCCCCCAGAAGGTTGGTAACTCCTTGACACTAGAAACTGCATTGTTTTCTGTCTTTAAATCTCCAGTACCCAGCAATGTGTATTAAACATAGTGGTCAATTAATGAATCGTGGTGGAATTAAATTTTTGTTCCCTTTTTATAGATGAATCAGTCAATTCCCAGTGAGATTAAATTACTTCCCAATGGGGATGTAGTCTGGTAAGTCCAAGTCCTGCATTCTTTCCACTAAGCTATAACCACTGCCTATGTGTGGTTTCCATTCATTAAGACACAGGATATATACCTAAAAACCTGTAGTCAATTGTAATCAAAGTAAGGCATGGCATATATAGGAATTCAGTGCTAACTGTTCATGAGGATCAACTAATAATTTTTCTAAAATCAGATTTTATCATTAAAGGGAACTCCTAGCAAAGAACTCCTCTTACCTAAGCAGATTGGAGTTTGCTCTGCCTCTTGTATTCTTAGAGGTAGCTATGTGGCACAATGGGTAAAGCTTTGCGCCTGGAGTCAGAAATACTGAGTTTAAATATAGCCTCAGCCACTTACTAGCTGTGTGACTCTGAGCGAGGTACTCAACCACTTCCTGCCTCAGTTCCCTCAACTATAAAATGGGCATAATGGTCATACCTACCTCTCAGATTGTTGCAAGGATCAAATTATATAATATGTATAAAGTGCTTGGCACAGTGCCTGGTATATTGTAGGCTCTTAATAAATGCTTGTTTCCTTCCTTAGAGAGCTGGCCGGGTTACTGGAAGATCAAGTGACTTGCTCAGGGTCAGAGTTGGCAATTAATAAATCTTGCCAGTATGTACCAGATGTGGTATATGAACATGTCTCCCTTACCCTAAGGTTAGTTCTTTACCTGCTATGCCATGCCACCTCTCAATAAAATTATTCATATGACCTCATTTTTGCAGGGACTTCTCTCATTACAGTTTGCTTCATCATTTGTCCTAGAAAATAATTGACATTACCACTGCTGGGTTTATATCCCAAAGACATCCCCCAAAAGAGAAAAAGACCCATTTGTACAAAAATATTTATAGCTTCTCTTTTGTGGTGGCTAAGAATTGGAAATGAAAGGAATATCTGTCAATTGGGGAATGGCTAAACAAGCTGTGGTATATGATGGTGATGGAATATTATTGTGCTGTAAGAAATGACAAGGAGAGGGGCATCTAGGTGGTGCAGTGGATATAGCCCCGGCCCTGGATTCAGGAGGACCTGAGTTCAAGTCCGGCCTCAGACACTTAACACTTACTAGCTGTGTGACCCTAGGCAAGTCACTTAACCCCAATTGCCTCACCAAAAAAAAAGAAAGAAAGAAAGAAAGAAAGGAAGGAAGGAAGGAAGGAAGGAAGGAAGGAAGGAAGGAAGGAAGGAAGGAAGGAAGGAAGGAAGGAAGGAAGGAAGGAAGGAAGGAAGAAATGACAAGCAGGATGACTTCAGAAAGGCCTGAAAGACATGTCTGAAATGATGTATAGTGAAGTGAGCAGAACCAAGAGAATGTTGTGCACAGAGACAGCAATATTGTTTGATGAAGAACTGTGAATGAATTGACTATTCTCAACAATAACTATCTGCCTCCAAAGAAAGAATTGATATTGATGGAACAAACTGAAGCATCCTATTTTTCACTTTCATTTTTTCTTTTAATCAAATTTTCTTGTACAAAATGACAAATATGGTAATAATTTGCATAATCATACATGTACAACCCATATCTGATTGTTTGCTACCTCAAGGAGGAGATAGGGGAGGGAGGGAAGGAGGAATAAAAATTGGAACTCCAAACTATAAATAAAAATGTTTATTACATTAAAAAATTAGTTCAATAAAAACTCATACCATCAAAAAGTAAAAGAAAAGGAAAGAAGATACCTTTCACAGGAATAGCTAGGGAAGAATTCTTAACCAGAGGATGGAAATGATTTTCAAAAAAAGATAAAAGATAACTTTAAATTTATGAAACTGAAAAGCTCTTGCAAGAAGAAAATCAACAGCTAAGATAAGAAATGAAAATATCAATTGGGGAAACATTTGCATCAAATATCTCTTATGATAATTTACTATTCAGGTTATTAAGATAAAATTATAAAGCCAAAAGCTATGAGTACTCAAAGAACATAAGCAATAATAAAAAGAATAGTAAACTATTAATAGCTATATAAAATTACTTCAAATCACTAATAAGAAGAGAAAGAGAATCAAAACAACTTTAACTTTTTACCTCATATCCATCAAATTGATAAAGATCACAGAAAATAGAAGTAGTCAGTGTTGGAAGAACAACAACATGTAGTTGACTGAAATCAATTATGGTGGACAGACTGGCTGTTGGCTTTCCATTCTGGGAAGCAATTTGGATTTATGTTTAAAAACTGTCTAAAATGTCTACACCTTTTGACCTAGAGATCCTGCAGAGAGAAATCCCATATCCACACATTATTCATAACAACACTTTTTTTTAAGTGTCTAAGAACTGGAAACAAAGTAGAGACAATAATTAGGAATGGCTAAATAAGTTGTGATACACGAATGTAATGGAATATTACTATGTTATAAGAAATGATAAATAGGAAGAATTCAGGAAATCATAGGGAATTTATGTGAACTGAAGTAAGTGAAACAGGAAAACAATAAATACAATGACAACAACATAGGTGGCACCGTGGGTAGAGCACTGAGTCCAGACTCAGGAAGACGTATCTTCATGAGTTCAAATCTGGCCTCAGACACTTAGTAGCTGTGTGACCACAGGCAAGTCACTTAACCTTATTTGCCTCATCTGCAAAAATGAACTGAAGACGGAAATGACAAATCACTCTAGTATTTTCTAGAAAATAAAACACAAATGGGGATCACAAAGAGCTGGATATGACTGAAATGACTGAACCACAACCACCACCACCACAACAAAAACAATATAAATAGAATTTTTAAAAAAGTTAAAAAAAGGTTAAATGCTGTATAATTATATTGATGTTACTCAACTTCAGAAAAGAATTGACAAAATGATCTACCCTCTCTTATTTGCAGAGGAGGGGAAGCATGGATATGGAATATCACATAGTCTGTTATATACCATGGATCTGCTGGTTGATTTTGTTAAACCAATTTTTCTACCACTTTTCTTTTATATTCATTGTTACAATGGGATCTCTCACTGGATAGAGGGCAGTGGACATCACCAGAAATAGGATCATATATTTAAAAAAATAAATAATAGTCCAGCATGAAAATTCCAGGGATATAGAGGAAAAAATTGTAACAATGAGAAAATGAAATTTTCTTGTGGAAGAAGAATAAATTTATGTGTTTTATTTTATATAAATTGTCATTTTGCCTTGTGGGTTTTTATTGTTTAATGCACTCACATTTAAAGTTATAAGAGTTAGGTTTATATTTTTCTGTCTAAAATTTTTTTAAAGTTATGATTTTCCCTCTCTTCTGCCATAAACACATTATTGTATTCCTTCAGTTACTTTAATGGTGTTTTCTTTTTTAAGGCGACCCTGTTCCCACTGGCTCTCCTTCCCTTACTTATGATCCACTTTTCTCATTTGTTACCCCTTTCTTTCCCTTTAGGGTTTTTTTAAAATTAGTTCCTCTCTCCTGCTTTTATCTGGTTATATATCTCTTCCCCATCTTCTTTCCTCTGTTAGTCAAGTAAATTCTGTCTTCCTCTCCTGCCTTTCAGCTAATCCCATTCAATAGTTTAAATTTCTTTTCTTTTGTTCCCCTTTCCAAAAAGGATTTCTCCTCATTCTCTTCATTATTTGCCTCTTTCTGTTTACTCTGGAACCTCATTCTCTGATTCATGACTCCTGTAAGCATTTAGTTTCTCACTTCCTTCTACATTCTTCATAAAGTTTCTAGGCCTTCCCCTTTAGGCGCTTTCTGCTACTGCCTTGTAGAGGTTGCCCCATTGATTCACCCTTCCCATTGTGTCTCACTCCCAGAACAATGCCAATTATTGCAGGTATCAAAAAAGACATTGTCCTATGGTAGAGACTCTCCTGCCCCCAGCCCCCACAACTGATCTATTCCCTTTTTTCTACATTTGCCTAGAAATCTCCTTCCTGTGTTCATGCTCTCCTACTTCTCTAGGTGTCGGTTGTCCCCAGACCTCATCTCCCTTCACCCTTAGGTGTATTCATTAGTGGAACACCCCAACTTCCAAAAAGTTTCCTTCCTTCCCCTTCCCTTTTCATTCTGTCCCCCTCCTCACCACTCCCCTGTAGGCTCTTTTTCTTTATGAGACTAGAGGGGTCACCTTTCCCTCATTGCTGGTCCTTCATTTGACTCTGGTGCATCACACACTCCTCTCTATCCCTCTGCTCCCCTCTCCTGTGTTATAATGTAGTACTATAAAAGAAACATTCATGTATATGTGAGGTGTGGTGAGATTCTGTCCGCAATGCCCCATTTCTGCTTCTCCACTATGACCTTTACCAGATTTCTACCTTCACCCTGTTTCCTTGCTTACATTTAGAAAGAAGTCTCCTGCTGATCTCTCTGTTGTCACTCTATCACTGTTGCTGTCATTGCCTGCTGTATTTATTCACTCCTGAATTTCTCTTGTTTGTGATGTTCAAGAAGCAAATAATCTCTTCAATTCTGGTTTTCTTTCTAATTTTTTTCAAATTCTTCTTTATTATTGAATACTCATCTTTTGTCCTTCGTATTTAAGCTCAGATTTGCAGGATAGGTCACCCTGAGCTTCGCCCAGAGCACCATTGCTCCTTGGAACACATTATTCCATTCCCTCCTCCTTTTTCTAGTGGGTGCAGAAAAATAAATTTCCTTTTCTTTGCATTTAAGAGTCTTTCTCCATATGGCTTACAGTAATTTCTTGTTTCTGAATTGAATTGTTATATTCAACCACTATGTATCTTGGAATTTGTAGCCTTCATTTTCTTGTTTCTGTAATTTGTGTATTCTTTCTATTGGAATTTCATTTTCTATATTCAGAAGTTCTGAGCAGGAGTCTTCTACTCTTTCCTTCATTGTGGTTTTAAGGGGTTTTGTCCTATTGTGTTTTTCTGGGAGACCTATGATACACATCCTTTCTTTAAAATCTGTATGTTTTGCTTGCATAGTGAGGATCTTTTCTTTTAACGTTATTGGGTTTTGCTTCTCTTCTTCTAAATTGTCATTCAATCCAGTATATTTGCATCCTCAATCTATTGTTTTCTTATCAATTTCTTTGGTGAGGCTTTCCATTGCAGATTCCGGTTTTTCTATTCTGTTCATTATTTTTACAGTGCAGGACATAAATTCTGCTCTCATTATTCTTATTTCTCTTTTAAACCACTAGAGAAAAGTGAGCTGTAGTTTCATGTTCTCAAATCCCACAGGGTCCTCTGTCTTATCAAGTGTTGAATCATTTTCATTTATTTTGTAGTATTTATTCATAGATACCTAAACTCATTTACTCAATCTGGAGGCTATATTTCCTTCTGTTGTTCCTGTTGATTTAGTTGTTTATGTTCAAGGTTCCTGAGATTTCTTCTTCCTAAAATCTTTGGTCCTTTCCATCTTTTTTCCTCATTTATTTTCCTTACCATTCACTTCCTGACCCCCTCCTCTTTGATTGTGGTTTCCTTGGGGACTGAATCTCAAAAGTTCTTAGTCTTTTCTCATGCTGGGAAATTCATGGTTCACCAGCCTAGGTCTCTGCCTCAACTGACTTTTGGGTGATCACAACTGGTCAAAGCCAGGTGTTGTGCTCTTTCACTCAGGCTTGATAGAGTAACATAGCACACACATGCATGTACACACACACACACACACACACACGCAGAGTCCTATCCTAGCAACCTGTCCTACTCCCTCTGTTCTGTAGTTCTTGGGCCTGGCGCCAGTTCAGAGCCTATTTTCTCCAACATAAGCACTAGAGCTCTTTGCAGCATTGATGCTTCTGGGTTTCCTTTCCTAGAGGTTTTTGTTCCAGAAGGACTCTGGCCAATCTGGCTGTTGAGACCCAAGCAAAATTCTGCAACCTAGGGTCAGGGTCTCAATGACCCTGAAAAAAGGGAAGGGAGGACCCGAATAGAGGCATCGGTTTTGATGTAAGTCTTTTTGGTGCCATTGGATCTGGTAGTGGAGCCATGCTACAGGTAGCATGGGAGGTGGGGACAGGATGCTGACTGAGCTTGGGGTCAGTGAGCATCAGTTCTTGGGTTTTGGGAGGGGAGATGTTAGCCTTCTTTTGCATTCTGTGTGTCCTAGACTATGGAAACAGCTGACGTTGCTTTATCTTTGGTGCATAATATCTACTTTAGAGAGATTTGAGAGATTATGGGGATCAGAGAATATGTCCAGTCTTCCATCTTATTGATCACATTAGGTAGTTTATCAATAGATAAAGTGAATTTTCCAAGGTAGGAAACTTAGCCAAATACATTACCCTTCTGAGAGTATGACAAAGCCATTTAAATATTTATTTATGTCAATGAACCTTCATTTGAAAAACATTTGAAAAATAAGCCTCTGAAACTGGCAAGTGAACTCAAAACTGTGAGTGACTGAGAGAAGCTGAAAGCCCCTTTTCTCTTTAGCTTTGCATTTCAGAATCTTCTTTCTTTAAGAGCTGTCACTGCCTCCACAAAACCTTCCCTGATCCCCAGAGCTGAAAGTGTTCTTTTCCATCTCAAATTTTCCTAGGGCAATTTTTTTGGAATCTTTCCTTTGCCAATATCACATTCTTTCTTCTATTATGTTTATCTGACTATATGTAATATCCCTTTCCCTCCTCCACACCTAAGTATAAGGCCCTAGAAGGCAGAGTCTTTGTCATTTGTTTATATCTGCATTTCCAGTACCTAGCACAGTGACTTGCACATTGTATATGGTCAATAAATAGTTGCTGAACAGAAATGAATTAATGTACATACTTTAAGGGAGAAAAAGGTTAAAGTCATCCCGTATTGTTTTCCTATAATTACTATCCAAATAATTTCTTGGGAAATGGAGATGGGAAAGGGCCCTAAGGGACCAAGGATATGTATTCCCAGCTAAGTGCTGGAGGACAGCAGTCAGATAATTTATTTTAACAGTATTTTATCATTCTAAATACTCCTTCCTCTAATGTTTAATACCCTTTCCTCTAGTGGCAACTCTTCTTCCAGCTTGGGAGATGATCTTCTGGGATCTCCATAGCCAGTAATTTATTCATCAGCTTAGTGGCCAAACTTTACTTGGATAGTCATGGGACAACAGACCCAATCTGTCACCAGGCCAATACTGGAAGCCTTTCTAGACTGGAAATATGAACTATACTTTGAGTTTCACTAGCATAGCCTGTGAGAACCCAGAGGCACTGCCTCGGTGTCACAATGATGAATCAGAATCAAACTTGAGTGGAGGATCAGGTGGAAAGTTAAGAATGATCACCCATGAATTGAGCTGTTGAAAAATATGTACTTGACTTACTATTGAAATTCCCTTTCTTCAAGGCATATCTTAGGCCAAACACAATAGATCTTCTGGTTGATTTTGCTAGACTCTGTGAACCCTAATTTATGATTACCATCCCATCTCCCAGAAACCTTCCTTAATGCTTCATGCATCTGTTTGATCTCATCCATGCAACTTCAACACTCTAACTTGAACTGGAACTCCATACATCCCTCCTTTACCCCTGATAATTAAGTTGTAAGCTCTTCACTTTTGAATTCCTAGTAGCAGAGAAGATTGGCCTTGGAGAAAGGAAGGCTTACATTCAAATTCTGCTTCTGATATATAGTGGCTGAGTAACACACAGGGCAATGCCCAGGGCCCCCTCTTTAAGTTGCACATGAGCTTTATCAGTAAAGAGAGTTTCTACAGTGGGAATACAATCACAGATCTAAACCTCTTCCACCTCACTTCCCACCCCCCTCAAGCACCCAACAAGAAAAATGTCTCATATGTAGCAGGCAGGCAATAACTGTTTGTTGAGCTGAATTAAATTGAATTGTTTCATTGAATCATTTCCACCCAGTCCTAGACTCCATGTCTCCAGTATGAGATTTCTCATTAAAAGGTTAGAGTATTTGGAAAGTAAAGGGGGAGAGGAGGTACTAAATAGAAAGGAGAGAAGAGTAGCCTACCTAGCCAGTAAAAGCAATCAGTGAAAGCCATTATATAATATAATAAATACATAGAAAACTTTAAGCACTTAAGATGATCTCTTGGTCCAGATGGAAAATTGTCAAGGATTTATGCCCCAATGCTATAATAACTCTGTAAATCTTTGGAAATGAACATGATGCTGTGCTGAAACTCTATCTATGGCTTGGGATGATTTTGGAAATTGGGCTGCCAAGTGAAATTAGGAGGGCATTACTTGTTCTTTCTTCACATCAGTTGACACCTTGCTCTGATTATATTTATGCTGAATTTCCCTAATATTCTTCCAGTTTCTGGAGAAAGCTTTCTTACTGAAAAAGTAGATAAGGTTTTTGCATTCCCCTGAGTGAGAATTTGCTTCCTGTGTACCCACAGGAAGGAGTGGGCCTCAGTCCAAATTAAAAAGGAGGCAAAGTCTGGCTTGGGCATCCTCCTGCTTGAGGTTTCTGCCCTTTACTCACCTTTCTGATCCTTTCACCATTAAGCTTCATTCTGAATACCAGACCCCAACCCTGGCTCGAGGCCTGCCTTAGATCTCTTCTGCCCCATTGCTTCTAGGCTTCATTTAAGGACTAGTGGTAATCTGATAAATTAATTCATGCTAAGGTGTTGATGATGGAGAGGGCCTTCATGTGTTACTTCTCCAGGGATATGTGAATTTTAAGGAGGAAATGTAATACTGGCTCAACCTCAAGGAATGAATCTCTCATTTTACCCAGTGGCAGTTAGAAAAGCAGAAAAATTCATAAAAACCATGAGCCCTCCCAGCACCCCTCAAAGCACATCACATGGTTCCATTATGATCAGCCCTATGGGGTAGAGGGAAGATCCTCACACTACAGCCGGTAACTTGGCTCCACTATTTATTACTGGGGGCCTTGGGCAAAACACTTCACATCTCTGAGCCTCAGCTTACTCATCTATAAAATGAGAGCCTCTATGGCCTCTTCTAGCTCTAGGTCTATGAGCTAGAAGGTAATTAACAATTTATCTAGTTTAGTGAACTCCTGATGCCTTCAAAGATGAAGTCAACTAGTCCAACTATCTTTCAACATGGAAACTTCCTCTATAGTAGTGGTCTCCATAGGAATGCAGGAATTATATAACTTATCCTTATTTTGTATCTACAAAAATAAATAAATTAAGCTTTTCTAATATGTAATATAGGGATTGACAGTGACACTCTCATTGGATCCATATGTCACAGCCAAATGTCATGTGTAGAGTGATATATGAGGTACCTTAAGGGAAGAGATAACTTAAGGGAATCTTTTGTAGGGGGCAGATAGGTGGCACGGTGGATTGAGCACTAGCCCTGAAATTGGAAGGACCTACGTTCAAATCTCAGCTCAGACACTTACTACCTGTGTGACCTTGGGCAAGTCACTTTATCCCAACTGCCTTAAAAAAACATCTGCGGCTATCTCCAGTCATTCTGATATATATCTTGCCACTGGACCCAGATGACTCTGGAAGAGAGAATGAGGCTGGTAAATTTGAACAACGCTGCCTCACTTAAATCCAACTCAGTGCAAGTCATGACATCACCCCAGTGTTATGGTCCTCTTTGAGAATGAAAAACAAAAAACTTGGGAAGAGCGGGAATTCCATAATGCAGAGGGGTTGACATTGAAGCCTTCACTCATTCTTTTGCTTTTAAATATGTTGAAAATTTTTGCAGTTTATATGTGTTTATGTGAGTGTATTTATGATTTCTTTTATCTCATTTTAACTAAACTAAACCTCAGAAAATGGAAGAGTGATTTGCTGCAAAGGAACTGAGACCTGAAGATAATATTAATGATTTGAGCCCAAGTGAACAGTGAGGATGCAGCTGATTCTTCTACACCTCATCTGAGCTCTGGACATCAGCTACTTTACAAAGTAAAAACCGTTAATCAAATGTGATAATAAGTTGGCCAAAGAGTTTTTTAAATTTCAAGAAGAATATTTGAAATATGGATTTACATCCCAAAACATTCACAATAAGCCTCACCTTACATGTACATTTTACCTGTTAAAGCTTGTGAATGTTAATAGTATGAGGCCATTAATTAGCATGACATTTAAAAACTAAGTTTTTGTTGCCAAAAACAGTGTAAGCTACCTATAAAACTCTCGGGTCTGCACATTTATAAAACTTGGGAACAGTTTTCTAACTTGCCTAGAAAACTTCCAAACAAGAAGTTTCAGTAGGTCTTGAACTCATTAGTTAAATATATTAAAATGCTAACTTCTTCCCATCAGTTTGCAAGAGCAACATAAGGGAAACTGGGAATTACTAGCTGAATCTCAACTAAAAAATGCTTGTATAATTGGGGCATGTGCTTGAAATATGAGTTTCATATTTTAGTAAGCACTGACAATGATAGATTTCTTCAATTTGGATCTATTTATGTTTATGAGGTATCCTTTTTCACAATGACAGCCACTAAAACCAAGAAATGAAATAAACTGACCTTAGAACCAAATCTGCAGATTGCTTTACCTCGATGTGTTAACACATAATTTTCATAATTAATGAAGCATATTCAACCTCATTGCTCCATTAAAATATTATAATTAGGGGGTAGCTAGATGGCGCAGTGGATAGAGCACCGGCCCTGGAGTCAGGAGTTCCTGAGTTCAAATCCAGCCTCAGACACTTAATACTTAACTAGCTGTGTGACCCTGGGCAAGTCACTTAACCCCAATTGCCTCACTAAAAAAAAAAAACAAAAAACAAAATATTATAATTAGCAAATTTAGTGAGAGCAAAAAAAATTTGTACTCAATGAAATAAAATAAAAATTATTATAAAAATATTGGGTTTTAAAATATTTTTACTCTTTTTCATTGCTATTTTGCATATATTTTATAATGCACATGATGCAATAGTTTGTGTAGATCACTTATAAATAAATACAAAATGGAAATAATCATAATCTGCTGCCACCCAAGCATACATACATACACATACACATACACACACACACACACACACACACACACACACACACACACACACATCCCAGCTGCTCTGGCTGGAACTGAGTATGTGTCCTGACCATTTCTACTTACACATGTAGTCAAGCAGGGGCATTTCCTACAAAGTTGAGCACACATCCTGGTCCCTATTGTTCATACCACAATTGACCATTTCCAGTGACACCTCTCCTGGCCTTTTGCTGAAAGGTATACAAAGGGGTTCCTGATTGGTCCTCTGGTCCCTAAGGCCTAATTGGGACAGCTAGGTGGCACAGTGGATAGAGCACTGGCCTTGAAGTTGGGAGGACCTGAATTCAAATCTCACCTTGGACACTTGCTAGCTATGTGACCCTGGGCAAGTCACTTGACCCAAATTGCCTTAAACATCCAGGTTCATTCAAAGTTGTCCTGATAAATATCTTGCCACTGGACCCAGATGACTCTGGAAGAGAGAGTGAGGCTAGTGATTTTTCACAATCCCCCTTCACTTAAATCCAATTCAGTGCAAGTCATGACAACACCCTGATATTGTGGTCCTCTTCTGAATGAAGGGCAAACAACAAGGATGAATGAAGGATAGGATAGGGTAATTACAGAAGATTGGCAACTGAGAAGGAAGAAGTACCCACTCGGTAGACTTTCAAAGGATATACAACTTCTATCACTCTCTTCCTATCTGTCAAGTATGTATGTATAAAAATATATCTATAAGTATATAGATATATCTCTATAAGTATCTATAATAAATAATACAGATATTAATAACATCAATAAATTAATATTGGCAGATAATAAATGATATAAATAAATATCTTTAGAGATATATCTATATACACACATATATACGTGTAGGACGCATGTCCTTTTCGGGTTTTTTGGTGAGGCAATTGGGGTTATGACTTGCCTAGGATCACACAGCTGGTAAGTGTTAAGTGTCTGAAGTCGAATTTGAACTCAGGTCCTCCTGATTCCAGGACCGGTGCTCTATCCACTGAGCTACCTAGCTGCCCCTCCTCTATTTTTTAAAACTGATATAGGTGTATAATCTAAAAAAGTTTGGAAAACACTACTCTATAGCAAAGACCTTGAATATACATAGTAGACATTTAATAACTGCCCATTAAATTGAGAAGCTCAAGGCTGGGTATTCTCAAACTTTTTCACTTTAAGACTCCTTTACACTCTCAAAAATATTGAGAACCTCTGAAACCTCTTCTCCATGTGAATTCTAGCTACCAATATTTTCCACATCGGATATTAAAATGGATAATTTTTAAAAGTTTAATAAATTTAAAAACAATAATAAGCCCATTACATGTTAACATAAATAATATTTAGTGAAAGAAATGGCAACAAAAATAATGAGAAGAATGGTCCTATTTTCCATATTTTGGCAAATCTCTTTAATGCATGGCTTAAAAAAAGATGGTCAGATTGCCATAGCTGCTTCTGCATTCAATCTATTTCAGCCTGTTATTTTGGTGGAACCATGTGAAGAAAACACAGCCTCACAGAAATATTTAATTAGAAAAATGGGAGTATTTTAATAGGCAAATACCACCTTTTCATTATTGTAAAATACTTTTGACCTTGAGGACCCCCTCAGACCATACCCTGAGAATCACTTCTCCAGGCAGTAAGAGAGACAAAATATGAATAAGAACCCATACCTGCCCTCACAGATCTCACAGTCTCGTCAGTCAATAAGAATTTATTAAGTTCTTACTATGTGCCAGGCACTGTACAAGCAGGAAGACAGACAGTTTTGCCCTCAAAGAGCTTACGTACTCCTGGGGGAAGACATCACAGTATCATGCCACTGTACATAAATAACTATAATATAAAAATGAATGTGTGAGGAGCAAAGAGCTTTGTAAGGCTTCCTCTTTCTTTTTTTTTCTTTTCTTTTTTTTTTTTTTTAGTAAGGCAGTTGGGGTTAAGTGACTTGCCCAGGGTCACACAGCTAGTAAGTGTTAAGTGTCTGAGGCCGGATTTGAACTCAGGTCCTTCTGACTCCAGGGCCGGTGCTCTATCCACTGCGCCATCTAGCTGCCCCAGGCTTCCTCTTTCTGAGGAAGAATCCTTTCACCCGGGCAGGGTTAGGAAAAGCTTCCTGGTAAAGTTGACTTTCAATCTGGGCCTTCAGGGATCAATGAACAGTCATTTATTTCTACTTTATGTTAGACTCTTGTGATACAAACACAAAAGTGGGACAGTCCTTTCCCAAAGGACCTAGGGATAAATGATAAATACTGGGTAACAGTGACTGGGGAGGGAGCGTTGGTCTCAGCAGTTACATGGATCTGGAGCAGAGCCAATGGGCATCCAATCTTGATGGCCTTTTAAATAGCAACAATAATAATGATTTGATGACTCTTCCATGAACAAGCTGGGGAAAAGGAATGGGGGTACTGGGGGGCAGGTCTCACATGCAACGAGTCCCTCGTGGCCATGTCCTGGTGGCCTGGTAGATGGTAGGATGAAACATGATCCGAGGCCAGCTCCAGAACAGCAAGGGACTCTGCTAAGTAGCTTCTAAAGGAGGATATATGTTAGTAAAAGGAGCACAAAAATTGGTGTTTCTGAAAAGGAGGATTTATGGGTCAATTATCCTCCCTTGCCTTGGCTTATCCGGCCAGTTACCTGGGGGAATGCAACCTCCCCCTGTGTAGTGGTTCAGCTTTCTGAAACCACCTCCCTTATGCAAAATCCCAGAAACACACTCAATCAACACACACTTTGGCATTCACCACTCAACGCCCCACCATAAAATATTTCTGAAAGCTGAGAAGTTCTCTCCCTTGCAGTTTGTCAATAAAAGCTGTCTGTGCCTTCAAACACTTAGATCTGAATGGCTCCAGGATGGAACAGTCCCACTTGGCATGGAAGAGAATGTAGCACCTAAGAGGGATGGGGATGCCTGCTACTTAGTAGTAATAAAAATAACACCTTAGAATTTGCCAAGAAAATAATAAAATACTTTTATGATAAAAAAAATTAAAAGAATTTGCTGGGGCAGCTAGGTGGTGCAGTAGATAAAGCACTGGCCCTGGATTCAGGAGTACCTGAGTTCAAATCCAGCCTCAGACACTTGACACTTACTAGCTGTGTGACCCTGGGCAAGTCACTTAACCCCTATTGCCCCGCAAAAAAAAAAAAAAAGAATTTGCCAAGTTCTGTATATACGTTATCTTCTTTGATGCTATTATTATTATTATTCCCATTTTACGGATGAAGAAATTAAGGTTCAGAGCAATTAAGTGACTTGTCAAAGGTCACACAGGTCAGAACTATCTAAGGTAGAATTTTAACCTGGGTCTTCCTAACTCTTAGGAAGGAAATGGAAAACGACTCCAGTCAGTATCTTTGCCCAGAAAACCCCATGGGCAGTATGGTCCACCGGGTCACAAAGAGTTGGACATGACTGAACAACATCTTCCTAACTAAGTTCAGCATACTCTCTATAATATCATGCTGCCTCTCTGAAAGAATAAAATGAAGTGAATGTCCATGCTTTTCACATCTCTGAAGATCTAGTTTAGGCCAAAACTTGGGGGTAATTGGGGGCAGGGGTTTATGACACTCAGACCTAAAGGAACCCTATAAGGTACTGTTTAACCCCAAGTTATAACTGGTTAAAATGTCCCTAAAATTACTGAGTCACCTTAATTGAGGGTTCCTCAGGGACACTCCTAATAAGTTTGATGATTCCCACCAGTCAACCTGGTTAACAGTATAGGCTCTGGACCTTTGTGGAGTTCAAGGGCCTGCCACAGGACTCCACATGTGGCCTTGTCCCTTGCTGAGAGGATACAAGGAACTCTTCTGATTGACCCATCGGTCCTCAGTGAATAGGACTGTTTCTTGATGATCAGTTGACTGAGGCACAAGAGGATGGATTCTTCTCAGAGTTGCCATCCCTTCTCCTCTGAGGATGGATGCACTGTGAAATGACCCACTACTTCTAACCCTTTGTTTTCTCACAGTTCTCTTCCTTGGCTTTACATTCTGGACCATAGCCTTGTAGGAGAGTGGGGCAGATTTCTACCATTTCCTCTCCTCCCCCCCACCCCGACCCATCTCACCTGCAAGAATAAAAAATGGAGATCAGGAAAGATCATGGCAAGCAGCCTCCTCTTGCCCAAGTGAGGCTGAGAAGGGAGCCTCTGGCCCCCTACCTCCTGGCTGTATTCTTTGGTCATTCCCTTTCCTCTCCTGAGCAAGCATGGGTCAATGACCTGGGATTCCAGCCTCAGAGTTACCTTGTGGGTAATTCTAAATTTGAGAGTTCTTGAGTATGAAAGCCAGGCATCATCCTTCCAAATGGAGGTTTCCTTTACATGTTGCTTCTTGGAGAAGCGTACCCCTGAAAGGACAGCTCTGCAGCCAGGGAATGTGGGACCAGGAGATTTAGACCTTCCTTAGCCCCCATTATATCACTATGATTTATTCAGAGGGTGTAGTTCAAAGGTAAATGGAGAAATTTTGTTCAGTCATCTCCCAAAGTTTCTTTACTTTTGAGGGAGGGACAGGGTGGTGAGAGGAGTAATTTTGTTGTCGTTCAGTCATTTCAGTCACATTTGTGATTGCATTTGGGGTTTTCTTGGCAAAGGTACTGGATTGGTTTGCCATTTTCTTCTGAAGCTCATTTTACAGATGAGGAAACTGAGGCAAACAAGGTGAAGTGACTTTCCCAGGGTCACACTACTCATAAGTGTCTGAGGCTGGATTTGAACTCAGGAAGATAAATCCTCTTGACTTCAGACCTGACACTCTTGAATTGGCTATTTGAATATTTTGATTGCTGAATTTGTTCCTGAATGCTTGAGTCCTTGGCATTTTAGCTAAAGGCTAAATTCCTACCCTTCCTCCCTCCATCCCTGACTCTTTACTCTGGGAGAATTACTCCAATAGGCCTTGACCTTGGAGTTCACTCAATTTTGAGACAAGTCTTGGCAAAGGATTGCCCTGGATTTGAAGGTGCACAAACTTTTCATCACTCACATTGTCAATAAAAGTTGTTTTATCTCTAAATCCCATATTGTATATTGAGTACCTTTGAAGGAGGGAAGCTTATCATCTACATTTGGGAAGACTATGCCTAAGCTGTAGTGTAGATAGTGTCAGTAGAAGTCAAAAGAATAGACTGATCTCTTGGTGTCAAAGTCCTAGGATTCATCTTGTTCTGTATAGACGCAGAGTCTTTGGTGAGGGAAGGGCAAGGGACAGGTGTTAGAACCATAGGAATACCTAAGTAATACCCTGGAGGCTGGAATTGTGTGTTGTTGTTTAGTCATTCTGTCATGTCCAGCTCATTGTGACCCCATTTGGGGTTTTCTTGGCAAAGATACTGGGGTGGTTTGCCATTTCCTTCTCTACTTCATTTTACAGAAGAGGAAACTGAAGCAATCAGGGTTTAATGACTTGCTCAGGGTACTCCCTAGTGAGGAAACTCTACCAATGCAGACTGATACCTTCTCTGCAGCCTATAGCCTTAGAACAGAAGTTCTTTTTTTTTTTTTTTTTTTTTTGGTGAGGCAATTGGGGTTAAGTGACTTGCCCAGGGTCACACAGCTAGTAAGTGTCAAGCATCTGAGGCCGGATTTGAACTCAGGTCCTCCTGACTCCAGGGCCAGTGCTCTATCCACTGCGACACCTAGCTGCCCCCAGAACAGAAGTTCTTAACCTGAGGATCATGAATTAAAAAAAAAAATTACTTTGACAACTGTACTTCAATTTAATTGGTTTCCTTTGTAATCCTGTTATCATGGAATTGGCATATGTTCAATATACCTCTGACCTTATCTCCCCATATGGAAGAGGCTAAGATGATATAACATCATGATGATATAATAAAAGTGCCTTTTGTCAACATTTTATAACTGCTTCATGTTGGCCAACCCCAAGGTGATAGGAGGCTCTTTGATTGGCTACATTTACATTTAAAAAGGACAAACAACCAGAGCCTTGGCCATATTGCTCTTCAGTATCCTGGTAGTTTGACTCCATCACTGACAGCATTCCATAACAGCCAATGGGCTTCAGGCATTCCTGCCTGGATCTTGGTTCCTTCCTTCTAGGTGAAGGAGATTCATTGGAGGCTGCAACCTTTGAGTTTTAAAAGGTCAGGAAAGCTAGTGTCAGGGTGTCCTAGCTTCTAGGTGTCTTGACATCCTGATGAGTTTGCAGCCAACCCAGTATTAATGTCCAAAGAAGGAATAAGTGATCTTCAGCAAGAGCTGATACCAGGACTCATCTGGCAGTCATGATACATTTAGACATAAACTTGGTGGAACTGATATTATGTTGAAACTGACTTCAATTTCAGCTCAGTCTTCCCAGAAACCAAGGGGAGATAGCAGAGAATATGACCCCAGGTGTTGGAACAAATACTTTTGTTCTCGTAACATCTTTGAAGTAAACATTCCTCTGTGAAAGCTAATTCATGTTACTTGGTGAAATAGGGCTACTTCTAGGTAGCTGACAACACAGTGCTCAGGCTGATGGCAAAAGAGAAGAGACACTCCCAAACTTCTTGGGATACCCCTCAGTACTCCTTTGGGGAGATGTAGCAGGACTCACTCTGAGACATTAAGATCTGCGAATACTTACTACAGTATGTATTTTATTTTTTGCATTTAAAAACATCCTCCTGAGAGGAGTTCCACAGACATCACTACCCTGCCAAAGGGGTCCTTGACACAAAATAGGCTAGGAACCCCAGTCTGAGAGCTCACCGGAGAGGTCGATTGGCATTTTTTGGACACAACCAAGGCATAGCAGTCATTATTTGAAATACATTTCTCTTCTGACTTCTGAAGCCAGACCCTAGAATCCATTACACCAGACGTATCCAACATGCTGCCGGCCTGCAGCCCCATAACATTCCCAAGTGCAGTCCAGACCAGATTAAAACAGAACTGGGAAATATTTAATGAAATAAATAAAAATGATTAACACATAGATAACATTATATTTGAAAACTAAGCAAGTGAACTTGCTCGTATAACGGCCTTCAGTGGCCCCCATGTCTATTTGTTTGATATCAATGCATCACAAATATCAATTTTTCATTACAACAATTTAAAAAAAATGAAATGTCAAGTTTTTAACTCTAATAAGCTACCTTTTAAAAGTACAATTAAAAAAACCCCAGCAAATAAACAACTGCCTTGATTTTTGGCTAGGAGAAAATTTGTCGACAATCAGAGACTCCCCCTACTTGGCTCACAGCCATCCTATCAGTCCTGGTGGTAGAGGATGAAGGCCCCAGCCTCTGTGCTCCCTTTTCCTATAGCAGGGAGGGTTATTGCTGCTGCCCTTGCTGCCCTACCTGCTGTAGTCATCCCCACAGACCCTTTTCCTCCAGTGCAAAATCCACTTTATTTTTTTAAGTTCCATACCTAAGAGGGTCCCCAAGGCTCTTTCAGGTAAAGAGAAGAAATCTCTGATTCCTTCAAATTCCACCTCCCCAAACTCCCATGCAGCCAGACTCTTATCTAAAAAGTAAAACACAATACAAATAAAAAGTCTGCTACATATGCAAAGAAGATACAAACTAATGCTTTTCGTTTTTGAGTGAACAGCCCAGATCCCCAATCAACTAGCATTTATTACGTACCTACTATGTTCCAGGTACTGTGTTAAGTGCTGGGACCTGTCACTGCTTTCAAGTGGGTGGGACATGAATAACTCCAGACAAAGCATCTTCCCTCGTCCTAAGTTGGCCCCTGTTTTGAAGTGTCTTATTGTTGGCCTGTGAGCCCAGGATGCTGTTACAGCCCTGAGGACATTGAGGGGGATGCTTCCTTCTGCAGGTGTTCCTGGGGCACAGCAGGAGTCCAAGAAACAAGGATCTTTGTGCCTTCCTCCCTTTCTTACCTAGAAGCCTATACAAGCTGAATTATTATTATTAAAACTTATTAACTGATACTCTGTTACAGGATCCTGGTCAGCACAAAGATTAAGCCCCGGTGGCAGTAGAAAACCATATGGTCTGGGAACCTGCACACACCTGCACAGCAAACAGCCATGCCCCTCTTCAGTGCGCTGTAGGCCTGTTGGGGAACAGCCATCAATTCTAGAGAAAGTCATAAAGCCGGGATTTGCTTCATGGCACTTTCTAATTACCTTCAGGTCAAGTTTTCTCCACTTCCCTATAAAGACCTACACCCCAAGCCTTCCTTCCCCCTACCCCATTCTTCATGACACCTGGCCCAGGCAGCACATTTGTGATGCAGGGAGAGGGAAGGAATCCACACCCAGTCCTGTACCCAGGGGCTTCTGCCCGCCTGAGGCTTGGCAGGGGAGAAAGAAATGCCGCCCCCCCCACCTTAAGTTAAAAGTAGAAGGTGAAATGACATGATTTCAGAGACAAGTGCTACCCCTGAACCTTTGGTATGTCCAATCAAATGAGAGTAACTTGCAGTTTTTAAAAGATAAAGATTTCATATATGGGAAGGGAAGGGAAGAAAAAAAGGAGAGGAGAGGAATTCATTCTTGGGAAGAAGTAAAGGTTTCTACAGGTTTCCTTCTAATGCCAACTGACACTCCAGCTATAAGGAATTTAAAGTCATGGGTGGCAAAAACGCCTGCCAGGCTATAGGCTGATCCACTGTTTAAGACCTCTTTGATAGGAGGTAGTCAGAACCATATACGTGGGATCAGGGAGAACAACAAGAAAATGTTTGAGCTTGTGAACCTGGATGTGTCCCAACAGCTGCGCTCAGAATAATGGAGGGAAAGATTTGTGAAAAATTCCCAGAAAGAAGGACCTCTGTTTTCACACAGTCCAGCCCACCCTGATCTCATTGGAAAGACACCCCCCAATTCCCCCTCCCCCCCCCATTCCCTGCTGGAAAGCTTGGCAATTAGCCGCTGTTCTAACATAACCGCAGCGGCTGGTTGGTGCCCGGGTCACATCACACACTGTGTTTTGTGAGAGGAAATTCAGAGTATTTTATAAGGACTGAACATTTTATAGTTAGGGTGGTCAATTAAAATATACATTTTTGTTGTCTCTGTGTGCATTGTCACCCGAGTCCTCTTCCACAAACTCCTGCTATAAACCTTTGAGACTAAATAAATGTCTTGTGTTTAACATTCAGGAGAGAAGAATAAGTACAGGATAAATAATCCAAGATTCCATTTTCACTCTGTGTCCCATTAGATATGACCAAGAGAGTGGAACTCAAAGGGAGGGACTAGACATTGGAAAAAGGAGGCCAGAAGTTTGTGGGAAGAAGGGTCAGAAGAAAGAGCTGTCGCAGAGTTACCGCAGAGGAGGTAGATTTACAAAATGCTCAAATTCTATCCTCCCCAAAGAAAGAGCTTTCTCAGTGTAACATTTCCAGTTACAGGAAATGCATTCATCTTCTTCATTGAAAAAGAAATTATTGCTATCCTTTGTTTATACATCACCTTCATTTCTGAATAAATCCCTCTTCAATCAAGAAAGCTATTCTTTGTTAAATAAAAATTAAAAATAGAAAAGCAATAGAAGACCAAAAAAAATGTCAGTTCAGTAAAACTAAACCATATTAACTGGGTTTGACTGACTGTATGTATGTATGTGCATGTGTATATTCATGTGTATATGCATGTGTGTATATATACACACACATATAAAATAATCTACAACCATTGTCACCACCTCTCCAGAAGAGAGGGGGGAGGTACATTTTCTCATTTCTTCTTCTGGCACAAGGTTGGTCATTATAACGATATAGTATTCAGTTTCAGGAAACACTTTAATTTTAAAAAATTAACATTCACACAGTCCAGTCCACCCTGATCTCATTGGGAAAGACACCCTCAATCAATTGCCCTGTCCTAAAGTATAGTATTATGGATAAAGGACCCATCTCAGAGTTAGATCTGATTTTGAGTTCTGCCTCTGACACATAATGGCTGTATGACCCTGAACAAGTCATTTAATCTTTCAGATCCCAGGCAATCCTCTGAGACAGTATGATATGGATAGTGGGCTGATTCATTTTCATGCCAGGAGCAATACACACCAACAAAATCACAGGCCTGGACCAACAAATTAATGGAAGGGAACATTGAGAACCTAGAGTCTAGCTTACTGGCAACTGGGTGGTGAGACTCAGCCAGATGCAAAGTAAAAAGAGGTTTTTTAGAAGTCTGGGTTTCATGAAGCATAGTTTTAATAGCTGAGAGCACTCATTTAGTGTCATATGAAACAACTAATTGGAATCTGTAAATATATCTATATGTATATTATATGTATAAAGAACTTAGTTATTTGTTTTGTAAACATGTTTGCTCCATTCTTTAACTATATGCACTCTGTGACATTCATTTTACAATTCATCTTGCAAATCTAGACTTTTGGTGCCCAAGAGATGCTTTAGATTCTAAGAAAATAGTTTTTACCAGCTTTTATTTCCTTACTGCTCAAGGGTAGTGTTAAATCTAGGGTTGGTTAACATTCCATCCCATGATGAATCTGAGGGATAAACATCTTTGTTAAGCCCTTCGAGTTTCTCTGCTTTCAAATTGGTGGAATATTAGAAAGAAAAACCCAATCCCTGTCTTTCCTTTTTGTGGCATTTGTCTCTTCATTCTAAGCAACAAATGGAATATCTTTACTATGATTTCCACTACAGATAGAAAAGGGAAAAATTATTAATTTCCAAACTGTAATGTTCTTTTCCAATCCTCATCAACTAAATCTCTCAAAACTCCTGCCTTTGAAAAATGACTAACTTGGGGGTAGGTGGGATTGGGAAAGGGGAAGGGACTAGGAAAGTAATACACACAGAACAGATGTTATCATTTAGTCAATTGACATTTATTGGCCATCCATTGTGTCTAGAGAATCATGCTGGCCAATATTTGTTAGAGGATAGGAAAGGAATGGGGCAGCTAGGTGGCTTATTGGATAGACCACTGGGCCTGAAATCATGAAGATTCATCCTTATGAGTTCAAATCCTACCTCAGATACATGCTAGCTTTTGACCCTGGGAAAATTACTTAACTCTGTTTGTTTCAATTTCCTCATCTGTTAAGAGCGAACCACTCCAGGATTTCTGCCAAGAAAACCAAGAATGGGGTCAGGAAGAGTTCTTCTTGTTATTCTTGTTTTTCCTTTCTCTATGTCCTTAGTGCTTGACACAGAGTAGGCATTTAATAAAAATTTGTTGTTATTAATTTGTGATATACATTAAGATGAATATGCTGGGGGCAGCTGGGTGGCACCGTGGATAAAGCACCAGCCCTGGATTCAGGAGGACCTGAGTTCAAATCTGCTTCAGACACTTGACATTTACTAGCTGTGTGACCCTGGGCAAGTCACTTAACCCTCATTGCCCCGCAAAAAAAAAAAAAAAGATGAATATGCTATTGTGACAGTCAACAGTCAGTCAAGAAGCATTTATTAAGTGATTACTGTGTTCCTGGCACTTTGCTAAATAGGCTGAGAATACAAATCCAAGCAAAAAGAAAGACAGTTTCTGCCCTCCATGAAGTTATATTCTAATGGGGGAAGACAGCACAAAAAAGGGAAATGAAAAGGGGTCAGGAGAGATGGGGAGAAAGGGAAATGACCCATCACATAGGCATGGTAGATAAAACCCAGTGGAGATGAGTTAGTGATATAGCCTGGGGAGGGATGAATTCAACTTGGTACTGTGCCTCCTACTTAAATTGTAGGCTTTTGTAGAAACCAGTCAATACCTTGCATTTTCCTGCCCTTGATAATCAGAGATAGGAAACCAAACAGATAGAAGTTCTATTTGAGAACTCACACATCCCTCCATCTAAAATGCTTGGCCTTCAGCCACCTCACTGAGATGCCCTGGTGTGGTGGTATATTATTAACCAGGCAACCCCACACCAACTAGGAGGAGAGAGAGAGAGACCTCTCTGAATCTGTTTCTCCTTATGTCATGACTTGAAGGACCATCACGCCTAAGAGTCCAGCAGTCTTTCTGGCTATATCCTTGCCTTGTGTTTCTATTCCTCCCATGCTCCCATCTCCTTTGGCTTTTTTTAAAAAATTACCTACATGTCTACATTCCTTTTTATAATAAAAGTATTTTATTATTTTGCAGTTACATGAAAGTATAGTTTTCAACATTTGTTTTCATAGGATTTTTTGTTCCAAATTTTTCTCCCACCCTCCCTTCCCTCCCTCCTCCCCAAGACAGAAAGCAATCTGATATAGTTTATATATGTACAATCACATTAAACATATTTCTGCATTAGTCATATTGTGAAGGAAGAAGCAGAGCACAAGGGAAAAACCTCGAAAAAGAAGGGGTAAAAATAGCCAAAAAGCAGAAACACTATAGTTCAATCTGCATTCATAATCCACAGTTCTTTTTTCTGGATGTTGAGAACATTTTCTACCATGAGTTCTTTGAGATTGTTTTGGATCATTGCACTGCTGAGAAGAGCCAAGTCTATCACTGTTGTTCATCACACAGTGTTGCTGTTACTGTGTACAATATTCTCCTGGACTCCTTTGACTTTAGAACTTGAATTTCAACTTGTGAGAGTTATATACAGTGATTAAAGACCTTGAGAGGAAACTCAGACAGCAGATAGAGGACAGAGTTAGGAAGGTCTGAGTTTAAGTCAGATCTCTGACCCATACTGATTCTGTGACCTCAGGCAAATCTATTATCTTCTAGTGGTCCCCCAGAAATTCTAAGTCCATGAGTAGTCAACTGGGTTCTAATGTACATTGTTAGAGGAAATTTCTTTACTAGATATCCTTCATATGGAAGAAATCATGAAAATGGAAGACTTTTGTCTTATGTATTACCGGTCTGTCTGATTATAATGTGAATCTAAATTCCCCCAATTACTAAGTCCCACAATTACTATTCATTTATTGATTAATTAAGGAATAACTATTTTCAAATTTCCCTTTACCCCCTTTCTGTCTGTCTCTCTCTGTCTCTCTCTCTGTCTTTCTCTTTTATGTTGTTTTATTTAAAAAAAAAAGACTTGCATCATGGCTAAAGGTGTCTAGGTTATTTTCCACAGATTAAAATGATTTTACAATATAGTTGCCTACTAAATGCCAGATTATTGGAATAGACTGGATATAGCAAGTGAGATGCAGCAATATCCAATCAGATGAAAGAAAGGCCCCAGATCATTCCCCTTTGTCATATGCTCCTTCAACATGCTGCTGTGCTAGCCTGGAAATAATGAATACTGAATTGAAACCAAGAAATCAAAAGTCAAATCTGACTTGATATTACCGTAAAAGCCAATTCACTAATATCAGTAAACAAAAGAAATTAGCCCAGCTTCTCCATCCATACTGGAGTCCAGGGCTGTTCTCCAGCAGCTAGTCCCATCAGTGTTACCCAACTTCTTCCACCCCACCCATACTTCCATACTGCAAATAATCTTCTGGGGTTCCATGATACAACACGAAGACAAACAGAAGTTCCCACCATATTGATAGTCTGCAAAGAGCTTTGGGGTCTATAAGGTTAAAAAGTTCTGTATAATTACAAATTGTCATTATAATAAAAACCCTTCTGGTTAGGCAAGTCCCAGTGGAAGTTGGATTTTCAACCCCCCAAAAACCCATTCTCATTCATTGATCAAGCCCACATTTCATAATTTCCCAGCTTCCTGGCATGTTCACACCGCAGCATGTGTATCCCATCTGGAACATGTGGCCAGAGTATGTGGGAAGGCAGCAGGGTTTGGGGGGAAGTCAGGAGCTTTGGATTCCAATTCTGCCTATGGATCTGGACAGCTGTGTGACTGTGGTCAAGTCAATGAACCTCTGTCAACCTGTGCTTTTTCCCTGAATATTTCCTTAAGTTGTTATAAAGGTCTAGTTGAAATCACTTTGAATAAGGAAAAAAAAACATTTGGAGAATGTACAGAACTGATATTGAGGGCAAAAGCAGTGGATTGTATTTCCTCTTAAGGTTTGTTTCCCTTTGAGAAGCTATGCTTGAGAAGCTATGTGCTGCTCTGCACATTGCTTGTTAGTCATTAATCAATGGTTGTGTTGTCTTCTCATCCTCCTTAGTAGGATACAGATACTTCATTGAGGGGTGAGGCAATGATGGTTAAGTGACTTGCCCAGGGTCACACAGCTAGTAAGTGTCAAGTGTCTGAGGCTGGATTTGAACTCAGGTCCTCCTGAATCCAGGGCCGGTGCTCTATCTACTACAACACCTAATTGTCCCAGATACTTCATTTAAACAAAAGGGAGAGATTCTCAAGGATGATTTCCAGAGTCAGTTCTCTCAGCTTCTTCCCTTTCATTCTGTTCCGTTCCAGAGGTGCCTGTGCACATTTTAAGCCATAATGATATATTCCATTTTAATCCTTAATGATATATTCACCACCACCATCATCAAGAACACCAAGATGTATATATATATATATATATATATATATATATATATATATATATATATATATATATATATATATATATATATATATATATATATATATATATATATATATATATGTATATATATATATATATATATATATATATATATATATATATATATATATATATATATATATATATATATATATATACAATTACACAAAAGGCAGCTAGATAGCTCAGTGGATAGAGCACTGGACCTGGAGTAAGGAACACTTGCATTCAAATTTGGCCTTAGACACTTAAGAGCTGCGTGACCATAGGCAAGTCACTTAACCACTGTTTGACTTAATCTACTGAAGAAGGAAATGGCAAACCACTCCAGTATCTGCCAAGAAAACCCCATGGACAGTTTTGGTGTGCTATGGTCCATGGGGTCACAAAGAGTCAGATACAACTGAGTGATTCAATAACAACAACCAATACATCACACAACTCCTACCCTTAAGGGATTTATAATCTGTCCAGGGAGATGTAACATATTCATATAGTATACCTGTGAGTCATGGAAAACTTCAGTCTATGAAGAATGAAGGTTGAGGGTCACCCAAAGAGTGGTGGAGAGGTACATGTTATGCAAGCAGGCTACAACACCTGACCAACAAAGAATTGTGCAAGGGGACATGGTAAAAGGGATGTCATCTGATGAGATGCTGAGAGGGGGAAGCTAGATGAGTGTGGATACAAGGATTCCACTGTTAGAGATACGTATATGTTCATGCACACATGCATGTATGTATGCAGGTATAGAAATGTCTGTATATGTGTATGTATTCATAGATTGTGTGTATATACATGTGTATATATACATTTATATATATGCATAAACTCATGAGTTGTATGTACATTCATATACATGTATTTGTACATATCGCAATACATACCCATGTATCAGTGTATATATAGTCAGAGTTTTCATATACATGTGTGTTTGTGCATATGCATGTATACATTTAAACCACAATGTGGTCAAAAATAGAATAAAAGATTCCATATACCAAAATGCTTAAAGCAACAATTTTATAGCAGCAAAGAACCAAAAACAAATGGGTGACTATTAATTGGGGAATGGCTAAACAGATTGTGGTATAAATGTAATGGAATATTATTCTGCCATAAGAAATTATGAATAAGAGGAATTCAGAGAAACATGAAAAGAATGGTATGAATTGACATGTATGAAAGTAGGCAGAACCAATAAGACAATATACACAATGGCTACAACATTGTAAATGGAAAGGCCATTAAATAAAACTGAAGGTTGTGTAAATATAATGACTAATCTTGGTCCTAGAGAACAGATGAAGTGGAACATTGCACACTCTGTCAAATGTGGTCGATGTGACAGCTGGTTTTGAAGTGGTATGTTTTGTTGTTTAATCTTTGGTATAAGGATAGCCTCCCTGGGTGATGTGGGGAGGCATATATTTGGAAATGAACATGAGTTTAAAATCAAAAGACATCAATAAAAATAAAAATAAAAACATTTTTAAGGAAACTAAAAATAAATTAATCTGGTCAAATAGCAAGAGTTTGGGGCAGCTAGGTGGCGCAGTGGATAGAGCACCAGCCCTGGAGTCAGGAGGACCTGAGTTCAAATCTGGCCTCAGACACTTAACACTTACTAGCTGTGTGACCCTGGGCAAGTCACTTAACCCCAATTGCCTCACTAAAAAAAACAAAAACAAAAACAAAAACAAAAAAACAAAAAACAAATAGCAAGAGTTAAGCCATGAATAGTCCATTTACTCTAT
Organism: Dromiciops gliroides; assembly: GCF_019393635.1. Taxonomy (NCBI): domain Eukaryota; kingdom Metazoa; phylum Chordata; class Mammalia; order Microbiotheria; family Microbiotheriidae; genus Dromiciops; species Dromiciops gliroides. The sequence continues at coordinate 434,991,842 of NC_057861.1, read as the reverse complement.
TGGTATCCACATATTGTCAAGAGATCTATAGGAAAGTACCCTGCATGGTGGAAGGATTTCCCCATGGAGGATTTATGGGATGATGCAGGCAAGAGTCAAACAGGATGGGCAGCCATGGATGGGTTATGATCTGTAGTATTAGCGTGAATACCCACATAGGTGAGACCACAGATATGCTAGATGTCAAATGAGGGGAGGGAACTAGATAATAAATGCTACCAGATTTCAAAGAAGTATGTTGTCACTAAAGGTTGTGAGCAGCCAAAGAAGACCTCACAGAGAATACAGACTTGAGGAAGTCCTTTAAGCATAGGCTAGACTTTGGGGGACAGCAGCTGGATTGGGAGTCAAGGAACCTGAATTCAAATACTGACTTACTACCTGTATAACTTTGGACAAAATCACTTCATCTCTGGGACCCAGTTTCTTCACCCAAAAATGATGGACTTGGACAGAAAGGACCATTCCAAGTAGAGGGAACAGTATGAATAAAGTTTCAGAGGCAGGGATTTATTTGGCATGATTACAAATGAGTTCAGCAGTTTAGTGAGGGCCAAGAGTTGGCAAATGGAATGAGTGTGGGATTTATAGTTAAGAGAAACCTGTATTTGAAGTTCACCTCTGCTGCTTATTGGTTGTGTGGCCTGAGCAAAGTCCTCTATCAAAAGAAACAGGGAATCCCAGAAGGGAATCTGATTTGCAGAGAAAGATATTGGCTCTTGTTTCCAATTTTTCTGCATTTGAGGTAAATGAGGAATATTCATCTGAAGAGGGACATCCATCAGGCAGTTAACAATGTAGAAATGATACCCAGAAGCGTGGCCAGGTCTGTTTCTGTTCAATTGTGTCTGACTCTTCATGACTCTACTGGAGATTTTCTTGGCAAAAATACTGGAGTAGTTTGCTATTTCCTTTTTCAATTCATTTTACAGATGAGAAAACTGAGGCAAACAGGGTTAAGTGACTTGCCCAGGGTCATAGCTACTAAGTGTCTGAGACCAAATTTGAACACAAGTCCTCCAGGCTCCAAGCCCAGTGCCCTATCCACTGTACTACCTGGCTGCCCCTGTCCAGGTATAGAGAGGTAGAGTTAGGAAACAAACCAGTAGAGGTAATAATGGAAGTCATAAAACAATGTGAGTTCAAAGGGGAAAGTGAAGAATAGGAATCCACATTTAAGGAGAGAAAGCAGTGAGAGTCCGTGAATGAGGCAAAGCAGGCAGATTCAGAGGCAAGAGAACAAGCCCAAAAGGCTTGTGTTGCAGAAGTCAACATCAAACTTGCCCAGGTCCTTCAAACCACAATCATTCTTCTCTCTTATTGACCCCAAATGGAGAGAATGTTTCTCACACAAATTATTTCCTGGTGATGTTGGATAAATGTTATTAGGATTCACTGGGTTATGAAGATCTCAGATTTAACAATATAAATTTAAATGTAATGGGCTAAAATCTACAAGCAAATGATATCCTTCTGAGGAGCCCCTGAAGCTTCATGAGCAGCATTGATTAGACTGGCTATAAAAATTCCCAGTTTACATAATTTGCCTCATGAGAAACATTTAAGTTCAACTCCAAATCCACTCTCCTGGCAGGGAGAAGCGAGGTGACCAGGCTCTCATTCCTGAACACAGACCGTCATCACATGTACAGCTTAGGGACTCTGCAGAGCACACTCATAAATCTAGTCCACTCCAGAGCTTCACACCTTTTAATCCAGTGATAGCTCTTCAGTTGCTGGTGGGTATTTCTTGGCTTTTTAATTTGCCGCCCAGAAAATTACCTTGTGCTGAAGCAATTAGTGTCACATACTTTTGAGGAGAAAATTGCGGCCTATCCCCCACCATTCACTCTGCAAGGGTCAGGAATCTCCTGGGAGCCTCAAACCTTTTCAAGAGTCTCCACATCCTTAAAACCTCTGACAAGCTCAACATTTCAGAATACTGTGTGACTAATCCACGCCGGTGCCACGGGATGTCATTCTGGTGGCAGACACCAACCACAAGAAAGCCATCCTTGGCTGAGAAAAGCAAAGGCCTGACAAACACCCAGAGCATTCTGCTCTCGTCTCCCCTCCCCCTTCATTAGAAAAAATGACTCATCAGCCCTGTGGTTTGGGAGCTGCCTATGAAGACAACTTCCTTTTAAAATTCTCAGAGGAAGACAAGACCTCCCAGGCTAGATTTTTGCCATCTCTATGGAATTAAGGGATGGAACTCTGTCAGGTAAGCCAATGAGGGCGATGCTCATAGAATCATAAACTTTTAGAGTTGGAAGGGACTTTGGAACTCTTAGAGGCCCAAAGGTCTCATTTCACAAAACACAATGAAGTTCAAAAGAGGTTGAATGAGTTTTCTAGGGACAACCAGCTAGGTGGTAAAAGAAGCCACACCAGAACCAAGTCTCCTTACTCTAAACACTAAGTTCTTTCCCCTATACCACAGTGCCTCTCTTCTATGCTTAAGGGGGAAAAAATCTGGAAGGGGCCCAGAAAGCCATTTCATTGCAGACACTGCCACAGAGTTTACTTGGTCTCATGGGAATTAGTAGGCTTCCCCTACCTACCTATGGAGTGGCAATGATTACATACATGGCTTGGTTTCCAGCTTCTGACACTATGAATGGTAGAAACTCTTTAAATGCTTCTGTTTGGTTCATTGATTGATCAACTGACTATACCAGGGTCTGATACTCCTGAGAGTGGGTTATTTTTGTGCATTTCCCTTGATCTTCTTATTTTCTTGGCTCTCAGAGTCCTAAGAAATAATCCAGCTCTGGATTTCTCCACCAGAGCTAGATGGGAAACTTGAGTTAATCCAATGGACTCAATGCTAAGAGATAGTTGCCCTAGGATATAGGGCAATTCAGCAAGCATGGTGTGGTAAAAAGTGAAAGTTTTTAACTGTGGGTTAGTGAAAACTGAAGGACCACCCTTTCAGGGAGGAGACCGTGAAGAACCGCCAGGTCCGTCTGCTAAACACTCTACATCCGGGTGCAAGCTTAAAAGGCAAAGAGAGAACGGAAGTAAGGTCTTGGGTCCGCTCTCCTTGTCCGCTGACTGTCACTGCACACACAGACGCTGACTGAAGTGCGACTCTACTCGGTTCGCCGTAACAGTGGTGCTTGATGCGACTCTCAGTTTCAGAGGTGGCCTTGGGTTTTTTGGTGAGCCCTATACGGGTTTTTGGTGAGTTTTATACGGAATATAGACTAAGCTTAGATTTAAGACTATTTGCTTGTATTTTCTACTTTCCTGTCTCTCTAATCAACATCACCTTGTAATTTCCAAACAATAAAAGCTCTAACTAGAGACCAGAGGCTTCTTCTATTTACTAATCTGGGAGATAAATAAGGGAAAGGTTAAAAGGGGAGTTTAATGCTCTAGTATACAATTTTAAATCTCACAATGGTTAGTATATTATAGTACTGTGCTAGGTACTAAGGGAGATAAAAAATAGAACATGATCCTTGTCCTCCTGAAACTTACAATCTGGTAAGAGGATCATCAATCAACATGCTTTTATTAAGAGCCTACTGTGTACCAGGCACTATTCTAGACAATGGACATAATACACAGATAACTACAATACACAATGAGATTTGATGAGAGGCAAGATGACATAGTAGATGGAGGTCAGACTTCACCATCAGAACAACCAGGGTTCAAATATGGTCCCTGAAACATATTGGCTCTGTGATGAAATAATGGGATTTAGCAGATACTCAAAGTCCCACCTGGAGATTAACCTAGACTGACTGAATCAAGTGAGAGTGATTAACTGCTGATTAGCCTACTTCATGTTAACTGGATTGTAATCACACCTGGCTAGCCCTTAAGAAGCTAGACCGTGAACTCAAATTGAGAACACCTTCAAAACCAACAGATTTGGATGATGCCAACCAATCAGCTTGAAGCAGTGTGTAAGGACCACCTCTGTTCCAGACCTATAAAAAGCTTCCACAATCAGCTTGCTGGAGAATTTGTGATTGAAGCAGGCTCCTGGCAGAGGACTTGAGGAAGAACCCAACCAGGCTGGAACTTTTTCTTAACTTTCTGAACTCCACGTGAATACCTGTATGCTTTAATAAATGTTTAATACCCAAAGACTGGTGCAAAAGCTTCTAATTTTAAACATCACAGCTCTGAGGCCCTGAGCAATTTACTTAATTTCTTTGTACCCCAGGCAGTTCTCTAAGACTACACCTGGCAAACCAAATGCTGATATACATCATTGATCAGAGTTTCCTCACTTCGTTGAAGTCACAAGTCAGTGCCTCAGAATGGTTTAAATGAAATATCTACTTCCATTTTGAAACGGAATGTCATTAGTAGTATAAGGGATTCCTGGAAGACTTGCTGGAGGAGGTGGCATTTGAATTGGGCTTTAAAGCAGAGGTGTCAAACACAGGCCACAATAGTCCTCAAGTGCTACCTGATTCAGATGAAAATGTAATCAAGAAATATTTAACAAAATAAATAAAAACACAATAGATCATAGATAATGTTGATATATGGTTTTCTAAATCAATATGCAGGCCACAGGGATCTTTATGTGTAGTTTAGTGGCCTCCTTTCTCTTTGATTTTGATACCACTACTTTAAAAGATGAGATCAATAGACAAGAAAGAAAAAGGAAATTCCAGGAGTAGGGATGGTAGTCTAAATAATCAACTTTTCTAGCTAATGGAGACTCTCTCTCTCTCTCTCTCTCTCTCTCTCTCTCTCTCTCTCTCTCTCTCTCTCTCTCCTCAAAGAAATAGATGAAAATAAAACACTTAATAGCAAAGCTGTATTGAGCAGGGATTTGATCAGTGAGAAATAAGATGAAAAAGTCATAGTATCAGCATAGCACAGGTATGGTCAGGGAATGGCAAATGGTTCAATGTGGATGGTGCATAGAGCATGTGAAGGAATGAGAGAATATTAAGAAATGGAAAAAAATAGAATGGCTCCAGATTGTGTAAGGCCTTGATTGTCAAACAAAGAAATTTGAATTTTACTTGCTAGACAGTTAGGAACCAGAAACTATTGTTTGAGCAGAAAAGGCATGGCCCATGTCTAAGGAGGATGAATCTGAAAAGAGTGAAAAACATAGACTGGAAGAGTGAGAGAAAGGAACCGGGGAAACCAATCAGAGTTCTATTGACCCTACCTTCTTCAAGTTGGGCAAGCACAGAAAACTCAATGAGGTTTAAAGATGCGGAAGACAGTGTAGAATCCACAGCTGGATCCCATGAGATTTGTTGAGATTTCCTGAGAGCTCATCCCTAACCCCAAGTGAAGATGAAGTCCTCTGGGTAAAGGGAACTTGGTAGGGAGGAACAGGAGTAGGGTAGGGGTTTCATACCCTTCACCCCACAAGCTTATTCTGGGCCCTCATAGCCTGCCCAGGCAATTGTGATGGGTCACACCCTCACAACAATCCCAATGGGGTAGAGGTGAAGAGACTCAGAGAGTTAATAAAACCAAACAAAAAGTGCATACCTGAAGCTAGACCCGTGGAAAATTATTCCCTTAAGGGCATTACTAACTTTGAAAGAGGGGAAAATTAAAATGAAATCATTGGATTTGTGGGAGCGCAACTGGATTTTAATCAATAGGAGCACAGATCTTCTTTAATCTGAACCATTTCTCCTCTGATGAATGATTATGGTCCTGGGAATCAAATGGGATGATTATGCTAACAGGCCCTGGATTTGAGTTCTGTGAGGTCTGAAGTAGCCCTCTGAAGAGTGCTTGAGTTTTGTCATTAAGTCCTCCATTCTACTACCATTCACCCCCATAAATCTGATAGAATTTTATCTCTGTACCACAGACCAGCCCATGAAGACTATACCTCTTTGCTTCACTTTCCAGAGCAAAATGATAGATTAGAAGAATGAGGCTTAGGTCCTAAAAGGGAACATATTTTTTTTTTCAAATTTAATTTTTTTTTAAAATGAAAAAAACAAACCAATAAAAAGAAAACATATTTTATAATCTTTTCTTCACATAATGTTTTTGATTATGTTTTGGCTTGATGGATCGAGTGCCCCCTTTGGCACACCCCCCAGGATCCTCTTATGGATTCTAAACACAAATGTTTTTCTTAGCCTTCTCAATCGCTTCTCCTAAATGTATTTTGGGAAGTCTCTTCAGTATTCCTGTCACAGCCTCCTTCCCTTGGGCCACACACTGTAACAACCTACCCTTTATGGAAACAAAATATTCAAGGTCTTATAGATGATTGAAATGAAGTAAGGGTTAAGGCTTAGCTAAATTAATTAAATCTCTAAATTTGAAAAGCAGTGTGGCATGATGAATAAAGACCTGAACCCCAGAAGACTGAGGTCCAAGCCCTGCTTCTGTCCCATAATGACTGGATGACCCTGGGCTAGTCACTTACCCTCTTCAGTGTTCCTAGGTAACTCATTAAGACTACCAACCCATAGTGGTAGAAAAAGTTCCTCCCTGGTAGCACCCCATAACAATGAATTCACAGATCTAGTCTATGTATCTACAAGGCTTATTTACTTTGAGGAGTCCTCTAAGTTTAAGAAACTGCAGTTCTTTTTTTTTTTTTCAGGGCAATGGGGGTTAAGTGACTTGCCCAGGGTCACACAGCTAGGAAGTGTCAAGTGTCTGAGGTCAGATTTGAACACAGGTCCTCCTGAATCCAAGGCCAGTGCTTTATCCACCAAACCACCTAGCTGCCCCAGAAACTGCATTTCTTAATCAAGCTGAAATAGCCTACATGCAAATGTCAACATATAATCAGTAGACATTTATTATGCACCTACTGTATGCTAGGCAAAATTAAATCTATTCTCATGGACTACTATTGTATGAATATGTATGATTTACAATATCTTTGTCTCTCTGTCGAAGTGCTCAGAGCTGTATGATACTGGCTACTATGATTCTTTTTTTAAAAAAAAATTAATAAAGTATTTTTTCCAGTTACATGTAAAGATAGTTCTCAACTTTTATTTATACAAGCTTTCCAGTTTCAGATTTTTCTCCCTCCCTCCCCTATATATATGATAACATTAAACATATTTCTGCATTATTCATGTTATAAGAGAAAAATCAGAGCAATGAGGAAAAACCTCAAAATAGAAAAACAACAGCACCAGAAACAAAAGAAATAGTATGTTTCAATCAGCATCTATACTCCACAGTTCTTTTTTTCCCCCTGGATTTGGAGATCCTCTTCCATCATGAGTCCCCTGGAACTCTTCTGTATCATTGCATGGGTGAGAAGAATATAGTCCATCACAGTAGATCAACACACAATGTTGATGATACTGTGTACAATGTTCTTCTGGTTCTGCTCATCTCAATCATCATCAGCCCACGCAAGACCCTCCAGGTTTCTCTGAACTCCTCCTGCTCATCGTTTCTTAGAGCACAATAGTATTCCATTACATTCATATACCACAACTTGTCCAGCCATTCCCCAACTGATGGGCATCCCCTCAATTTCCAATTCCTTGCCACCACATAAAGAGTAGTTATAAATATTTTTATACATGTGGGTCCTTTTCCCTTTTCCATGATCTCTTTGAAAAAAGACCCAAAAGTGGTATTGCTGGGTCAAAGGGTATGCACAGCTTTATAACTCTTTGGGCATAATTCCAAATTGCTCTCCAGAATGGTTGGGTCAGTTCACAGCTCCACCAACAATGCATTTGGCTACTATGATTCTAATGCCACAAATCGTATCTCTGACTTCCTTTCCCTTTCCATTTAATAAAAATACCTGGTTTGTTACACTGCTCAGTTTTTAACTGTAAGGCAAACCTGGTAATAGGAGGTAATTTCAAGAATCTTTTGGAAGTTTTTCCAAAAGAGTATATACATCTCTAACTACTTGTGTCAAACCAAGGACACTTGGTGGATCTCTTTATCAGTCAGCCATCTTCCAAACAGCTGTCGGATATAACCCATAAAAATATTTTAACAGTCATGCTGGCTGAACTCCAGTCAGGCTATTGTTTCTATCTCCTGATTCCATCTCTCCCATGGACTTCAATGTCAGAGCCACCCTGGGTTTCTTTTTTTTCTTTTTTCTTTTTTTGGTGGGGCAATGAGGGTTAAGTGACTTGCCCAGGGTCACATACCTAGTAAGTGTTAAGTGTCTGAATCCAGATTTGAACTCAGGTCCTCTTGACTCCAGGAACAGTGCTCTATCCATTCTGCTACCTACTTGCACCCTGGGTTTCAATAGTCTAGTCTTGATCTTATGGTACCTATTTCAAGGCCTTCACCCACAATTCCTAGACATCTCTCGCCAGGCCGTTATCCATATGCCTCCCTTCTCCTCCCCCAGTTCCTCTTTATGTGTTATCTTCCCCCATGAAAATGTAAGCTCCTTGAGGGCAGAAACTATGTTCTTGGCTTTGATTTGTATCTCCAGCATGAAGCACAAGACTCTCACAAAGTCAGAGTTTAATTCTGTCTTTTCTCCTCTTAATTCTGGTATCTTCCCTCTCTTAGAATCTTATTTATCTTTTCTTTTCTTTTTTTCTTTTTCTTTTTCTTTTTTTTTGCCAATGCAACGAGGGTTAAATAACTTGCCCAAGGTCACACAGCTAGTGTCAAGTGTCTAAGGTTGGATTTGAACTCAGGTCCTCTTGAATCCAGGGCCAATGCTTTATCCACTGAGCCACCTAGCTGCCCCTTATTTATCTTATATATAACTTATTTGTGCCTATCTATTTGCTTGTCATCTCTTCCATTAGACTATTAGCTCCTTGAAGTCAGGGTCTTGTCTTTTGCCTTTTTTGTATACCTAATTCTTAGTTTAGCACATAGTAGGCGATTAATAAATGACTATTGACTGCTTGACTAATAGTTCCTAAACACAATGCTGAATGCCTCTGATTATTTGCTATGACACCTTCCAGTAGATATGTGATGAATCACTTGCCCAGCACCAACACTTTTCTCTATGCCCTGTTGCAGATACAGCCTGGAGTCCAGAAGAATACTCTTATGCTCTATGATGATCAGAGATATAGAACAGGAAGGGACCTACCTCAGAAGCTGTCCAGTCCAACCTGCTCATTTAACAGACAAGGAACTTGAAACCCAATCAATGAGCTAATATTAAGCACATTAATATAAGTACAAAGAAGGAAATGATCCCTACTCATGAGGAACTTAGGAAGGTGGTGAACAAGGTCATGTTCATGCAAGTGGAAGGACTAAGATTTGAACTCAGTTCTTTTGACCTCAAATTCAACATTCTGCCCTCTGCACTACCCCCACCTCTTCTAGCCTAATGATGGGTCTGTCTATGGAGGACTACAGTTAACCATCATAATTGAATTGATCACTGTTTTTACTCAAGCAACTGATGTTATTGATGCTCTTTTGAAGTGACCTATGATTTGAACAAACTGACTGGATTGATCTATTGTTTACACATCTGTGGACCTGCTTTGCCCTGAGGGATCAACAAGTGAATGAAGCCTTGAATTTAGATATTATGGGTCCAGTTCTGACCCTCACCTTTTGCATAATCCTGTGTAAAGTCACATTCCTTCTTTGAAATGGGAATCTACTTCCCCCTCCTTGGTCATTAGAGGGAATAACCAATCAAAATGACTTAAAAGGCTTGACAATAAAATATATATATATATATGGGATGGATGTTAAATGCTAAATAATTAAGGAAATTAGTCCAAATTTTTCTTATTTCCAAGGGGGTAAGAATGGAGTGCTTCTGAGAAAAGGATGAGGTCACAGGATTGTAGAAGCCATTTAGTCTGCAGATGAGAAACTGAGACTTGAGGAAGTTAAATATGACTTACCCAAGGTCACACAGATAGCAAGTGTCAGAGGCAGACTATGAACTCAGGTCCTTTGCCTCCACATCTAGTATTCATTCTCAGTATCAGGGAACATACCAAAATTAAGGACCCACAAGTTTCAGCAGCTCATTTCAAGGCTCCTTTCTCTCCTCAACCTATTGAATTTAATTAGCACTTTAATTTCTATGATTCATACACACTCCTTCCTCTCCTTGAATCAATCCATTGATGAATCCTTCTCACCAGACAGCCATTGGGTTGTGGAAACAAAGTCTGTCAGCTTCCAATATCTCAGGATGGCTTTGCTTGTTGTATGATTTAAAAAGTAACTTGTTGAGTCATTTCACATTTGGGGTTTTCTTGGCAAAGATACTGAAGTAGTTTGTCATTTCCTTCTCCAGCTCATTTTACAGATGAGGAAACTCGGGCAAATAGGGTTTAGTGACTTGCCCAGGGTCACACAGCTAGTAGGTGTCTGAGTCAGGTCCTCCTGACTACAGGCCTAGCACTCTATCCACTGTGCCATCTCTCTTCCTTAATAAATAATAACAATAATTAAAAAGTAAAAAGTAACTATTTCTGTTGAAATCAATGGGGATCTATTCAAGTCTTCTGTGTACCATGCCTACCAAAACCCTAAAGTTGGCATCAACAATAACAAATTTAGCACAGGCAATGGAGGGAGGAGAAGGTGGGGAGGCAGGTGGTAGGCAAAGATGGTATAGAGAAGAGATGATTCTATTATTCTCTCTGTAGCTTTTATTCTGTTTGGACACTGAGCAACAGTTTCCTCATTTGTAAAATGAATGAACTAGAAGAGATAACCTCTAAATTATCATCCAGTTAGAACATTTTATCATTTTGTGATCATGTATCTCAAGCATTTATTTTGTTTCTCTCCCAATCTCATTTTTAAAAATACACCTTTTTCATTCATCCTTTTTCTCCTAGTGCAAACTATTGACTTTGCCACTGATAATGGGAGAACATCTGACATATAGTAGTTATTATTGTTAAGTTATTTTAGTTATGTCTTACTCTTTGTGACCTCCTTTGGGGGGGTGGGATTCTTAGCAAAGATACTGGACTGGTTTGTCATTTCTTCCTCCAGCTCATTTTATAGATGGGGAAACTGAGGGTTACGTGACTTATCCAGGATCACACAGCTAGGAAATGTCTGAGGTTGGATTTGAACTCATGAAGATGTCTTCCTGATTCCAAGCCCAGTTGCCCACTTCAACACCTAGCTGACAATACTAAATACATTAGCCACTTACTAAATGTTTGTAATATCGATTGACTAGGCAGAGGACCTTGGATATTTCACTCCTCCCCTCTGGGCCTCAATTTCCTAATCATTGATGCCCTTTCTGACTCTAAGACCCTATATTTCTATGACTTTTACTTCATCCTCTTCCTCTCCCTTTTTCCCCCTATAGTGCATTTTGTCATTCATAAGGAAAGGAGATAGGGAAAGATATGGCGACAACTGAAGGGGAAAAGCATAACTGAAGTGGGAAGAGAGAGACAAAAATGAACAGAGACAGAGAAAGAGAGATAGAAAGAAGGGAGAGGGAGAGAGAAAGATAGACTGAAAGAAAGATAAAGATGGAGAAGGCAAGAAAGACAGAGACAGAGACAGAGAGATTCTAGCTCTTTTTCACTGCCTCTTCTTTAGGTGTGGTGAAGGGAAATAGCACTTACACCACTAACACTTAAGCCGATGAAAAATACAATGACTCTTGAATCCATCCCATTTTATAGTCCAAACCCTAAGATGATATGTAGCACCCAACTAAACTAAGAGATGGGGATTTGGGTGGGGGGCAGAGTAGAGAGGATAGAGACATTTCTATTTGTTTGATTGCATTTGTACTGTCACCTCCAAGCATGAACCACATTTAAATGGTTTTCCTCTGAGCCTCCACGGGGGGGGGTGGGGGGGGAAGGGGGGTCCCTCTTTTTTTTTTTACTCTTCTGAATCAAGTCAAATGTGGCAGACTACTCTAAATATTTAACTACATTAATGGACCTTTCTTTCTTTGTTTCCTGAAAGTTCTGTTTCCCCATAGCTCTTGACTTTGACTTTGGACATCTTTATGTGTAGGGGGCACAATGACCAAATCTGCTCCCCTCCCCCGCTCCCACCCACCCAGGCTGAACTACTTTAAGAAGAGGTCAGACAAGGCAATGAGCTGAAAGTCAAGGTAACAAAAGAACTCAAGGTTTGCTTTGTGGGTCCTCTTTATATGTCAGTGACTTGATTCATGCTTATTGTGAAGAAAGGAATTTGGAGCTATTTCAGGAATGTCAGTGATTCTGTCATAAAGAGACTTTGATCTTACTCCAGTTTCCCATGCCCGTTCATTAACTGAAGTGGAGGCCAAGCGAGGCAGCTGGCTCATATCTCAGGGTGACCACTTACACTTTGAATCATTCTCCTACCTTTGCACCCCTTCCCTCCACCAATAAAGTGCACCAAAGCCTTCCTAACTCCACTGACTGGAAGTTGGCTCTTTTCCTTCCCAAGAATATTTCCTCAAGCCAATACTCTGACTAGGAGCGATTCCTTTGAAAAAGGAAAAATATGACCCATGAAAGGCAAATGAGGGTCAGCTTGCTACAGGTTTCTATTCAAGACTACTCCCTTCTGCTCTGTCAACCCTTGGAATCTCAAAGGAGAAGGTACTTCCTGTTGGAGGAGTTCTAAGAGGGAATATATATGTTGCTTTAATTGTATCTGGTCACAAGCAAGAAATCTTTATTCCTATTGTTGTCATCCCTTTTAAACATTTTCCCGCAGTAATTAATATGGGTTTAAATACAATAATGATATTTTGTGCTTCTTCACTGTTCTGTGACCCACCAGTTCTCCAGCAGTTTGGACTATTTCCTTTCCAGGGAAGTCTGGGGGGATGGAGTAGGGGAGTCATATAGAAGAGAAAAGGCTGGATTAGGCATATGTTTCTATGTAAGCAAGGATCAAAGCGGAGATCCCATTGTCTGCATTTTCTTCTGTTCTTGAACAACAAGGAGTATAATTCTTCCAAATATCACCCCCTCCAACCACTGTATTTCCAAGTTTGGGGTGGTTTGTCATACAATGTCCTAGAGCTTTGCACAGGATTCCTTTGTGTTACCCGCATTCACGCAGCAAAGCTCCCTAAGCACCATTGCTGGGAGCCCTCATCTAATGTTCACTCATCTTAGGAACAGAAATCACCAGCACACTTGTTCAAACAAACCTCATGCCAGTTTTCTCTACTTTTTAATCTTAGAAAAATGCCTCAATTATTCCATGGGATTCTGAAACATGTTTATGAACATTTTACCCAACGTTTTGAAGCTTAGGATTGAAAGTATTGTAATTGTCAGGTGATGAGTTTGGAGAAATTATCGAAGGGTATGTGATGGCTATGAAGGCTTTAGTCTTCTCTTTCCACTGCTAGAGGCCTGGGGGACAATCGGATGGAGCACCATTATCTTGAAATGCTTGACTGATTCTTGAGACCAGCTTTAGTTTAATTTAGGAAGCAGCCATGCACCAATGTTTCCAAATGAGTTGTTCACATTGGCATCATAATGCTACCTTGTATAGAGTGCTTTGTGCTTTTCAAGGAGTTTATCTCCTTTGACCCTCATACATTATTTCATTTGACCCTCACAATAACAAAAAGATATAGGACTACTTGAATACCATAATCTCTCTCATATCTCGCAAGGTCCTGAAATCACATATTCTAAAATTATTGTTTTCTGTATAACAGAGACCAATCATATTCATGTTCCATAGGTAACTAATTCTTATCAATTAACAATTCTTTGTGTGTGTGTGGATAATAGAGTTCACAAAGAAAAAAATAAAAGAACAAAATACATTTAATCCTAACACTACAATGAATATGATTTTGTTATCCATAAGGAAATCAGAGTAGCTGAGTAATGAGGCCAATATAATGACTCTGGTTGTATGGTACAGTAGGGAAAGCACAATATTTAGTGTCAGAGAAACTAAGTTTAAATGCCAGTTCTGCCATTACTACTTATATGATCTTGAACAGTTCACTTAATCTCTCTATACTCTAGTTTCCTCTTCTATAAAACTGTGTGGTTGAGCTAAATGAACTCTAAGGTCTATTCTACTTTGAATCTATGAATGTCAGGAAAATTATAAGCATAACAGATAATATTAATGACCAAAACAATATAAATAACATGATTATCTCAATAAATGTCCCCCAAAACACTTTTGATGAAATAAAATTACCTATTTTTCTTGGAATGTTAAAAAATAGGAATAAATGGACTTTTCCTTAATATGATAAATAGCATCTAGCTAAATTTAATAGCAAGTATTATATATAAAGAAGAAATAGTAAAGTATTTTCTTTTTTTTTTTGGCAGGGGAATGAGGGTTAAGTGACTTGCCCAGGGTCACACAGCTAGTGTCAAGGATCTGAAGTCAGATTTGAACTCAGGTCCTCCTAAATCCAGGGCCAATGCTTTATCCACTGCATCACCTAGCTGCCCCCTAAAGTCTTTTCTAATAAACTCTTGAGAAAAGCAAGAACATCCATTATCACCACAATTATTTGATATAACATTAAATCCAAATATGACAATAACAAGACAAAGAAATTAAAACAATAAGTTTATAGACAAAGGACAAACAAATTATCACCTTTTGAAGATATGTTGGAGCCATGTTTGGTCATTGCCATGATCAGAGTTCATCCCTTTTTTTTCTTTACAATGTTATAATCATTGTATCAATTGTTTACAATGTTACAGTCAATGTTATAGTGATTACAAAAATTGTTTTCTTGGTTCTGCTCATTTCACTTTGCATCAGTCCATGCAAGTCTTTCTAGGTTTCTCTGAAGCTGTCTCTTTCATCATTTAATACTTCACAGTAATAAGGAGAAAGTGGATTCTAGGCATGAGGAACAGCCAGCACAAAGATATGAAAATAGAAGATGGAGTGTTGTCTCTGAAGGAATAGTGACAAGGACAGTTTGGCTGTACTATGGTGTGTATAGAGTAGAGTAATATGTAATAAGGTTGAGGAGGTAGGATGGAGCCAGATTGTTAAGGGGTTTAAATGTCAAATAGAAGGGTTTATATTTGATCCTAGAGGCAAAAGGGAGCCATTAGAACTTATTGAGTAGAGGAATGAGGTGGCCAGGCATTTTGGGGAAAATAATTTTGTCAGCTTTGTGAAGGCTGAATTGGAATGAGAAGAGATGAAGCCGAGAGACCAATTTGGATTCTGTTGCAAGAGTCTGAGAAGTGATGAGAACCTTGAATTAAGGTGGTGGCAGTGTGAGAAGTTTGAGGTGTTTACAGGACATTCCATTTGAAATGTCTAATAGAAAATGATGGATGACTGAAGCTCAGGAGAATGATTATGGCTGAATATAGCAATCTGATAATCAACATAAAGCTAACCATTAAATCCATGTGAGCTGATGAGGTCACCAAGAAAGAAAACAGGAGAAGACCCAAGAGAAGACTTTGGAGGACACTGACACTTAGAGGGCAAGCAAACAATGAAAATCCTAAGGAAACCAGGGAGTGGTCATGTGGCTAGGAGAACTCAGAGAAAGCAGTATCTCAAACCCAAGAGGGGAGAAAGTCTCCATGAGGACATTGTATCCAACAGTATCAACTTCTAGAGAGGTCAAGAAGGATGAAGATTGAAAAAAAAATCAGATTTTTTTCCAGAGATTTTAGGTAAATTGAGGTAGCAGGTTTGGTTGAGTAATGAAATTAGTAGCCAGCTTCAAAAGTGTTGAGAAGAGAATGGGGAGAGGAAGTAGAGGCAATTGAGTGCAGACAGATTTTTCTAGAAGTTTTACTGAGAAAGGAAAGAAGCACGAAGAACAGTGGTCTAAGGGGATGGGAGGGGTTGTTGCTCTTAAGAATGAGTGGACTTGGGTAGCTAGGAAGGAAGCATTTCATAGAAAGAGAATGAAGATAAGGGAGAAAAGGGGTATTATTGTGAAGGTTATTTGATAAAGTTGGAAGGGAATGCCAACTATATAATTAATGTTAGAAAAATTACTTTAAGATGGGGGCGGGGGGGGGGGCTGTGGGGCAGCTAGGTGGTACAGTGGATAAAGCACTGGCCCTGGATTCAGGAGTACCTGAGTTAAAATATGGCCTCAGACACTTGACAATTACTAGCTGTGTGAACTTGGGCAAGTCACTTAACCCTCATTGCCCTGCTTAAAAAAAGAAAAAAAAAAGTTGGAAATGAGATATTTATTAGGGCAGCTAGGTGGCTCAGTGGATAGGGCACTGGCCCTGGAGTCAGGAGGACCTGAGTTCAAATCCAGCCTCAGACACTTGACACTTACTTGCTGTGCGACCCTGGGCAAGTCATTTAGCCCTCATTGCCCTGCGGGGAAAAAAAAAAGATTGAGGGGCTGTGTTTTTAAATAATTGAGTTTTTTACTTGAGAGACAATTTTAAGCAAGAACAAACCCTTTTTTGTGGGAAGGAGGAATTTTTTCTAAACCATCTGCTTATTCGTGAGGGAATGAATAAAAGGATATAATTTTTATCATTGTTATTGCAGATTTTCTTTTTTAAAACCACTTAATACATGACTTCTTACAGGTTTGAGTTTTCTTTTCTTTGTCGCAATCCTATTCCACTATACAATAAATTAAACTGGTTGGGCTGCAGCAATAAAAATAGTTGCTTTGAAGTATAACCTTAAATGTCTAATTTCCTACCAGCAATAATGAGGCTTTATCCAGTTATTTTTTGGGGGTCCTGTTTTTTCTGTCTTGTTGTTTTTCTAACATGTGTGGCTGTCTAACGACAAGATTTTTGCATTCCAGATGTTTTGGCGAGAGAAAGCAGTAAACGACTGTACACATCTCAGAACTCCATACCACCCAAGTAGCTGTTATGTCGACTGGCTAGTGTAAGTCTATCCAGACAATTCTCCTCTCCTCCACCCACCCACTTTTTTTTTTCTTTTTAATGTTGCTAACCCTTTAGTCATCAACACAAAATAACAGAAATTCCTTTATACAGCTATTATTGCATGGATATCCAAAGGCAAGGGGAGATGCTAAGCTTCACAGAACTAAAGCCCATGTGGTTTTAATGAGAAGAAAGAAATGTTATAATTAAGTAATAAGCCTAGACTCCCCGGTGGTTAATAAGGTAATTTGCCACATGATTAAAGGTATATGTAAGTAAAATATCTGTGGTAAAAAATAATCTAGCTCAAAATGGGTGCTGTTTGAGAACTTAGAATATTATTCTACTTAGGTGTTGTGAATCATTCCCTGGAAACAGATAACATACACCACAGAAAAACATGGTCCCTTTTCACATTTTTTAAAAGTGTTACTTAATTCTCTCAAAATGGCAAAGGCATGAGATGAATGTAGTAAAAAATAGAATATGGCCTCCTAGCTGTCACCTCTGACAAAACCTCTTTACTGCTCACTGTGTTACGGAAGATAGCCAAGACATACTAAGAGCGCTAGTGATATAAAGTGCAGGTCTAAGCCAAACCGATCCAACAGCCATATATAGGGCACCTACTGTGTGTAAAGTGAGAGACATTGTGGCAAATTGGTTAGAGCCAGGGACTGAGTCAGGAAGTCCTAGGTTCAAGCCCTGCTTCTGACACATATCAACTGTATGACCCTAGGCTGGTCACTTAAAATCTTAGGCCTCCAGCCAACTCTCAAAGATTTTAGTTTACAGAAAAGAACCTCAAAGAGCTTCTTCTCCCAAGAAAATCCCAATTCCAGACCACTCTTCCACCCCACCCCCCACAAATGTCAAAGGCATTATATTAGGCCCTGATGATATAAAGGAGAAAGTGAAAACAATCCTTGCCTTCAGGTGGCTTATTGGGAGAATGCAATGGATACATATAAAAAAGGTTGGGGTTTTGCGTTTTTAATTTTTTTTGTTTTGTCCTGACCTATGATTTCATTGGTATAAGAAACACCCATTGAGGAAATACCCTCTATTACTGCTTCCCATAGGATCCTACATCTTGGAAGGGATCTCAAATACCATGTAGTCCAATCTCCTCTTTTTATAGATGAAGAACATGAGGCCCCAGAAAATTAAGTGACTTGCCCAACATGGCACAGCTAGTAGGATCTGCAGCAGGTCTACAGCTTTAAGAGAGTTGCCTGCAACACTGAGATGTTAAAAGATTTGCTTGGGACTGACAAGCAGACTGTGTCTGAGGTGTGACTTGAACCCAGATCTCCTTCCTGTAAAGGTTAACCTTTTATCTATTGCATCCTACAGTCTGGGATTATTTGAGAGGGAGGCAGTAGGAACAACCAGGTCCTGCTTTAACTGTTCTCTGGAATGGATCTCAGAAGAATAAAAGAAATATGATGGATGAACAGGTGGTTGTATTTGGCAGGCCGAAGCTTCTGGCACATTAAACTTATTTTAAAGATGTTTCCATTTACTTACTGATGTTCCAGATCTGGGGCTTATATTTGACCCCTCCATCTCCCCCTCCTTTCATATCCAATTGTCAGAGTCTGGGAATGCTGGCAAGGAGAGTTTATCTGGGTGCCCTACAAGGCTGGGGTAGAGCTGACCACCACAGGCCTGTTTCCCCCTTATTTAGGATGCCCAACAATGATACTTGGTGGAAAGTATATGCCCCGCTCTCTACCAACCCCCTATGCCAAGGAAGGTAAGAAGTGTGGACAGAAAGCTGGTATGGGTTTGGTTTTTTGTCCTAGACTTCTTTGGTAAGGGGTTGGGGAGTGAGGGGTGGGGGGTAGGGTGAGTCTGTGCATAGTAGAGAAAAGGGAGTATCCAGGAGCTTGAAGCAATGGAAATTGTGTGGGAGAATCTGCCTTTGGTTAGAAGCAGAGTGGGTCATGGCATTTGATCTGTATGAAGACAGGGAAAATCAGTGTGTGTGAAGGCTGAGGTGGGCAGTTCCTACATATAGAAGGTATGATCGTGTGAGAAAGAGTACAAGGGCAGGGGCTTTGGGCTGTGCTTTGGGTCAGAGCATCCTCCTTGATGAATCGATATCAGTAGTAGGGAGCAATAATGAGCTGCTATTAATCAGAATAGGCAGATTTCTGAACTCCCTGTAGATTGATTACACAAGAGGAGGAGGTGTTGAAGGGGCTCACTGGGGCATGAGTGTGTGAAAGATCCCTAACACCAAACAGTTGCTCTGCCTCTACAATAGGGGAAGGATAGGGAATTGAACCAGTGAATTCATTGCTATGAGGAACTTCGCAGTAAGAAAAGTCCTTCTAATAATAACACAAGTCAACCCCTTCTCTACAACTTGGAGTTTTAAGGAATTGACTAGTTTTGTAAACTGCCTCAGCTATAGCTCTCTAATTTGTCCTCCTTTCCCCATTCCAAACAAATGGAAGGCCTGTCCACTGACACAGTACCTAGAAATCTGCCACTGTTCTCAGTGAACTAGGCCTCTTATTCTGAATGAGTGGCCCATATGTCCAGGCTAAAGGCTTTTCTGAAAAATATCCCCAGTGACTGTATATCATTGACTAGTGTTGGCTATCACATTTGCATGACTACTAAAAATATAATCACTCTCTTTGGCTTTTTGTTTGTTTGTTTGTTTTTTGGTAAGGCAGTTGGGGTTAAGTGACTTGCCCAGGGTCACACAGCTAGTAAGTGTTAAGTATCTGAGGCCACGTTCAAACTCAGGTCCTCCTGAATTCAGGGCTGGTGCTCTATCCACTGAGCCATCTAGCTGCCCCTTCTCTTTGGCTTTTGTACATTACATAACTGATATGAAAAATAGTTGTCTAAAGTCCTCTGCCTAATATGAAAACTAAGGGCCAAAACAATATTTGCTTTCAATACTTCTTTAAGGAGTAAGAGTCAAGAAACCTGGCTTCTGGTCCTAGTTTCTCACTGGTGTGATATGGGGCAATTTTCTTTATTCCTCTGTGCCTTAGTGTACTTAGATGTACAATGCATTACCTTTTGGGGAAGGCTTTTCATCATACAAAGATGAAAAGAAAGGGAAAGGAAAAGGGGAAGGGGAAGGGGATGGGAAGGCAAGTTAAGACAAGGGAAGGCAGGAGAAGGCAAGGAAAAGGAGGTGATGACAATAATAGGCAATCAGGAAGACCTGAGTTCAAATCCAGCCTCAGACACCTACTAGCTATATGACCGTGGGCAAGTCACTTAACCCCATTTGCCTCAATTTCCTCATCTGTAAAATAAGCTGGAGAAGGAATGGCAAACCACTCTAGTATTTTTGCCAAGAAAACCCCAAATGCGAGGATACACCTGAAATGACTGAACAACAATAATAATGTCACTACCTACCAATCAGGGGTATTCTTTTGATACACCTTGAATTGCTACTTATATGTGAGGGTTTCCATATAGCAGCAGTGGGGTGGGGTGAGTCTGGAGAATCAAAAGACCTGAATCTGTCCAGACTGACACTCCGACAGTGGGTGAATCATGTCTCTGAAGTTTAGTTTTCTCATCCAACAAAATACCCTCTGAGATAATAATACTTGTACTATCGATCTCAACCATAGCTATATAAATCAAGTTGTTATTGTTATCATTTTTATTATTCCCTGTAGTCTACAAGATCTTTTACTCAGAACTTTCACTGCCCCGCTGCTGACCAACATTTTCCACTAGTTTAAGTTGCTAACTGAGTTGACCAGGACTGACTTCTGTTTGCCTCTGACACCTCCTGGATGGATGACTGCGGGCAAGTCACCTCTCTAAGCCTCGCCTGGGAAAAATGGGGCAAATAAAATCTGAACCATCCAGCTCATCAGAGCTGCTGCCAGACTCCAATGAGCTGATACTCAAAAGCCCTTCGCATACTTTAAAGAGGAGCAGAAATCTCAAAGATTTGCTGCTTCTCCTTCTGAGCTGCCTTCCCCATGCAAGTTATTATCACCTGGAACCTTCGTTGCCTAGGGGCCCAGAAACTTAGAAAACTGATCTGCTCTAATAGCATTTACACAAGAACTGGAAACCTCTGCTGCTTCCTCTCAGCCAAAATATATCACTTTGGAGATAATCATGGAAAGGACTCATTAAGCAGTTCCCACCACTGGGAGTGGTGCTGGGGGGTATCAAAAGCAAACTCGCTGTGAGTTCCCACCTCTGAACACCAACAGCCACTATCAGTGCCTGTATCATTCCTTAGGCCCTTGGCATTCATTTGCGGCCATGTATCGTCTGCTCTCTTTTGCAGAGGGGCCGAGGCCTTATCTCCCCATCTAGATTGTAGGGTTCTAAAGAGCCCCATACAAGGAACTGGCTTTCTGAGTCATCCTGACTGGGAAAGTGCCCTGGGCAAATCCCAGGAACATTTTTGTACAGGTGAAATCTGTTTAGAATTAACATGGAGTCTGGCCTTGTGGCAGCTCACAGCATTGAGGGGTGTGTGCAAGAGCCTAGATTTAGTCCAACTAGATAATCCTCAATGACAGGAAGAGGAGGGGGGCTCACTAGAGGGCTGGGAGAGGCTTAAATTCTCTTTTAGCATTCACGAGAACCACTTGTTCTCCAATCTGATCTAAGTGTCATAGCCTAGATCAGGGCTTCTTAAACTTTTTCTACTCGAAACCTCTTTTTGCCTGAGAAATTTTTACACGACCCTGGGTGTATAGGTATATAAAATGACCTTTTACTGTTGCCAAATTTTTTGTGACTCTCACAATCAGTCACATGACCCCATATGGGGTCTTGACCCACAGTTTAAGAAGCTTTGTCCTAGATAAAACTCTTGAGTGTCTTACACTTGCAGACTACATAGATCACAGCTCAGACACACCTTGGTTTTCCATCACCAGAAGCCTTCCCTCTGGGGCTAAACAATGAAGGGAAGAGAATGGGGAAGGGAAGAAGAAAGGGAATGAAGAAGGCAGAATGGAAGGCAGAAGGGGAAAGGGAATGGGGAAGGGAAAGTGGAAGATAATGGGAAAGGGGAAAGAGAAAAGGAAAGGGAAGGGAAGGAAAGGGGAGGGGAGGGGAGAAAGGAAAAGAAAAGAAAAGAAAAAAGAGAAACAGACCCTGACTTCAAGGACCTTACATTCTACTGAGAGTTCCAGTGTGAATTCTCAAATGCTAAGCTGCATCTGTGATCTAGCTGATGTGAGTATTCAGGCCAAAGATGCAGATCACAAGCCATTCAGGCTGGCTCTTCTTTTCTGACTCTCTTCCAAGAGTTTTCATAAATTCACCACAGGGTCAAAAACCAGAGAGGAACAGCACGAAGTCCTAAGAGGAAGTGCCAAAGGTACTACACGCTCTGGGATATGCTGGCACACCTAGTCTGCCCTGACCAACACAAGCCTATACTTATACTTCATTTTAACCAGGCCCCTCTAGGGCCTATCGCATGAACCCTATATTTCAAGTCCAGTACTGTTTTCATTGCCCTGTAATGCTTTGGAGACTGCTGTAAAAAATACAAAAAAAAAAAAAATCTGATTTAGGGGGCAGCTAGGTGGCACAGTAGATAAAGCACTGGCCCTGGATTCAGGAGGACCTGAGTTCAAATCCAGCCTCAGACACTTGACACTTACTAGCTGTGTGACCCTGGGCAAGTCACTTAACCCCCATTGCCCCACAAAAACAACAACAACAAAAAAAAAACAACCTGATTGGGGCAGCTAGATGGCGCAGTGGATAAAGCACCTGCCCTGGATTCAGGAAGACCTGAGTTCAAATCCGGCCTCAGACACTTGACACTTACTAGCAGTGTGACTCTGGGCAAGTCACTTAACCCTCATTGCCCTGACCCCCCCCCAAAAAAAACAAAAAAAACAAAAAAACAACCTGATTGATTTGGTGCAACAGGGCCTTCCACTATAAAGTGATCACCAATGCTGAAAAGGACCTGTGAACAATAAGATAGATGGCTTCTGAGAGCCTTTTTTGTCAGTCAGTAAGCATTTATTAAGCTTCTGCCATATGCCATACACTATGCTAAGAGGCAAAAGATTGTTTCTGGCCTCAAGGAGCTTACAGTCTAAAGGAGGTCTAGATGCAGCATTCCAAGTCTGTCATTCTTTACATTAGAGGATGATGTGCATAAGCTCCTTGAGAGGAAGCCCCATTTCTTTTACCTCTGTATATGCAGTGCCTGTCATGATATCTGGTACACACTAGACACATAAAAGATTATTCAATTGAATTGATTATGAGAAAGTCAAGTTCATCACAGTATTACTATAACTAAATGCTGAATTCCACCCCTTATCTACTACACCCCCCAATAAATGACTCCTAGGAACGAAGGGGAGAGCTTAATGTCCTTCAAGGCTAAGGTAGGTGACAACTGTTATGGTCTTTCCTGATTTTCAAACTCCCACTCAGGAGAATGCATTCAGCTGCATACATGTAAATGGGAAAAACTTCAAGGAAGTAATTTGGAGGAAGGTCTTTTTTCTCATTGTATTCCTTCATGTTTCAGTCTAACTCTGGTTCTCTAGGCAAAATGACCATTCCTCATAGCCCAGCTTCCTCTGTGGTTTTCATTATTATTTTATGCTTAGACAGCATGAGCTCATAATGAGCTCCCTACAGTATTTGTCACCCGGGATCACAGATCTGAAGCCAGAAGGAACCACAGAAGCCACATGGTCCTTTCTCATTTAAAAAAAAAAAGGGGGGAGAAATTAAGGCTAGTGGAGGTTGTCCTATGCCCAAGCTCACATAGGTAGGAAATATAAGAGGTGAGATGTGAACCAAGGTTCTCTGACTCCAGAGCCAAACCCATTCCACTCTACCAAGATGACAGGGGCCCCAAAGAGCTCTGTGTTAAGGTGAGAGACCAGTAGATGCCATGATTAATTGCTCCCTCCAGCCTTCTTCCTCAGGACAGTTTACAAGCCAACCAGAAGATCCATATCAGTATTAAGACTAGGGTTTGTGGGAGAAAGGTGTTCTGTATCTAGTGAATCAGCCTAGTAGCATCTACTTCATAGTACAGCTAAGGAAACAGAGGCATTTAGGTCGCCTTTGCCCCCTAAGAATTCTGAATATCTTTCAGAGAATTGTTCAGGACAGTCAGGGATTCATTTCTTACTTCTGTCTAAGATTCCCTTTGGGGGCACAAAAGCAGGAAGAATGGGTACAGATAGCAATCACTTTCAGACTGTGTGCCACTGAGTGGGGTATCTATCACACACAGGCCAGATGGTTGGGGATCATGCAAAGCACCTGGGTCGTGAAGGGATTCTGTGGCACTGACAAGGGACATTCTACTCCTTCCTGATGGTGTGACAGGTGGTGTTTCCTGAACAGAGGTTCTTAAGTTACATCGAGTCAAATTGGCCCAAAGGGGAAAGAGGCCTTTTGCCCAGAGTCCCTTCATTTGTGGGAAGGGGAGGCTCCCAATAGTCTGGGGGCCCACAGGGGCTTTCCTCTAATCCACTCTGATTCTAATTGTATATTGCCACTAGAACCACAGACAGAAGAGTTGTCAAGCATGGAGTCTCTGTGACTGGAAACGAATCCATAGGTGCAGGAGGTGGCCTCCTTGAAGGGGAGGGGTGATGGAAAGGGCACCAGGAAAAAGCCATCTGTCCCCAAATATCTCTTCCTCTGGCCCTGGCATGATGCCTGAAATCCTTGTGTCGCTTATTCCTTTGGATTAAGACATTCACAGGGTCATGGGATTCAGACCTTTAAAGTATTGTAGGCCAATTCCCTCTTTTGGGAGATGATGAAATCGAGGCCTAGAGAGGTAAAGAGTTTTCTATAAGGACACACAGTTAGTAAATAGGAGAACATTGATCCAAATGCAGGTTGGCCGATTCCAAGGTTCTCTATGTTGAGGAATGTCTTCCTAGTTCTTTTCCTGTCTGCTTGCCTACTCCTCCAGTCTCCTCTCCTAAATCATCATCTTTCTCCTCCGCACTAAGCAAGGGTTGCCCCTCAAGGTTCAGTCCTGAGCCTTCCTCTCTCTGTCAGTCTGTTTCTGTCTCTCTTTCTCTGTCTTTCTGTCTCTTTCTCTGTCTCTCTGTCTCTTTGTCTGTTTTTGTCTCTCTCGCTTTCTCACTTTTCACTCTCTTGTTTCTCTCACTCTTTCTTTATCTCTGTCTCCCTGTCTTTGTCTGTTTGTCTCTCTGCCTCTGTCTGTCTCTGTCTCTCTGTTTCTCTATCTCTGTCTCTGTCTCTATCTCCCTTTCTGACTCTGTCTTTCTGTCTCTGTCTCTGTGTGTCTGTCTCTGTTTCTCTCTCTCTCTCTCTCTCTCTCTCTCTCTCTCTCTCTCTCTCTCTCTCTCTCTCTCTCTCTCATCAGTTCCAGTGGCTTTAATTAATACAGATAACTCCTTCACAATCTATATATCCAACCATTATCTCTCTTCTTAAGTCCACTACAATCTCACATTGCCAACTTCCTACTGGGTGCTTCCACCAGAATGTCTGTTCTGTCAGCATCTCAAACTCAACATGTCCAAAACAGGACTTGTGGTCATCACCACAAACTCATTCCTCTTCCAAACTTAGCTATTTCTTGAAGGCCACCGCCAATCTTCCAGGAACCCAAGTTGGCACCTTTAGCATTATCTGGGGACTTTTCCTTCCCCTTCACTCCTCTTGACCAATTATTTGCCAAACCTTATAGATTCTACCTTCACATCTCTTTCCTTCAACACTTTCACTCTCCAGTAGTACACTATCCTAGTTCAGAGTCTCCTTGCTTCTCTCCTGATTGATTACAATACTTCCTAAGTGTCCTCTCCCTGTTTTCAGTCTCTCCCCACTCCGATCCTTCCTTCAAATAATTGCCAAAGTAATGTTTCAAAGATGTGAATCTAACCATGGTTCTATCACTCCCCTACTTCAAAATCTCCAGTGATGGTCAATCACTTATCTATTAGCTACTATTAAGGCAATATGCTAAGCACTTTACAATGATCTCATGTGATCTTCACAACAATCTCAGAAGGCAGGTTGTAAGTAAGCACTTACCAAATGTTTGTCCAATGAAATTAAATTACAGGAGGCGGTACGTAAATATTATCTGGACTACAAAAACCACTCAGCCAGCACTTAGCCAATCATGAATTTTTTGGCTCCAAGTCTTTTATTAGATTAGCTAGCCAGTCGTTTATCAAGTCCCTAAGAGAATGAACATAGGAGGAGGGAAGCACAAAGGAAAACTATCAAACCAAGGCTTCTAGGAGGAAGGGGGAGATGGAAGGCCTTGAACATCTAGGAGTCAGCACAACATTGTTGGTAGCTATATGAGTGCATGGTGGGTGATAGAAACAAGAGAAGGGAAGAAAAGAGATCATTGGAAAGGGAAATGAAATGATGCCAAAGATACACAGTGAGGTTTGAAGATTCTACTTGTTCTTTTAGCAGAAGATCCTGAGTCTTTCAAGCCCCCGACACCAAGACTCCTCCATCATCATACAGGCTCTGCCAAGTGGGACCTACCATTTCAGCTGCTTCTCCAGCCCTTTGGGACTTTCTTTTTTCAAGATCTTTTCTTCCCATAGCCCTAGGCCCTCTTCTCTAAAGCTGGGAACCCTGGGTCTCTTGTAATGGGCAGGCCTACATAAATATAATAGATATTTGCAGTACATCAAAAGCAAATTGTGTAGAGGCGAGTACACAAAAGGATGATTAATAAATTTTGGGAAATCAAAGTGATGTCAGAAGCGGTGTATTTTATAGAATTTGCTCATTAAAACAAGGAGACAATGAGTATTCTGAATAGAAGCCAACTCCAATAAGCCTGGCAATGGCAGATCCTACAGTCTATTATCTCATTACCTCGTCGCCAGCTTGTATGGATGCCACCTGTCTTGTTTTGGACTGGTATGGATAGTGTTTTCTAGTCAAAAAAGCAAGAAAAAAAAGATTCATGTTGTGCTTTTATATCGACCATGGGAGCATCTGTTTTTATCCACAACAGGATTGCTGGACTGAAGGACACATGCCAGGATTTTTTTCTTTTCCAAATGATTTTTGGAAGTACAGATGGAGAATGTCTGGCCCTCTTTCAGAGCTAATACTTTTCAAATGCATGGAAAAAAAAATCCCAGCAAAGGTCCAGACATAACTTTTTGTGTGTACCTTCTACCTAAGCCACTCCAGCTCTCGGAGTTGGCATCTACATACCTTGGTATCCATTAGTAAGTCTAGCATGCGTAATCTTCTGCTTGGTTCCAAAGAGTAAGGGGACCTGGAATCTTGCAAAAAGGCATTTAAGATTTACATATGGGAACAGCTGGCTTGGAACAAAAAAAAATTCCATTTGAATGATCTTATTTGAATGTAGATTTAGAGATGGAAGGGACTTTGAACCATAGAGTCCAACCTCTTCATTTTACAGATGGGGAAAATGAGGCATAGAAAGATTAAATGCCTTGCCAGGGTCACCCAGCCAGTATGTCTCAGCCAAAACTTGAATACAGATCTCTCAGCCCTCCATCCATCTAATCTTGCTTCTTGGTACTGCTTCTCTAAAGGATCTGAGCAACAATCTTAGAGAAGGTTTAGCATAATATTTCAATTTTCTTTTCTTTTTTCTTTTTTTCTTTTTTTTTTTTTGTGGCAATGAGGGTTAGATGACTTGCCCACAGTCACACACCTAGTAAGTGTCAAGTGTCTGAGGCCAGATTTGAACTCAGGTCCTCCTGAATCCAGGGCAAGTGCTTTATCCACTGCGCCACCTAGCTGCCCCTGATATTTCAATTTAAAAAAAAATTCTGAAATCTGGCTACTTCCATTTCCTGAGTGCCCGCAGCATACAAGACAAGGTGTCTAGCACAATGGGGAATGTCTAACAGGAATATTACTGGGAAACTATGAGCTCTGAGGCCTGTATAAATATTTTACAGCTGGTTGGCTGAGATTCAGAGAAGTCACTCTGCTGATGTGTAACATCTCTTTCTACCTGAAGCCTTAGAAATACAGTGTTCTAAAGCTGGTCCCCAAGGGTTGGCTTAGAGATGCCCAGACCGTTTCATACGTGGATGTGCCATATCAACATGTCACAGTAAGAACTGAAGAATCTCTGGGTTATTTCGTCTAGTACTACATCAGGGAGGCAGATGTTAAATGAACTTCACTTGGCAAGGTGAGCCTTTTCAATACTTCCTTAAGACAGAAGCAGTAGCTCAGCATCCCAAATGTGCTTTGGGATGTCCCCTTTAAGATGTCCCCCTTCCCATGGAGACAAGGAGGAAGTAGGATTTGTGCAAAAGACTTCCAGAGACCAGGAAAGCAAAAGGTAGTGAATATTATGGAAAGAATGGACTAACACACATTAGGCTGAGGGAAATCAGCACCTCTTCTAGTACGACGTGGAAGAATTATAAAACTAGTTTTAAAACTAGGAACATATAATGTCACCATGATAAAGTTGCTCCTTATTTTGGGGGGTGGGGGTGGGGCAATGAGGGTTAAGTGACTTGCCCAGGGTCACACAGCTAGTAAGTGTCAAGTGTTTGAGGCTGGATTTGAACTCAGGTCCTCCTGAATCCAGGGCCAATGGGGCAAAGTCACTTAACCTTTACTTGCTTCAGTTTCTATATTTGGAAAATGGGGATAATAATAGCATTTGCCTCCTATGGTTGTTGTGAGAATCAAATGAGATAATATTTGTAAGGTGCTTTACAAACCTTGAAGTACTATATAAATGCTCCTTCTTAGTATTAATATATTTTGTAATACTTCTTATATACAAGGCACCAAAGATAATATGCTACAGCCTGCTTATATTCACAATATTTTATGGACCTTCTGAAATCACAAAATCTTCAATTTTGATTCTTTAGAAAACATGGTATTCCATGATGCACAACTATATGTATTCCAAGAGACTTTTATTGTTGAAAATATGGAGTTTTTATGTCAGAGAGCAGTTTAAAATCAATAAATACACTGCAGAATTTCTCAACTACAATCTAGCCCAATCTCTTCCTGCTGTGTTCTGTGTCCAGCTCATTGCCCACTTGTAGTGACTGACTAGAATACTTCTACTGACAGACTAACTCAATAGACTGTCTACCCTACAACAACTCATAATCTGGATGACATGAATTTCTGCATCTATAATCCCAACACTTACCATAGTACTTGGCATATTATGAGTCCTCAACAAATGTTTGCTAGATGATTGATTGATTGATTGATTGATCCCTTTCTTCTTCCTGCAGATTGCAAAACTGATTTCTTTTGAATAGTGGTCAACTTCACCTAGGAGACTCTTTCCTATTCTGGGGCTTAATGCAATTAGCACAATGCAATCCACAAAGCAGAAACATCTAGAAAGAATCCATCTTTTATGTAAGTTTTGTATAGGACATTCTCTGCAGAAATGAGAAACAACCTTTGGAGTGGAAAGATCTACCTGTACTATGCTTTTCATGACCTCAGAAGGTCATGATAAGGTTTTCTCTGTGGCTTTGTTTATCAAGGAATCCAGCATGATCTTAACACAAACATGGTAATTACCTTGTTGGGAGATTTTATAAAGATGCGAAAGTAGCCCTATGTGTTGACAGCTGTTGACATTTTTTCAAAGACATTGCATTTTGGGGTAATAAAACCATATTCATCCTTTTAAAAATCTTCCTCTGATTTATGTTTTTAAAAAACAACTCTGGAAAAAAAAAAAGCCTGGAATACCTTAAAAATTAAGAATAAATTTCTTCTGTGTTGACTTGTTTGAATCCATTCATTTTTCCTATCTTTATTTTCATCATTTTTCATTTCTATTTTCTTATGAGACATCTAGGTGACACAGCCAATAGAACACTGGGCCTGGAATCAAGAAGACCTGAGTTCAAATCCTGTCTCAAACCCTGTCTTACTAGCTGTATGACCCTTGGCAAGTCACTTAGCCTCTATTTGACTCAGTTTCCTCATCTGTATATTTTTTTAACATGGCCAATGCAAAATCTGTTTTATTTTACTGTTCCTATTTGTTGCAGTGGTTTTTTTTCTTTTTTTAAAAGTAGGGATTAGAAAGAGAGCAATCCAATTTTAATTCATTAAATAAAGAAAAGTTTTAATTTAAGAAAGAAAAATTCTATAGGAAATGAAAGATAATCAGTCAATGTCTTTACTTTTATCAATGTTCCATTATCAGACTCAAAAGCACACTTAAACTAGTCAGATTAAAGTTTTAATTAAATGCCTTGTCTTCATCTCATCTTTATCCTTTCTTCTAATTTAATGTTGATTTGACCCTTGTTCTAGTTAGTCAATAATCTGACTGTTCACAGACAGCTGATTCTGAAATGTCAATAATCAAGTCCTTCCTGTCTGTTCAGATGCATTCAATTTCATTTTTTTATGTTTCTTGGTGCTTATCAAGTCTAGCATTTTCTATATCTTGTTTAAGAAAATAACCATGACATAATTGTATGAGCCTTCTGGTCAATCTACAAACATTTGACCTCTTTAATTTCTTAATTTCAAGCCATATTTTCCAACACATTATTCATCATTCACCATTGTGCCCACTTTATCAATGAAGTCACCAAATATCAAAATCTATGTGTGCATCTCTACAGGCACTCCTTGTTTTATCGCACTTCCCTTTATTGTGCTTTGTATATTGTGTTTTTTACAAACTGAAGGCTCATGGCAACCCTGCATTCAGTGAGTCTATTAGTAACATTTTTTCCAACAGCATGGGCTCACATCATGCTCCGTTTTACATTTTGGTAATTCTCACAGTATTTCAGACTTTTTCATTATTATTATATCTGTCATCATGATCTGTGATCAGTGATCTTTGACATTACCATTTTAATTGGGGATGGCGCCATGAACAGCTTCCATAGAAGATGGTGAATTTAATCAATAAACGTTGTGCTTGTTCTCACTGCTCCACCAACCAGCCATTCCTGTCTGTCTCCCTCTCCTTAAAACTCCTTACTTCCTGAGACAAAATAATATTGAAATTATGCCAACCAATAACCCTAAGTGTTCAAGTAAAAGGAAGAGTCAATTAATAGGGCAAACTTCATTATTGTCTTATTTTAAGAAAGTGCCACAGCCACTCAACCTTCAGCAACCACCACCCTGATTGGTCAGCAACTGGTGACATCCAGGCAAGACTCTCCCCAAGCAAAAATGTTATTACTTGGGGGCAGCTAGATGGCGCAGTGGTTAAAGCGCTGGTCCTGGATTCAGGAGTACCTGAGTTCAAATCCAGCCTCAGACACTTAACACTTACTAACTGTGTGACCCCGGGCAAGTCACTTAACCCCCATTGCCCTGCAAAAAAAAAAATATATATATATATATATATATATATATATATATATATATATATATATATATATATATATATTATTACTCACTGACAGCTCAGATGTTGTTTAGCATTTTTTCAACAATAAAGTATTTTAAAATAAGGTATATATGGGGCAGCTAGGTGGCGCAGTGGATAGAGCACCGGCCCTGGAGTCAGGAGTACCTGAGTTCAAATCCGGCCTCAGACACTTAGCACTTACTAGCTGTGTGACCCTGGGCAAGTCACTTAACCCCAATTGCCTCACTAAAAAAAAAAAAAAAAAAAAAGTATATACATTTTTAGACATAATACAATTGCACACTCAATAAATTACAATCCAGTGTAAACATAACTTTTATATATACTGGAAAAAAATCATGTGACTCACTTCATTATGATATTCACTTTATTGCAGCAGTTTGGAACCAAACCTGCAATATATCTGAGGTATGCCTATATACTATTATGCACATACACAAATATCTAGAGAGAGAAATAAATTTGGAGAAATGAACTAATTTCTTTATAAAATGTCTTAATCTTCTGCAACAGGATTGGCATGATGGTCTTTCTTCTTATATCTATCATTAGTACTACAAGATGAGCTGAACCTGTGTCTTATAGTAGCAGCAGAGTGTGATTGAAAAACTTAAAGTCTAGAGAGACCTGGGTTCGAATCCTGTATTTGACACTTCCCTACTAGGTAACCGTGGCAAGTCTCTTAGCTTCTTTAGGTCTCAGCTACTAGATGATCTCCAAGCTTCCTTTAAGCTCTAAATCAATGTCACCATTGAGAACATGATGAGACCATCTGCCTTATTTGCCCTTTAGGGGAGAATCTGTGAGTTATTCTTCCATTTGGCCCCATAATCTTCATGTCTTCTAGTAGCTTTTATCAGAGGGATCTCCCATCTTACTCTAGGTTCTCCCATATCATGCCAAGGTTTAATGTTTGAAAAGAGACCTGTATTCTTGGCTCAAGCCTCCACCCACTTCAGAATCTTATTCACAGACTGGGAAAATCCTCAGAAGTAAAACAGTAAAGCATTTACTTTAACCATGTTAACAAGACATAACTAATGGGAAAACCTATGGCAAAAGCATTTCTAACCCCTTATAAACTGACAGAAAACAATTTCTCCCACACCAGTGGAGGAAAGGAAATGTTGTCTGGGAGGTAGTGGTGGACTTATCTTCCAAAAATATTTGAGGGAGAGTTGTTTGAGTGGCTGCCATAATAACTCTTAAAACCCTAAGGAAATGTGAAAGAAGACTGGCTGCTAGGGCATCACTCAGGGCAGTTACTCATCTCTTCAACCCTCTATTGATATTGTTCCTCTGGCTTTGCTGCTGTCAGTTTCAGCCACACAGCCCTCCTGGCTTGTCAACTACTTTATCTCCACTGATGTCATCACAGCTAAGGGTCAACTCTCCAAGGTATTACTCTTATAACAGGAGCTAGCATTTATATAGCACTTTAAGGTTGGCAAAGCACTTTATAAAATATTATCTAATTTGATCCTCACCATAATTCTAGGAGGTGGGAGCAGCTAGGTGGCACAGTGGATAGAGCAACGGCCCTGGAGTCAGGAGGACCTGAGTTCAAATCCAGTCTCAGACACTTAACACTTACTAGCTGTGTGACCCTGGGCAAGTCACTTAACCCCAATTGCTTGACAAAACAACAACAAAACAAACAAACAAACAAACAAAAAATAGGCTCAGAGCATAGAGCACTGGGACTGGAGCCAGGAAGACTTGGATACAAATATGGCCTCAGATACTTACTAGCTCTGTGACCTTAGGCAAGTCACTTAACCTCTGTTTGCCTTAATCCACTGGAGAAGAAAATGACAAACCACTCTTTGCCAGAAAACCCCATGGATAGTAAGGTCTTTGGGGTTATGAAGAGTCAGACACAACTGAACACCATAACTTGAGAAGGTGGGTGCTCTTATAACCCCCATTTTACAGAAGAAGAAACAAAGACCAACTGGGGTTGAAGTGACTTGGCCAAGGTTCCCACAGCTAATAAGTGTCTGAGGCTAGATTTGAACTGAGGTCTTACAGCCTCCAGGTCCATGACTGTGTTACCAGCTCCCTCTAATTTATCCTCAATCTCTGAAGTTTCGCTTCCACCCACCTCTGCAGCTCCATCTCAAAGCCACTCCTTAACTGCTCCCTAGATCACTGCAGCTCTGCTGGTTTCTTTGATGATGTCAAGTGAATCTTCTTACTTCAGATCTCCCAGCCTGAATGCCTGGGGGATATTGTTAATGCCCTTCTCAAATTAGCTCTTTAAGAAACTGCCCATATTCTCGTATTCTTTAGCTTATCTTTTTCACCTCCCTCACAGCTTCATTTAAGTAATACCTAAGAGGGGCCCTTAGGCAGTTGCTATGAGATATTTCCTCAGTTCTTGCCATAGAGGGATTCCAGACCTGACTCTTTTCTGAGTTATTTAGTAAATGCTTGTTGTCTGACCAGCTTATGTTAGGGGTGGAGTGAGTGATTTTCTTTTATTCCTCTGCCACTTCAGGGGCAGGCATTGTGTCCCTCTGCACTGTCTTAGTTTCCCACTGCATTTTTCTGAGTCTAGAGTGAAAATACATTACTCTTCTTTGTTCATCTTTTCAGCTCTCATGATACTCACCCTTGCAAGTATTCTTGAAATTTTAATAAGTCTCAAGGAGATATCAAAATTCTGATGAGAGAAATGCCACAAGTAGTACATCCTCTGATCGCATCTCTGCTATCACAGCAAAACTCTTGCCTTGCTACATGAAAATGTCAATATTAAGGTGGTACTTTTCTTCCAGTTGTATCAACTGAATCAAAAACTGAGTTATATCAATGCATTGGTGTCTGGGCAAAGATTTCACTTTAAGAATACCAACAGCTAAATGAATGTTCACAGATAATATAAAAAAAAAAACAATGGAGTTCTTACCTACCTCCACCCTTCTTCCATCATCATCACCATTATGGAAGAGGGTCTAACAGGTTCAAGGGCCATTTTATATTTTGTTGTTTGGTTTATGGATCATCAGCTTGTAAGACTCTATCACTAGATAGTTAATCTTCCAGTGCTTAGCCTCTCCACCCTTAACTAAGCTGGTCCTTGGACAGTAGATTCAATCCATCACCAATCCTTTCCATTTCAATAGATGTTGTCAAATATTATATTCTGGGGGCAGCTAGGTGGTGCAATGGATAAAGCACTGGCCCTGGATTCAGGAGTACCTGAGTTCAAATCTGGCCTCAGACACTTACTAGCTGTGTGACCCTGGACAAGTCACTTAACCCCCATAGCCCCACAAAAAAAACCAAAACCAAACAAACAAACAAATATCACATTCCTCTGGTACAGCTCTAGAAAATCCAGGGTCACCTATACACTGGAGTGAAATAAGATGGAAAAGTATTTGTGAAAGTTGATCTAATTCAACATGTGTACTAAGTGACTACTGTGTACCAGGCATCATGGTAGACCCTGGAAGGAGAAGATATGATAATGATGCTTAAATAGAACTTTAAAGCATGCAAAGTATTCTGCATACATTGACTCTTTTGACAGATAAAACATACCCACTTTACAGATGAAGAGACTGAGGCTCAGAGAAGTTAAGGGATTTGCCCATGGTCAAGCAATTTTTAAGTCTCAGAGGCAAGATTGGAACCTGGTTCTTCCTAACTCCAATTTCAGTTTGTTAACCAGTATTATATGCTCCCTCTCATGAAAACACTACACTATCCCTAACCTTGTGAAGCTTAAAGTTTAGTAAGTGAATGAAGCAGTAATAGAAATAGTACTAATAGTGATGATGATGTGTTAGAAAGGAAGAATTTAGTACATTAGAGAAGAAAAATAGAATGGTCAGCAAGATTCAAGGAGGCAGGGCCATTGGCCAAAAAGAATAAAACATACTGTTTAACTTTTAACATCCTAATGATATTATCTCACTTAGCCTTATAACAACCCTATAAGGTAAATGGTAGTATTAATTCCATTTTACAGATGAGGAAGCACAAGTATGGAAGAATTAAGTGACTTATTCAGGGTCATACAACTAGGAAGTATCTGGTATAAAGTTTGAACTCTAGCCTTCCTGACTCTAAGCCAATCACTCTATTCACTGCATTGCCCAAGATGACAGAAGACAAACAGAATGTATTGCCTTTGAGATTGATGGAGAAGGGGCCATTGGCCAAAAAGAATAAAGGCCACCATTTAACTTTTTATATCCCCAGTTGTGGATATGGCTATTTATCTAAAAACAACCACAAACTTGCTGCAACAACACATTATTAGTGGAGCAAGGAACATTACATGTAATTCATAGTGATTGTTATTTAAATGATAACTTCCTGTCCCAAATCAGTGATCAGAAACCAAATACACATTAGACAACAGACATAGTTCTCATGGCTTCCAAACATTTTCGGCCACTGTCTGAAATTTCACATCTGCCTGTGCTCAGAGACATTTATCCTGAAAATGAAAGGTTTATAGCTTTAAAAATGGCCTTGGGAAAGCTTGCTTCTCAGACTCTGACAGAACAAGGTCGTGATGATAAGAAGTACAGCATGTGATGGGAATGAGATGCAGCATGGGAAGACATGGATAAATTGGGGCAGTATGAGGGTGAGGATTAGAGATTGATTTAAGATGGATGACTTAAGAAATGCCATGAATTCCTCTTTCTTCCTTCAGCTCTGATACTTCTGATGAAGAGTAAGGCAAGAAGCAGTCTTCTCAACCCCAACAGTGACTGCTACCACAAAACAGCTAGAGTGAAAGTTCAGCCAAGAGAGCTTGAGCATGAGACTCTTGCTGCTTCCTCTCTTTTGTGTCACTGTCAGATCATTGGTGACTGAGTGGTGAACCTGAGAGGAACATGTGTAGGCTTGTAGGTCACCTCATGAGTTGAAGAGTTTGGGAGATAATGGGTCATAACAAAACACCTACTACAGTATTTCTCAGAAGGGAGGATGAACCCCACTCTCCCCTTTTCCCTTCCTTCCTGCCCACCTTGGTTTATCAGAAGTCACAGGACCTTGAGGGAATTGTTTGAACAGTGCAGGAGCAAGAGGATTGGGCAGCTAGGTGGTTCAGTGGAT
Organism: Dromiciops gliroides; assembly: GCF_019393635.1. Lineage (NCBI taxonomy): Eukaryota > Metazoa > Chordata > Mammalia > Microbiotheria > Microbiotheriidae > Dromiciops > Dromiciops gliroides. The sequence continues at coordinate 434,955,674 of NC_057861.1, read as the reverse complement.
AGAGCACTGGCCCTGAAGTTGGGAGGACCTGAATTCAAATTTCACCTCAGACATTTACTAGCTGTATGACCTTGGGCAAGTCACTTAACCCCATTGCCTTAAAACATTCTCAGCCATCTCCAATCATCCTGATAATACATGCACACACACAATATACATACACACATATATACATATACACACATGTACATGTGTATACACATATATAGCTATATACACCTGTATGTGTGCATACACATATATAGCTACATACACACATGTCATGTATACCTATCTAGCCATCCATCTATCAATCTATCATCTATCTATCTATCTATCTATCTATCTATCTATCTATCTATCTATCTATCTATCTATCTATCTATCATCTTGTTACTGAACCCAAATGGCTCTAGAGGAGAGAATGATGTTGGTGATCTTGCACTGCCCCCCTCCCACTTAAATCCAATTCAGTGTAAGTCATGACATCTTTCATGGTCCTCTTCAAGAACAAAGGACAAATGACAGCATCAGAGACAAGATGAAATGTGACATTCTGAGTTAGCAGCCCCACAAACTGCTTTTATATGTTCATGGTTTTAAATCTCAACCTTCCAAGAAAGTATAGCAGCATTATAAATTATTACTAATGCTTCTTCAAGTTTTTCTGTAAGTGCCAGATTTTGAGTCTTTTGTGTTTCACATTTCTTTTGTGTAGAGGAAAGAAATAGTTATCCTACAGTCAAAAAATGGCAAGGGAGTTTCATTCACTACTTTATACTCTAGATGATCTTATAGCAAGTTCAGAAGTAGTCATTTTAAAGTGTCAGTTTCTCTGCCACATGAGAGGGAAGAGGGAAACTACCAAAATCATCATTCCCACATCACCACCGTGAAAAAATTCAGAAAATCATTGCTCCTTCATTCAATAAGCCTTTGTTAATCATTACTATGTGCCAAGCAGTATGCCTATGCTGGGAACACAAAGAGAAAAATTAAATAGATCCTGCCCTCAAGAAACATAGCCAATTGGAAAAGCTGAAATTAGGTAAGCAAGAGGTGACTTGACTAGACTAACAGGGCAGATGGCATCTAACTAGGTCACTCAAATCAGAGCAGCTGATAAAAGTCTTGAATTGCCTTAAGGATAAATTCATTTCCAAAGAAAAGTAAACAATAAGGAGGACTGCTATTTTGTATTGCAGAGTAAACAAAGAGTACTGCTATTTTGTATTTGATTTTAGCCATTTAAGATTAACAGGCCACTAAAGTAGAAATTGGGAAGAAATGAAGATTTTATCTAAATTGTTAAAAAGGATAGAGGGGGATCCAAGGCTTATATTTTCCATATCCCCTAGAGTTTAAATTTAAAGAGAGCAGATTTCAAATAGTTCAGAGAAATTGATGGAAAGCTCTCATAAGTGAAATGCTATGAGGACATTCACTGAAGACGGACAGGATGTTCTCAAGAATAAAAATCCAACAACACAAATGATTCTGATGAGGAAGTAAAAAAAAGGAACTGTCCAAAGAAACCAATATGAATACATGAGAATCCTCTGAGATACAGCTCACAGATCACCTTTGTCATGAAGCCTTCCAAGTCACAAATGATGTTTTCTTCTTTGGACCTTAGAGAACTGGGACTGAAAGTTCTTAAAATGAATTCTCTATAGCAGATGACACATTCATCATGGGGTTTCTGGAATCATGAATGGTCATTGAATTGATCACAGCTCTCACAGCTTTCAAAGTTGTTGAGTTTTTAAATTGATCACCTGGTTCTGCTCATTTCATTCTCATCAGTTTATGAAAGTTTTCAAAAATGTTCATTTTTATCATTTTGATGTTACAAAATAAATTGTTCTTATGGCTCTGTCTTTTAAGTTTTATAGATGTGTTTTGTTATCACCACAGGAGCATTTACAGGTTATTTTGTTTCTTGAGAAGTCACTTGCAACAAATTTTAAAAGTTAAGAAAAACTATCTTTTGGAAACCATATATTCCCTCATTTTTTGTAACCGGATAGTACTCCACTTTTTGGGGGGGGGGGGCGGGGGGGGGCAATGAGGGTTAAGTGACTTGCCCAGGATCACATAGCTAGTAAGTGCCAAGTGTCTGAGGTCAGATTTGAACTCAGGTCCTCCTGAATCCAGGGCTGGTGCTTTATCCACTGTGCCACCTAGCTGCCCCTAGGATAGTACTCCATCATATTAATGTACCACAACTTCTTCATTCATTCCTTATGCACTTGTCCTGTTTTTATTTATGTCATAATACTCTTAGAAGATGGTAAACTCCTTGAGATCAGGATCCAGGTCTTATTTAATCTCCTCTAATTCCTAGAATGGTAGATACTGGATAAGTATTTATTCAATTACATGACACATGTCTCATCTCTTCAACTAGAATATAGTTTCCCTGAGAGGAAAAATAGTTTCATCCTTCATATTTGTATTCTCAGTCCCTAGTACTATAACTGCCACATAGTATGTACCTAATAAAGGCTTATTGATTGATGTTCAAGTACTTCAGAATAATAACCCCAAAATATCCTTGAAAATTTGTCAGATATGGGGCAGCTAGGTGGCACAGTGGATAAAGCACTGGCCCTAGATTCAAGAAGACCTAAATTCAAATCCAGCCTCAGACACTTGGCACTTACTAGCTGTGTGACCCTGGGCAAGTCACTTAACCCCAATTGCCTCACCAAAAAAGAAAGAAAGAAAGAAAGAAAGAAAGAAAGAAACAAAAGAAGAAAAAAGAAAATTCATCAGATAAATCATCTTTACATGTAATTATGAAAAATAAAATATTATTTTTTACAAATTCGATGAATTGGAAGAAAAGCAACTTGAATGTCCCATGCATTCCAAGTAATTTCCACCCTTTACTCATCTCCTTGGGATTAAACCTGTTCTGTGTATGGGTCCCGAGCAGAGGGCTTCACTGGGAGAAGGATACAGTGAGTACTTACACCCACATTGGATCCAGAGTCAGTTTGTTTTGATTTCCAATTGACCCCGGGTTCCAAATCCTTGCAGGAAGAATTTCTTCTCCACCCCACCCCCGACTTTAGAATTTAGTATTTTGTTTTTCCTGAATCACATGTAAAAACAATTTTCAACATTCATTTTTAAAATTGAGTTCCAAATTTTCTCCCATTCTCCCCACCTCCATCCCTTGCCTTGAGAAGCCAATCAATTTGATATAGGTTGTACATGTGTAGTCATGCAAAACATATTTCCATATTAGTCATGTTGTAAAAGAAAACATAGACCAAAATAACCAAGAAAAATAAAATTTTCAAAAAGTATGCTTCAATGTATTTTCAGACTCCATCACTTCTTTTTGGGGGAATGGATATCATTTTTTCACTTTAAGTCCTTCAGAGTTGTCTTTAATCATTGTACTGCTGAGAATAGCCCAGTCATTCATTGTTGATCATTTTACAATATTGCTGTTACTATGTATGCTGTTCTCCTGGTTCTATTTATTTCACTTTGCATCAGTTCATGTAAGTGTGATGTTTAAAATCTAAATTGCAGTCGCCTTAAATTAGAAGCTTCAGCACCAGTCTTTGGGCATTAAACATTTATTAAAGCATAGAGGTATTCACAAGGAATTCAGAAAAAAAAAAAAAGTCCTACCAAGCCTAGAGTTCCAGCCTGGTTGGGTTCTTCCTGAAGTCCTCCTCCACTAGCCTGCTTTAATCAGGAACTCTCCAGCAAGCTAATTGTGGAAGCTTTTTATAGGTCTGGAACAGAGGCGGTCCTTTCACACTGCTGCAAGCTGATTGGTTAGCATCATCCAAATCCATTGGTTTTGAAGGTGTTCTCAAGTTGAGTTCACAGTCTAGCTTCTGAGAACAATACCTTCTTAAGGGATAGCCAGGTGTGATTACAATCTAATTAACTTGAAGCAGGCTAATCAGCAGTCAATCACTCTCACTTGATTCAATCAGTATAGATTAATCTCCAGGTAGGTCTTTGAGTATCTGCTAAATGCCACTATTTCATCACATAAGTCTTTCAAGGTTTTTCTGAGAGCACCTAGCTCATCATTTCTTATAGCACAATAGTATTCAATTTATGCCACAACTTGTTCAGCCATTCCCCAATTGGTGGGGCATCCCCTCAATTAATAATTATTTGCTGCCCCCCCAAAAGAACTGCTATAAATATTTAGACACAATTCCAAATTGCTCTACATAATGGTTGAATCAATTCACAACTCCACCAGCAGTGTATTAGTGTCTCAATTTTTCCACAACCTCTTAAATATTTGTCATTTTCCTTTTCTAGCCTATTAGTCAATCTAATAGGTGTAAGGTAATACCTCAGAATTGCTTTAATTTGCATTTCTCCAATCAATAGTGATTTAGATCATTTTTTTCATCTGGTTAAAGATAGCTTTGATTACTTCATCTGAAAACTGACTTCATATTTTTTGATCATTTGGGAATGGCTCTTTTTAAAATATAAACTTTACTCATTTCTCTATATATTTGAGAGATGAGCCCTTTATCAGAGAAACTTCCTTGAAAAACTTTTTCATAGTTATGAACTCTTTCTTTAGTGCATTTTTTGTGTATCCTTTTCCATTTGGCCAGTTCTAAATTTCAAGGCATTTTTCTCCCCATTGGATTTTTGTACCTCTTTTATCATTTGGCTTGCTCTGTTTTTTAAATTTTATTTGTTCAGTTTTTTCTTTGCCTTCTTTACCAAGCTATTTTTCATGATTATCTTGCATTGCTCTTATTTCTCTTCCCAATTTTTACTCTACTTCTCTTACTTGATTTTTCTGGGCATTTATTTATTTATTTAGAATTTAATTTTCCCAAATTACATGTAAAAGCAAATTTTTGCATACATTTTTAAAAACTTTATGTTCCAAATTATCTTCCTCCCTCCCTCCCCATAGCCCTTAAGAACACAAGCAATTCAATACAAGTTACACGTGTGTAGTCATGCAAAACATTTCCACATTAGCCATGTTGTGAAAGAAAACAGACAAAAATAAAACTTCAGATAAAGGAACTAACAAAAAATTATGCTTCAATCTATATTCAAATACCATAAGTTCTTTCTCTGTTAGATGGATTGCATTTTTCTTAAGTCCTTCAGAATTGTCTTGGATCATTGTATTGCTGAATGTAAGTCATTCACAGAAGATCATTTTACAATATTGATGTTATGTTTTATACAGTTTATTTCACTTTGCATCAGTTCATGTAAGACTTTCCAAATTTGTCTGATAGCATCCTGCTCATTATTTTTTATAGTAAACTACAGTTATATGGTACTTTAAAGAGAGATTTCCTTACAATAAACCCATGAGGTTGATTATTGCAAAAACAGTAATAGATAAGGTTTATATAGTACCTTATACCTGAGAAAGAATTTTCTTCACAATAGCCCAACAAAGTAAATACCATTCAATCAGTCCTCATCAATCAATTCTCATCTTCATTCAATCATCATCATCCATCAATAAATCAACAAACCAACCAGTAAATCAATCAATCAGTTCAGTCAATCAATAAGTCAAACATTATCATCATCTTACATTGCTCTTGCCTCTGCTTCAAAATTTTTTTCACAGTTACTATTGCTGTGTTTCTCTCCATCCTATCCCCTCCTCATGATATTTACTCTATTTTCTATCTTCTTTCACCCAACTCTCCTCAAAAATGTTTTGCTTCTGACTGCCCCTTCCCCGATTCTGCCCTCCCTTCTTTCACCCTTCCCTCCTTATCCCCTTCCCCTCCTACTTCCCTGCAGGATTAGATAGATTACTCTGCCCAATTGAATATGTATGTTATTCCCTCTTTGAACCAATTCTGATGAAAGTAAGGTTCACTCACTCCCCCATACCTCCCCCATCTTCCCCTCCACTCCATAAGTTTTTTCTTGCTTCTTTTATGTAAGATACTTTACCCCATTCCACTTCTCCCTTTCCCTTTCTCCCAGCGCATTCCTCTCTCACCCTTAATTTTATTTTGTTAAAGATACTATTCCTCCATATTCAACTCACAGCTGTGCCCTCTGTCTAAATATACTCCAGCCACCTTCCCTAATAATAAGAAAGTTCTTATGAGTTACAAGTATCATCTTCTCACATAGGAATGTAAATGGTTTAACCTTTTAATATTTCTTATGATTTCTTTTTCCTATTTACCTTTCTATGCTTCTCTAGGGTTCTGTATTTGAAAGTCAAATTTTCCATTCAGTTCATGTCTTTTCATCACAAATGCCTGAAAGTCCTCTCTTTCATTTAATTCCCATTTTCCCCTGAAGCATTATAGTCAGTTTTGCTGGGTAGGTGATTTTTGATTGTAATCCCAGCTCCTTTGCCCCTCTGGAATATCATATTCCAAGCCCTCAAATCCTTTAATGTAGAAGCTACTAGATATTGTGTTATCCTGACTGTGACTCCACCATACTTGAATTGTTTCTTTCCAGCTGCTTGCAATATTTCCTCCTTGACCTGGGCATTCTGGAATTTGGCTATAATATTACTGGAAGTTTTCATTTTGAGATCTCTTTCAGGAGGTTATCAGATTCTTTCAATTTCTATTTTACCTTCTGCTTCTAGAATATCAAGGAAATTTTCCTTGACAATTTCTTGGAAGATGATGTCTAAGCTCTTTCCTTGATCATGGCTTTCCGATAGTCCAATAATTTTCAGTTTATCTCTCCTGGATCTATTGTCCAGGTCAGCTGTTTTTCCAAGGAGATATTTCACATTGACCTCTATTTTTTCATTCTTTTGGTTTTGCTTTATTGTGTCTTGATTTCTCATAAAGTCATTAGCTTCTATTCGCTCAATCCTAATTCTTAATTTTTTTTCTTTAGAGAGCTTGTGTATCTCCTTTTCCATTTGGCTTTTCAAGGTGTTGCCTTTTATTTCATGACTATCATGTATCACTCTCATTTCTCTTTCCATTTTTTCCTTTACCTCTCTTACCTTATCTTCAAAGTCCTTTTTGAGTGCTTCCATTGCCCGAGACCAATTCATATTTTTCTTGGTAGCTTTGGATGTAGGAGCTTTGACTTTGTTAACTTCTTCTGTGGGTGTATTTTGATCTTCGTTGTCAGCAAAGAAACTTTCTGTGGTCCATAGTTTTTTCTGTCTGCTCATTTCCCTTGCCTATTTCTTGACTTTTTAACTCCTTCTTAAAGTGGGGCATTGCTTCTAGTATGTACTGTCCCAAGCTTTAGGGGGTCCAAGGTGATATGATTTAAGGAAAGGCATGTTCTATACTCCCCTGGCCTGTGCTCTGGTAAGTAACCACAGGCCTGCTTGCTCTTTAACTTGGGAACAGAATTCTGTTTCACTATGGTTGCAAGCTCTGGTGTGCCTCCATCCCTCCCCTACCTGAACTGCCACTTGAGTTTGCTTCCTGGTTCCAAGCATGGACAACACAACAGAGTTTTGCCTCAGCACCAGTAGAGATCCCTGCAATCTCCCTCAGCCAACCACTTGATCCCCTCACCAGTCTGTGAGTTGCATTCCAGGAGTAGTTGCTACCTCAGCTGATTCCAAGGCTCCAGCAGCCTGATTCTCTGGGGTTAGGGCTGGGTCTGTGTGGTATGGCCCAGATCTGCACTCCACTCTCACCCTGGTACAACAGACCTTTCCTGCCAACATTCTCAGCCATCTATGGCTGGAAAATGATCTCACCCCAACCTTTTATGGATTCTGCTGCTCCAGGTATTGTCTTATGGCATTATTTGAAGGGATTTGGAGGGATTTGGGGGAGAGCTCTGAGGAGTCACTGCCTTTCCTCCACCATCTTGGCTTCTCTCAGGAAGTCCTCTTTTACTTGTTGTTGTTTTTTTTTGTGGGGCAATGGGGGTTAAGTGACTTGCCCAGGGTCACACAGTCAGCAAGTGTCAAGTGTCCAAGGCCAGATCTGAACTCAGGTCCTCCCTAATCCAGGGCCGGTGCTTTATCTACTGCACCACCTATCTGCCCCTTACTTGGTTTTTAAAATCCTTTTTGAACTCTTCCAGGGCCTGAGATGAATTTATATTTTTTCTTTGAGGCTTTGAATGTAGGAGTTTTGATTTTTCTGTCTTCTTCTGAATGTGTGTTTTGATCTTCTTTCTCACCATAGTAACTTTCTATAGTCAGATATTTTTCTGTTATTTGTTCATTTTTCCAGATTATTTCTTGACTTTTCACTCTTTGCTAAAGTGGGACTCTGCTTCTAGGGTGGAGAGTGCACTGTCTCAAGTTCTAAAGGTTTTGTTCAGCTGTGTTCAGAGATACTTTTAGGGACCTGTAAGTTTTCATTTCTTCAAAACTGGTATGATCTGAGGAGAGGTGTTTTTTCCTCCTCTCCTGACTTATGCACTGGTCTATGAGCATCCAGAAAGTACTCTTTTCTGCCCTGGGACTGTGATGAGGGTCAGCCACAAGCCCTGGTGTGCTAGTGCTCCTCCTCATCCTGGGGCTACCATCTACCACTGCAACCTAGATCTGAGTATGGGCAAAGCAACAGAGTCCTCCCCCCAGTGCCAGCAAAGAGACCCTTGTGATTTCTTTCTGATCAGTTGTTTGACCTCCTTACCATCTGTGGGCTTAGAGGTCTAGAAGCAGCTGCTGCAGCTACTGATCCAGTGACTCCCAAAGCCTGCTTGTTGTTTGCTGGAGCCTGGGGGTGGCCTGGACAGCACTGTGTTCTGTTCTCATCCTAGTGCAACAGACATTTTCTGTTGACCTTCTAAGTTGTTTTGGGCTGGAAAATTGTTTCATCCCATCCTTTTTTGGGTTCTGCTGCACTATAATTTGTTTTAGGGAACTATTTAAAGGTCTTTGGAGGGGTTTTGTGGGAGAGCTCAGGCAAGTTCCTGATTTTTTTTGTGCCAATTTGGTTCTTCCCTCCGTAGGAAGAATTTCATGTGATCTGGGAGCTCTGTAAGAAACAGGATTTCCCTTTGAGGAAGGAAGTTTGACCTGTATGTTACCTTTTCTTTTCTTTTTGTCTTTGTGTTGGGAAAACCTTTGCAAGTGCAAAAGATAAGCAACTAACTATGAATTTTTTACAAAATGATGTGTGATTGTTAAAACTGTGTAACCTTGAATTTGGACTTAACCAGGCCCACTAGCTATAATAGGCATATATCCCTTGTGGATATATTAATTGTGCCCTTTGGGCTTAGGCAAAAAGTACCCTGGTTGATTTTCTGGGAATAGCAAATATTTAACTGGAGTAAGCATGTCAAGGAGTCAGGATATGATTTTCTCCAAATTCACTGACTAGTCACAGGATTTAGTCACAGTGGTTTTAATGTGGTAACAAGGTATTAAACTAACTGTAAAATTGTAACCACACCCAACCTTCCAGTTATGAACCAATTTTTTTGGCATAATTAAAAGGTGGAAACTTTATTGACAAGCAAAAATCAGGCTGGCCTTTGGAGAACTTTAAATAGTTAAATTCTAGAGTGAGTTCCAGAAGTTCAGATTTTAAAATTCTTTGTGGAGGTGAAAAAAGCATTTCTCTCTCCTCTCTGCTACCACCATTGTCCGTGGTATCTAGCAGCAAAGCCAGAGATATCCCATCTAATAGGTCAAGAATGTGTCCTTTTGAGATGGTTTGAGGCACAATTGATGAAGGAGCAAAGACATATGGATACAGAAAAATATGAATACAGAAAGTCACACAAGATGGAGAAGCAGCTCTGAGGGACAAAATTCCTAGCATCATAGAAGATACCTGACTATGGACTCAAGAGAGAGCTAGTCCTGTCAATCAAGAGTTGAGCTGTGGAAAGAAGACCCTGGTAAACTAGCTGAGCAGTTTTTCCAGCAGAGATGCTATACCCACAAGAAATGTTGTGAGAACTCTATGACAACAGAAAGAACTACCAGGCCCTACAGTTCAGAAGGTGAGTTGCCTTGGCACTTGTTTCCTATACATGTACTTCACTACTATTGTACTCTGGGCTTGGGCTCATTCTTCCCACAGACACTATGTGGATTTGGGGAAGAGAGTTTTATAGCTATTCTTTTTACTACATCATCTTGCTAGGAGATAATCTTTTCTTTCTTTTTTGTTTTTTGCAGGGCGATGAGGGTTAAGTGACTTACCCAGGGTCACACAGCTAGTAAGTGTCAAGTGTCTAAGGCCAGATTTGAACTCAGGTCCTCCTGAATCCAGGGCCACTGCTTTATCCACTGCATCACTAGATGCCCCCCCCCCCCCAGGAGCTAATCTTATCTACAAGCTGATAGTTAATGAGAAGCACATTGGTTGGGGCTCTTGAGGTATAGTGTTAGTAGTACAAACCCATAAGGTTACCATTAAAACCCGAAATAGAGGGGCAGCTAGGAGGCACCGTGGATAGAGTACTGGCCCTGGAGTCAGAAGAATCTGAGTTCAAATTTGGCCTCAGACACTTGACACATACTAACTGTGTGACCCTGGACAAGTCACTTAAACCCAGATTACCTTGCAAAAAAAGAAAAAACAAAAACAAAACAAAGTAGCTTATAATTCAAGGTCTTCTAAATGAATACATATGCTACAAACACAGAGGAGGTACTGCAAACAGATAAAAAGACTGAAATTCTGAGAGGTTAACTGCCTTTGACTTTGCCCATTGTCACACAGCTAATGAACTATGTCTCCTGATTTCAAGTCCAGAGTTCTTTCCCTTATGTCACTCTAATTCTGCTTGAAAATGCTTAGTTATGCTAATATTTGGGGGGCGGAGCAATGAGGGTTAATTGACTTGCCCAGGGTCACACAGCTAGTAAGTGTCAAGTGTCTGAGGCCAGATTTGAATTCAGTTCCTCCTGAATCCAGGGCCAGTGTTTTATCCACTGCACCTACCCCTTATGCTAATATTTTTAAGTGAGGTTGGTTGTTACCTGCTTATTTTTTAAGACTGAGAAGAGGCTTCACTCATACTGAATGAGATATTTCTTCTTCTTTAACACCTCTACCCAGGGAAAGAGAGTTAAACTAAATTACTTCCTAGCATCTCCTTCAGTTCTACCATTCTGTGATACTTTCCCTTTAAAAAAATAAAGCTGCACATTCAAACAACATATATTTCCAAAATGAGATTGCAAATGTTGAAATAAATTGTTCCAGAGTCTGTTTCTCCAGCAACCTACATCTTCCCCCATGGGTGCCATGCTGAATTTAAATTAGTTTCAAGTCAGATTTTGTTGAAATTCATCTGTGACTTAAAGACGTAAATACATACTTTGAAAAAAATTAAGTGCATGGAGATGGGAAGGGAATGCAGAATATCATAACTGCCTTTGTGAGCCAACTTTTGTGACTGTAGAAATCTGCCCTACTTAAATGCCAGTTGTTGCAGGCACATTAGGCACAATAATTCTTTAGCTAAGGCTTACTGTGCTTATTTGCATATATCAATAAATACCCAGTTGACTTGATAAGTTAACTTATCAGGTGTTACTGAATAGGAAAAGGTGGAAAAGGAAAAGGACAGTGAATACAGTGATAACCTGGAGAGTATCCAGAACAGGACAACAAGAATGGTGAAGGGTCTTGTATCCATGACATATAAGGAAAGGGTAAAGATTTTAGGCATGTATTTCCTGACAGAGAAAAGTCTTGGGGGCACATGTTTGCTGTCTGAGTATTTGCAGGGCTGTCATATCACCCTTTATGTCTACATCATGTACCCATTTTGACTTTATCTTGGCATATACTATGAACTATTGATCTGTACTTTGTTGTTGTTGTTTGTCCTTCATTCTCTCTCTTTTTTTTTTTGTCCTCCACTTTTTTGTTTGTTTTGGGGGGTTTTGTTTGTTTGTTTGTGTAAGGGGCTAAAATTCTAGCTAAACTGTCTAAAATATCTAATGAGTGGTCGCCAATAAATTATAAGCTTTAGCAAGAGTTAGACTTTTAAGCATTTATTAAGGAGAATAAGAATTTGGTAAAGAGAGAAAGGCCTAGATTCCTATCTATTAAAGGGAGAGCACATTTCTAGCTCCCTTCTCCGCCAGCATCCTCAGGAAAGAGCGCGAGACTGAGCGCCAGTCTCTTCCTTCCTCCTCCCACTAGCCCGCGTCACTTCCTGACTCCTGGTCTTGCCCTCAAAGACCTTCCCTTCATGGGCAGAACTCTTCTACAGTAAGTATCCAGCAGGTGGCGTTATTCCAATCGTTACAGTCCCCCCTGTTGTTCCTCAAGAAACAAAATGTTTCCTTGACGGAACATTTGTTTTTGCGGGGCAATGGGGGTTAAGTGACTTGCCCAGGGTCACACAGCTAGTAAGTGTCAAGTGTCTAAGGCCGGATTTGAACTCAGGTACTCCTGAATCCAGGGCCAGTGCTTTATCCACTGCGCCACCTGGCCACCCCTGTCCTTCATTCTTTGTTGTTGTTGTTGTTGTTGTTGTTTGTTTTTTTTTTAGTGAGGCAATTGGGGTTAAGTGACTCGCCCAGGGTCACACAGCCAGTAAGTGTTAAGTGTCTGAGGCCAGAACTGAACTCAGGTCCTCCTGACTCCAGGGCCAGTGCTCTATCCACTGTGCCATCTAGCTGCCCCTGTCCTTCATTCTTGAAGAGGACCATGACATTGGGAAGTGATATCATGACTTGCAGTGAATTAGATTTAAGTGAGGGAGGGCTGTGCAAAGTCACTAGGAAGTCCTAGGAAGCCATTTGGGTCCAGTGGCAAGATTATACATCAGGACCACTGGAAATGGCCCTGGGTGTTTGAAGCAATTTGGGTTAAGTGACTTGCTCAGGGTCACACAGCTAGAAAGTGTCTAAGGTCAGATTTGAATTCAGGTCCACCTGACTCCGGCGCCAGTGCTCTATCCACTGTGTCACCTAGCTGCCCTTGGCCTATACCTTGTTTCTGCCAAAGTACTTTCAAGTTTTTCCATCAATTTTTGTCAAATACTAAGTTCTTGTCACAAAAGCTTGAATCTTTGGGTTTATCAAGCACTAGATCACTATGGTCATTTACTACTGTGAGCTTAATCTATTTCCAAGCATTCAAAGTCTCCTGCAGAGAGCACAGCTCCAGTGGTCTGGCCATATTATTCAAATGCCAAATGCACGTTTGCCTAAAATATTATTTTACAGGGAATTCACACAAAGCAAGGGCTCACATGGAGGTCAGAACAAGTAATACAAGGACACACTCAAGTTCTCTCTGCACAACTTTGGAATCAATTGTGAGACATGGGAGACATTGACCAGGACTGGCCAGCATGGCTTGCCCACATCAAAGAAGATGCTGTGCTCAATGAGCCAAGCAGAATTGGAGTGGCTCAAAAGAAATGTGAAATGCACATATTTAGAGCCATCTCCAGTCCAAATGTTCATATGCACTAGTTTTGCCCAACCTGTGGTGAGCCTTCCAAGATTATATTGGTCTTATCAGCCACAGTTGGACACACTGTACCTTGACTCCAACATACTGATGTCATTTTGGTCCTCTTTGAGAAATGACAGACAACAACCAACCAACCAACCTAATCTATTCCCTTGATCCACCACTCTATTTCTTAGCCAGTGCCAGATTGTTTTCATGATTACTGCTTTGTACTAAAACTTGAGATCTGGTACTGTACTGTCCCAGTACTTTTCAAGATTATCTCTGCTTTCTTTCTGTAGAATGACTATTGCTTCAAATGGTCCAGATTCTCTCTTTTATTGTGCGGCCTATTTAAAAGCAACATTATTAAATTACTTCCTAATTAGTTGGCTCCTTGTGTTGCCAAGCCAGATTGCTAGGGGCTGTGGCCTTTTATCATATGGTTTGCTTATTACCCAAGTTAAGTGTGGCAAATACAAACATTTGAGAAAATGACTACTTAGAATGTTCTGGTATTGGGAGGAGTGGGGAGCTGAGAGAGCAGGCCCTAATCATTGCTTACCCTCGTTTGAAATCACTTTTCCAAAACCATTTCTCCTAATGTCACAGACTAAGAATGACTATAAATTGCCTAATTTACTGAGTTATACAGAAAGGAAAGTCTGAAAGCCTTTGCAAAACAAACAGCCCCAGAATTTAAAGTCCTTCACATATAAGAGGGCCTCAGTAAATATGTGGAGGTTGCAAATAAATATTGAAATATTCAAATAAGTCAAATAGCTTTTGATAGCACACAGGTTATGTGACCCTGTTGGGAACATTTTCATGGCCCTTGCTCTTAATGAATTTATAACAGGTACAGTCAAGGTTGTACTGGAGCCTGCTTTGAAAGCTGACTTTTAAATTTTCAACATGAGCACTTTTGTCTTGAGATTTGCAAATACCACAAATCGGGGTTTGATTTATTTTATTATTGATAGCCTAGACTAAGAAAGTGATGGGAAATGTTAATAAAGTAAATTCAACTTTAAAGTGTGCTCTGCTTTGAAAAGCTGGTTGTTGAATATTTACCAGCACAACCCTAGAAACCATTTGGCTATTGGATCCAATTTTATGCAAGTAGGTTGTTTGTAAAAAGTTCAGTTCTGATAACATTTTAAAAATCAAGCCCAATTTTAAATGTATTCAGATATCTATATGGCTATTTATAGAGAAATTGTGGTATTTTTTAAAAAAGGAAAGCGAAGAATTTTTGCACACTTCTTAATTCAACAATGTTAATGAATTGTTAATTCAATTCAATGATTTTTTTTTAAGATCTTGCTATGTCTTAGGCGTAGGGCTAGGGTGAAATACAAAGACAAAGAGCAAATACTCCTAAGTCTTAAAGAATAAATTGAATGATTAATAATAATTATAGTTAACAATTATATTGCACCTACTTTGTGCTCTATCCACCACACCACCTGATTTCAAGTCAGAAGATTCCAATTCTAATGTACTCCAGCTCTCAATCAGAGACAAGTAAGTGAGGTGGTAAGACAAAGCTATATCTATCATTGCAAGGATTGTTGAAGAAACTAGTTGCTTGACCTGGAAAAGAGATTTAAAGCTGGAAGGAACCTGAGAGCTAGCTTACCCAGCCCCCTCATTTTACTGATGAGGAAAATAAGGACAGGAAGCAAATCAATTTCCCAAGGTCAGACAGCAGTTGGAAAAGCTTGGGAAGGGTTGAACAAGTTGTGGTGTCTGGTTGTGATAGAATTCCACTGTGCCATAAGGAATGATGAGCTCAATGATCTTAGAAAGACATGGAAAGACTTGTGTGAAATAATGAAGAGTGAAGTGAGCAGAGACAAGAGAACATTGTATACAGTAAGAACAGCATTATTTAAGAATGAGCTGGGGGGCAGCTAGGTGGCATAGTGGATAAAGCACTGGTCCTGGATTCAGGAGGACCTAAGTTCAAATCCAGATTCAGACACTTGACACTAGCTATGTGACCCTGGGAAAGGCGAGTAACCCTCATTGCTCCACCCCCCCCCCCAAAAAAAAGAATGACTTGGAATATGATAGCTGCTCTTTTTGTGGTGGCAAAGAATTGGAAATTGAGGAGTTGCCCATTAATTGGGGAATAGCTGAACAAGTTTTGGTATATGAATGTAATGGAATACTATTGTGCTGTAATAAACAATGAACAGGCAGATTTCAGAGAAACCTGAAAGTATTTGCATGAACTAATGCTGAGTGAGATGAGCAGAACCAGGAGAGCATTGTACACAGTATCAACAACATTATGTGTTGATCAACTGTGATATACTTGATTCTTCTCAACAATACCATGGTCCAAGATATTTCCAAAGGACTCATGATGGGAAATGCTCTCCAAATCCAGAAAAAAAAAAAAAAGAACTGTGGAATCTAGATGCAGATCAAACCATACTATTTCTATTGGGTATTTTTGTTGTTGTTTTTCTTTTTTGAGGTTTTTCCTTTTTGCTCTGATTCTTCTAACATAACATTATTAATGCAGAAATGTGTTTAATGTGATTGTGTGTGTGTATATATATATATATATATATATATATATATATACACGCACACACACACACATATATATATATATATATATATAAAACACCTATATCAGATTACTTGCTACCTTGGGGAGGGGGGAGGGAGAAAAATTTGAAACTAGAAATCTTATAAAAACAAATGTTGAAAACTATCTCTAAATAACAATATATTATTAATGAAATGTTAAATTATTAATTAAATTAAATATGAATTAAATAATAAAATATTTATATGGAAAAAATTCCTTAGTGGAGGCTTAAATAAATACTTGTTGAATGAAAAATAAATGACTTGGAATAGACGACTCTATGATGGAAAATGTTTTCCACATCCAGAAAAAGGAACTGTGGATTCTCAATGCAGATTGAACCATATTGTTTCTACTTTTGTTTTTTGTTTTTTTGAGGTTTTTCCCTTTTGTTCTGATTCTTCTTTCACAACACGACTAATGCAGAAATATGTTTAATGCGATTGTGCATATATAACCTATATCAGATTGCTTTCTGTCTTGGGAAGGGGGAGGGAAGGAGAAAAATTTGGAACTAAAAATCTTATGAAAACAAATGTTGAAAATTATCTTTACATGTAACTGGAAAATAATAAAATACTTTTATGATGAAAAAAGAACGACTTGGAGTGACTAAGTCATTTTGACTATTATAAAAATACAAATTAAAAATAAAGAACCTCTTAAGAGACACTCTATCTGCATTCAGAGAAAGAACTGATAAATAGATGTACAGAATAACTTTATATCTATATATACATACATATTCATATATGTGTGTATATGTGTATATACATGTATGTGTTTATATATGTGTGTGTGTATACACACATACCTATTTGTGTCTAATGATAGCCATCTTTAGGGTGGAGGGAGGGGGAAGAAAAAAAGGAAAAAAAGAAATTTACACAACAATTTTGTTGTATATTTGGAGGGAATAGCCATTTGTACATGGTAGATTTGTGGTTTCATGTGCAATCATCTTTTTTATTGTACTGTGTTATGGAAATGCTTATTTTGTTCCCTGAATCAAAAGGTTTTTTTTTTTTTTTTAAAGAAAAGCTAGGATTCAAACCCAGGGTTCTAGAGTAATGTTTCTACTGTATCAAGTTGTGGTATTCAAATATTTAGGGATCTCTAACGAGGGAAAGGGAGGAGACTTATTCTGTGTGTCTCCTGAATGCAGAACTAGGCCCACTGAGGTAACGTAATAAGGAAATAAATTTCAGTTTCCTCTGCGTAAGAATTTCCTAGTGAGTAAAGTTATCCCCAAGTGGAAGACGCTGTTTCATAAGGGGTAGTTTCTCATCAATGGAAACGTTGGAGCAGAGACTAGACAAAGCACTTTCAAGGACACTGTCATGCTTGGAGTAAAAGCTCAATTTTTAGAAGAAGCCTTTGCCAGTTAGAGATTTCTAATTCTATGCAGACGTGGTTGTAATGCCTAGTTCCCTCTGAGATCCTACTGACATCATGTCATCATCAGCATCCTGTCAGTTATATTTTACTGATGAGCTTTCTTCATCAAAACTGCATGAGGAAGGGGGCAGCTAGATGGCGCAGTGGATAAAGCACCGGCCCTGGATTCAGGAGTACCCAAGTTCAAATCTGGCCTCAGACACTTGACACTTACTAGCTGTGTGACCTTGGGCAAGTCACTTAACCCCCATTGCCCCACAAAATTAAAACAAACAACAACAAAAAAAACTGCATGAGGGAGGTTTAGGAGGAAACCGTTTTATTTGTTGATTTTTCCAGACTTCAAAGAGATGATGCGAGAATGAGGATCTGGGATCATTCATGTTGGTTCCAGCACACAGCTATTGAACCTTACTGGGCAGTCATGGCCAGGGCTGTCAGGAGGAAAGAGGGCTTGGTGATTCCCTCACCAGGCTCAGGCTCAGGTTGCTTTGTCCTTGATGTCTCATCAGAGTCACTTTTAATTTGTATTAATGGATCTCAGAGAGCTGTCTGCCTCATAGCTCGGGGCTGCAAGGAGCATTTTCACAGAGGTGCCAACCAAACTACTCCCCTGCCCCTCCCTGACATCCCAGATTATTTCCCTTCTTTTCCCTCCTGGCTATAAAATGAAAATTGGTTACAGAATATGAGTAATGGGGATCCACATGAATTATAAGCACCAGTGGTCTGATGAATGATTCCTCCTTGTAGCACCCAGACTTACAAAATCCTGGTGTTTTCCCAAAGGCATTTCCTAACCTGGCTGATAAGTCTGGGTCTTGTTTCTACTGATCAACAAAGCATTCATTTGAAGGATCAGATTGGACCCAATTCCCTTGATTATCTTTGATGGTGTTGTCATTGTTATTTTTTTTAAATTAGCAAAGATTGTATCACCTTTCACAGTGCCAATCAACTGTGGGCAAAGAATCACATAACTTGTGTGGATGCCAATTAAAGCTTATTTTGGTCCTGAAATGCCATGTATTGTAACTTGCTGTCCTCTCAAATGCTGCCTGTCTCCTCGAAATGTGTGTGTGTGTGTGTGTGTGTGTGTGTGTGTGTGTGTGTAAACGCAAGCATGTTTTAAATTCAGGGGTATAACAAGAAAATGAACTTGCCCAAACAGATTCTTTTTTTTTTTTTAGTGAGGCAATTGGGATTATGTGACTTGCCCAGGGTCACACAGCTGGTAAGTGTTAAGTGTCTGAGGTCGGATTTGAACTCACGTACTCCTGACTCCAGGACCGGTGCTCTATCCACTGCACCATCTAGCTGCCCCCAAACAGATTCTTAAGAAGAAATTGCATCAACATATACCTGATAAAGTATTTCTGAGTAGGTTTTTGTACTCATACTAATTTTATAGTCATTCTGTAACACTTTATACATTATGTGTGGATGTGTATATGTGAGTGTATGTATTTATATATACATTTATTTATATACATATAAATTTATATACACATATGGTGTGTATGTGTACATATATGTGTGTGCATGTATACATATATGTATGTACATGTGTGAGCTCTTACATGAGACCAATGTCTGATTAGCCAAAGTTGGACACACTTTACCTTGACTACCACATGGTGTTGTCATTTTGGTCCTTTTTGACAACAAAGAACAAGAATCAACCAATCAATCAGTGTAGGACAGAATTAAGAAGTAGAAATCATCAGTCTCTCATATAGGGTACACAGAGGAACCTATGAAACAGGAAGTGATGATGCTCAGTCCTTAATATCTCACCTCACAATTAATAGCATCTAACTGCTTTTCATTTGGGGGGTTTTTTTGCTTCACATATATGTAGTTTATGTGTATCATTGTTATTGCTAAAGACTAGATAGATAGATAATAGAAGATAGATGATAGATATTATAGATGATAGATATGATAGATAAATGATAGATAGATAGATAGATAGATAGATAGATAGATAGATAGATAGATAGATAGATAGATAGATAGATAGATAGATAGATGAGAGACAGATAATAGATGTGCTTGCTCTATGCCTGATATTGTGCTAGTAAATGCTAGGGATAACTATACATGCAAGTAAGACTTGCCCTTTAAGGAGCTTACACTATAATTGAGGAATGCAACACATGAAAATATGAGGGTAAACTGGAAGAGGGAAAATCTAAGGTTCTGGAAAGGAGGGAGATGGTGATAGATAGAGCAGGTGAGCAAGTAGCATGGTATGAAGATGGGCATCAAGTGGGGTAGAGACTTGGTTCCAGGAAAGATATGTCAGAGCCTTGTTCCCAGGGGCAGAATCTGACGTTAGAAGTAGGTAGGGGAGGGAGGAAGGTTTGAGATGTCCTTAGCAGGGAAGACTGATTTGAAAATTAAATTAATCTTTAAGAATCCTTTTGGTCATTTCCATTGATAACTCTGATCATTTATTTGTTATTTAAACTAAAGTCTTTTTCTTTAGTTATTAATGGCACCTATTAAATTATAATGTGTGGGCTGCAAGAGAATTTAGGGAAACATTTGCAATATTTTGCCAGTGATAATCATGGCACATTTGTAACTGATTTATCTTACCTTTTGAATCCAGGATGGAGATTAATCAGTCAATATTCTCACAGAAAAAATCATTAGTAATTAAAGTACAAGGCTCAACTAGCTATCAATCAATCAATAAGGGCTCATTCCTTAATTACTAATATTTTCTGTGAGAATATTGATTGAATAACATCCACCCTGGATGCAAACGATAAGACATCAATTTCAAATGTGCTCTGTGTGTGTATATACATTTATATGAGGTATATACATATATATGGAGCATATACATAATTGTTCTCCTGGCTCAATTCTTTTTTTTTCAAATTACTGATAGTACATATAAGCTTTAAAAGCATTTATGTAAATATCAGTACCTTTAATGTTATACACATCAAACCATAAGAAAAAGAAAATTATAAAAAGGATGTTGTTCCTCTTTTCATTAGCAACATACTTCTCTTACAGTAAACTAAGTTTGTATTCCACCAACATGTGTGGTTCTCCCATTATTTCACTCTGCGATGGATCATTAAGAATATCTTCAAATCCAATACTCTCATCATTACCCCTCAAAATATCCAAGGAAAGGTTTGAGCTCTGAAGAAATGGAAGACGCTAGACCTGTTTCACTGCCTTGAATTCCATCTGTAACTTCAAGGGAGCATATAGCCCTTGGATATTTCTCAGTATGGAAAAATTCATGTTAACCTGATTGAGCTGGAAATTTTTTTCTGATAATTCAAGGATGGCTAGGCAAAAGTTCATTTTTGACGGAAGAAAAACCTCTCCAAAGAATATCATGGTCTCCAAAAGAACGACTAGCTGAAAGTTCAGAAACTGGAATGCTATCCTTCAACTGAGATCCAATTCCTCTGGCATTCATCTTCCATCCACCTTCCTGTAGCCACTGCACCAAGCCTTGTTCCTGCCCACTCCACGGCCCATTTCCATTTCCTCCTGGCTCAATTCTAATAGGGTAGAGATATACATATTCACACACACACACACACACACACACAGGGAGACACATGTGGTCACCTGAGAGATGAGAGATGGAATGTATTGTGCAAGGAATAGTAAGTTGGCCAGTATGACTGATCTTTAGAGAATGGGGTGGGGTGGATGGGAGCAAGGTGAACCAGTGGATAGAGTGCCAGTCTTGGAGTCAGGAAGACCTATAAAAGTTTTTAGCACAGTGCCTGGCCTATAGTAGGCACTATATAAATGTTAGCTGTTAATTTTATTATAATATAAGGACATTGCAAAGGTAAGAAAGTGCCAGGTTGTGAAGACCATTCCATGCTGAATGAAAGATTTTACAATTGATTACTCGATTTGATTCATGAGGCAGCTAGTAGTGCCATGGATAGAGTGCCAGGCCTGAAGTCAGGAAGACTCATCTTCCTGAGTTCAAATTCTGCTTCAGATACTTACTAGCTATGTGACGCTGGGCAAGTCACTTAACCCTGTTTGCCTCAGGTTCCTCGTCTGTAAAATGTGCTAGAGGGGCAGCTAGGTGGCACAGTGGATAGAGAACCGGCCCTGGAGTCAGGAGGACCTGAGTTCAAATCCGGCTTCAGACACTTAACACTTACTAGCTGTGTGACCTTGGGCAAGTCACTTAACCCCAATTGCCTCACAAAAAAAAAAAAAAATGTGCTAGAGAAGGAAATAGCAAACCACTCCAGCATCTCTGCCAAGAAAACCCCAAATGGGGATACAGAGAATGAGACGTGACTGAAAAAATGACTGAATGACCACAACAAGAAAACAGAAAACAAAGAGAACAGGTAGCTTAGAGGGTGACCTGGAGAGGGGGTTTGGAAATGGCACCTGCAGAACATGGATTGGATGAAGATCATATTGAGAAACCACTGACAGGCCCGAGGGAGGCAGTAACCAGAGTCACCAGGATAGGAAGAGAGCATAGGAGAGAATACCACCCTCTAGAGGACACCATGGTCCAGGGGTAAAAGTAGTGGCCCTGGAGCCAAAGAATAGGAATTCAGATCTCCTTCTATTACTTATTACCTGTTCAATCTTAAGTGAGCCATTCAACTTCCTTCTACCTCAGTTTCCTTAAGGGTAAAATGAGAGGATTAGACCAGATGGCCTCTGGGGTCCATTCTAACTCAAGACTAATTATCCCACCTAACTTGGGTCCACAAAACATTTCTCTCTCACTGGTCTATAGTCACTAAAGAAGCTATAAACAAGAGCTTTTAATATTGAAAAAACTAAAGGAACCAAAAATATCTTTTTTTTTCCTATTTCAGTATTAATTGTTAAACTCCTATTTCCTTCAGTTAGTCAGTTGTGCCCAACTCTTCATGACCCCATTTGGGGTCTTCTTGGCAAAGATACTGGATTGGTTTGTATTTCCTTCTTCAACTCATCTGAGGCAAACAGGGTTAAGTGACTTGCCTAGGGTCATAGAGCCAATAAGCATCTGAGGCTAGATTTGAACTCAGGTTTTACTAACTCCAGGCCTGACACTCTATCCACTACACCCCCTAGCTGCCCTTCACCAAAGCAGTGTTTTTCTTCAGGGTCTTTCCAACAATGAGATGCTAATCCACAATGGGAAGGAAAGGGATCTTTCTTTATCGGACAGTCTTCGATTCTGTATGCCACCATCTCTGAGTGTTACAAGATCCTGATTAGATTTTGAATCTGTAAGGAAGAGGCTTGTATGGATGGACTCAAACTTCTCTAATTAAATCTTGACTTACAGTTTCACTTGGTCTAATGCCAAGCGAGTATTGCATTCTACTGACCTATCCTTCCCTTGGTCTTAGTCCTGACTTTTGACAGCACATGTCTCCTTTAAGGAGGTGAGGTTAGTCCATGCCACTGAAGAGGCCAACGCTGAGGGTCCCCAGACGGTCAAATCAGTTGTCAGTTGACTCCCAGCTTGGCTGGTTTGCAGCTGACTTCTATAACCCCTTGCCTTGTTCCGAGAGTTATTTGATTTTGGCCCCTGATTTCAGTTCCTGATCCCCCGAGATCGATCTGGCCTGATCTCTCATTATTCCCATTTCTCTTCCTTCTTCTGCCATGAAAGACATTTTCCCTTTGAATTTTCCAGTTTGGCAGTGCTTGACCTTTTCTGCCCTGGCAGTGGTCCTGCTGGACCTATTACTACTGGCTTCTAATACCTTCTCAGCTTCTCTCGCTCTGCAGCATCTACCCGATCCAGCATCCCCCCAGCCCCTAACCTGCTGCCCCCTAGCAGCTGACACCCTTGCCCCTTCTTTTAGGGGAAAAAAACTACCCTTCACTCTGGACTCATCATTGATGGGTGAGATTAGATGAAAAAATCCCAGTTGCCAGATATACTCTCTGAGGAAAGGGATCTCAGGTATGTGAATGTTTCAGAGTCTGTTAAAATCCTTAGAGGTATCCGAATGAGAGGCTTTCCAATGACAACAGTCTATACCAATATGATGAGTCAAATTCTACATACACAACCCAGTCCATCATCATTTTGAAATGTTCATCTATAAATCAGTCCATTTCACATCTAGTAATCCTAGCAGTGGATAAAGTACTGTGCTAAAACCGAAGAGAAAAGGATCTGGGTTCAGATCTTGCCTCTGACACTCACCAGCTAGAGGAGAAGGAAGAGAATAAGCATTTATGTAGCAACTACTATGTTCTGGGCACTGTGTTAAGCTCTTTACATATATCTCACTTTATCCGCACAACAACCCTGTGAGGTGGGTGTTATTATCACCATTTTACAAATGAAGAAGTTAAGACAGGCAGAAGTTAAGTGACTTGCCCAGGGTGACACAGCCAATAAATGTCTGAAGCTGAGTTTGAACTCGTCTTCTGCCTCCAGGCCCAAGAGCCCTATCCAGCTTTCTAGGCCTCAGGCAACTCTCTAAAGCAATTAGTTATATAGAGGTTATGATCTACTACAATAGAGGGAGCTTCCATGCCAGGAGTTCTCTTGCTAGGAACTAACGCATCTTTAATGCATTGAAATCATTCTACTCTGCCCTTGAGTGGTTATCTGTGAAATATTTTTACAATATTATTAACCTTCCAACATGGTGGGCCTCCAACAAGCAGGCTCAGTTTATTGGAATTTCTTGTTAGTGAGAAAACATTACAAAGTGGAGGCTCATTATCAATTTGGAGGGTGAGAATTGTTGGCTCTTGGACAATGGAGGTTAAAAGGGAAGAAATTTTCACAGGAAATATTGACATAATTGTATTGTTTAAAAATCCTGGAGTTTTAGGTGACTGTCTAATGAAGCTCTCCTTATAATTTTGGAGGGAGGAGCAGCTCAAAGCTGCACGTCTATGTGGCTAGCCTCCATCTTTGCCCTTAGTATTCATGGTCTCCTGTCCCCATTGGTCTCTGCTGTTAGCACGGTCTCTGTCAGGAATCTCCAGTTGGTCATTTTCCTTTCTTATGGTTTTGGACACCTCTGAGGAGGAGAAGAGAAAGCCAGAAAAGCTGAGGTCAAACACCTCTGACCTCTGCCTCCTACAGAGACCACAGTGGTTCAGTCCTGTTCATTTTCCACACTTCAGTCCTCATTGGAGTGACTGGCAGGCACACTGATTCTGGCCCAGCCACTAATGAGGAATGTGGGATGGCTGTCTGCGCTTTGCAAAATTGTACCCATGAGGCAACTCATAGCGATATGGTGTGTAACTTCTTAAAGTCCAATGAATTCGTGAATTAATGCTGTGGGAAAGCCTGGGACTTAAGGAAGTGTGATCATGTGGGCTTAATGTGGATTAGTTACACATCGAAGCCAAGAAATTCTGGAGAAGAAAAAACACATTTTCCTCATCTGCAAATCCCGTTGATGTGAAAATGCAAAATTGTCCAATCAAGAAGAAGTTTATGTAGAGTACCCACCTTGTGCAAAATGTTGGTCTTTAATTAGCATTTTTATTAAGTATCTATTGTGTTCTAGGTGTTAGATACACAGAGCATATACCAGATTGTTAATATGATAAATACATTGTCTCATTTGATCTTTATAAGAACCATTTGAGATGGATATTGGCAGTTAGGTGGGGCAGTGGATAGAGTGCAGGGCCTGGAGTCAGGAAGACCTGAGTTCAAATCTGACCTCACACACTTACTAGCTGTGTGACCCTGGGCCAGTCATTTCACCTTGTTTGCCTCAGTTTCCTCATCTGTCAAATGAGCTGGAGAAGGAAATGGCAAACCACTCCAGTATCTTTGCCAAGAAAATCTCCAAATGGGGTCACAGAGTCAGACACAACTAAAATGACTGAACAACAATAAGATAGGTACTATTATTACCTCCATTTTTCAAATGAGAAAACTAAGGCTTCTTTCCCAGGGTCATATAGCTAGGTAGCATCTAAGGAAGAAAATGAATTCAGTTCTTCCGGACTCCAAGCCCAGCACTCCAAATATCAGAAGTCCTAGAAGCATAAGGCATTTTCCTTACCCTCAAAGAGCGAACAATTTACATAAATGATGCATATCTGAAAGGCTAGCTAGCAATTCAAGGCAGTAACTAGGAGCCAAATGAGTGGCCCGAGGGGGAGACGATATGATCAAATTCACAGAGGCCAGGACTCATCTTACAGGAATAAAGCCCTTTCCTTTGGAAAGAATTCTTTTTGACTCCAAAAAAATAGCATTCGATTAAGGAGAAAACAAGAGAAGTGGATGACATTGCTCTTTCCCCCCCCCCATGTGTGGGCATTTAGATTTTTAAATAGACCACTATTAAACACTCAAAGCTAGAACTAGGTATAGGCAAGATAGGCAGCTGCCTGGGGGCACAACAATCAGGGGGTGCAACAAGGGGATACTTTTTAATAGCATTCTTTATGAGGCCTGTAATTTTAATGCCATGAAAATGCTGCTCTCCCTGATATCCATTTAATGATAAGTTAAGTCACATGTATTATAGAGCAGCCTTGAAGCACCCAGTGGCTGCCGACAACACATCGGCATGACAGATTCCAAACCTTGCCTTGGGCACACAAAGGCTTCATCCTGAATCTGGTGCCAGCATTTAGAATAATGAAGAATGTGCATACTGTGTGAGGCGTACTGATAAATCTCATATTCATCCTGGGAATTCATCATCCAATTCCATTTGCTGTTTATTTGCCCTCAGGTGACAAGTTTTCTTAGTCTAAGGTTCGTTCAACATCTGTGTGTTTTCTTAGTCATGAAGCCAGTGGGCCTATTGTACAACCCTATTCCTATGCCAAGATTCCTATTAGACTTTTTCATCTTAAAACCTCTAACTTGTGATTTCAGAAAGGTCACCAATAATCCCTCAATTGCCGTTTTAAGTGCCCTTTCCTCACAGTCTTCATTTTCTTGCCCTCTCCAGAACATTTGGCCCTGATCATTTGTGTCTGTGTAGCTTGTTCTCATCTCAGAGCACACTTTTTCTATCTTCTTTCCCTCACACTTTTAAATCTAAGTGAGAGTTCCCAAGGTTCAATCCTCTGTTCTGTGTTTTTGCTCTATACCCTCTCCCTTGATTTCATCCACTCGTGGATTTAGTTCCTTCCTCAGTAGAGACTTTAAAAATATACTATAGGGGGCAGTGGATAAAGCACCGGCCCTGGATTCAGGAGTACCTGAGTTCAAATCCGGCCTCAGACACTTACTAGCTGTGTGACCCTGGGCAAGTTACTTAACCCCCATTGCCCCACAAAAAAAAAAACAAAAACAAAAACAAAAATATACTATAGGGTCCAATTTTCCAATCTCCTGCTGATATTTTTCACTTGGAGGGCCTATCATCACCTCAGATTCATAGATTTGGGGAATTAGAGTGAAACTTTATAGATCCTTTCACCCAACCCCTGATTTTACAAATGAAGAAACTGAGGCCAAGAGATGTTATATGACTTACCCAAAATTAGGCAGAGCTGAGATTTGAACCCAAGTTCTCCAACCTCTGATTATATGCTCTTTGGACTGAACCTTTCTCCCTCTAAATTGTCCTCATTTCCTTTCTTTAAAAAAATAGGGAGCAGCTAGGTGGCGCAGTGGATAAAGCACCGGCCCTGGAGTCAGGAGTACCTGAGTTCAAGTCCGGCCTCAGACACTTAACACTAGCTGTGTGACCCTGGGCAAGTCACTTAACCCCAATTGCCTCACTAAAAAAAAAAAAAAAAAATAGGCGGGGCAGCTAGGTGGTGCAGTGGATAGAGCACTGGCCCTGGAGTCAGGAGTACCTGAGTTCAAATCCTGCTTCAGACACTTAACACTTACTAGCTGTGTGACCCTGGGCAAGTCACTTAATCCCAATTGCCTCACTTAAAAAAAATAGGATTACTAGACTGGGAATGGAACATAATGCTCTCAACATATTTTATCTAAATTTCAGCAAGAATTTGTGTTCTCTCTTGCTATCCATAGGAACCAGATTACAATACAATGATAGATGGGTCCAGAACTGGTCGAATGGATGAACCCAAACGGTAGTCATTAATGGGTTGATGTTAATTTCAACATCTAATGGAGTGCCTGGGGGGAATCTATCCTGGACCTTGTGATCTTTGACTTTTATCAATAAATTGGACAAAGGCACAGATGGCCCGTTTATCAAATTTTTAGATGACACAAAGCTGAGAAAGATAGCTAAGATTTTGAATGACAAAGTCAAGATCCCCCAAATTCCCAACAGTCTAGAATATTAGGCTTAATCAAATGAAAGAGGGATGAATTTAAAGCTTTAAATAGGTTCAGTTCAATATAACAAGCATTCATTAGGTGTTTACTATGTCTAAAATACTATGACTATACTAGAAATATAAATGAAAAACAGAATAGTTCTTTCCCTCATAAAATTTGCATCCTACATAATTCAAGAAAAAAGAACCTTTGTAAACAAAGATAGGGAGAAATATCACTAGACAGAGAGGATTTCATTTAGGAAAGTTATTATTGACAAGCTCATTATGAGTCAATGTGACCTGGCAGTTAACATCCCTTCCCAAATTAATGTGATCTTAAGGTATATTAAGAAAGCCATAGTGTCCACTGTATCACGCTGCTTCTAAATTATGTTCATTTCCCTTTTTGAAATGCCATAAACATGTTTTATTTAAATTTTCGCAAAGCATTTCCCAAGCTCTCTCATGCTATCCTTGTGATCCAGATGATGATACAGATAGATGGATCTAGACCATTTTTGACAAATAAATCATACTCTGCCCTGGATGGACCACACCTGAAATAATGTGCTCAATTTGGGATACCAAATTTTAGAAAGGACATCAGCAAGCCAGAGAACATCAAGAGCTACATAGCCACGGTGGTGAGTTATCCTGAAACCATGCCATACAAAGATTAGTTGAAGGAACTTGGGATACTTAGCCAGGAGGAAACAAGATTTGGAGAGGAAATAATCACTGCCTTCCCAGCTAGTGTTTAAAGGGCTGTCTTCTTGTTGGAAGGATTAGATTTGTTTTTGCTTGGCCCCTAAGGGCAGAATTAGGAGAGACACAAAAAAACCCATTTTTGAACTTCTTAACAATTAGAGCTATCTGAAGTAGAATGAGCTGCTAAGGACAATTAGTCTCAATGGAGTTCTATATGGAAAGCTGGCTCACCCCCTGGTTGGGGAAGTCACAGTGTGCATTCTCTTGTGGCTGGATGATATGGCCTCTTGGGTCCCTTCCAACACTAAGATTCAATAATTTGTTTATGGCCCTATTTTGAGTGTCTCCCCCCCACCCCCAATCAATCCCGCCAATCCAATCTTCCATCCAGCCAACATTCCCCTAAAGAGGGTTTTATTACCACAGTCCCAATACTCAAAAACTTTCATTGACTCTTCATAACCTATAGTGGCCAAATCTACCCTCTTAGCTTGGAATCCAAGGCCCTCTCTAATTTAGGCTCAGTCTACTTCCTTTCCAGGATAATGTCTCACTTTCCCCAGCCAAGTTTATTTATTCACTCCTGAACACATCTTCCACTTTCCCCTCCTCTATTTCTACTTGTTTCTTCTGTGTATTCAAAACACTTAAACACATCCATATACTTATTCAAATCATAACCATCCTTCAAGACCTAGGGCAGTTCCCAACCCTTTCATAGAAGACTTCTCCAACCACCCAAGTTAGAAGTGATCTCGGGGGCAGCTAGGTGGTACAGCAGATAAAGCACTGGCCCTAGATTCAGGAGGACCTGAGTTTAAATCTGGCCTTAGACATTTGACACTTACTAGTTGTGTGACCCTGGGCAAGTCATTTAATCCTCATTGCCCCACCTAAAAAGAAGAAGAAGAAGAAGAAGAAGAAGAAGAAGAAGAAGAAGAAGAAGAAGAAGAAGAAGAAGAAGAAGTAAAAGTGATCTCTTCAACCTGCAGAAATTATTAAGGATTTTGGGGGCAATTAACTACATATTGTCTTAAGAGATCTCTACTTACTGTCTTAAATTATTACTTTAATGTTTTTGCTGTTATTAAACTTGTCATGCTTGTCATGTGTTTATTGTCTCACAACCAGATTATTTACCTACTTCTTAAGGTCAGGGGTTTTGCCTGATTCTCTTTTGTGGCTCCCCAAACACTCAGAACATTCTTCATATAAAGGAGATGCCCAGTAAATACCAGTTGATTTAATATGATCTGATATTTTCTCATTTGGTTGTGTTTCTGAAGGAAGTTCTTGACTTAAATGGTTTGTAATTTCCCAGGGACTTCCTTTTAATATTTTACTGCATGCCATGCTTCTATAATCCTCTGCCCCCTGAAGAATGTGTGCCTTTCCCAAAATCTATTCATGATTGCCATGTCAAGTCACTGTTTTAAACAGAATGTTTTACCTTCAATAAAGGTGGAGGATAAAGTTTGCTCCTACTTCTGTGTGCCGCAAGTGACTTGGTCTCTTTTAGTGCAATGAATATGCTGATTGGGTTGTTACTTTTCTCATTTTATTGGCTTGAGCCCCTATTTCTGTGCTTCCCCCATTGCTAAGGGACTGTGGCTAGCCTTCTGGTTCTGTCTAACCACTTAACATGGAGTAACTTTTACAAAAGGTTATTTACTTCAAAGATATGGAAATAACAAATGTACAAGCATTTCTCCTAATACCTCCAGGACATGCTGTCCTCTTTGTCTCTTCAGTCTCCAAAGGAGTAGTCTCAGTTCCTACATAGAGTTGGTCCCACCAGGTTTATGTCCAAATGCAGCATGAATGCTGGTGAATCCTTCCATTGGACTGGCCTCCTGAAAGTCACTCCCAGAGATCGCTACTCGCTCTTTGGGGGAAATGAGGGTGTGCTGGCTACAAAATGTGTCCTGTATTTTGAATTCTATATTTCAATGGCTTACAATCTCAACCTTGGAAATTGCTATGGTCAGACACTCTACTCCCTTTACCTGGAATGGAAAATAGAACAAATGAAAAAGACAAAGACTAATACTCATTTCTCAGAGGTCAGAGGGCCTTGGAGGAGAAGGTCCTAAAGTCTTCTGTTTACCACATGTCCCCTTATCAAATACCATGAGCAAAAGAGTTACCAAGCTGAATGAGACAGAGTGAAAATAGCCAAACTTGACAAACTTTGCAGCCAGTCAAAGGGCTTTCTCTACATCATGTTGCTAGCTGACCAGAACCAGTGTTAGAATGTTCATGTATGCTCGTTGGTCTCTCCAAGACCCTTCCTTTACATCGTCACAATTCTCCCAGAAGCAGTTGCCTAGCACCCTTTACATGAAGATATTGCATCATAAGCTAAGCAAGCTGATGGGGTCTGCAAATATTCCAGACCCTCATTACATTAGGAAACCAATTGATGTAAAATAAACCTACATACATTATCAGCATGTCTCCATACTACTAAATGAATTCAGCAGTAAGAGACAAAAAGAGAAATTCCTTTTAAAAAATATGGAACATAGGGGGCAACTAGGTGGCACAGTGGATAAAGCACTGGTTCTGGAGTCAGGAGGACCTGAGTTCAAATCTAGCCTCAAAGACTTGACACTTTCTAGCTGTGTGACCCTGGGCAAGTCACTTAACCCTTATTGCCCCACAAAAAAACAAACAAAAAACAAAACAAAACAAAAAAACAAAACAAAACAAAAAATATGGAATATAGGATGGTGTATACCCTTTGATCCAGAAGTACCTCTGCTAGGTTTATATCTCAAAGACATCCCCCAAAAGAGAAAAAGACCTATTTGTATAAAAATATTTATAGCAACTCTTTTTGTGGTGACTAAGAATTGGAAATCAAAGGAATGTCCATCAATTGGGGAATGGCTAAACTGTGGTATATGATGGTGATGCAATATTATTGTACTATAAGAAATGACAAGTAAGATGACTTCAGAAATGCCTGGAGAGACATGTATGAAATGATGTATAGTGAAGTGAGCAGAACCAAGAGAACATTGTGCACAGAGACAGCAATTTTGTTTGATGAAGAACTGTAAATGTCTTGACTAGTCTCAATAATACAATGATCCAAGACAATCCCAAAGGACTGTTGATGAAGCATACTATGCACCACCAAAGAAAGAACTGATATTGATAGAATAGACTGAAGCATGCTATTTTTCACTTTCTTTCATTTTTTCTTTTAATCAAGTTTTCCTGTACAAAATGACAAATATGGTAATGTTTTATATAATCATACATGTATAACTCATATCTGATTGCTTACCACCTTAGGGGGGGGAAGGGAGAGAAGGAAGGATAAAAATTGGATCCCAAAACTATAAATAAAAATGTTTCTTATATATTTTTAAAATATGGAATATATAAAATACTTGGAAGGCTACCTACTAGGATATATACACAGGAATTCTATGAATACAATTACAAAATACACTTTGCAGAAATAAAGACAAACCTAATTAATTTGAGAAATATTAATTTTCTAGTACTATTGGTAGGATGAGCCAATATAATCAAGATGACAATATTACTTAAATTAATTTATTTATTCAGTGCTATACCAATCAATCTACCAAAGGATTATTACAAAGAAATAGAAAAATATTAATGAAATTTAGCTAGAAGAACAAAAGGTCAACAACCTTAAGAGAAGTAATGATGGGAGGGAGTAGAGAGTAAGGAGTCCTAGAAAATCCAGATTTCAAACTATGCTATAAAGCAGTAATCATCAAATGTATTTGCTTCTGGTTAAAAAAAAGTAGAAAGGTTGATCGGTGGACCAAATTAGGTATACAACATACAAAAGCAAAGAGACATAGAATTCTAATGCTCAATAAACTCAAGGAACCCAGCTACTGGAGCAAGGACTTAGTGCTGGAAGGGAAAAACAGCTGGAAAAACCAGAAAAGTCTGGCAGAAAACAAGATTATGCCAACACATCACAGCATATATCAAGATAAGCTCCAGATGGATATGTGACCTAGATATAAAAGGTCACATCATAAACAAATTAGAGAAAAAAGAAAGAAATTACCTTTTCAGTCTATGGATGGGGGAAGAGTCCATGACAAAGAAGGGATAGAGAGAATCAGAGAACATAAAATAGATCATTTTTATTATATAAAATTAATGTTTTTGCAGAAACAAATCCAATACAGCTAACATTAAGAGGAAAAACATTTAACTAGGGAAAATATTTGCAGCAAGTTTTTCTGATAAAAGTTCTCATTTCCAGTATTTAAGAGGAACTGTTCAAATTTATAAGAATAATTATCAGGGGCAGCTAGGTGGTGCAGTGAATAGAGCACCAGCCCTGAATTCACGAGGACCTGAGTTCAAATATGGCCTCAGACACTTAACACTTACTAGCTGTGTGACCCTGGGCAAGTCACTTAACCCCAATTGCCTCACCAAAAAAAAAAATTTTTTTTTAAAAGAATAATTATCTATTCCCCAATTTATAATTTGAGAAAATATATAAAGAGGCTGTTCTCAAGGGAAGAAATTCAAACTATCCATAACCAATAGTTCCAAATCATTAATAATTAGACAAAAAAAATTACAACATTTCTGAGGTTCTACCTCACACTTATCAGATTGATAAAGCTGACAAAAAAAGGAAAATTACCAATGGTGAAAGAGCGAAGGGAAAATAAGAACATTAATTCACTATTAATGAAGCTGTGAATTGATCCAATCATTCTGAAAAGCAATTTGGAATTAAGTCTGAAAAGTTACTAAACTGTGCTTCCCCTCTAATAGAATTATACCAGTGCTTAGCCTATACCCCAAAGAGATTAAAAATAGAGGAAAAGGTCTTGTATTGTAAAATATATATTTACAGCAGCTCTTTTTATAATGGCAAAGAACTCTAACCTACAGAAGTGCCCTTCAACTGGGGAATGGCTAAATAAATCATGGCATATGAATGTAATCAAATACTTATGTTGCGGTAAGAAATGATGAAAGGTTTGATTTCTGAAAAACCTAGGAAGACTTGTATGAACTGATATACAGTAAATTAGGAAACAGGAAAACAAGTTATATTATAACAGCATTTTTAAAATGAATAATTTTGTTATACTTAAGAACACTGATCAAAACGATAATCAACTAGATTCTACAAAACTGATGGTGAAGAATGTTCCCCGTCTACTGATAGAGAAGGGATGGACTGAAGATGTAGAATTAGATACATATTTTTGCACGTGACCAAACATGATGGGTTTTTTGCTTGACTATGCATATTTGTTGGACATGCTTTTAAAAAAAATTAGTGGGAAAAGGGTAGATGGAAGAGAAAGAAATTCTTGTGAATTGAAAAGAAAAAGAAAATCTAATGGTGACTTCTGAAAAATTAAATAATAATCCTTCAATATTAAGGTAATTTTTCTACTCAACTCTCCCAACAAATCAATGAAAAGTACCAGGCCGTTTGTTTTCATTATCAAGACAGAATAATATGAAGTTTTGCAGTGCTTGGAAAAGATAAATATCAGGTATGATCATTGCTTTCCCACTAACATATTTAAGAGGCAACATGCTTATAAAATTTAAAATACAGATTTAATATTCTGTGGTTTATCTGTGACAGATTGTTGGGCTATGACCACACATCCAGCTTGTGCTCAGTGAATTCGCCTGCTCAGCGAATCCATTTCATTTTACTATTAGCTTAAGTGAAACATAATTAGGGCTTTTAAAAAATATATCAATGGAAGATTTTGTTTTGCTTGATTATACATGTTTGTACTGGGGGGGGTGTTTTTTGAGGGTTTTTTGTTTACTCATGGTGGGGAAGGGGGAAGTAAGAGGGAGAGAATACAAATCTGAAAATTAAATTAAATGAAAAAAATAAAATTAGGAATATTGGACTTAGATTTTTCTGGAACTCTGAGCTGAACATTCACACAGCTCTTTCTTATCCTGCTCTAAGACACCAATGTCAAAGGAGAGCAAGAAAGACACCCTGCACTTTGGATGGAACCCCTGTGTCACTTTCTTTTTTTCCCCCAGGGCAATGAGAGTTAAGTGACTTGCCCAGGGTCACACAGCTAGTAAGTATCAAGTGTCAGAGGCCGGATTTGAACTCAGGTCCCCTTTAATCCAGGGCCAGTTCTTTATCCACTATACCACCTAGCTGCCCCCCCCCCATGTCACTCTCATGGGAAGACAGGACAAGAGTTACGTAGAATGGACAAGCATGGATGAACACACTTTGTCCTCCATGGAATATGATCTCCTTGAGAGTAAGAATTAAATCATTTTTGCATTTGTATTCACAGAACTTGGCATAGCTCCTGGAATACAGTAGATTACCTTACTTGCCTGATTAATTGAATGCATCCCAGTTCCCAAACTGTGTGACCTTGGTGGCCTGTACCAAGGCAATATTACAGGAACTTATTAAGATTCTGTGGGGTATTTAAAATTTTTGACTTAGTGATTTAATCAATGGGATTGTTAGGTATTACTTTCATCCTGGGAACACTGTGAAAAAACAAAAACAAAAACAAAAACACTGAGACAATAAGAGCTCCATAAATACAAGAAAGCTTGGTAAACTTTGGATTTCAACATTGGTAAGAATATCGTTGTTAAAGATCTCAAACCTATTGGGGTAAATGAGTAGAATAGAGAGAAGAAGGATCTTCTTTTCATGATAAATGGATGCTTGGGCTCTATTATGCCTCTTTTAAGAAAGTGAGTCTGCATGCCCTATAAAACTGTGCATACCCTTTGACCCAGCAATACCACTACTAAATCTATATTCCCAAAGAGATCATAAAAAAGGGAAAAGGACCCACATGTACAAAAATATTTATAGTTGCTCTTTTTATGGTGGCAAAGAATTCGAAATTATGGGGATGCCCATCAACTGGGGAATGGCTAAACATGTTGTGGTATATGAATGTAATGAAATACTATTGTGCTGTAGGAAACAATGAGCAGGCAGATTTCAGATAAACCTAGAAAGACTTACATGAACTGATGCTGAGTGAAATCAGTAGAACATTGTACACAATATCAACAATATTGTGGGATGATCAACTGTGATAGACTTAACTCTTCTCAGCAATACAATGGTCCAAGATAATTCCAAAGGACTTATGATGGAAAATGCCCTCTACATCCAGAAAAAAGAACTGTGGATTCTGAATGCAGATTGAACCATACTGGTTCTACTTGGTTTTGTTTTTGTTTTTTTAGTTTTTGAGGTTTTTCCTTAGTGTTCTGATTCTTCTTTTACAACATGACTAATGAGATTGTACATATATAACCTATATCATATTGCTTTCTGTCTTGGGGAGGGAGAAAAATTTGGAACTAGAAATCTTACAAAAACAAATGTTGAAAACTATTTCTACATGTAACTAGAAAATAATAAAAAAAACTTTTATTATTTAAAAAAAAATTTTAAGAGTCTAAAAAATAAATTTAAAAAATACTTTATAAAAAAAAAAAGAAAGTGAATCTGCTCCCTCCCCTGCCAAAAAACATATAATACATTCCAGAAGCAAAGGATTTGTGGATTAACTGGTGCTATGGATTAAATAAAACACTGTTTTCTTCCATGAGGATGGATATTTGAAAGTCTAGTCTATGGAGCAACCAGCCTAAAGTGTCATTTAAAAAACTTTATTATTATTACTTTTATTTTATTGCTGATGGGAACATTGTGTGGCATGTGCACAGAATCTCAGACTTGGGATTGGATTACTAGTCCTTGCCATTTACTGACCACATCACATTGGATAAGTTACTTCATATCTTGGAACCTTCCTTTCCACATTTGTAAAATGGAGTAATAGAATCAGGCCTTCTTCCCTACACCATCCCTTCCACAGGATTGTTGGGAGGATCGAGTAAAGATAATGGATGCAAAGGGGCTCTATAAATGTAAGTTATTATCACTTGCCGGAAATCTTGAAAGTAAGTCTCCCAGTTCAGGCACCTGTTAGCACTATCTCTGAAATGATCTCTGGGAAACATGATGAGGCTTCTGTGGAAACTAGCAGAGCAATGGGCCCCTGCAGGCTGTGTGAAGGGCTGCCAGCTTCAGGGGCAAGATGGGCACAGGATCTTAAACACCTTGGGCTATTTCTGCAGGAAGAGAAGGGGATTTGAAGGGTGGGACCCTATCAGTTCAATAAGACTTTTTCCCTGCCTCAGGATAAAATATTAATATTAAAGAAGGAATATTCCCCAGTTTCTGGCAGCTGAGTTTGGATGCCTTTTTGTGTCAGCACATAACCAACAAGAACATGCCATTTTCAGAGTGAGTTTTTCTGACATTGTTAACCTCTAAGACCCTGTAGAAACAATGGTGTTCTAGCCACTATCATGTTTTCTTCATCTTCCACTGGTGGCTATTTTCCCCAACTCAGAGTAGGAGCTTTCTATTTCCTCCAGATGATGCCCAGAGGTGGCCCAAAGCAACAGCATCAAAATGCCCAATTGAGCATCTTGAAAATGAGCTAGCCAGATCTTAAAAGAAACACTTCCATTCCAAAACTGTCTTTTGTCTCCATCTAACTTCAACCCCTACACCAACCAGAAAGGTAGTCAAAAAGGTTTTTTTAAAAAATAAGATTTCCTTTCTTTTTGTTTCTGTTACCTTTGGTGGGGAGAGGCAATGAGGATTAAGTGACTTGCCCAGGGTCACACAGTCAGTCAAGTGTCTAAGGTCACATTTGAACTCAGGTCCTCCTGAATCCAAGGCCAGTGCTTTATCCACTGCGTCACGTAGCTGCCCCCTTGTTTCTGTTACTTTTACCCTTAGTGCTTAAAACGGTAAATAAAGAGATCAATCCTGAATGGTCCTTGCTCTGTATGAGTTCAAAGACCCTGAAATTCTGCCTCTGATGCTGCAGGAGGGCATGGGGGGATGAGGAAGAACCCTCTGCGTTCTGCTCAGCTGCCAAGGGCTGAAGAAAGCTCCAGAGCTATTCCAAAGTGAGAAGCAGGAACAATGTCCAGTACCATGTATGCACCCAGAACTGGAAGAAACTGCCTCTTCTGCAGGCTTTTTGGATCCACAAAGCTGTGACTTTAGAAACAATTAGACACACCTACAAGATCCAACCCAGATGCCAAGAAAATGTTCCCAGGATAGAAACAATAAACATTCTGACATCACAGGCACTGATTTGTTTTTAAAATTTTGAGGTCTTTGCACAGAGATTTTATTCTGATACTTTTTTTAAAAAACAGCATCTGAACCATATGTCTGAGTAATTTCTATATGCTGCTGCTGTTGCTGGGAACAGCTGGCAAAACATGATCTAGAACAGACAGCAACCTTCGGATAAACACACTTCAGAGGGGTCTGCAAAACAGAGTTTGAAAGACGTCTGAATTTAAAGAAGGTACTAACAGCATAAAGGATGAAACAATTCTGCTGTCATCAAACCCACTGCTTCATACTGAGGCAATTTCAGACTTAAAAAACCTCAGAGAAAGTGGGGTGCAACATATGAGTCATAGGCTCTATAGGAAAAAAAAACCCTCCCACTGGGGATCCAGTGATTGACCAAGACCTTTTTGTCACCTGTTAACTCAAATCAAGAAATGTTTGTTAAACTTATTTTATACAAGGTATTGTGCTAAGTTTCAAACTGCTTTCCTAGTCACTATCCCTTAAACAAGAATAAAGCACTTTATATTGAAAAGCTTGGTTCCTTCCCACTAAATGATAGTTACACAAAATACCATCAGAAATAGTGACCAGTAAATAAGCTCTCATTTATCCAAGCAGATAGCAGAGAAGAATCAGAGATCATTATATATCAGATGACATACAGAGTGAATGAGTTCACACTGGGAATAAGAGATCTTGGTTCACCTGATAGAGAAAAATCCCCCAAATTGCTAGAGAAGCAAGCTAGAAATCAGGGATATGTTTGAGAGGGGAAGGAGTGCTTTCCCCTAAATATCTGCCTTCCCAAAATCTGTTCTATCCCTCTCTCTGCAACTCTCCTCAAAGAGGGTCTAGAATCTTGTGTCCTCAGTCAAAGCAGGAAGCAAGTTATTCCTCTTACATGAGCACACAGCACTGAGTCATTATCCTCTTCACCAATATGAAGTCTTATGCAAATGATCCAGGTTTGAGTTTACAGTAAAACCCAAAAGTAATATAGTCCCGTCAGCTGAAGAGCTTACAATTCAGTAGAGAGAGGTATGACATGTATGCAAATAAATATGATAACAAAGTAAAATTTGATAAGGGAAGGCAAGGAACCAGACAAAACACAGTCCGTGCCTTCATGGAAATCACAGTCTAGGAGTAGGATAGAATTCATACACATGTAATAGAACTTCTGTGCCAGGGGAGATGGGATGACTTTCCCATTAAGTGACCCTGCAACTCACCACCCCACACAGCTCAGTTCAATCCAAAATACATAAGCCCCGGGGCGGCTAGGTGGCGCAGTGGATAAAGCACCAGCCCTGGATTCAGGAGTACCTGAGTTCAAATCTGGCCTCAGACACTTAACACTTACTAGCTGTGTGACCCTGGGCAAGTCACTTAACCCCAACTGCCTCACTAAAAAAAAAAAAAATACATAAGCCCCAATATCCAACTCCTCAATACCTTTCCAAAGGTTCTGATTCAACCGATTACCATTTGATTTAGCCATTTCAGGCAGCCCTGACACAGAGGAGTTTTGTGGAGAATCTAGAACCTACTTTTGCCTCAGATCATTGCTCTACGCCATTCTCAAAACTTCCAACAAATAAATAATTAGATATAGATAGATAGATAGATAGATAGATAGATAGATAGATAGATAGATAGATAGATAGATAGATAGATAGATAGATGGATGGATGGATGGATGGATGAAAGAATAGATAGATAGATAGATAGATAGATAGATAGATAGATAGATAGATAGATAGATAGATAGATAGATAGATAGATTCAATAGCTAGAAGGAGTGAGGAGTACATTCTAGGTGCAAGAAACAGCTGAACCAAAATCATAGAGGCAAAAAAACCCAAAACAAACAAACAAAACCAAGAAACATATTGGACATATTGGTAGGACTATAAATTTTCCAATATAACTGTATAGGAATTTGGGGGGGAGGACCATGATTTTATCAATATAGACTAACACCTATGAGGAAACTATATCTACTGATATATATATATATATATATATCAGTAACTGACCCCAAATTGACCTCAGAGAGCTGCCTGGGTGCCCTAAGAAGTTGTGACTTGTCCATGCTCACACAATACCCATGTGTTAGAGGCAAGGTCTTCCTGACTGTAAAGCTGGCCCTGTATTCATAAGGTACTCTGTTTCTTAGACAGAGAACATTAGGAGTTAAACACCAGACTAGCAATAGAAGGAGATTTGTAACTAATAAGGGAATCACATTGGTAAAATGTAAAAGTCTTTGTGCAAACCTATAATTCATCCATTTCATCATTCTCACAGTCTATTCTCAGAGGACCCCTGCAAGGATGCTGGGGTAGGGAAAAGGAGGGAGATTGGAGTGTGGCCTGGCTGACCTGTTCATTTTGGAGACCTTCACTATTAATTCTAATCACCACAGCTGAATCAACTAAGCAGTGATTGGTCACTGGGCAAAGATTTAGCCACTGACACTGTACACCAGCTTTTCTTATGTTAACTGGTCAAAGAATTAAAGTCTGGCAGATGACCAAATAATAAAACCAAATAAGAGAGGAACTAAGTTTTATGGGAGTGCCAGTGAGGGACCTGGTGCTTCAATCATCATCACAGTTTACACAGGGCCTGAAGTCAGGAAGAATCATCTTCATGAGTTCAAATCCAGTTGCAGGTACTTACTAGCTGAGTAACCCTGGTCAAGTCACTTAACTCTGCCTTGATTCCTCATCTGTAAAATGGTCTGGAGAAGGAAATGACAAATAACTCCAGTCTCTTTGCCAAGAAAACCCCAAATGGGGTCATGAAGAGTCAGATACAACTGAAACACCCAAACAACAAACAACAACAGTC
Source organism: Dromiciops gliroides (assembly GCF_019393635.1). Classification (NCBI taxonomy): domain Eukaryota; kingdom Metazoa; phylum Chordata; class Mammalia; order Microbiotheria; family Microbiotheriidae; genus Dromiciops; species Dromiciops gliroides. The sequence continues at coordinate 434,915,422 of NC_057861.1, read as the reverse complement.
ACTTTTTATCTCCAAGGATCTCAATTCAATTTAACAAACAAGCTCCTACTATGTGCCAGGCTAGTAGCCTGGTATAGTGGAAAGAGAGTTGGAATCAGGAAGAACTAGGTTCAAATTCTGCCACTGATTGATACTATTTGAGTGATCCTCAAATAATTAAGCAAGTCACTTAATCTCTTACTGTGCCCCCAAGAAACATCTCTTAAATAGACATTTGAGGAGAGGAGAGGAGAGGAGAGGAGAGGGGAGGAGAGGGGAGGGGAGGGGAGGGGAGGGGAGGGGAGGGGAGGGGAGGGGAGGGGAGGGGAGGGGAGGAGAGGAGAGGGGAGGAGAGGGAGGGGAGGGGAGGGGAGGGGAGGGGAGGGGAGAAGGGCAGGGGAATAGAGGGGAGGGGAGGGGAGGGGAGGAGAAGAAAGTGTTAGGAACTGAGAAACATAAAACCCAACAAAGAAAGGACCCTGCCCTCAAGGACCTCATAGTCTTTTGCCACAGTGGATCTGGTGGGTAAAAAGTGAGAAGCAAGAGGCCTGTTCTGAAGTTGGAGAACCTGAAACTGAGACAATAAACAATGCCCTGATTATGAGACAGTAATGAGTCAGCGGCCTGGTCAGAAACTACCATCCAGGGCTTCTAATCCCTGTTCCCGATTGTCCTTGAGATAAGAACCAATAGATTCAATCAAAAAAAGAGAAATGATTTCAGCAGGGTTGCTCTTTGCCAAGAATGGGCAATTAATGTATTAGGGCTGTCTGCAGAAATGCTATCCAAACAAAGGGACTCCAAACATCCCAAGGTTATTTGGTTTGCATTCAAAACACATTAGTCCTCCAGGGACGATGTCTAGAGGAACAAATTGGGTTACAAATATCCTGCTGAAACAGGGAATATCATGGAGAGCTCAGGGCCCCGGCTGCTTGACCTCAGTCTCCCATGTTCCCTGTCTCTTCCTCCCATCAAGAGAGAATGTGTAACTGAGATAGCTGCTGTGAATGCTAAGCAGGAGGGCATAATTTGAAGATGAATCACTGCTTTTTGGTCCACAGCCCTGTCAGAGTACATAAGGGACTCATTCTCCGATGGTAATGGCCTCATTACTAGTGTTCCTGAACGGCTAGCGTGTCTGTGTGGAAACTGCAAACCAATACTGCCCGTCCCTCAGAAGCATTGATTTGCTTCCTCTGAGTCCATTGACCTATTTGATGACAGTTACATTCCTGCCACTCATGAGTTACAGAATGAGATGGTGAGCAAAGTGTTTCTTGATGTATTATTGGCATATGTTAAAAGGTAGCTGTGGACAACTCCAGGGAAGTCTTCCTTGGATGCCACATTATGTGATGGGACTGTGCTAGCAGAGCACAGTTTCTTACAGTTCTTACCAAACTTCGAAGGTTCTGAGGAAGGGCCTACTGAGCATCTTTCTATGCCTGACTTAGATCAATTTGCAGAGACCTATTACCAGGTAGTTAGCCCCCAAACCATGATTTGGGGGGGGAGTCAAAGGTGTAGATAACAGCTCAAGAAGATGCTCTATTCTGCATAAAAGAGATCGAAATCTGCTGTGTGGTGGGGATCACCCACGTTAATGAAACCAGATATTTTGCACTGTGAATTTTAATCATATGGCATTTAAGTGAGAGAACTCCCTATTGTTTTGGAATCTGCTCAGTTTCAGCTAGCTGCCTAGATTCCTTTCACAGGGAGTTCAGACAAAATTTATTTTCTTTATGTCTCATCATTTTTTACCCTGAAGAATGATAATTAGGAATTCTGGTTCCTGGTGCGAGTTCACTTGAAACTGGAGTAAGGAGAGCAGCACAGAGGGCAGACAGCCACAGTTGGGTGTGGCTGGGAGGCAGGATGGATGACAGAGTTCAGCTCCACGTTGCATGGTATGGCATGGCCAGTATTCCTGACCTCCCAACACCTGGAAAGAGGTGGAGGAGAAGGGAATCAGTTATCAGGGAACGTGGAATGGAGGGGGAAACAAGGCACCAAGAGAGAAGTGGGATCCCTCAGAAGTGGTGTCAGGAAGCCTATCCCTCAATTTCTGCACTCTGGAACAAAGCCCAAATGACTCCACCTTAGTTACAGCCTTATTCTTTCATAACAACCTCGACAAAATTTTAGCTATAAAACTTTATCCATCCACATAGGCATGAGGAAACCCCTACTGCATATGTTGTATATGATATGCCCATGTCTGAATATGCTCATATTAATATGAATGTTTTGGCATTTGTATGTTGAATAAATAAAATACTTGGTGGTCATCCTTGAGAAGTGCCCTACCCTCCATCTTGGGAGCTATATTTTTTCTTGTTCATAGTAAAGACTTTGAGATTGAGTTGTAGCTCTTCTATATGAACATATAGTGGATAGAGGTTCAGTAGAGCAAAAAATCTGCATGATGTTGCTATAAGAAGTCAGGGAGACCATTTACCAACCAGGCTAGATTAGAATTTACCTGGATGCAGTTTCTGAGTTTTAGAGCATGAGATATGACCCTTAATATATTTGAATCCGTACGATAAACAAGTCATGTTACGATAAAAGTCACCTATACAAGAAAATCCACGAATGAATATGCGTTTCTATAGGAGGCAATATGGGTACTCTGCACTGGTTAAAAAGGACCAATTTTTATTTAAAGAATCCAGAAATCTAATATGATCGATTCTTGATTATTCAGACATTAGTTATACAAGGCCTTTGCTTCCCTATAATCAGCCAGGTGGTGCACTGACTTCAGACATTTACTAGCTATGTGACCTTAGGCAAGTCACTTAACTTCTCTCTGCCTCAGTTTCCTCAACTGTAAATAGATAATAAAAGCACCTACCTCCCAGGATTGTTATAAGGGTTAAATGAGATAATGATTATAAAGCACTTAGCCCTATTGCCTGGCACACAGTATACACTTACTAAATGCTCATCTCCTTCCTTTCTACTGGCTACCTGACTTTGGACAATTCCATTGCTCTTCCAAAAAAAGAAGAGATCATCAGTTAATCAATTTCAGTCCTTCCTATAAGGGGGATGGGTGATAGGGTGCAGTGAGTATCTCCTGGGTGTGGAAACTCCTTCGACCAATGCAGGTCAATCCTCTCTCTGTAACTCAATCTCAGAGTTGCCTAGAGCCCTAAGAGGTTAAGTGACTCTCCCAGAATCACAAAACCAGCATGTGTTAAAAGGTAGGACTTGAACCCAGATCTTCTTGGCCTGGTGAACAGGTTTCTATCTACTATGCTAAGCTGCTTCTCCTTGCTAGAAGATGGTTAAGTGTCTGAGGGGGAAGCAAAGCTGTTGCAATAAGTAAAAAAGAATTCAGGATGGGAACAAAACAATGGTGATGAGGCTCCCAGGTATAGACAGTGTGACCATTGGCAAGTCACATAAGAGACATCTGGGGGCAGAAGGAACATCAAAGGCTATCCAGTTTAACTCCCTCCTTTTATAGATGAAAAACCTGTGGCTCAAAGAAATTAAATGAGTTGTCCAAGGTCTCATAGGTAGAAAGTGGCTGTTAGGAATCAAGGTCAGGTCCCCAGGCTCCAGAGGCAGTGGTATTTCCCCTGTATCATGCTACTTCCCACATAACTTAAGCTTTATTATCTTCTTTTTGGAGGCAATCAAGGTGAAGTGACTTGCTCAGGGTCACACAGCTAATAAGTGTCGGAGGTGAGACTTGAACTCAGGTTCTCCCAACTTCAGGACCATTGGTCTATCCACTGCACCACCTAGCTGCCCCAAGGTTCACACCCATCATGAGTATTGCTGAAGATAATGGGGCTGGGGTAGCTGGGTGGTACAGTGGATAGACCAATGGTCCTGAACTTGGGAGAACCTGAGTTCAAGTCTCACCTCCGACACTTATTAGCTGTGTGACCCTGGGCAAGTAACTTCACCCAAATTGCCTTAAAAATATCCGGGGTCATCTCCAGTTGTCCTGATGTATATCTCACCCCTGGACCCAAAGGGCTGTGGAGGAGAGAGTGAGGTTGGTGACCTTGTGCAGCCCTCCCTCACTTAAATCCAATTCAGTGCAAGTCTTGACATCACCCTGATGTCATGGTCCTCAAGAATGAAGGACAAACAGCAGCTAACTCTAAATCTTGGAACCCATGACCCCCAAGCATCCTTCCAACTCTGAAATTCTTTGGTTCTCTGCAAATTGATTCTCAAGGTGAGGAGGGATTGACATCATCCCTTGGCTCACCTGAGGTTTGTTCTTTGGATTGGGCCATGGCAGTGATGATGATGGTATTTTTAAGTGTGGCAAGGGTTACTCTTTCAGACTAAAGTTTATCTGAGAAAGTTTAGATCTGTTGCTGTTTTCCTGCCTCTTGCCAGGCACATGGAACGCATTTGATTCCATCCAACAGGGATGTGTCGTGACTACTGTGTGCCCATCTCTGTGTTATGTGCCAGGAAAATTCAGTGCCTCTCCCAGGAGTGGGCAGTGTTAAAACAGTCCAGACCCAGGACCCTCCTTCTTCCTGGCCCTATCTCCTAGAAGCTTCTTTTGTTTTGTTTATTCTTCACTTAGTAACCATAAGTAAAAACAAATAGTCTGATAGGATAGTATAAGGACTAGATATGTGATTTCATTGATCCAGGAAACTCCAGGACGTGAAACTCCTTCTAACAATACAGTCCTACACACACACACACACACACACACACACACACACACACACATTTTCAGTTTATTGGAAAATACCTATATTAACTTTAGCAAGATAAAAAATTCCATTTGTTTCCATATTCCCTTTGAACTATTTTTTCTCCTATGTATACTTTAAATTTTTTTTACTGTTATTAGAGTTTTTATTTTTATCCTTCTAGCCCATATCTAATAATATTCTGGTTTGGTTTTCTTTATTCTGTATCAGTTTATAGGTGCTGCATTGGATAGAACATGGGACTTGAGTTGGGAAGACAGGAGTTCAAATTTGTCCTCAGATACCTACTTGCTACATGACCCTGAGCAAGACACTTAATCACCCTCTGCCTCAGTTTTCTCATCTGTCAGATGGAGATAATAGTAGCACCTACCTCTCAGGGTCGTTGTGATGATCAAATGTGATAATAATTGTAAAATACTTTGCAAACCTTAAAGTGCTGTATAAATGCTAGCAATTGTTATTATAATCATAAAAGACCTCCCATATTTCCTTGTGTTCTTTGTACTTCTCAGATCTTATGATGTAATACTATTCCACTCCATTCCAAAACCGCCATGTCTTTAGCCATTTCCCAATCACTGGACACTAGGGTTGTTTCCAGTTTTTTATAGTTATGAATAATACTCATAAATATTTTTACATCTTTTGATAAAACCTCTTCAGTCCCAGAAGGGGCTCATTGGGCAAAAGGGCACAAAGAGCTTTCTAGCTCTTATTGTAGAGCAAAACAACCTACAGAATTGGAAAGTGGGAAGGGAACTTGGCAACAATCGATTCCAATGCAGACGTGAAAGGAATTACCATATTGCTTTCTGAAATGATTGTCCCTGTTCCCAGTTCCATCAGCTCACTTAAATCAAAATGTAAACTTGTTTTGAGAAAGGATTGTTTCATTATTGTATCTGTATCCTTAGTGCTTAGCACAGTGGCTGGCATAGGCTCGATATTTAATAAAAGTTTGTTGACTGACTGATTGAGCAAGGGACTTCCTTGTTCTTAAAAGCACAGAGGAAAAGAGGAGAAGAGGTGGGGTGGGGGAGACCTGCCTGGAGTTTTGACCCAACCTCTTTTCCTCAAACTTTGAGGCCACTAGTACATTTCTCTTTGTGTCACAACAGACCAAGATTCCCCTCCAAGTATCCAGTCATGCCACCCACCTAAGTGACAACAGTGGGAGGAGGATCATCTAATGTGATGCTTTCTTGGGCCATGACTCATGGTTGGCCATCAGAAGGCTGAATCATCTGGAATGCCTGTTATTGACCCGGCCTGGAAATCCCCAGAGAACCTTCCCGGCCTCCCTGTCCTTCCCCCTCCACCCTCACCCAGTGCAGTGGTGCCCTGCCTGCTCTATTGTGCCTCCTCTGATACCACGTCCAACCCAAGTTTTGTCTTAAGAAACCAGTCATTCTTCTTACTGGACCCTACTATCCAGGGTCAGCCCAAACTGAGTGTAGGGGGAAGCTCAGAACGGCTTTTCTGTTGTTTCTTCAAATGCGTAGAAGTCATTTTGCAACACCTATCATGAGGCTCGCTGTCGAACTGATCTGCTAGCTCTCTATATGTGTGTTTTTAGGATGACTGTTTACATGGTAACAAAGGGCTTTGTTAAAAATTGAGTGATAGGGAGGTATAGATTGTCCTAACAGGGTTCCTAGTATGGTTGGCATTTCTTTGTCTCCTGGGGTGGGAACTCCATGCAAAAGGAAACTCAGGTTTCTGGGATGCGCTTAGGCTGACCTCTGGGCTACTCAAAAACAAATGGTGCTCAAGGTTCCCCTCGCTCAGGATTGGGAGAAGAGGAAGGGGAAAATCTTTAGGAATATGAGAGGCCAGGTCCAGTGAAGTTGCACCGCCTGCCCCTGCCTCCTGACTACCAGACTGAACCAAAGCTTCTCCCTCTAGATCTCCCCAGGCCATTGGACTAGGTCCTCTGACCAGGCAACAGTGATTGATGCCAAAATGAAGTGAAAAGGGAAGAGGGAAAAAAGAAAAGGTGGAAGTAGACAGGGTAAAAAGGGTCTCGTTGTGACTCCAGACCTGGAGGGCTTTGCCTGAGTTCTGAGAGAAAATAAGGGGACAAACTGATTTGGTCCAAATTCCAGGCATCCCAGAAGCAGCTGAGCAAGGAGGGTGTGTGTGACAAGCATATTGCCACCTTAGCAGCCATAATGAATGACATGTAATGCTTTAAAGTTTGTGAAACACTTTACATGCTTGCATTCATTTGAGCCTTAAAATAATCCTATGATGTAGATATTACAGAGATTAATATCCTCATTTTGCAAAAGTGAAGAATTTGTCTACAGTCACACAATGTAGTTAGAATTAGAAGGAAAACAACCGAATTCCTAAATTGTTGTTTGTCCTTCATTCCTGAAGAGGATTGTGACATCAGGGTGATGTTGTGACTTGCACTGAATTGGATTTAAGTGAGGCAGGGCTGTGCAAAGTCATCAACCTCACTCTCTCATCCAGAGCTATCTGGGTCCAGCATTGAGATATATATCAGGATGACTAGAGATAGATCTGGATGCTTAAGACAATTGGGGTTAAGTGACTTGCCCAGGGTCACAAAAGTAGTAAGTGTCTGAGGTGAGATATGAACTCAGGTCCTCCCAACTTCAGGGCCAGTGCTCTACATACCCCAAATCCCTAAACTCTGTGTGTGTGTGTGTGTGTGTGTGTGTGTGTGCAGGAAAACAGTTAACTGGGAGTAATCTTGTAGCAAGTTTCTCTGTTAAAGTTGGCTATACCTATATAGATATAGATATGTGTATAAAAACATGTATATACACACATGTGTTTATACATATATGTGTGTACATCAATCTTGATCATAGAAATTTGAAACAAGAAACAATTTATCTCAGAGAATGGCTCTCATCTTTATTCATTTGTCACTAAATAGCTTATATAAATAGATGTATATTAATTATATATTAAATATCTTATCTGTACATACAATATATTATCTATTAGAGAATGGCTCTTTTCCTTATTCATTTCTATAAAATTTCTAAATACTGTGTGTATACCTACATAGAGAGAGACATATAGATATATATACACACACATATATGCAGCCATACAATGTAGTTAGAATTAGAAGGAAAACAGTCAGTGTATATGTATAATTATATATACATACAAAATATTTAGGGATTTGATACAAGTGAATCAAGACAAGGGTATTCTCTAGTAGATAAACTGTCAAAGGTTATGAACCACTTGTTAAGTGTCAGAGGTGGGATTTGAACCCAGGTTTTCCCAGGTAGTCCTATGATCCACTTCTTACCAAGAAGCCTCAGATTTCAACTGATTCTTTGGAGTCAGAAGTCAGGAAGCTGAAAAACTAAGAGGGGGGTCCTGGTACTTTGATGTCATTCTGAGTGATTCCCAAGCCAAATGCATGCAAGGAACAGTCCCTCCAAAGGAAAGGGAGCAAGTTTAAAAAACTGTATGAAGAGAAACCATGTTAAGATTTGATAAACATAAATTTTTTTAATTAAAAAAAACCACAGATCCCTGCTGGGAATATTGGCAAGTCTGCCTTTACAAGGAAGTTCATCTGCATAGCTGGAGGATGAGCAATGCCCTGCCACAGTAGAGACATTAAACAGGTGTCTCTGGGACAGGCTGGAGCAGGGCCTTGTTTTTTTTCTTTGTACACTACATGAGAATTTGGAGGTGAGTTGGGGGAAAGGTTCCCAGGTGCATTATCAAACTACATCACCATCTTGCAGTTTAAAGATCTTGTCCCTATGTTTCTAAACATTTCCTAAAGCCTTTTTTAAAGAGATAGACCTGACTGAAGTCTAGGGAATGAATCTGTTTTGTTACTGTTCTCCCATAAGGGAGTGATGGTGGTGATGGGGGAGGGGTTCCCAGGCTTGTTTCTCAATTCCATTTTTTGGTATCTTAGTTTCTTCCATCATTCCAAAGTGGGAATGATTCAATCTACCTCTCTTTACTACAGAAGGGTATTGTGAGGATCAGCGAGACAGTAGGCCTCATCATTTTTTTTAGGCACTATCTCTGCTTTTCTGCAGTATGCTCTAAAAAAAAAAAACCAGAATGCTCCCCACAACCTATTTCCCTCCAAAGTTGCTCTAAACTAAGAGTGTTAATTTTTGGAGGGAAGTTGTGTTCCTTAGCACCAATGCCACCAGGACAAGGGAATCAATATTTCTGTGTAGGTGAGGTCCATCTTTATACCTTCCCCAGTTCAGTGACACAGTAGACAGAATGCTGGGCCTGGAGTCAGGAAGAATCATCTTCCTGAATTCAAATCTGGCTTTAGACACTTACCAGCTGTGGACCCTGGGCAAGTCATTTAACCTTGTTTGCCTCAGTTTCCTCATCTGTTAAATCAGCTAGAGAAGGATATAGCAAATCATTCCAGTACCTTTGCCAAGAAAACCCCATAATGGGGTCACAAAGAATTGGACATGATTGAAATGACCGAGCAGCAATAGTAACAACAGAGCTATTTGAGAACTCAGCAATCCCATCTAACCAGAAATTTTTGGAGATGTGGAAAACTAGTCAGAGGATATAAAAACAGTTCTTGGAAAGGGAATCATGGGATCATGACTTTGAGCAGGGGTTCTTCGCCTCTTTGTGTCACAGGCCCCTTTGGCAGTATTCTCAGAACTTCTCACAATGTTTTAAAATGTTTTTTTTAAGTTATGAGATAACTTCGCTATATAGTTAAAAGGAATAGCAAGTTGTACATAATAGATATGCAGTTTCATGTGCAATCATCTTTTTTATTATACTACATTATAGAAATGCTTGTTTTATTTAAGTTCAGAAATAAACATATATGTGGTTAAAAATATGAAATTCTAAAGCACTGTTCCATACTACTTACTTTTTAATAAAAGTACATAATAAATTCAATATGTTACTTTTTTAAAAAGAATGTTTTAAAATATATAAGTATGTAGGATTACAATGAAAGCAATTATTGAAATACAGTTATCAAAATATTATTTTAAGCTCATAGACCCAAGGTTAAAAGCCTCTGATCTAAAGTGAGAAGGTACCTCAGAAACCATCTTGTCAAACCCTCTCATTATACAGATGAGCAAACAGAGGCCCAGAGAGGTTATGACTTCTCCCAGTCACATACATTGAAAGTATCAGAGATGAGATTTGAACTCAAGTCCTCTGACTCCAGGCCAGAGCTCCTTCCACCTTAATTATGCTATCTTTATCACTTGAGAGAACCACAATGTTCTTGCAAACTCTGCCAGACATGTTAGGATGATAGAAGAATGAGGAAAACCCAAGATCTTTTCTATGCAGTGATGGTTTCCCCTCCAGATAACTCCCATCGGCCAAATCAGGCAGGAGAGAATCCTTCCCATAAAGAAAGAAGAGCTAGGGAGCCAATAGTGCCCAATTCTTCCTGGTTAGTGCTTCAGTATTACATTCAACAGCAAAGGCATAAAAGCTGGTTTCTCTGGTTCAGCCTTATTTGTATGCTTAGATGGGTCTTTGTTCTCATCATTGTGCATGCAGTACTCAGCAATGACACAGATTTCAGCTTCTACACACCTCATCCTGAGCAATTCTTGTCTAAATCTTATTGTAAATACTCTATAAACGATACAGAAAATTTATCTGAGGGATGTGGAGTTTTTTGTTTTTTGTTTTTTTATCTAAGGAACTTTGTTCTTCAGTTATTTCAGTTATGTCTGACTCTTCATGACCCCATTTGGGGTTTTCTTGGCAGAGATACTGGAGTGGTCTGCCATTTCCTTCTCCAATTTATTTTTACAGATGAAGAAACTGAGGCAAACAGAATTCAATGACTTGGCCAGGGTCATACAACTGTTGGCAGAGACACTTGGAGTGGTTTGTTATTTCCTACTCCAGCTAATTTTCAGATGAGAAAACTGAGGCAAACAGGGTTAAGTGACTTGCCTGGGCTCATACAGCTAGCAAGTATCTGAGGTGTGATTTGAACTTAGATCTTCCCGACTCCAGGCTATTCACTGCAACACCAGCTGCCTCAAAATAGAGGTCTAATCATGGCACCCCTATGCCAGAGATAGTAAACCTTACATAGATTCTTTCCACTAACCTAGTCCCATTCCTGTAACTGACTTTTGTGTAAAAGTTGTAAAAATGAGGGTCCCTTGGTCATCACCTTCATATTCCAAATGGACCTTTAGTTAAGAATAACCTTTAGCAGAGGGCAGCTAGGTAGCACAGTGGATAAAGCACTGACCCTGGATTCAGGAGGACCTGAGTTCAAATCCAACCTCAGACACTTGACACTTACTAGCTGTGTGACCCTGGGCAAGTCACTTAACCCTTATTGCCCCACAAAAAAAATCATAATAATAACCTTTGGCATTTGGAGACCTAATTCTTCAAAGAGCCATGGAAGGAACATCAACAGGTCCATAATCAATCCATAAATGAATGAGAATTAATGAATGAAAAAGAATATATTAGGCACCTACCATGTGTCATGAACTATGCCATATACTGGGAATACTACTACTGCTAGATAATAATAATTATTATAGTTAATAAGTATATCTAGCATATATATACAAAAGTTAGATAAGTTTTGTCCTCAAGATGCTTAAATACATATCGGGGAGTGGAGGCCTGGGAAGGGAATTTTGGTTTGCGGTATCTCAGGGATTGTAACTGTCCTTCACATCGGCAATGGTAGCATTGATTTGACTAGTGTTCCCAGAAAAAAGTAAAAGGCGTAAAGCTGTGTGTGTGTGTGTGTGTGTGTGTGTGTGTGTGTGTGTATGTACAGCTACACACACACACACCAGTCTGGTGTGCACTGACTATATAAAACCTGGGGAGTGAGAACAAAGGCAAGTGGGAGAAAGGGAAAAGGAGCACCTCTGAACTTTTATTATCGCCTCAGGCTCAACAGTTCCCAAAGCTGACTGAACTGCCCAAATCAGAGGCTATGAAATCTTTACAGGCCCTCACAGATGGAATTTTAAGCGAATTCTTCCCCCCTCCCCATTCTTTGTCTCCTCCATCTCCTTTCTCCTTTGAAGTCCTTGAGTTACTAAGGAAACACTGATGTCATGGGATTGCTGTGGGTGGGCAGGGTAAGAGGCACAAGTGCAAAGGGAAGGAGAGTCCTCATCAGGGGTGAAGCTTGGACTGTGTTTTCAGAAAATGGCAGAGCGAGGAAGGGAATCTGGGAAATTGCCTGACAGCTAAATTGTTGGGATCTGAAGTGACAAGCACTTATTTGCATTATTTATTTGGGAAACTGCTCACCAAGGTTTTTGCAACAAAATGAGAACACGGACGAGTGGTGGGAACATGGCCCCTCGACGTGCAGGGCATTCATCGTGTTGAAGCTGATGCTATTGTTCCTGTTTCTATGCCCTGGCTGTCAGGTGTTGTTGAAACAGCAAGTGTATTCCATCGGCCACAATTCTTCCTCCACCAATCTGCCCTCCCCACTCTACTTGTGCTGAAACTATGTATAGGTTGGGGACCACACCTATTACTGGAAAATTCAACCAGTCATTCTGAGGAAGGGAAAAAAGAAAACACAACTTGTTATTTGTTGTGTAGTTATAGGTTCAAAATGGCACTAAAAACCCTGACCCCTTTCTGTTACCTTCCTACAAGGACAAATGAAGACACTGCAGAGAATTCAGTTCAAGTTGTCCAAAAGGCAATTGGTAATATGAGACAACATCAGGAGAGGAACTAAGGCTGGATATAAAGTTCTGTGAATTATCTAAATAAAAAGAATAATTGAATTCATGGCAGCTGAAGATATCACCAAGCTTAGATAGAGGAAGAAGAAGATCAGAAGGCCCAGGATAGGGGCATGGGATGTCCAGTTAGTGGGTGTGATCTAGATGAAGATCTAACAAAAAAAGATTAAGTATTAAGATAGTAAGACTAGAATAAGGACAGAAGTGTTATGAAAACTTAAAGAGAGGATATCCAGCAGGAATGGATGATCAATGGTGTGAATGGCTACAGGGGGGGTCAAAAGGGGTGAGAATTTAGAACAGGTCATTGGATTTGACATTACATAGATCATTGGTACCTCTGAAGAGGGCAATTTCAATTGAATGATGAGATCAGAAGCCAGAGTGGAGAGGGTTCAGAAGCCAGTGCAGTAGGTGCTATAGACAATATCACCTCGATTTTACACATAAGGAAATTGAGGCTGAATGAGGTTAGATGATTTGCCCCTAACTTGCCCATAGTGTCATAGTTTATATTCATAGTCTCTTCTGACCCTATGTTGTTCATTCCTCACCTTCCAATACCCTACCTCAACTTTGAACAGAACTGATCTGAGCATAGAGGAGGTAGGGGGAAGTTCTATTCTCCTTAGTTCTGGGTCAGGGCTGGTAGGAAAGTGGAGAATGAAGCCATGGTGATGTATCAAACACAAGTCTTTTTTTTTTTTCAGGGCAATGGGGGTTAAGTGACTTGCCCAGGGTCACACAGCTAGTAAGTGTCAAATGTCTGAGGCCAGATTTGAACTCAGGTACTCCTGAATCCAGGGCCGGCGCTTTATCCACTGTTCCACCTAGCCACCCCTAAACATGTCTTAATAGCAAGCTAAGGCCCGAATACAACCGAGGGGAGGGCTGCACGTCTGATCACCTAGGCGTGGGAAAGGAACCACTGACCAAAGGTATAACTTGAGTAATTGAACAGAACTTGGCTTGGGGTACTGTCATTTAAAGGATGTCATCAGTACTTATTTTCCTTTAGCAGCTGAAACACCTGTGCTCACCATCAAAGCAAAAGTAGTCAGTGAGTTACCAGATGATACACTTTCTAACCCCTATGGTTGTATCCCAGGTGAGCTCTTCCATGACCCAGTCCCACCCTCATCCCCTTCTTTCAGCAGCCTCTCTAGCAATGGCCTCACAGCCTCTCTATGGTCTCTGTCTCCCCTGAGAAGACTGCCCGTTCCAATCTTACACACGCACATACCCTCCCCTTGACCTTAACTGAATTTGCCTTAAAATTCTGATAAGAGGGTGTGTTTGAGGCTATCTCCTCCAAGCCCGTTTTGTAAGGCTTGTCCCGTGTACCTGAATCTTCAGGTATGACTGCCATTGACTTGGACCACATGTAGCTTCTGAATCATTGGGAGGGAGGAACAATCAATTGAGACACTTCCTCTAAGCTATAGCAGATAAAAAGGAGGAGAAATCTGTGTCTTAGGATGCATCTCTGTGCTTCCCCTGCTAGTGAAACTTTTTTGGAGAAAGGGTGTCATTGGAACGTGTCTACTTTTTTGATACCATAGTCTTGCATCACTTGAAACAAGCAACTTAACCTCTATGGATCTCTATTTTCTCCTTATTAAAAGGTAAGTACTAGGAGCTAGGAATGCCTGAGAAACTTTGAGAAGCCAGGTACACCAATACACTCCTGGTAGAGTTCTGAATTGGGTAAATTCTTCTGAAAAACAATCTGAAATTAGGTGGGAAGAGCAACTAAGCTATTTAAACACTCGAACACTGCGGCACCTGCAGCACTGCGTAGTAAATATGACACTGAACGTGAAATCAGGAAGACCTGAATTTAAATTCTATCTCAGATGATTACTAACTGTATGACCCTAGGCAAATAATTTAATCTCTTTGTGCCTCGGTTTCCTTATTTGTTAAAAAAGGGACAATGAAGGAATTGGATAGTCTCTGATGTCTCTTCCAACTCTAAATCTATGACCCTTTGGCTTATCAATCCTACTGATAAAACTATATACCAATGGGGGCAGCTAGATGGCGCAGTGGATAGAGCACTGGCCTTGGAGTCAGGAGTACCTGAGTTCAAATCCGGCCTCAGACACTTAACACTTACTAGCTGTGTGACCCTGGGCAAGTCACTTAACCCCAATTGCCTCACTAAAAAAAAAAAAAAAAAAAAAAAAAAAAAAAAAAAAAAAACTATATACCAATGAAGTAAATGACAGAAAGGTTCCAGATATATCAAAATATATAGTTGTATTCTTTATAGTGTCAAAAATCTGGAAAAAAAAGGTAAGTGCTCGTCAGTTGTGAAGCCAAACCACGATATATAAACATAAGGAAATATTATCATACTTGAAGAAGTAGTAAATATGAAGAAATCAAAGAAACATGGGAAGACTTTTATAAACTGATACAGGATAAAGGAAACTGAACCAGAATAACAATATACCCAGTGGCACCAATGACATAAATATACACCACCCTAAAAGACATAAATCAGCTCATACACAATATCTAATGCTTGATCCAGGGAGTTAGCAATAAAACATACTTCCCTTCTCTCAGTAGAGACATGGCAGCCCATAGGTATGGATGGTTGCAAACATTGACATTGCATTGGCTTGTTTTTCGTTCTTACAACACAGGGTTCTGTGAAGGAAATGGGTTTACTGGGAAGTGCTTATGGAGCAAAAAACAAAAGGCATCAATCAAAAATTCAAATAAATCAAATAAAATAAGAACGTCATGAGATCATCTCTAAAATCCTTTCAGTTCTTAACAATCCATGTTTCTATAATGTGATCATTGCAAAACTAACAGGACCTTCCTAATGACAGTCCTGTCACAACAGACCAGGAATAAGATCAACAGAAGGGTCCTTTTGGGTAATCAACCAGCCTGAAGCCACCCCAGTGACAATACTTTCCTCACTGGACGCCCCAAGCCATATGTTAGATTCACCCTGAAAAACATGGAAATGTGTTAGTTAAACAAGGTAGCTAAGCCACTGGAATATACCATTTGACATCATTTTAACCTGGAAACCAATTATCTTTGTCCCATCTCCACTTGCCCTTACTGTCATCCCATTTAAATAGAAAGGATGACTTTTCTGCTCACCCTCCAAAACCCAGGCCAGGCCCTATCAAGGTGCCATAGTAAAAGGTATATCCATTCAGAGACAGAAAGATTAATAAAATATAGTCAGGGTCACTGATGTTTTGTCTAAAGCAGGTTGGCAAGAATTAAAACAGCAAAGCCAGCGGCCAATTCCCAGAGTAGGGGAAAACCTGAAATGGGGACCCTATTGGGAAATCTGAATTTACAAGGAAGCTATTTATTACACATAGCTGGGTGATGAGAAATGTGCTTGATTTTTTTTTTAAAAGGTGTCTGGGAATCTGGTATAATTATCTTTTTTATTTCCTTTGTTCTCAACATTTATAACAGCATAGTGATGAGGTGGGGGCAGAGAGATGTGTTCACATAGGTAATGCCAAATAGATGATAGATTTTCACTAGAGAAAGCTGGATTCATTTATTTACCAGTGGAGTAATAATGGTCTCACTCTGGTTTTCCCTCCATACGTGTTGCTATTGTTTCAATTGGTTAATAGAAAAAAAGAGAGTCTTGGAGAACACTGTTGCTCCCCAGGGCTTTAAACATCAATATTTTGAAGATGGGGGCCTGGCAGAGGGAATTGTGGATTGTGGGTGAGTTTATGTATGAGTATTTTCATAAGGATTCAAACAAGGGCTGCTCTCTTGAAAAGCATGGATTCTACCAGTCCAGCATCGATTCTTCTTGCTTGTCTCTGTATATGTTTGAAGCTATTGGTCCTCAAAACAGAACCATAGAACATTGGAAGGGACAGAGAGGGGACCAACTGACAAGATTCCCCACCCTCCCTCCTCAGATCCTTGATACAAAAGGTCTGAGAATCAAGTGCAAGTGTGTTCATGTGCCAAGAAAACCTAAGACAGAGATTTTCATAGCGTAGTGCAACTTGGAAACAGGCCAGAAGCCATCAGGAAAGTAGCCTGCCCTGATACATCAAAGGGAGAAACAAACTGATAAATCCTGCCCCACACTTTCTACAGCACACACTTCATCTTGTGGCGTGTAATACCACAGCAATGAGTCATCAGCCTGCTCGGTCTTAGGCCTGTCCACACGACAAGAGCAAAAAAAAAAAAAAATTAAGGTTCAGACATCTGTTGTCTAAGGTGATTTTCCCCTCCAAACTATGCTAAAATGGAGTAATAAAAACCATGATGGGGCAAAATGAGTTACAGCCTGATTTACCTGCATGCACTCACCGAATGTGGCCATAATTCACCCAGCCCCAGCCCTAGCCCACACTACATTTTTCATGAGCATATTTTATCACTTTCTGATCAAACCCTTCTGCCAGCTGAGGACCAGCCTGGATTACTCCAGAGTCTGGACTCAGAGAACTAATGAAGTCATTGGAGATGGGGGAGCAGCCAGAAAGATGCAGTGGAGAAAGGGATGAATCTGGAGTTAGAGAACCTCAGTTCAAATCCTGGTTCTGCCATTTACCACTTTGGATGACCTTAAGGGCCAGCTCGGTGGTGCAGTAGATAAAGTGCAAGGCCTGCAATCAAGAAGAGTTCAAATCTGACCTCAATCACATACCAGCTGTGTGACCCTGGGCAATTCATATAACCCTATCGGCCTCAGTTCCCTCATCTGTAAAATCAACTGGAGAAGGAAATGACAAACTACTCCAGTATTTTTGCCAAGAAAACCCCAAATGGGGTCATGAAGAGTCAGACACAACTAAACAACAAAGCAATAACATGACCATAAGCAAACGTTCTTTTTTCTGGGCTTCATTTTCCTTATAAAAGATGCTCATAGCGCACAGAGAAAGCACCGGGCCTAGAGTCAGGAAAACATCTTCCTGAGTTCAAATCTGGCCTCAGATACTTCTTAGCCGTGTGACCCTGAGTGAGTTACTTAACCCTGTTTGTCTCATTTTCCTCATCTGTAAGCTGGAGAAGGAAATGACAAACCATTCCAGTATCTTTGCCAAGAAAACCCTAAATAGGGTCACAAAGAGTCAGACATGACTGAAACGACTGAACAACAACTTGGACTAGATGACCTCCAAGACCCCTTGCCTCTCTCTCTAAGTCTAAGGACCCTATGATCCTATGACTAGGTGACCTCTAAGATCCTTGATTATTTTATTGTTGTTGGTTTTTGTTTGGTTTGTTTTGGTTTGTTTTTTGTGGGGCAATGAGGGTTAAGTGACTTGCCCAGGGTCACACAGCTAGTAAGTGTCAAGTGTCTGAGGCCAGATTTGAACTCAGGTCCTCCTGAATCGAGGGCTGGTGCTTTATCCACTGAGCTACCTGGCTGCCCCCTCCTGCTTATTTTAGATAGCCCTAGATCTAGATCCTTGGCCAGAAGGCATCAAATGCTAGAATCTTATAGCTGGAAAGAACCTACAGGGGCATAATGGTGCCAACTCAAACCAGCTCATGAGAGCCAATTGTTAAATTTTCAGCGGGAGCATTTATACCTCTGAAATCAGCAAATGCTATAAATCAAGGCTTGATTTATTGTTTTGTTGCTTGTCTAGAATTAAGAAAGTAATGGGGAAATGTTAAAAATACAGATTAGGGGACAGCTAGGTGGTGCAGTGGATAAAGTACTGGCCCTGGATTCAGGAGGACCTGAGTTCAAATCCGGCCTCAGACACTTGACACTTACTAGCTGTGTGACCCTGGGCAAGTCACTTATCTCTCATTGCCATGCCAAAAAAAAAATACAGATTAAATTTAAAAGCTTATCATGTGTACATTTTTTTCGAGAGTCAGCTGTTAAGTGTTTACTAGCACACTCTTAATCCTGATACACACAAAGCCTAAACACTTTACTTTTTTTTCTTGTTTTCATTTATATTTATATAGCACAAATTTCATGCTTCCATTTTGACTGAAGAATGAAACTTTTAAATTCTTAATCTGATATATTGTGTATATGTGTGTTATGTCCATATATCTTTTCATACAAGTATTACATGTCATACAAAAGGCAAAGGATGAGTTGTGATCTAATATTACATACTTCAGTAAAATCACAGAAATAAATAAATATATGTCTTTGGATATAAATGTATAGACATATATTACATCTAAATGTAATGGAATACTCTTTCAGATTTTTATATATGCATGCATGTTACACAAAGATATGCACATACCCACTCATAAGTTATAATATACTGATATATGAAATCATGTTTCTCAACCAAATATACTGTCAATAAGGATATTCGCTCTGTTGATTCAGAGCAGCACCCATTCCCCAAATCACTGTCATAGAAAATTTCCTGGAACGCTGAAAGGTTGGCCCTTTGTCACAGAGGTAGTATATGTCTGGGGCAAGATTTGAAACTATGGATTCTAGACTTTAAGAGTTTTATTCAATGTTCATGGGAGAAGAATTTGATATCTCTGTTGAACTTCTATACATCCTTCAAAACATAACAAAAATGCTATTTCTTTATGACCTTATTGATTTAGAACTGAAATTATCTAGTTCAATGTCTCTTCATTTTAAAGATGAGGAAACTGAGGCTGAAATAGGTCTTTAAGCAATTTGTACTAAGTACAAAAGTAAGTAGCAGGGGGCAGCTAGGTGGTGCAGTGGATAAAACACCGGCTCTGAATTCAAAAGGACCTGAGTTCAAATCTGACCTCAGACACCTGACATTAGCTGTGTGACCCTAGGCAAGTCACTTAACCTTCATTTCCCTGCCTCCCCACAAAATTTTTTTTTAAATCTCAGACTTTTTTGGAAATATCATAACATATTTATTTCCTGAGGACTCACCTAACTTTTAAAGGGGCAGCTAGGTGGCACAGTGGACAAAGCACCAGCCCTGGATTCAGGAGGACTTGAGTTCAAATCTGACCTCAGACACTTGACACCCACTAGCTGTGTGACCTTGGGCAAATCACTTAACCCTCATTGCCCCGCCCCCAAAAAGTATACTAAAAAATAAATTAAAAAAAATTTTTAAATTAAAAAGTAGCAGAGTAGAGATTCTTAAACAAGCCCTTTGGCTCCAAATCCAGTGATGATGCTTCCAGATAATCTTTTTTTCTGGGCTTCCTTCAAAAAATTTACTTTTTTTTTTTTTTTTTGTGGGGCAATGGGGGTTAAGTGACTTGCCCAGGGTCACACAGCTAGTAAGTGTCAAGTGTCTGAGGCCGGATTTGAACTCAGATCCTCCTGAATCCAGGGCTGGTGCTTTATCCACTGTGCCACCTAGCTGCCCCCTGAAACCATTTACTTTTTACAGAGATGGAAACTGATGCCTTAGCCACTGTTTACTCCAGGTCATAGAATTAGTTGCAAAGCAAGGGTGAAAATTCAAGGGTATTTTGCCAAGAGGTTTCCTTTAAGTCTCAAATATATCGTAACCATCACCCTGATCTCTTTCTCTTTTCATCTCTTTTTCGCTCTTTCTTTATCTCTGTTTCTCTCTTTGAGAGACAATCTCTTTAAAATATTTGTATTCGGGGCAGCTAGGTGGCGCAGTGGATAGAGCACTGGCCCAGGAGTCAGGAGTACCTGAGTTCAAATCCGGCCTCAGACACTTAACACTTACTAGCTGTGTGACCCTGGGCAAGTCACTTAACCCTAATTGCCTCACTAAAATAAATAAATAAAAATTTAAAAAGATTAAAAAAATGTTGTATTTCAAGTGTAAGTAAAAATTTAATCAACTAGAAGAGAATATCAACCTTCAATCACAACCTTATTCCATGGTGTTCCAGACAAAAGAATGAGGAGAAAGTGGAGGAGAGGGGTCAGTACACAAAGAGAGGGGTTTTTTCCTTCCTGTGTAAAAAACATCACTTTCACTCCCCCTCCCACACTGTCTGGCAAGTTCAGTGACTTGGAGGTTTGGCAGCTATATCAGTTGGGAGACTTTTCTCCAGCTGGTCATCCAACAACAGAATATGAGAGGACAGGGGGAATACTGTAAACTTGTTGTTCCATAAGACAAGCTGGCCAATGAATTCATAGATTGTCCTGTGATCCGGAGGCTAAGTTTTGGCTTGAAGTAGTTGTCATAGCACTTAACTCTCTATTCATAGCCCACTTACACACACACACACACACAAACTCACTCACTCAGTTTTTATGGGCATTATTATGTCTGTCTGTCTCCTAGTCACATAAAGTTTAAAAGATGACCTACACTTAAGTCCTTTTCCAAAAGTTATTCCAGAGCCCAGCTGAGTTTTAACTTTCCTTTTGCTATAGGCTTAATTTTATTTTCCCAGGGGTACCAAATCCAAACAGATCAGACTAGTATAGAGTGGGAGGCAGGCTAAAAGTAAGGGGTCTTCCGTTAGGAATCCTGGAGAGAGCCACATTGCCACCTCATGATTCTCTGTGTGTAAGAGTGAAAACGATGCAATTAAACTATATAATTACAAGTATTGATGAAATCCCCTTCTGAACCATTTCTTAGGCTTTTACTGAAATAAAAGCAACAGAGTTTTATTGAAATATAACCAATAGGGGCAGCTAGGTGGTGCAGCAGATAAAGCACTGGCCCTGGATTCAGTAGGTCCTGAGTTCAAATCCGGACACAGACACTTGACACTTACTAGTTGTGTGACCTTGGGCAAGTCACTTAACTCTCATTGCCCTGACAAAAGAAAAGAAAAGAAATATAACCAATAGAACTTCAGGAAAAATAACAGATATAAGTCCTTCATTAGTCAATCAATCAATAGACATGTATTAAGTACCTACTATGTGCCAGGCAGTGTGCTAAGTACTAGGAATATAAACAAAAGTAAAAGACAGCCCTTGGCCTGAAGGAGCTCCTGATCAAACAGAAGACCCAACAAGCAAACAAGCTATATGTGGACTAGATGGAAAATCATTAAGAGAGGGAAAACATTAGAATTCAGAGGCATTGGGATAGGCTTCCTATAGAAGAAAGGATTTTAGGTGGAACTTAAAGGAAGATATGGAGGTCAGTAGTTGGAGCAGAGGAAGGGGAATGTTCCATGAAAGAGGATCAGACACAGAGAATGCTCAGAGCCAAGTGAAACAGCCAGGAAGCCAGTATTGATGAGGACATATCAAGAAGTAAGATGTTCAGCCTCAGACACTTAACACTTACTAGCTGTGTGACCCTGGGCAAGTCACTTAACCCCAATTGCCTCACTAAAACAAAACAAAAACAAAAATAAAAAGAAGTAAGATGTTAAAAGACTGGAAAGGTAGGAGGGGGTTAGTTTATGAAGTGCATTGAATGCCAAACCAAGTATCTTACATTTGAGCTTCAGGGCACTAGGGAAGTACTGGAGTTTGTTGAGTAAGATGATGACAAGGTCGGATCTGTGCTTTAGGAAAATCACTTTGGTGGATGAATGAAGGATGGGTTGGAATGGGGAAAGATGAGACAGGTAGACGCACTGGCAGTTATTGCAATAATCCAAGCCTGAGACGATGAGGGTCTGCACCAGAGTGGGGCAGTGTTGGAGGAAAGAAGTGGGGCATATTCGAGATATGTTGCAAAGGCTAAATCAACAAGCCTAGACAACAAATTGGATGTAGGAGGTTGACAGACAAGAAGGAGTCCAGGATGACTTCTAAGCTGTGAGCCTGAGCATGGTGGATGGTCTTGCTGATATAGTAATAGGGAAAGGAGGAGGGAAAAAGGGAGGAGGGTTCAGTGAAAGATGATGAGCTTAGTTTTATACATGCTGAGTTTAACATGTTTATTGGACTTTCAATTTGAGATGTCTGAAAGGCAGTTGGACATGTGAGACCAGTGGAAATCAGAGGGCAGGAAAGGTAGATGTGAGAATTATAGAGATTCTTCATACCATAGAGATGGCATTTAAATACAATGTAAAGTAGTATGTAAAGTAGTGTAGAAGGAGAAGGGTAGGGGGCCAAGGACAGACTCTGGTAGGCCACCTGTGGTTAGAAAGTGTAATCCAGAGGAGAATCCAGCAAAGAAGACTGAGAAGGACTGGTCAGATATGTAGGAGAACCAGGGGAGAGAGAAAACCTAGAAAGAAGAAAGTATCAAAGGGAAGCACATGGTCAACAGTACCAGAAAAGTCACGGAGAATGAAAATTGAGATTGCTACTAACTTTGGAAAGAGCAATTTTTGTAGAATGACATTAGAAAGGGGCAGCTAGGCAGTGCATTGGATAGAGCACCGGCCCTGGATTCAGGAATACCTGAGTTCAAATCCGACGTGAGACGCTTAACACTTACTAGCTGTGTGACCCTGGGTAAGTCACTTAACCCTCATTGCCCCACAAAAAAATTAAAAAAGAAAAGAAAAGAAAAAGAATGATGTTAGATGTCAGGTTGTAAGAGGTTAGGAAGAAAATGGGAGGAGAAAAAGTGAAGGCACCAATTGAAGATGGCTTTTTCAAATAGAGCCACAAAAAGAAGAGCTATAGGATGATAGTTAGTGGAGAATGGTTGAATCAAGTGAGGGCTTCTTCAGGATGGGAGAGAAATGGACATGTTTGTAGGTAGTAGGGAAGGAGCCAGTACACTGGGAGGAATTAAAAATAAGCAATAGAGTGGGGATGACAGAGCTGGGGTCAATCTGTTGGAAGATATGGGATAGAATCGGATTGCTTGTACAGGTAAAGGGATTTGCCTTGGTAAGGAGTAGGGCAACCTCATTATGTGAGACACAGGTGAAGGAGAAGATAATGGCAGAAATCATACAAGTGACAGGAGATGAGAAAGAGGGGAGAGAAAGGAGCTCTTGGCAAGTGGTTTCAATTTTTTCTATAAAATATATGGCATATATTTTACATATATGATGCTGGATTCGGGAGGACCTGAGTTCAAATTCAACCTCAGACACTTGGCACTTACTAGCTGTGTGACCCTGGGCAAGTCAACCCTCATTGCCCCGCAAAAACAAAACAAAATAAAAATATGTGACAAGGTTCACATCTGAGACAATGGGGAGAAGGGAAGCCATGGAAGGTTTGAGAATGAATGAAAGAGTTAAGAGTGGAGAATGGAATAGGAATTTGATAAGGGAGATATAGTAGGATTACCCGGCAGCCTTGAGGACCCAGATAAGATCATATAACATAAATTTACAGTTGACCCAAATCAAAATAGTTGTGTGGTATTCTCCACTTTCATTCATCAGCGCAAATGTAGGAGAAAGCATGACATGTAACAGGCATGACCCAAGGCTTAAGCATAGCAGGGTGTAATTGGCAAAATGATAAGGAGGCTGGGGACTCAAGAGAAGAGGACAGTGTAGGATTGAATTGACTCACCAAAGGGTTGAGAAGGGGAGAGGGAGAGGAGATAGTGACTAGTGCAGAGGAGATAGCCTGGGAGAGAATTGAGTGGTCAAAGATTTGGAGGTCACAGTGTAGATAAAGAGTAGGGTTTGGTAAAAGAAGGGAAAGGGAAAGTTTAAAAACCCAATAAATTGTGGTTGGATAAGAGGATTTCAGAATTCTTGAATAAGGATTTAGTACATCTATAAGTGATAGCAAGATCCGGGGTTGTATATGGCTAAGTTAAGATAGAGGATTAAGTTATGGGAAGTAAGTAGGTTGAGGAAATGAGTGGTGAAGCTACTCGAGGGAGAGTCAGTATATACACTGAGCTCCCTAGGATGAGGGTAGGACTTGGGAAGGAGATAAAAATTGTTTGTCATGTGCCAAACTCATCGAGGAGGAAAGGGGAATGACCTGGAGATCTGTAGACAACAACCATCAGGATTCTGTTTGGGTAGTAGATATAATAGTATGAACCTCAAAAGAAGTGATGGAGTGATGGAGGAATAAGAAGAAGCTGGAAGCAGCAATGGGAAGTAAGGAATATGTAAATTCCTCTGCCTGGACCAATGAGTCAAGGAAAATGAGTGAAGGTGAAGCCAGTACTGGAAAGAGTGGCCAGAGAGTTTCCATCATCTGGTGGGAAGCCATCTACTAATAGGTAGTAAATATAAGAAACAGGATAGGAAAAGATTTAGGATGAAGGGAAGTTTGTTGTCTATAGAACAGGAGATCTGGAGAGCAGGGTGTGGGGGATGGGTGATGGGGCAGCATTAGGCTGGAAATTTAGGGTGGGAAGGTTGAGGAGGATGAGAATGAGGAATTAGGTGGGGAAAGGGATTTAGCCTATAGGGGTTCAGATTCACTAGGGTGAGTAGGGTATGAGCAGGTATGAGAATGTCCATCACTAAGAAGAAAGTACCACTCTTCTTCTCACAAGAGGGCTGGAAATCACACTAGAGTCAAGTGGAACCTGAGATAGAAGGTAGATGATCAAATAGTTGGCCCGTTTCACTCCTTTTCTCTCTTAAGGCTAGCTATTAGTCAGAAAATTGTGCAGGAAATACCATTCCTCTCCAACTTTCCTCTTCCTTTTTTTTTTTCTCAAGGGAGAGATACAGCAGGAAATGGAAAACCTAAGATCAAAGGGATAGTATTCCTCTTTAAATCAAAGGTTCTCCACATCATGGTTGGGAGAATAGGCTGGGATCAAGAAGAGGGAATTGGCTTGTGTGGTCACAGATGAAAGTGGGCCATCCCATCCCCTTGTCATCTTCCCTCAGGGGACACGTTCAGTAGGAAATGAAAGCGCATAGTCAGAGGAAAGTTCGGCTCTTCTCAACCTGAAGCTAGAGATCAGGCAGAAGAGTAAAAAATGATGGACTCCCGGCTCAGGGAGAAATTGTTTTGGGGCAGATGAAAGTCCACAGGTTCATTGCTGTCTCCTCTCAGAAAACTCATATAGCAGGAAATGGAGAGCCAATGGGTCAGGAAAATAACACTGTGAACCCTTTTGGAGCATGAGCCTTTTCTTTACCTGAGAAAGACAAAAATAGTTCCCAAGGTGATTTTTGTTTGTTTTATTTGGGGGGGGGGTTCTCAGTTAAGATTTGTGAATGGATACACACATGAGGAAGGGAAAAATTGTAGAGCTCTATTTTGATTCTGGGGTTTAGGAGGCTTTATTCAGAAACAAAATGTTTGAGGATGTAGAGAAATGGTTCTCCTTGGGGGCAGCTAGGTGGTGCAGTGGATAAAGCACTGGCCCTGAATTCAGGAGTACCTGAGTTCAAATCCGGCCGCAGACACTTGACCCTTACTAGCTGTGTGATTCAGGGCAAGTCACTTAACTCTCATTGCCCCACAAAAATAAAACAAAACAAAGCAAAACACACGAAAACAGAAATGGTTCTCCCTGAACCCAATACTCAAACCATGGGTAGCAGAGTAAGCTACTGAGATATCACTACTCTACCCACTCACCCCATCAAATCTGTGCATAGGCATCTAGGGAGAGCAGTGGCTAGAACATTGGACCTGAAGTCAAGAAGACCTGAGCTTGAATCTTGTCCCATTACAACTATTAACTGTGTAAACTTGGGAAGAGTTGCTTAACTTCTCTCAGCTTCAGTTTTCTCACCTATAAAATGGAGATAACAATAGCACCTAACCCCACAAGGTTGTCTTGAGGATCAAACAATATATGTAGGGGGCAGCTAGGTGGTGCAGTGGATAAAGCACCAGCCCTGGATTCAGGAGGACCTGAGTTCAAATCCAACCTCAGACACTAGACACTTACTAGCTGTGTGACCCTGGGCAAGTCACTTAACCCTCATTGCCCTGAAAAATATTAATAATAATAATAATAATAATAATATATGTAAAGCTATTTACAAGTCTTAAAGAACTACACAAATGTTAGACGCAGTGAGGAAACCCCAAATCTGAAATGAGGGAAGAGAAGAAAAGTACAGCAGATTGCCCAAGAATGTAAGGACAGAATACCCTACCTCCTGTCATTGCATATAAGTGATCAGGTGAAAGTCTACTATGTCTCTCCATTTTCAGAGACCATGCAGGACGAAGACAACTGGCTGAGCCACAGTCTGTATGACTTTAGAACATTCATCAACCCAGCCCCCTTCCTCACCCCTATGGCTAAGAAGAATGATAGGGGAGGGCAGCTAGGTGGTGCAGTGGATAAAACACTGGCCCTGGATTCAGAAGGACCTGAGTTCAAATCCAGACTCAGACACTTGACACTAGCTGTGTGACCCTGGGCAAGTCACTTGACCCTCATTGCCTCGCCCCCCCCCCAAAAAAAAAGAATGATAGGGGAAAGAATGGAGGTCAGGGAAAAATTGCACTTGGGATTTAGGCCTTATCCACAGTCTCCACCTATAGACGGCCAGGCAGAGTGCACTGAACAGGTTCAAAAGTTCTAATCCATCAAAGGATGACACCAAATCCTTGGTATTTTCAGGAATTCCTTTGAGAATTGGCATGGAAATCTCCAGGTGCAGTACGCTATTCAATTTCCCAGCTTAACACAATATTCATTACAAATGGTACCCTGGGAAAGTGCTTTGTCAAGGGAAAGTGCTAGGAGATGGGTCCTGTCTGCAGGGATACATTGCCAATGGTCACAGTCATGGGACCAGCCTCATCTCCCAACCATTATGTGGAGAACCTTCAGTGCAAAGAGGAACGTCATCCCGTTGACCAGAGCTTATACACTTTAACTTTCATGGTGTCATTTAATTACTGCTCATCATAACCCTGTGAAGCAGGCATGATAATTCTTACATTACAGATTTATTTATAGCTAGCAGTTCTGTTAACCCTGCATGGTTAACAAAGCATGTTATATGTGTCATGCCTGGACCTCAGCTTACTGAACTATAAAACAAGAGCATTAGACGAGTTGGTTTCTGAGGTCCCTACCAGATCTAGACCTATGATCCTGGGAGCTCATTTGATCATCAAATCAACCTAGAGAGGCAAATTTAGGTTCAACTTCAGGGAAAACTTCTAGACAATCTGTGTTGTTCCTTAGTTGTTTCAGTCACATCTGACTCTTTGTTCCCCCTTTTATGGGTTTTTTTTTTTGGCAGATACTGGAGTGGTTTGCCATTTCCTTCTCCAGCTGATTTTACAGATGAGGAAACTGAGGCAAACAGCATTAAATAACTTGTCCAGGGTCACACAGCTAGTAAGCCTTTGAGGCCAGATTTGAACTCAGGTCTTCCAGACTCCAGGGCCAGCACCTTAAGAACTGTGACATCTAGTTGCCCTCTTGACAACTAAAGACACCCAAAAGTGGAACGGTCTACCTTTCAGGTAGTGAGGTCCTCATCATTGAGCCTATCAATGACATTATAAGAGGCATTTCTGTTCAAGTATGGATTAGATTGTATGATTTCTGAGGTTCCCTACAACTTTTAGATTCTGTTATCCTGCATGATATATATATATGTGTGTGTCTGTGTGTATGTGTAAATGAGTGTATTATATATATATATATATGTATAAAAGCACTATATATATGTGTGTGTATGTATATATAGTACTTATATTATTTCCCCCATTTTGCAGATGAAGAAACTGAGGCACAGAGCTATTAAAGTCACATCGCTAGTAAATGGCAGAGCCAGGATACAAACACAATTCTTCTGACTCTAAATCCAGTAGTCTTTACACTATACCACAAATGAGCACAGATGCTGCTTTAGGTAAATGTTATAGAGTTTCTATGCTTTGTGGGATTCTTCAAACATACTGTCCTTTGTCTAAGTGGTTTGCTAGTGTGGTCTGCTTGATTCCGTTGGTGACACTGCTCAAACAAGTTTTTTAAAAAGGAAATACAGTCATTGTCGTCTTATGTCTTCTGACGATGGAACAATGATCAGATGGTCATCTTAAATTAAATTATTCATTCCTGGCCCTTCGGTGTGAGCCCTGACCTACATGTTCCAGATCACAGACTACACAAAGCAGAGCATGCATGCAACAGTGATGCAAAGAGAAAATTGTTACCAGTGTGCTGGAAACACACTGTTCCATTTATTCTTGTGAACAGAATGTTGAGATGATTTTTGGTGGGGGTAGGGGGGAGAGTAACATTGTGAAGATACCAACTGTACTCCATTGTTAACACAACACAAAAAGGATTGACTCTGATGGCAGCACTGGGCAGTCCATTGTTTTAGGACTGCTTAAAAAAGACCTTGACATTCAACAATTGATATTTCTGTAATTTAAAAGTCAAGTAATTTAAAATTGGATTTCCCACAGCCGTTTTTCTTCCCATGCACACAGATGGTCAATACAATCTGTTGGGGGTTGGAGAGGTAATGTTGGTGGTTCAATTTGCATCCATGTGCTACAAGTAAAAGGAACCAAAAAAAATTAAATTGGCTTAAACTCCAGGGTCCAACAGACCAGCAAAGCTGTGGGGCAAGGAACTGGCAGCATCGATGTTGTGTCTCATAGGGACGGTAAGATGATCTCTAGCAAATTAGCCTGATTGGCAGAGTATTTTGGTCTGGCTACAACTGGCCCATCACCATGCAGACATAGCCTAAATTCTCACAGGAATCATAGACAAGATGTACTTGCTCTGTAAGTGATAATTCAGTGATATATTTAAAGTCAACCCTAGAACATTAAATCATACTCATATCTGAGGCCAAGTTCATTAGTATTTTTAAAAAATGAGAGAATCCATTTTAGTCATAGATGAATATGGCTCTCCCACATACATGCTAGCAATTATTATTAAGGCAATCTACTGAAAAAGATTAAAAAAATTCTGATGATAAATATCAATTATTTCTTTCATCTATCCTAGGACTGCAGAAAAAGACAGGCAGAAGCCATAAGTGCAGAGAGAAGCATCCCACCAGGAAAGTCAACACCAGCTCAGGAGGACAGGCTAAAAGTCTGCAGCAGCTCTGACCAGAAGAAGTAAAAGCCAGGAGCCAGAGCCCAGGAACTCACAGTGGGGTCAAAAAAGGGGCTAAATCATTCCATCTGTGACTACAAGAGGGAGCAAGGCAAGGCCATAGCCCAGAAACCTAAAACAGGTACTGAGGATAAACATATGAGAGAACAGAAGGAGACACTGACTATTATAGAGGGGAGAGTTATTAGGGCTTTCTTCCCTCTGAGGCCATGAGACACCAAGAAATTGGTCTTGGTCCTTGGCCTCTGTATTCATTCTTTTCTTTTCTAGGTCTCTAACCTTGTGAATTTTAAAACTATAAGAATCCAGGAGCTGGATTCCAGGCTGAGTTTTGCAGTCAATCTAGCATCAATGCCTGAGGAATGCCTTTAGGAGTGACCTTCAGCACTCTAGCCCAGGAGAAGCTGATATGAGGACTTATTTGGCAGTGATGCAATTTCTGGCTGTTAACTTGATGGACTCATAGAAACAGAGCTAAGTTTTTAACCTTCTCTATCCAGAGACAAAAGTGATATAAGGGGACAGCTAGGTGGCACAGTGGATAGAGCACTGGCCCTGGAGTCAGGAGTACCTGAGTTCAAATCCGGTCTCAGACACTTAACACTTACTAGCTGTGTGACCCTGGGCAAGTCACTTAACCCCAATTGCCTCACTAAAGAAAAAGAAAAAGAAGAAAAAAAGTGATATAAGGGAAGGTATGCCCCAGAAGTATTAGGGGAAATATGTGTGTTTGTCTTAGTTATATCTTTCAATTAAATATCTATTTCTTAATGTTAATTTATGCTAAGTGGCTAAATACAACTGTAGCATGAGTACCTGACCCCTATTAATGGAAGGGGAAGGACATGGAACATGGGTCAGAGTTGATGTCAGAGAAAATGATGCCTTCACAAAGCCTTCTGGCTCCTCCTAGCCACCTGGCTCTGGAAGAAAGAACCATTGCATACACAACCATATAAAAGTAAAATGAGAGCTCTGGAGAAAAGATTTGGAAGGAGAATAAATAATTTAGAAAAGGAGGTGGAAAATACAGGTAACATACCCCCTGAAAATTAGAATAGATGAAACAAACAAACAAACAAAAAACTAACTCCATGGGACAAGAAATATTAAGAATAAAATATAAAATATAGAAGAACCTGTAAAGTATCTACTATCAAATACAATTGACCTAGAAAACAGATCAAGAAGAGTTCATTGAAAAATAGTTTAGCTCCTTGAAAACCATGACCAAAACAAGTCCTACATATCATATTTCAAGAAATAATAAATGAAAAGTGCCAAATTTACTAGACCCAGAGGTCAAACTAAAAGATAAGGGATTCACCAGTCACCTGTGAAAAAAAAATCCTGAAATGAAAACACTGATGAATGTAACAGTCAAACTCCATGTCAGAAAAAATACTACAAATATCCAGAAAGAAAAAATTCAAGAACCAAGTAACCAGTCAGGATCACATAAGATTTGACAACTACTGATTAAAAGTAGATAAAATTTTGGCATAAATATTTTTTTTTTACTGAGGCAATTGGGGTTAAGTGACTTGCCCAGGGTCACACAGCTAGTAAGTGTTAAGTGTCTGAAGCCGGATTTGAACTCAGGTACTCCTGACTCCAGGGCCAGTGCTCTATCCACTGCTCCACCTAGCTGCCCCCTTTGGCATATAATATTACAAAAGACAACATAAAAACTTGCAACTAAAATATCTTACCTCATAAGAGTGTGTTAATACTTCAGGGGGAAAATGAACTCTAATGAAATAGAGGATTTTCAAGCATTCTTGATAAATAAAAATTCTCAGAGTAGACACTTTAAACTGACAACACAGTAGTAAGAAAAACCAAGAAAAATAAATGCATTGAACATACAGAAGGAACAAAACAGTGATGAAGCACTTATATTCTAACAGAAGGAGAAGAAATGTATTTCTTCAGAACCTTCAAGTTACAGAGGGACTGGGCATGATTTTGTTCTTGTTTGCCTGTCTTTATAGAGGAGACTTTGTAGAGAAGACATGAAGAAGATGGGAGGAGAACTTAATCTGTGTCATAACTCTGGTGGGTGGGAATAAGTGCATACAAACATAGAGCAAACAGTGAGGAAAGTAAGCATGATATGAAATGAATCTATTTCTTATAGGAACTGGGCAAAGAAAAGTTGAACACACTCATGAACAAATAAAGAGTTTAATATAGTAATATAATTCAATGGAAAAACATGGCTGTAGGGAAAGAGAAGAGAAGGAGGGAAGAGTCAGAGAGGGAAAAGTCATAAGTAAAACAAATTTCATAAAGTTTGAATGGGTCATAAAAGGGATATGAAAGAGGGGTGGGGCAAAGTAAGAATCACTGAGTTCAATCTGAGCAAGGGGAAAAGAAGATTGACAGAGAGGAAACAAATAAATTTAACCACAAATCATTAGTGTTAACTGTATGCCTTCTCTTTCATCAACCCCATTTTTCTTTGTAAAGAGTTTGGGAACAAGGAGAGAAAGTATGAGTATATGATACCATTAAAAGTTATAACTATGAATGCAAATGGGGCAAAAACACCCATAAGATTGAAAAGGATGGCAGGATGAATTTGAACAAGATCCATTCACATGTTGCTACTAAGAAACAAATTTGAAAAATAAAAATTCACAGAATTAAATTAGGACTAGAGAAAAATTTATAATGCTTTGGTTAA
The DNA here is from genome assembly GCF_019393635.1 of Dromiciops gliroides. NCBI lineage: Eukaryota > Metazoa > Chordata > Mammalia > Microbiotheria > Microbiotheriidae > Dromiciops > Dromiciops gliroides. Next base: position 434,883,501 of record NC_057861.1, on the reverse strand, counting down.
ACTAAAAAACTCAGGGTTAACAGTCATGAGCTCAGATAAGGCTACAAAAATAGTTTATTGCTGTTGTTGTTGTTGTTTATCCTTCAGTCTCAAAGAGGACAATGATATCAGAAAGTGATGTCATGACTTGTAGTGAACTGAATTTAAGTGAGGGAGGATTGTGCAAAATCACCAGCCTTATTCTTTCCTCCAGAGCCATCTGGGGTCCAGTGGCAAGATATACATCAGGACTACTGGAGATGGCCCCAGATGTTTAAAGCAATCAGGGTTGAGTGACTTGCCCAGGATCACACAGCTAGTAAGTATCAAGTGTCTGAGGCCAGATTTGAACTCATGTCTTCCTGTCTCCAGGGACAGTGTTCTGTCCACTGCAAAACCCAGCTGCCCAGATATAGTTTAAAAAGACAAAGAAACTAAACCATGCTTAAAAACAGCATAAATGATTAAATTACATCATTACTATATGTTTTATACACAGAAATTTATAGACTGAATAGAAAAGTATTTAAGAAAGGAAAATCAATTCAAATTACAAAGATAAACAGCAAATCTGTCAGTTGGTGGCTTCAAAGTAACCTTCTCAGACCTAGACAAATTCAACAAAAAGATCAACAATAAATAAGCTAAGGACCTGAATAGAACTTTAGAAAAGTTAGTTATGATAAATTTAAGTGCAGAGTAGGTTCTCAGTTCCAACTGGTAGACCAGCAGAAGAATAACTAGGGTAGAAATAACAGAGCAAAGGGAAGCCAATAGCTCTGTCACTGAACAAACTGAGCTTTCAAACTGGCTGATAGTGGCTGAGTCCAATAACAACCTACAGAAACTCTGAATGATGTAAGCCCACAAGTCTATTATTAAGACCTAAATCCAGATCAGGAACTTGAGGAGTTCAGATCATAAGGTCAGTGATCAGATTTTGTCCTGGATCAGACCACTTTGGGATCTATAACTGAAAATTTGGAGATTCTCAGATTGAGTTGTCCTTCAGAACCTAAAATAACACAACATTCATTATTATGTCTTTCCTGCATCACCCTTATTTGTCTTTCCATTTTTTCCTCTACCTCTTTAACTTTATCTTCAAAGTCCTTTTTGAGCACCTGACATTGCCATCCTCCTCAGAGGGTGCACCTCGATCTTCCTTGTCACTAAAGAAACTTTCTATGGTCCTCACCTTTCTCTGTCTGCTCATCTTGCCTCTCTTTTACTTGACTTTTAGCTCCTTAAAGTGAGACACTGTTTCCAGGCTGCACTGTCCCAAGCTTCTGGGGGTGCCAGGTGGCATGATTTAAGGAGGGGCAGGTTCTTCAATTGCCTGGCTTGTTCCCTGGTTCATAGATAACCCCAGACCAACTTGCTAATCAACCAGACAGCAAAAACTTTGTGTGCTGTGGTTGTTAGCTCCAACGAGCCTGTGCCCTTCCCCTACCTGGGCCACTGCTACTCAAGCCTACCTCCTGGTTCCTAGCAGGGGTGAAAAACCCAAGTTCTGTCTCAGCATCAGCAGAGATGCCTGTAATCTCCCCCTGCCAAGGGCTTATCCCTCTCACCAGACTGTGAGCTTAGTTCCAGACAACATTGGAGCTGCCACTGATTCAGAGACTCTGGGGGTCTCTTTCTCTGCCAAGGCCTTCCTGGGACTGGATCTATGTCAGCACAACCATGGGGTTGGACTCCACTCCTGTCTCGGCACAGCAGCTCCCTCCATCTGACCTTCCAAGTCATCCTTGGTTGGAAAATTATCTCAGAACATTCTTCTGTGGATTTTGCTGCTCTAGGAATTGTCCTATGGAATTATTTGGAGATTTTTTGGAGTGATCACGTTGTGAGTTCGAGAGCTCACTGCCTTTCCTCTACCATCTTGGCTGTTCCCACAACATTCATTATCCTAACAAATCAGCAATAGCATTGGCCCAGGTATTTACTCCAGAAGTGTGCAGAGCCTGGCCCTAACATGAAGTCTGGTGTCAAAAAGTAATTCAGAAGAACATACAAACAAAAGAATCCTATCATTAAATGCTATCATGGTAACAGGTATGCTCATGGCTCAAACTCACAAGAATTCTACCTGCTTTGAAAGTTATTATTTAGGGGCAGCTAGGTGGCGCAGTGGATAGAGCACCGGCCCTGGATTCAGGAGGGCCTGAGTTCAAATCCAGCTTCAGACACTTGACACTTACTAGCTGTGTGACCCTGGGCAAGTCACTTAACCCCAATTGCCTCACAGAAGAAGAAGAAGAAGAAGAAGAAGAAGAAGAAGAAGAAGAAGAAGAAGAAAGTTATTATTTAGGGGCAGCTAGGAGGTGCAGTGGATAGAACACCTGCCCTGGATTCAGGAGTACCACAGTTCAAATCTGGACTCAGACACTTGACACTTACTAGCTGTGTGACCCTGAGCAAGTCACTTAACCCCAATTGCCTCACACAAAAGAAAAAATGAAAGTTATTATTTATACTGGAAAAACATTTGGATATGGAATTGTGGGACCTGGGTTCAAAACCTTGCTCTACTATTTACTCTCTATGTAAATTTGGGCAAGTCAACTAATCTCTTTAGGAATCAATTTCCCAGCTCTGAAATTCTGGAAGAGGTGGTCTAGAACAAAACTTCTTACACTGTGGTTTTCAACCCCATATGGGGTCTTGTAACTGAATGTGAGGGTCACAAAAAAATTGGCAACAGTAAAAGGTTATGTTTATCTTTTTTATATACCTATATACCTGGAGTCACAAAAAAATTTCTTGGACAAAGAGGGGTCACGAGTGGAAAAAGTTTAAGAAGTCCTGGTCTAGAAGACCTCTAAGATCCCAGTTATAAATCTATGAGTCTTTGTCTTACAATCTACAAATGAAAATCTTTAGCTCCATATCCACCACTCCTTCTACCAAACCACATTGCCTGGAGTAAGGCGCTTTTGCCTAACTAAGCTCCCATTAGGCCATTAAGACCTTCTCACTATCTGGAAAGAAACCAGCAAACACATTTCATTGAGACCCTGACTTTCACTCTGAGATGACCTGTTTTTCAGAGTATCTGTTGAAATCTCAGCATCTACCCAATGCCACATGGCTGAGATCTCCCTATAGAAAACTTCAGGACAACTCTAAAGACAGTGCCACTGTAGCCTGACCATCAGAACTGCATTGAATAGAAGAATCTCCTCGAATACCTATGCCTACTTGAATGCAGTATAGCATAATGGACAAAGTCCTTGATGTATAGGTGGAAGATTTGTATTCAAATCCTGCCTCTGCTATTTACTAGCTGGGTGACCTCAGGCAAGTTAATTCACTTCTCTGAGCTGCATTTTCCTTATTTATAAACTAAAGGGACCAAATAAGCTCCAAAGGTCCTTTCCTTTACCTTTTGTCTCATTTTGTGGTGATTATGAATCATGTTGCTTCCAGGCTTCCATTCTAAATGTGTCACTAGAAAAAGGCATAGATATGCAGCCTGAAAAGAAACACATGAATAGTAACTGTTGTGATGGGTAAAACTAAATGTGTGTGGTCACCCTCTCTGTCCCCTTGTGGGGAAAGTTAACTAGGACAACAGTTTAACAGTTTAGGTATTAAACATTTATTAAAATATATTAGAGGTTGACAAAGAGAGAACAAGTGTCTCTGAAAGAATAGGAAAACCTAACCTACCCTCGAGGAGAAATCAGAGCTGCCAACTCCATGAGGTTCCAACCATCAACTCCCAAAACCAACTGACCAAAACCAGCTGCCTCATACACAGTGCTTTAGGCTGATTGGTTGAGAGTGGTCACATGCTCACACAGCAGGGAGCCCTGTAATATTACTAATATTCTCACACTGTTATAGCAAACTCAGGTCTACTTCCCATGATTCATTGTCCTGTTTTAATGGGCACAAAGACTTATATATGCTGCATGGTGAATTTTTTTTCTAAAATGAAAGAATAGCTTTATGGGGTCAGGATTAGGGAAAGGATACAGAAAGTTTTTGTCCATAGCTGGCTCTGAAGGCTGTAGAATAAAATAGAGATTTATAGAAAATAAGTCATCAAAGTGATAGTTTCTCCTGACCCCAAAGAACTGCTCTGTATTGTCTACCTGGATCCCAGGATCTCAGAAATATAGGAGCTGGGTTTGGATTCACTCCTGAGGTCCTCTGTTCAGCAGAGGAGATTTTTAGGGTTATTCCTGGAAGCCAGGGCTTTTGGATGTTATAACCATAGACATTTTTTTTCAAATGAGGAGGAATTCATAAACTTCCTTGAAGTTAGGAGGCAGAATGTTGCCTCAAGAGTAATTGCATCCTGCTTGCTACAATTCTCCCCCTCTGCCCCCAACTGTGGTTGCAATTGGATATGGTCTTCTCCATTTCCCGTCTTTAAACTGGTGTGTACTGTTGCTGTGTGCTATTAAACAGCTGCCATGCTCCTTCCCATGGTCAGCTGCTTCTTGAGGGTGTCTGAAGTAAGTCCTTATATTCCAGGCACCTCCCTACCTTGGCACCAGGGGCTAAGAAATGCTTCAGCGTACAGACAAACACACGTCTGGCTCTCAGAACCTGCTTTTGGATGCCCCTCGCATCCATATCAACAATCTGCCTTCTGTAGGCAAAGAGGAAGCCTGCCGGGAATGAGAAGTCTAAACATCTAGGTGGCTTTTCCCTTTGCCCAGGAACCACAGAACTGGAATCAAAGCAGGTAGCAGAAGGGAACCCAAGCCCGACTCTAAGATCAAATACTAATGGAAATGAAGATTTTCAGCCTGGACATTAATATGTCCTGGCTGGAGCTGCTCAGGTTCCCAAAAGGCAGAGAAGAGAATTTGCAGAATTCCTACTTCTAAAATTAAGCTGTAACCCTTGTCATGTTAAATCGAGGAAGAAGAATTTTTAAAGGAGGCAGAATGAGTACAGCTAGAGAAACAATGCCTGTGAGACTGACAATCCAGTTGTGGGTGGGGGCTCTTCTACTTGCTTTTATTTCTCTAGGTTAGGATGTCAAAATGCAGCTTTTCAGTTGCTTCAAGATTAGTACACTACTTAAGCCCATTTAATTACTGTGATGAATTACATGCTTGCCACTGATCTCCCTGTTCTCACTCACCCTCAGTACTAATGGGCTGTAAATATGGCCTTTTAAAAAAAAGGGAACCAGGTTTGATGTGGATTTGTGTTCACCTATGCTAATGACATGCCAGAGAGATAGATTAGTCCGACTCCCTGATCAGTTGATTTTACCACCCTGCCTGGTGAGGCCAAGGCTGAGGGGCTCTTGCCCACATTATGCAAATTCAAGCCGTTATTGTCAAAAGAACCATCTCCTGTAGGAAGGGCATTTTATAGGCAGAAGCAGAAAGAGCTGCACTTATTGTTGGGTAAGCAGTTTGGTCCTAGGGGACTTTTCCAGACGATGAACAGTCTTAGCTGGAAATAACTGAACAGTTTAAAGGAGAAAAGGGAGGGAAAGGGGGAAGGGAATTAATGAGCTCCAAACAGCAAAAGAGTTACAGCATAATTAACTCCCAGAAGATCTCATTGATGGTTCAGTGGGGCTGCTCAGCCTGCCCACTGCTTCCTCCTCAGCCTGAATTAAAGTTTAATTTGGTGTCAAAAGGACAATGGAAAAAGCCCCAGATTATTTGGGGGAGAAATCAATGAACTTTATTGGGGAAAAAAGAATCACAACTCTGATACACCTTCCAACAAGGGACACTAAGAGGAGAGATTTTATAGCTTAGACATTTGGACTGTCTAAAAAGGGGAATGGGTGAGACAGACTAAAGGAAGTCTGAGTCTGAGTCTGGTCCATCTGGAGAGAGAAAATGATGGAAATAACTGACTGGTTCCTGGAAATGTTATTTGTTATGGCTGCGGCTGTTGATATTTTCCTTAAGGTGAACATACTTCCTTCCAATCTGTGAATCTTCCTCTTAGGGCTGACTGTTGTAGGCTGTTGAATGCCACTCATCTGTCCAAGTAACAGACCCGAGGCAGGTGGTTCCAGGGAAAAAGAGCACTGAATTTGGTTTGAGTCCTAGTTCCATGATAGCTGCAATATGGCCTTAAGCTAGTCCTTAAACCTCTCTAACACTGACATTCCTCTTCTGGAGAATGGGGCCAATAATGCTTACATCACTAAGCTTGCAAAGCTGTGGTGAAGACCAAGTGACCAATAGACACAAAACACTTTGTGACTGAATTAAGCAGCAGGTAAAATGCCAACTGAGGCGGCCAGTGGTCAAGTGATTAGAATACCAGATCCTAGAGTAACAAAAACCAGAATCAAATCCACTCAGATGCTTACTAGTTGTATGACCCTGAGCAGGTCATTTGACCTATTTGACTCAGTTTCCTCAACTGTAAAATGGGGATAATAATAACAACCACCTCCCAGGGTTGTTGTGAGAATCAAGGGAGATGACATTTGTAAAGCACCTGACACACAGTAGGCATCTAATAAATGTTTCTCTCCTCTTCCCTCTTCCTCTCCCTTCTTTCCTTTCTTTTCTCTTCTCTTTCCTTCCCTTCTTTTCCCTTCCTTTCCCTTCCATTCCCTTTCTCATCCTTTCCATTCCATTCCTGAACTGCTATGGCCTTATGGGATTAGGGAGTTTAGTCAACACAGACCCAGCGATTGAAGCCTCCATTGACAGCTGTCTTTGCATTAGGATGGGCAGATGGCTATGAATGCAGTAGGATACACTGAGAGACTACAGGAGTTCTTCCCCTTTTCTGTGTCGTGGACCCCTCTGGCATTCTGGAAAAGTCTATGGGCCTCTTCTTAGAATAATGTTTTTAAAATTCATAAAATAAGATGACAAAGGAAACCAAGATATTGAAACAAAAGTTTTTTAAAAATGTTTGAATGAATTTGCATATACCAGGTTAGAAACCCCTAGTCTAGATCTTTAGTTCAACAGGAAACCATCCCACATTTCCTTGGTTCATAAATTCCTGGACTTCCTTGAAGCCAGGAAGACCTGGGTTCAAATCCTACTTCTGATTCTTACTATTTATGTGACCATGGGCAAGTTAATTAACCTCTCAAAGCCTTAGTTTCCTCACGTGTAAAATCAGAAAAAAAAATAGCACCTACCTCAAAGATCTGTTCTGAGGTTCATATGCTTCTAATGCATATAAAACACTTTACACATTGTAAAAGATGATGGAAAATGTCAGTTTTCATTGATATTAACTCAGCAGCAGTCCTTGATGAGTTCCCCTTGGTCTATACATGCTGCCCTGAGACAAAGTCAGGCCTTCCAACCAACTTTGGGTTGTAATAGAATGCACTCCACAGATACTACACTGCCTTGGGCAACACTGAGGAAGGAAAGGGTTTCCATCTCTTTTAATTTATACAACAGCCTTGACAACATCTGCATCTTGGGTGAAATTACAGGAATCTATCACATTATAGTGCCAAGTTCCAGAGAATTTCTCACTGGGGACCTTCCATGTTATATGCACCTCCTATGAGCTTATGGGTATTTTTAATGCTCTCTTTATAACTCAGACGTATGGGAATCATCTTGTGTCTCTCTCCTCCCTTCTCCATTACAGAAATAGTAATATAGCTCTCCATATGGTCATATTTTGGCTGAGGTCCTGTTTTATTGATTGGTGTTCATTTATAAACAGAATAATTTCTCCCTACAAGGGGTGTGTAACAATTTGCAGCGTATGGAACAGAAAAGCTATAGATCAGATCACAATGATGCAAAGTGAAATGAACTCAGCCTTTATTTGAGAACTAAAAAATTGCATATTGCACCCAATTCTTCCTCCATTTCTGCTTCCAGGAAATCAAATATGGATGGGAGAAGTCTTTTCTGCCCCTCTCCTGTATTTTCCCTTTGACTTGAGAGGAGAAAGGAAATGATTGCCTTCAGAAATGCTGTTCCTAGATCCACATGACCTCTGGTCAAAAGAAGGTACCCTCGTGGCACACAGTGCCTGTAGGCATGGAGCATAGCCAAGACCTTGCCTTCAACTCAAACACCCCCCCATTATGTCATTCAAATCCCTGCTAGTGTGCATGAGAAATAGCTAATTCCCAGATGTCCTCTCCTTTCCCCCTACTTAAATGTATTCTATCTACACAAGTGCCAGCTTGTACAAACCCATTCCCTTTCCCACAGGGAGGAGGAAGAATTGGGTTCTGTGTCATTGCCACCTATTTCCTCCTCTGTTCTCTCTCTCTCTCTCTCTCTCTCTCTCTCTCTCTCTCTCTCTCTCTCTCTCTCTCTCTCTCTCTCTCTCTCACTGTGCTTTAATAGCCTCTCACTCATCCTCACAGCACCTCCAGAGACAGATAAGGACAAATAGCACCCATCCCACATGTAACAATGACAAACCTGAAATGGAGAAGCTCTGGGGCTTAACACCAAGAATCCCTCAAGGAAAAAACAAACAAACAAACAAACAAAATCCCTCAGGGAGTTTATATAGGAAAAAGTATGAATCATGGAATCTCAGGACTGGAAAAGTCCTTAGGAGCCATCAAGTCCAACTGACACCCACCCCCCCACCAAAAAAAAAAAATCCTTTCTTCGACATGCCAAACAAATGAACAACCAGGTTTTTCTTGAAGACCTCAGGTGAAGGGGAAGGATGACTCACTATCTCTCATGGCTTCCCAGTCCACTTTAAGGTGACTCTAACTGGAGAGAATGAGGCTAGCCTCTGAAATGGTTCCTCAAGATCATTGATATGGAGCTCAAAGTGACCTCAGAGGACCTGAATCCCAACTCCTTTTTTCACAGATGAGGAAACAGAGAAGTTAGTTACTACCCATATGATCTTAGGCTAGTCACTTCACCCCTGGCCCAGGACCCAGTTTTCTCATTTCTAAAATGAGGAAGTTGGACTAGATGATCCCTACAGTCTCTTCCAGCTCTAGATATGAAATGATTTGCCCAAAGTCATATACACATTAAGAAACATGGACAGAGGGCTAGGTGGCGCAGTGGATAAAGCACTGGCCTTGGATTCAGGAGGACCTGAGTTCAAATCCAGCCTCAGACACTTGACACTTACTAGCTGTGTGACCCTGGGCAAGTCACTTAACCCTCATTGCCCACAAAACAAAAACAAAAACAAAAAAACATGGGGCAGCTAGGTGGTGCAGTGGATAAAGCACCAGCCCTGGATTCAGGAGGACCTAAGTTCAAATCTGGCCTCATACACTTGACACTTACTAGCTGTGTGACTCTGGGCAAGTCACTTAACCCCCATTGCCCCACAAAAAAAAAATAAATTAAAAAAAATGTTTAAATAAAAAATAAAAAAAGAAGTAGGGACAGGATTCAAACCCATGCCTCTCGACTCTAAAATGGCACCAGGCTACTATCCTACAGTTATCATGCCCTGCCTGTTTCCCCCCACCCCAGCCCCAATCATTTCTTCTCCAAACTAAACATCTCTAGGTCCCCTGCCTGTGTTAAAATGGAATAATTTTAAATCCTCCCCACTCTACTCATCATTGTGGTGTTCTCCCTCACAATACAGTCAAGTTTGTCAATACCCCTCCTGCAAGGGGATGGTAAGAATTGGGTACAACGTTCTGTTTGTGGCCTGACTCATGTGGTACTAAGGGAGCATCTACTCTCATGTTCTGGACATCACACTCCTAACAAAGTAGCCTGGAACTCAGTTAGCAATTTGGGTAGCCATATTGCACTGTGACTCATTTTAAGCTTGAAAAAAAATCCTCCTAGGTTTTTTTTTCAAACTTTCCCCATCCTGGACTTGAGTCATGGACTTGGAGAACCCAAGTATAAGATATTCTATTTTTTCCTCCTAAATATCTTGTTAGATTCAGCCCACTGTTCCACCCTCTCGAGATCTTTTTAGAGCCTGATTCTGTCATACACCATATGAGCTATGCCTTCCATTTCCATGTCTCAGACTCAACATGTACAAGACAGAATTCATTATCCTCTGCCAGCCCCGCAAACCCACCTATCTTCTGAACTTCCTTGTCTGTTGAGGGCACCATCATCATTATAGTCACCTAGATCCGTAACCTTGGTGTTATCCTCAATTTCTCACTCTCCATCACCCCACCTATCCAAATAGTTGTGAAATGTCATTGTTTTGATCTCTACATCTCCCATAGAGGTTCTCTCCTTTGCATTTGCACAGCCACTACCCTAATTCAATCCCCTATCACCTCTCCCTTCCACTACAGTAATATCTTTCTAATTAGTCTTCTTGCCCAAAGAAAGCAATTTTTTGAAAGCACAGGCCTGACTACCATTCAACAAATTCCAGAGGTCTTCTCTGACCTAAGATTAAATACAACTTCTCTCTTTGACTTTTAAAACTCTTCACACCTGGTCTCCCTCCAATCTTTCCACTACATTGCTCCCACTGCCTACACTATATATAGTCATGCTGGCTTTCTGATACAAAGGGCATTCCCATCTTTGTGCCTTTCCAATAGCCATCTCCCAAGGGTAGAAGGCTCTCCCCTTTACTTCAAGACTCCGCTCAAGAAATACTTTATGCATAAGATCTTTTGTGGTCCCCACCAACTACTGATGCCTCTCCTTTCTCCACCCCCATCCAAGTCATTTTGTATGTGATCTGGATTTTGCATATCTCCATATATGTATATGTGACCTCCCCCATTGGAATGTAAGCTCCATGAATATATTTTGCAGAATTTCATATGTAGAATTGAGATCACATTTCTTGTCTTCTCAATGATTTGGAGAGAGGTGGGTGGGAGGGAAAATAGGAAACTCAAAATGTTTTTTTTAAGAATTTTTAAAATAAATATATATGTTTTTGAGATGCAATGTAAGTTCCGTGAAGACAAGGACTGTTTTTCACTTTTGACTTTGTGTCCCCAGTGCCTAACACAGTGCCAGAAACATAGTAAGCAATTAATATACTCTTGTTGACTAATTTATCTGAAAATTTGGTAAGCATGTTTTCCATGCCTTGGCCTAAATAATGATGAAAATGTTGAAAAGAATAGAGCTGAGGATGTGGGCTTATGGCACTGCACTGGGGCCTTCCTATCAGGTTGAAAATCAACCAGCTGGGGGCAGCTAGGTGGCACAGTGGATAAAGCACTGGCCTTGGATTCAGGAGGACCTGAGTTCAAATCCAGACTCAGACACTTGACACTTAACTAGCTGTGTGACCTTGGGAAAGTCACTTAACCCTCATTGCCCTGAAAAAAAAAACACACACAAAAAATGAAAATCAACCAGCTATTATATACCACCTAACTACATACCTACTCCAACTCCACTTTCTTTATCTTGTCCATAAAGATAGCATGTGGTTGTGGTTGTCTGTCCTTCACTTCAAAGAGGACCAATGACATCACAAGGTGATGTCCTGACTTGCCTGTGAATTGGATTTAAGTGAGACCGAGTTGCACAAAGTTGTCAGCCTCACTCTTTCTTCCAGTGTCATCAATAGTATGAGAAGCCTTGCTGAAATCCAAATATATTTTATCTCTGGCATTCCCTTGATCTACTGGTCTAGCAACTCTGTTAACATTTTCTTAAAAGAAAGAAATGAAGTTGGTCTGGCTCTACAGAGACAGAAGAGTGAATGCATGTACCCAAGCACTCCAACCATTGCTATTTCTGGGTTACCTGTTGTTGAATTGCTGAGATAAATACTGTGTGAATGGATAGGACTGTGGCTCTTAAACACTTTGGGATAATGGGATTACATTTCTTTGAGAAATAGTACTACGAATAAAGGCTAGGACCATAGAAATGGAAGGGATCTTAAAAGTCATCTATTCCAACCCCTTGATTTTTACAGATGTGGGAAAGTGAGGCCAAGAGTAAAAGGGCCAACCCAAATCTCTTTCTATTTCTTTCTCCCAGAAGCTTCTATACCACTGAACTAACTGCTCAGATCTCTATGATTGCCTAGGGGGTCTCTTCTCATCTTCAGGAGCCCTTCTCCTCTGCCACATAACTACTATAAAACATGGAGGAAGTGAAGTACTGGTCTGCTCTCCCAGACTACTGGGAGCTCTCTTCAAGCCAGCAACTCCACATGAGGGGCCAGCTTTATAAATAACTACACTGATGTCTCTTAGGTCAGCTAGGTGACTGAGTGGATAGTGTCAGGCCTGGAGTCAGGAAGACTAATCTCTCCAAGTTCAAATCTGATCTCAAATACTTATTAGCTGTGTGACCCTGGACAATTACTTAACCCTGTTTTCCTTAGTTTCCTCATCTGTAAAATGAGCTGGAGAAGGAATTGACAAACCACTCCAGTATCTTTGCCAAGAAAACCCCAAAAGGGAATCACAAAGAGTCGGACATGACTGAACAACAACAAAATCAGTACTGATGTCTCACTCTTCATTCCTTCCCATTCATTTGCCCTTGCAAAATCAGAATTTATGAGTATTTCCTTAGACACTCATCTACCATATCTTATAGACAGAATTGCCAATAACCCATCTGAAGGAGGGCTCAGAATTCTCTGAAACAGAATTCTTTCTATATCTTTACCCTTATATATCTGTATCCTTAAGTTGGAATTCTAAATTTAGCATCTAGTACTCTATAGCTAGGACCTGGGGAGGCCTGACTCTGGAGAGGAGGGGCAGGGCAGTAATCACCTTCCATCTTATAGTAGTAGACTCTCGTGACCTCCAGATCTCCTTGGGACAATGGGAAAGTCACTTTCCAGGTACAGATCTAGGTGCTTGGTGGGCCTATTTGATATTCCCCCATTCATGAAATTCCAAACCCCACCTCCCTGCCCCATGCCTTTGCACAAACTGATGTTCCTCCTGCCTGAATTGTCCTCTCTCCTCATCACCCCTTCATAATCTCCTTCAAAGCAGAGCTCAGATGCTGCCTCTTTCAGGACTCCCTTCCCAATCTGTCCAATTCTTGGTGTTTCTACCACCAAAATTAGTTTTTAAATCAACTTTGTTTATATTTTCTGTTTGATTATCTGTGTACATGTTCTTTCCCCACCTCCACCCTTCAGTAGAATGTCATTTCCTCCTTGAGGATAAGGGCTGTTCAATTTTTGCCTTTGTACCCCCACCCCCTCACCCCCCCACCCCCGCACTTAATCAATCAGAGGTTCTTAACCTTTTATGTCATGGATTCCTTTGGCGATCTAGTGAAACCTATAGGCCTCTTCTCAGAATCATGTATTTAAATAATTGATGGAAAAATAGTAAAACCATAGATGAATTTTTTCCCATCCGAGTTTATATATTCCTCTGAAATCTATCCACGGATGGGGGGGTCCCCAGGTAAAGAAAAAGTTTTTGTGTTTGAATTGAATTGGACAAGGAGATCTCTTAGTCTGGTGTCCTTTTCCTGAAGCAAGTCAGTATCAACTTTCTGCAGCAAAAGGAGATTATTATGATGGTGGTGGTAACACAACTTTTGTCATCTTCCTTAGTAAACTTGATTAGCGTCATGACGGTGTGGACAATGGCGAGGGACTGACACTCTATGACTTTTCCCACTCAACCGGCTCCTGACCAGCCCCCAATCCAAATCACGAGGTCAGTACTGTGATCTCTTCATTCCAGCTGGCTGCCTGTAGCAGGTGTTATAAGGCAGGTGATAGCCTGCCTGTACAAAAGCTGTTGTTGCCCTGACAATCAACATGGTGCTCCATCCCCACCGAGGCACAAAAGAGACCGGACCTGAAAATAAGGAAGTAGTTTGCCTGGGAAAGGAGCAGCCACCAGGTCATCTCAGCTGTCTATATAGGGAAGGTTGTGGGGAGAAAATTGAGGGCAAACCCCAGCACCAGGCAAGAGATCCTTTCAGCAGGTGTTTTGACAGCAGGTGACTCCTTTCCCTGGACGAAAAGCGGCAGCTTTTTAGACTAGATGAATCTTGTCTTTCTAGTTCTGCTGACCCTATGAATTGGTAGGATTGCCAAAGAGTTGGGAATAAATGAACTTCAGCACAGGTGAGCATTCCAAATTCTACAAGTGTATCCCCACACTGAAAAACTACATCTGCTTTTCAGTCAGGAAAATCTAAGGACATTCTTGTTCTGCCACTTTCTTGGCATCTGCTGCAATTGTAATAATTTATCAGATTAGATGGAATCCAAAGAGAAAAGTTGTCCAAAATTTAAATCCATGGATATCTGGCAAAGTGGATAGAGAGCTGAAATTAGAGTTAGGAAGACCTGAATTCAAATTCCATCTTACTTACTGACTGTATGATCCTGAGCAAGTCATTTAAAGTTTCTCAGCCTCAGTTTCCTCATTTGTAAAATGGAGGTAACAATAGCACCCATCTTTTAGGGGGTTGTTTTTGGGATCAAATGAGATAACATACTTAATATGCTTTGTAAGAAATAAAGTAGAATGCCAGCATTATTATTAAAGGCATACTTTTTCTCCCCTGTATCCAAACTAAAAAGGCTACTACAATCTTGTTCCAAATAGGTCTCACTTAAAATAGAGAGAATACTCTAAAGTAAAAGCTAAAAGCATTCTTGGGGTATAAAAGGCAGAGAAGATGAAGACTCAGGAAAACATACCTCCTATATGCATTTCCCGGAGCCTTGCTGTAACATTGTCCTTAAGGAGCAGATCAGGCAATGGTATTCTACCTAAGACTGTCATAGCAAGATCAAATCTTAAGATCATCAATTTAGAGCTTAAAAGGAGGATAGAGGTTATTCAATCCAAATCCCTCATTTTACAGGTAAGGAAACTGAAATCCAGAGAATTTATGTGACTTACCCAAGGTCACATGGATAGTGACTAACAGAATTAGGGCTTGTATGCAGGTTCCCTGACTTTAAATGCAGCATTCTTTTCACTGAACCAGGTCTTTCAGGTTCTTTCAGTAATAAATTATCCCAGGAAAAGCCTTAGGATGACTTATTATTCATGGAACATTTAAACAAGTCTCCCTGTGATACTATATGGTTGAGTCTTGGATTCTCCATAGTCCCTAAAGTATTCGAATTATAAATCATATACACAAAGGGTAATGGTTTGTACAAAAATGACCCTGGATATCCAGATTCTATGACACTACAAATGTAAGTTCAGTCATCTTTGGAACTCCCTCTATGTTCTCTACTTCACCTTCCCTCCCTTCCAAAGGACCAGGCAATCTAATAAGTTCCAACTTGAGTAAGTTCAAACTTCCCCAGCTTACCATATTTAGCTGGCCCCAGACCTAGACCAAACCATGCTTTACCTACACATTCCAATCCAGACATCCATCTAAGCCAGTTTGCCATTTTTCTGTAGCCACTATAGATATCCCATCTTCTGGGCATAGTATATAAATTGACTACTTTAAGGAGCAGCTCACCACATCTGTGACTCTGAAGACCCTAACTGCCACTTCCCTATATGTGTTGTCTTCCCCTATTTGAATGTAAATTCCTTGAAGACTAGATCTCTCTCTGTCTCTCTGTCTCTGTCTGTCTATCTCTCTCCCCCTCTGTGTGTGTCTCTCTGTGTCTCTCTAAGCCCCAGTACTTAGTGCTTCAAATGTAGTAAACACTTAATAAATGCTTTTTTAAAAATCTCTGCAAACCACTCCAGTATCTTTGCCAAGAAAACCCCAAATGGAGTCACAAAAGGTTGGCCATGACTGAAACAACTCAATAATATGCATTCATTCATTCATGGGAGGTATGGATATGCTTCAACATATTACTAATGAAGATTTATACAAGAAAAACAGTATAAATGATATCCTCAAGGAAACGTATGACTAGAAAAAGAAAGCAAGGGACAAGCCGTCTAGGGAAAGGCCCCAGAACATTGTGTGGATGGACCCTCACTGGAGAATTTATGGGAAGAAATAGACCTGAGTAAGCCAGGAAGTCTAGGGAAGGCACAGATGGGTTGTAGTCTGGGCTACTGGAAGGAATATCCATCGTGAGAAGGGTGATTCATCAAAGGAAGTGAGTTGAGTTTTATAAAACAAGGCTCTGGTGTTGCTTTCTGTTCATGAATTTTTATTACTCTTTATGCTGTTTCCCCACCTGCATGACTTGTCTGTCTTGGCTATCATTATGGAGTTGATGGTAGCATTTTTGTTATTTTATTTAATGGCAAAGGTCTTTAATGACCAAAGATCTTCCTTCACTGTTAAATCCAGCCCCAGGCTACATCACAGGGCCTTAAACATGTTCACCCTACAATGGGATCACAGCCTTGGGACCACAGGATCTATAACAGGAAGGGATCACTGAAATATGATCTTCATATCACAGATGAAGAAGTCAAGGCCCAGAGGAGGTAAAGTCATTTGCCCAAGGTCAAACAGGGAAGCAAGAAGCAGAGGCAAGGTTCAAACCAAGGTCCTCTAGTTCTAAGTGGAGGACTCTTTCCACAAGACCAGTATGCCAGCATCACTGGACACCCAGGTATCTGGAAATAGCTTGTACACAAGGTAGCAAGTCTCTGCTATGAAGAGAGAGGAGGCTCTAGCAATAACCTCTGAGGGCACTTGAAAGTCACTTCAGATGTTCCTCACCCTTATCCCTTATCTGGGGCCTCACAGCCCCAGAGCACCAGAGAAAGGACTGAAGACAAGGAAGGATTGGGTAGCAGCCAGAGTCTAGAGCAAAAAGTACCATGAAGTGAGTACTGGGGGTGGGGGGGGTGTTATTTTCAGTTCCTCATCCCAGTAGTACCCCCACACCCTGTCCTCCCAATAACACTGCCATCAACAGAACCACCAGCCAGACCTTAAGGTGTAACAACTACTTTTTTTTTTAATTTTTATTTTTTAGTGAGGCAATTGGGGTTAAGTGACTTGCCCAGAGTCACACAGCTAGTAAGTGTGTGTTAAGTGTCAGAGGCCGGATTTGAACTCAGGTACTCCTGACTCCAGGGCCGGTGCTCTATCCACTGCGCCACCTAGCTGCCCCGTGACAACTACTTTTAATCAACTGGCCTACAGTTTACTTGATTGGGTTTACCTCAAATAGAGAAATCCCTGACCCCTCTCTACAATCTCTTCTACTTATTTAAATCCTTCCCATCTTTCAAGGCTTAGTTAAGGTCCCACCTTCTGCTTTAACCCTCCCTGAAGCTTCACCCCAGCCCACATTACTTCAAGGCACACTAATCTCCCTTTGGATGACCTCCTAGAGTATTAAATGTCTCCCTTACAGAATTTAGCACTTGACAGTATCTACTCTTAGACTGTGCTTTCTTGTTCTCTGATCGTTAATTATAAAATTTGTCCTTGACCCTCCCCTCAAGAGTCTAAAGTCCTTGAGTACAGAAGTCCTATATTTCCTTTTGGAGTATCCTCAATCTCCCCTTCCCCACTGAACTGAATAGAATTGAACTGAATCAATCAAGATCTAGTCAGGAATATGTCAGGTGAAGACTTAGGACCAGGCAGTTTAGGGGGGTGATACATATGTTAATAATATATGAAATGCAAATAGAGCTGGAGCATCTTTTTTTCTGTTCTGTTTAGCATTTATATGACACCTATCAGCACCAAGAAACTGGTAAGTGTAACCAGAAGTAGCTGCTACATTTGCTCACCCTTCAGCCTGACTTGGGCCATGCATATGGTCTCCACCTGTCCACAATCCCTTCCTCTTCGATCAGGCTAGGTGCAAAATGCTTTCTAAAGAGCCACACACCGTTGAGAGAATATACTGTCCTCATTAAAGGGAGAATGCAGGTAACATATTACAATTCAAGCTGGTCAGTGATAAATGAGCAAAGGAACATTTTCTGACATCATTATAGGTGCTCCCCTAACACATTCTCTGTTTCAGCTTGGCCACATAGCAGCATAGAAAAGACGAAATATATTGTACGGTTCACAATTTAGGCCGTGGTCTACTCTGATGGGCCACTCCAACCACAAGAGACTGTTCATTGCTTCCACAAATGACAAAAGGCTCCTTCTGCCTATTTTGACCAGAGCTAGCTTACATCAGCCACAGAAACCTAAAGGATTAGTAACATTAAAACATGGAATCAACTGGTCTCTTATCTGTTTAAAGTCATTCAGACAGTGTCAAAATAGCATAAATATAGGTTGAGGAGCGACCTTAGAGGTTCTCAAATCAACCCTATCATTTTATAAATGAGGAAGTTGAGGCCTAGAAACATTAAGTAGCTTGCCCAGACTCTAGCTAGTAAGTGCCAAAGGTTTGAAGACAGTCTTGTTTACTCCACTTACCATACTATATCTTCTAGCAGGCTGCCACTTGGTCTGAACCAATCCCCTCATCACCATCTTCTCTCACCCCCAGCCTTCACCAAGCTCTGTGAACCTGAATCCACAAGGTCATTCTATTTATTTTATTTTGGTTTTGGTTTTGTTTTTGTTTGTTTTTGTTTGCAGGGCAGTGAGGGTCAAGTGACTTTCCCAGGGTCACACAGCTAGTAACTATCAAGTGTCTGAGGCTGGATTTGAACTCAGGTCCTCCAGAATCCAGGGCCAGTGCTTTATTCACTGTGCCACCTAGCTGCCCCCCAAGGTCATTCTAGAAGCAACATAAACTCCTGTGTTGGTTCTAGGGTCAAAATCAAGTTGAACCTGCAAGATCATGTTAGACAGGAAATTCTTGGGGCAACTAGAAATAGCTACCCTCCCTAAAATGTCATCTCATCCTCAGGAATAAAACCAAGGAGCCATTTTTTTGAATATGCTATTGTCCAATGGCTATGTCTCTTCTGCCTGAACTCCAGAAATCCCATAGTATTTCTAGATAAGAATAAAGGCAGTAAATGGAGACAATTCTTTTTGGAAGATTAGCAGTGAAGGGAAGGAGAGAGAGGGAACAATAACTTTCAACCAAAGAATAAATTGATTATCACCATCACTGCTAAAACAGCAAGTCATAACACATCCCACTGATGGATAATTTCTTAGAATGAGGTATGCACAGCAGATGGAGGAGTAGAAATCCCTTTTAATAGGTCTACTGTAACTAGCAAAATCCTATATGTGGCACACATCAATTGATAAACAGAGAGAGAAAGGTAGAAACAGAAGCCACTGACACTCTATTTTTCTCTTCACCCCTAGAGTTAGTCCTGACAGCTGGAAACAAGCCAAAACAAAGTAGCAACAGAAACAGCAACTAACTCTTCATATTTGAAAGATGGCATTATTCAATTGGATCCTGTGGCTAACTAGCTTCTTTCCTTTTCTTCCTACCTCCCTTTTTTCTTTCCTTCCTTCTTTCTTTTCCTTCCTTTCTCTCTTTACTTTTTCTTCCTTCCTACTATTTCTTCTTTTCTTTATATCTTCCTCCATTTACTTCTTTTTTCCTTCCTCTATGCCTTCTTCCCTTTTTCTTCCTTCCCTTTATCTTTCCCCTTCCCTCTCTCTTTTTTCTTCTTTCATTTTCTCTCTGTCCCTGTCTTTCTTCTCTGCTTGCTTTCTTGTTTTATATCTTCAATCAGACAAACAACCATCATACTATATTATAGGCTCTGACTCATTTTCCTTAAAAGGGCAAAAGGCTAGACTGACCTTGTTGTTTTCCTAAGAGAAATGGTCTCTTGTAAATTGCTATTCCCATGTGCAATTTTACCTTGAAAAATTGCCCTGCATTGGACACTCCCTAACAGAAATGCTTTCTCCATTAGCCAGACAGGAGATGAAATTTAAGGACAAATGTCTAGCTACCAACACTAAAAAATTGAGTGCAGAAATGAGTCATTTATCCTCAAGTTGCTGTGTTGGACCTAATGATTAATGGGAGAGGTTTAAGTTGAGTGTATATTTAAAAGAAAAAAAAGATTTGAGAGGTGAAGCTGATGAAAACTTAGTTTTATATTCCATGAATAACCCATGAATAAACCAAGAACATGAATAAAATAGAATTCAGATAATAAAAACCAAAAGAATCTTCTTGGGGCAGCTAGGTGGTTCAGTGGATAGAGCATCGGCCCTGGATTCAGGAGGACCTCAGTTCAAATGCGGCCTCAGACAGTTGACATTTACTAGCTGTGTGACCCTGGGCAAATCACTTAACCCCAATTGCCTCACCGAAAACAAAAACAAAATTAAAAAAAAAAAGAATCTTCTCTTACTAATTCTTTTTTTTTTTTAGCTTAGTCTCCTCCAGTCAGAATTAAGAAATTATGTGGTCCTTGTCTGTACCAGATTGGATCTTCTTTTCTCTCCTTTCCCCTGAGAAAGATCATCCAAATCAACGTGGTTAGCATGGATCCTTCCCAAGAGCAACTTTCATTGATTGTAGGAGACCGGGCATCCCATTATCCATAAACAAGTTATATATGAATTTAAATAGGCCATTTTTGTATTTATCCCAAACTCCAAAACTTACTCAGTAAGAGATACCTAATAGTAGATAATCCAATCAATAGCAGAATTCTAAGGCAGGATATCTAATTTAAGCCTCTAATGGCTCAGTTTTCTCATGCTAGTGATTCTAGACCTTGTCCCCATTACCTGCCAATGGTGGGGTGGGACAGGGCTGGTGGGAAGAAGACACATTCAGAGAGGCTAAGTACTGCTTTATCCTTGTTACATAGCCTTGCTGTGTTAGGGTAACCTCTTTTTGTTCATTGCTCATCTACTTTCTTTTTGTTATTGTTATTGTTTTTTAATTTTTATTTTCTGTTTCCAATTCTCTACCTCTCTCCAGCCCCTTCCCCACCCAGTGAGAAGGCCAGAAATACAATTTTCATTATACATATGAAGTCATGTAAAGCATATTTCCACGAGTCGTGGGAGTGGAGGGGTAGAACAAGGGGAAAAAAAGAAAGTGAAAGAAAATATGCTTCAATCTTCACTCAGAGTTCTGTACAATGACTCTGTGCCTCATTTTGTACTAACGCTGAACCCGAACTAAGAGTGTCAATGTTAGAGCCACCTCTAAAAATACCAGTACCTCCAGTCATTTCTTCTCTGTCTCATTTGATATATCTTCATTCTTGCTCCACTCCAACAAGATTATTTCCATGGTCCTCTTCTCTTTTCTCTATAATTTTCTTACTTAGTGATCTCATGAACTCCCATGTGAGATGTGTATATACACATATACATGTATATGTGTGTATTTAATTATATATATACAATTATAATACACACACATATATACTGCTTATTGAATTTTCAAACTGGATTTCCCAAAGATGTCTCAAATACAACATGTCAAAAACTTCCCCTATTTGCTATTTCAGTCATTCTTGACTGTTCACTCTGATTCACCTCATATATTCAATCTTCTGGGACAGAAAAGAAAGGAGAAAAGAAGGGAAGGGAAGGGAAGGAAGGAGAAAGGGGGAAGGGAAGGAAAAGGAGGAAGGGGAAGAAAAGGAGGAAGGGAAAGGGAAGGAAAGCTTAGCACTAGTCAGTGAACTGGCACATATCTGTAAGCAAAAATCTTATAATTAAAGAGAACCAGAAATATTTATAAAGAGCATGACAATATAAGCAGTCAGCTATACTCCAGTTATCCCCAAAAGGGATTAGATTGCCATAGTGTCCACAAACATCATACATAAAGCATCCCTATCCTATAAGTTGTGTTGGTCACAGACTTTCCTGAATCTACCAAAAAAAAAAAAACCTTTCAAATTGTCATAATACAATCATATTTATACAATACTGTAAAACCTACAAAACATTTTCTTCGAGTCAACTCTATGACTTAAGTAGTACAAGTATTATTTTCCACCTTTTCAGATATGAAGAAATAGGCTCAGGAGAGTTAAGTGACTTGCCCAGGGTCACACAATTAGCAAGGGAGCTTGCTATCCCGGTCTTCTGAGTCCTAGAGCAATTCTCTGTCTACTTACTACACCATGTTGCATAAAGGTCACTGACTTATACTTCTGTCACTTCTATTAGTGGAAAATTCAATGTAGTAATATATAATAAGGCTGGCACTGAAAATCGATGGTTGTACAAAACAATGAGAGTCCATGCAGCAAGTTTCAAAGGTAGAGCATACTGAACAAGAGGCATATTTTAGGCACTCGAGGAGAAAAGCACCCTTTGATGCAAGAATAAAGATGAATGAAATGAAGCTTCACTTCTTCTCAGTGGTAGAAATCAACAGAAATTCTGGGAAGATATGGAAAAAGACAAAAAATGGGTTATATTTGTATATGTTGGTAAATGAACGGCTTCTGAACACACGTGGCATATGAATATAACAATCCTATTCAATCTTGAGGCTGAAATGTGGAATACTTGTTTCCAACTCTCTTCTTTCTCCTTACAGCCCTAATCCTGCCTGCTCTCCCCCCTCTCCATGCAAACACTCTCAGTACATGCTGATTCATGAACTGATTATGTCTCATAACTACTGTTAACAGTTTCATCTCTGTTAACTCCTCGTCTCTCTGTCTCCAGACTCCTTCCGCTCCACAAACCAATCTATATGCCATTAGGAGATTAATTTCCTGAAATGCCAATTGCATCCTGGCATCCCCCTGTTAAAATTCCCAGTCATTCCCTGGTGTCTGCAGGGTAAAATCCAAATTAAACTCCACAACCTGTCCTTCAAAGCCTTTGGCAATCTGGTCCCATGCTGCATACTCTCCATGCTGGACAAGCAGTTATCCTCTATGTTCTCTGAAAATGCCTCGTCTGGTCCACTCCCTGACCTTTACTCATGCTGTTCCCCCCTACCCATAATGCCCTTCCCTCTATGCAATCAAATCCTACTCATCCATCAATGCTCAACCCCAGCCTACAATCCATTCTTTTCTCCTATGAAATTTATCCTGGCCTCTTAGGGATCAAATGCTTTTCTTATATTGTTACTTAACCATTTCACAGGTATATATCTTGTCTTCCTAATTAGGCTATTGTGAAGAAAATGCTTTGTAAACCTTACAGTGTTATACAAATGTGGCGTTGTTGTTACTGTTGCTGCTATCAGCTCTTGGAGGGAGGAAACTACTCTTATATTTCTTCTCTCTCAGCACAGAGCAGAGGATGCTGTGCTGCTAGGAGACACTAGATTATTAACTTGCAAAAAATTAATAAATTAACAAGTAAATTAATATCTCACAAAGCAAAAGAAGAGAGTAAAGGACTTTTCTGAATAGAGAAAATCACATCACTGGGTTCATGAACACAACAAAGCTTAAGGCAGGGGGTCTTAACCTAGGGTCTATAAAATTGGTTTAAAAATATTATAACTCAATTGGCTTTCTTTGTAATTTTATGTGTTTTATTGTATTTTATGCATTTAAAAACAGAGAAGGGGTCCATTGTCTTCATCATAATGCCCAAGGGGTCGATGACACACAAAAGGTTAAGAACCTCTAGTTTAGGGAAAGAGGAAATGGACAGAAGCCAATAGACAAGGAGCAACTTTGGAAGCAGCTGAGACCTGGTAGTTTGGGAAGAGTTCAGAGAGGTGAAGGCAATGTTCAGAAGTTCTCTGCCCCAAAGGATGAGCGGTCATCGTTTGGTGTCTGGCTAGTTCCTGGCAATGCAAGTGCTCCTGGATTGCTCAACTCTCTCCTCAATGAAAACCAACAGGCTAAAAAAAAAAAAAATAAATCCAACAACCTTATGCTGTCTGTGAAAAGCCTCAAAAAATGTCAACAAGTGCTGAGTCAGGAAATTCTCCTCTAATAGCTTTTGTTGGAAACATTTAACATTTCAACTTTATCTGTTCTTTTCTTTCAGACAGCTCCTCGAAGGTATTCAAAACCAACAATACCATCATTCAGGACTGCTGGCTCTCAGGGACTTTCACTGAGCTCTTGCCAGGCACTGCAAGCCCACGCCCTTGTAGATTCAGAGTAACTTCAACAATATCCTAAAGGATTTATTTCCTCTATTCCATTCCATCTCCCAAGCTTATAACAATGGGCCTAATCCAGTCATGGAAATAACCAGTTGCCCTGTGCCTTTGGCTACTCAAAATAGCACTTGGGTGACTGTACCCTCCTCATGAACATCATTGATGGTCGCAGAAGGCCAGGTGTATGTATAAGGGTGAAGATGTCACCTTGGAAGGCCCTGAGGGACAAAAGCCTGAAAAAAGTAACTCTCTTAGGGAACTGCTCTTATAGAATAAACTGAGCAAAACATTCATCCTAGAGATCGGGGCAGCTCAAGGAGATTTCTATAACATTCAAGGCACTTTCAACCAATTTTCCCACAGTCCCAGCTCACTACTGAAGTCTCCTAAACTTGGCTTCAGTAACATCAGACAGAATGTCCCTGAAATGACAGCTAAAGCAGAAGAGTCTGTCCCCTCTACATCAGATAAAAGCAGCTCTTCTGGTTCTTGGCATTTCCCAGCCGAAAGATCTAGGGATGTGGTAAGTCTGTTCTGGGGCCAGAACCATAAGCTGAGGATGGGGAGAGGGAGGGATTGTGGGAAAGGGGTGGGAGAAGAGGAATGAAAAGAACTTTCTTTTTAAGGAAAGAAGGGAGGTTGAAAGCCTGCTTTGAAAATTCATGGCTAACTTAATAACCATCATAATGCCCATCTTTCAGTAAGCAATTATTAAATGACTGCTGTATGTTTGGCTCTTAGAATCAATCTAGAGCTGAAAGCGTCTCTAGAGGCCATTGAGTCTAACCCTCTCACTTTACAGATGAGGAAACTATGGCCCAGAGAGGTTAAATAATTTATTCTATGTCATACAGCTAGTGTCGGAGGTAGGATTTGAACACAGGTCTTCCTGATTCTCTATCCAGTAGTTTGTCCACTGCCAAAAAAAATACCATCTAATAGGAGAATACTTCATGAGCACATATCATTGTGATACAAAATAATACATGATAAGAAGATAAAAAGGTACCAAGTAGCTTATGAAATCTGAGAGGAAAAAATCATTACCATTTGAAACTAACAGAGAAAGCTTCAGAGAGGGCAGAGTATGGAGGATCATTATACTTCAGAAGAACACTTTGAGAATTCCTTCTACCAAAGGAAATGGAAATCCCTCCACACATTAGTGGGTGGTTTCATGAGTTGCTATGCTATGTTTTGTTTTGCTTTGTTTTAGAAAGGAAAGAAAGAAAGAAAGAAAGAAAGAAAGAAAGAAAGAAAGAAAGAAAGAAAGAAAGAAAGAAAGAAAGAAAGAAAGAAAGAAAGAAAGAGAAAGAAAGAAAGAAAGAAAGAAAAAGAAAGAAAGAAAGAAAACATCACCTAGCAGCCTTCTGGGGAAGAGCCTCTTGGAGCGCAGTTGGGCTGGTCCTTGGCCTCCAGTCACTCTCTGCCCTTTCTCCTGAAGTCCTTTGAGCTTAGACAGACCTGACAGAGATTGTGCTCCAAAGGGAGAACCTTAGAGAACCCAGGCTTGCCTCTAGGCATCAGAGCAGGACACTAGAGGAAAAATAGTCATGATGAAACAAATTATAATAAGTTATGTAACTGAGAAACAGCATGGTGTAACAGACAACGAGTTGACCTAAGAATTGGGAAGGACCAAGTACAAGCCTTCTCTCTGACTCATACTGACTGTGTGACTCTGGGCAAGTCACTTAACCTCTCAATGTTGTAGACGATTTTCTCAAACTACAAGTTGAAGAAAAGGTGCTGATCTACATTGGTAAAGGGAACTTCTTTACCTGGGAGTTCCTTATACATATGAAATCTCAGATCCAGGTTAAAAAAAAATGTTATGTCATTTATTATGGTGGTATACATATATCTACAGCCATCAACGGTTTTCAGGGCATTTTTGTCAAAGCAACCCTCTGAGAGAGAGGATGGATAAAGAAATAGGGGTTCACGTAGGCTAAACGACTTGCCAGAGTTACACAATCACTATTGTGGTATTTTCCTATAAGATGTATCCTCTTCTAAAAATATTCAACTTTATCTTTGTTCCAAACTTAACAAACACCAAATAGAATGGGTTGCCGTTGAGTCATGTTTGACTCTTTGTTACCCCATTTGGGATTCTCTTGGCAAAGATACTGGAGTGGTTTGCCATTTCTTCTCCAGTTCATTTTATAGATGAGGAATTTGAGGCAAACGGGGTTAAGTGACTTGCCTAGAGTCACATAGCTAGTAGAGTCTGAAGCCAGATTTGAACTCAGGAAGATGAGTCTTCCTGACTCCAGGTCAGGTACTCTACCCATTGCGCCACCTAGCAGCTCAACAAAATGGGTATTTGTATATAATTAACAGAAGAGAAAAAGAGGATTGTACATAAAAAGGTCTATTACGTACAATTGGATTTTCTTTTTATATAATGAAATCAAGCTATAGTTTTCAAAGCTGCCCTGCTTGACTGGATTCCTTTCTGATCTTCTTTTTATTGTGTTTTAGGAAAATGTTCAATAACCCCGCTTTCTTTCTTTACTACCCTATCCTATCCTTCTCGTCTTCCCCTTTCTCTTCACCTCCTCCCTTTTGCCTCTATTGATGGGTAGGGGTGGGAGAGGAAGAAAGAAAAGAAAAGCTCTTGTAACAAATATACACAGACAAGCAAAACAAATTCCCACATAGGTTGCATCCAATGCCACATTTTACATCTTGAATCCATCATCTCTCTGTCAAGAGATGGGTAGCAAGCTTCATCATCGGACCTCTGGAATCTGGGTTAGTCATTGTTTTCAAGTTCTTTTCAAAATTTTTTTTCTTTATAATGTTGGTATACACATCATTCTCCTGCCTCTGCTCACTTTGCTCAACATCAGTTCATACAGACCTTACCAGGTTTCTCTGAAGCTGTCCCTTGCATCATTTCTTCCGGTAAAATAATATTCCATTACATTCACATACCACAATTTGTTTAGTCATTCCCCAATAGTTTCCAGGACCATCACCTCTCAATTTCCAGTTCTTTGCTACTACAAAAAAGAACTGCTCTAGGTATTTTTGTACATAAGGGACCTTTTCCTGACCCAGGGGTAATATTATTCCTGGGTATATTAATGCATGGCTTAGTGAGCAACTCTGGGGCCATAGCTCCAAATTGCTTTCCAAAATGTTTGGACCAATTCACAACTCTACCAACAATGCATGAATATGTGGGGTTTTCCCAAAGCCCCTCCAACAATTTTCCTTTTCCTTTTTTTGGTCAACTTCGCCAATCTGAAGGGCCTGAGTAGAATCTGAGTTACTTTAATTTACATTTCTCTAATTCTTAGAGATTTGAAGCATATTTTCACGTTGATATCTTGGATTTCTTCTTTTGAAATCTTTTTGAAATTGTTTTGAATTGTTTTGGATTGAAAAATTTAAAAATAATTTTAAATTTCCTTGCTCCTTTGACCCTTTATCTGTTGGAGAATGATTCTCATTCTTAAAATTTTGAATGAGTTCCTGATACGTCTTCAATATGAGACCTTCATTAAAATTTGTTACAAATATTGTGCTCCCCCCACCCCCGGTTAGCTGTTTCCCTTATGATTTCAGCTGCATTGCTTTTGTTTGAGATGTGTCCTCTTGGATCAGAGAACAAAAGGATAACCTCTTACTGGCAAGAAGCAGAAAACAGAGTATTCTCCTGGATTCACAGCATGGTGAGCACCCAAAGTTTGGCTGCCCAGATCTTTCAGGCTAGCCTCCAGGGAGCCCCAGGCAGGAAGGCACCATCCCTCCCCAAAACTTGGGTAGAATCAATAAGCTTATTGTTCTGCAGCTTTTCCTGAGAAAGAACATGGAAACAACAAAGGAAGAAAGTGTGCCAGCTCTAATCTTTGTTCATATAATAACCATTGATAGAATAAATGATGCATCAATACACATTGATTGGAACACAGCTTATAAATTGCACAAACACTCAGTACCCCCACCCCCACTACAATGAGCTTAAGATCATTATCCCATACATAAATTTTTAAGAGAGGCTAAGGTATGGCCACAAAAATAGTCATATAGACACAGCTGAAATTAAAAAGACTCAATGACCAACTAGGCCAAAGGGCTTAAGGAATCGGTTGGGGCATAGAGGGAAAAAAAAAACAGAAAGGGCTTTTGGCAGAGTCATTAACTGACAACTCTTTGTGCCTAGAGTGGGTGGGAGGCACAAGATGTGCTGGAACTAGTGGCCTGAAATGAACCTTCAAATCAATCTTCTGAGACAGTTTCAGTTGACCCCCATGGGCAGAGAATCCAACAAAATGAAGTGGAAAGAATATCATAGCCATGGGATTTGCATTTGATCCCTAGTTCTGGCACTGACTGCATGACCTTGGACAGGTCCCTCAACCTCTGCTCCTCTGTCGCTTCATTCATAAAATGAGGAGATTGGACTAGACCCTTTGGCTTTAAATCTGTGGTCCAGGACCTTGCAGGGGGATTGGGGCAGGAAGGCGAGATGCGGTACATGAAGCTAAGATGGTCCAAGGAGGTTTCTATGACTCTAAAGGACTGTCAGGGCTTTGAGTCTTTAAATTTTGGCCTCCTGGGATAAAGTCCTTGTCATAGCTCTGGTTGGGGGGGGTGGAAGGGGTGGGGAGGAAATGGGTTTGGGTACAAAATTCTGAGTACCAGGGATGTGTGTGTGCCCACGTGCTCACGGAATTGTGATTTTTTTTTTTTTTTTGCATAGGGCAGAGGGGTCAAACTCTAGGCCCCCTGTCCAGAGTGCTATTGGAACTAAAGCCAAGTGTAATTGCAAAATGTTTAGTAAAATAAACACAACACAACACAACATAGAGAATGTTACTATGTGTGAGTTTTGTAAGTCAATATGCAACCATAGGAATCTATTTCTATTTGAGTTTGACACCACTGGTGTAGGGAGCTCCCAGATGAGGAAAGTCACTCTGCCTCTGCAGTTTATAGGCTTATAGAGTTGCCTGGGGGCACTCAGATACTTAGCAATGTGCATAGGGTCAGTCAGCCATATGTCTGAGGTCAGACTTGAACCCAAGTCTTACTGACTCGGAGGACAATTTTCTAACTACTATGCCTCATGGGCTCTCCTATGTTCCAGGAACAGACAGAACCAACCATGTTTCCATTAGCTCATCCTAGAAACATAAAAGTTGTTATCCCAATAACACTAACTGCCAAGCAAGCTCCCATTTCCTGAGCTAGGTTGAACTCTACTTTAAAGAGAGGGGTCCTGTGGCACAAATGAATATACAATCTTCCCCCAGTACACACACACACACACACACACACACACACACACACACACACACACACAACTACGCACAGCTGCTGTATCATAAATTCACAGAATACTAGCATTGAAAGGAGCACAGAACCACAGGTATAAATCTTGAAGGAACCTCAGGCTGCATCTGGTTCTGCTCCTTTATTTTTACAGATAAAGATACTGAGACCCAAAGAAGTCAAATGCCCAAGGTCACGCAGATAATCAGCAGCAGCAGAAGGGTTGGAGCCCATGCCTTCTCACCCTCTGTGCAGGACTCTTTGTTCTATGCCATGGTAGCATGTCATGTTCCAGATCGGATAGATATCAACACCTAATCCACATGACTGTAGTTTAGCAGAAGCCTTTCACAATACCATGTTTTAATGCAAGTCCCTTCTATGTGCCAGTCATTGCACTAATCCCTGGGGAAGCAAATGAAGGTGAAACCAGGCTCATCACCCTCAATGAGCTCACAGTGTAATGGGGCCAATGATATGCAAACAACTATGTCCAAGCAAGATATAAACAGCATATACCATTATGTGAACATCAAAATGATAGGGAAAGATTCTAGTCTGCATTTGGACAGTTTTTAAAAGCATGTTTAAATCATGGGACTAGTAGATGCTTATTAGAATGCAGCAAGTGATACTTGGATGAAAACTGAAAATTCTTGATGAGTGGGGAAAGGAAGAAGGAAAGTGGTGACTGCACAGAAATTTGTTTTTAATTATTTTTTAATATCATCGTTTCAATATATATTTCTTCTTCCATCCCCTGAGAGGAATTCTATGTAAAGAGAAAGACAGACAGAGAGAAAGCATAAAAATGAAGAGATGGGTAAAAATAGAAGTTTAACAACACTAACCAACACATCAACTGAGTGGCAGCAATCTTCCCAAAAGCCAGGCTCCGCCCTACAGTAAGGCCCACTGTATGGGGAGGCCTTCCATGTTGTACTTACCTGTCTTCATTGTGTGAAGGTCCTGCTTCATCAGTGAAGTTCCTTTCACTCCCTGATAATCGGGTTGGATTTATTCCCCACTGGTTTACATTCCTATTTCCTCTTACTTTTCCTGACAGTGATACTGACCCTGAAGAACAATCCCCAATCCCCAACTGGGAAGGAGCCTTCTACTCCCTTACTCCATTCACTTCAACTCTACCATCTAAACACCTCACTCTAGAGTTGTCTGCCCTCTTCATCGCACCCTCAGGAATTTTTGCTCCTTAATTAACACTTTTCCTTTATCTTCTATCTCTCCTTCTCTTGCTCCCTTAGTCTCCTGATACTTCTGGAACTTGGCTTCCCCTCACCCTCCACCATTAACCCTTTCTGCCCCAGGATGACACTGCCTCATTGGTAACCCTTTCTAGCACTGATGTACCTTCTTTCATATCCTCTGACTCATTGATCATGGGTGGAGAACTGAAAAATTCCTTGCTCTCCATTATCACTTTAAAATTCTACTACTGATGGAGGCAGCGAGGTGGCGCAGTGGATAGAGCACTGGCGCTGGATTCAGGAGGACCTGAGTTCAAATCCGACCTCAAACACTTGACACTTACTAGCTGTGTGACCCTGGGCAAGTCACTTAACCCTCACTGCCTGACCCTCCAAAAGTCTATGTGACCTAGTCAAGTGTCTTAACCTCTGTCTGCCTTAGTTTCCTCAACTATAAAATGGGCATAATAATAGTACCTACCTCACCGGGTTGTTGTGAGAATCAAATGAGATAATATATTACAGGGCTTTGTAAATGTTAAGATGCTATATAAATGCTAGTTATTTATTATTAATGTCATCACTCAAAAAATTCTCCTTCTTTGATGTTCTGTCTCTTTAAAATTGATCAACTAATCCTGATCCTGGTGGCCATTATGTTCAGCCCCTGGCTCACAGTCTCCCTTCTTCACCTCAACTTAAAAATGAATGTTGATGTTCTGTCAAATTCCAAAATACTCATATCCCCTAATATACTCTGTCATTTCACCTCAGCTACACATAGGAATACACATCCCCTTGATCCTTGATCTTGCCATCAACCTACTTCCACACTTCGGAGCTCTGAAGTTGTTGTGATCCTGCTTCTAGTCCTCTTCTTGTCTGATTGCTCCTTTCCGTCTCCTTGGCTGGATCTCCATTTGTGTCATATCTACAAGCTGTGGGGATTCCTCAAGACTCAGTGCTGTGCCCTTTTCTCTTTGCACTCTCTCAAGTGGTGACCTCACCAGCTCCCATTGGTTCAATTATCAGCTTTATGTCAATGACTCTTAGATCTATACCTATAGATTCTTAGTCTCTCTACTGAGCTCTAGTCCCACATTGCCAAATGCATATTGGATATTTCAGACTAGATGTTTTGTAGGCATCTCAAACTCACCATGTGCAAAATAGAAATCATTATCTCTCCCAAAAACCCAACCTTCTTCCAAACTACCCTATAATTGTTTTTTTGGTTGTTGTTTTGGGGGGGGGTTGCGGGGCAATGGGGTTTAAGTGACTTGCCTAGGGTCACACAGCTAGTAAGTGTCAAGTGTCTGAGGCCGAATTTGAACTCAGGTACTCCCGAATCCAGGGCCGGTGCTTTATCCACTGTGCCACCTAGCTGCCCTCCCTATTATTGTTTTTTAAATGTTTATGCTATTTTTAATTTATGAAATAAAACAAGCATTTCCACAACATAGTATAATAAAAAGATTGCACATGAAACTGCAAATCAATTATGTACAACTTGCTATTCCTTTTAAATGCATTAATAAAGTTAGCATGTCGATTTCTTTTTTTCCTGTTTCCTTCTCCATCCAAAGATAGTTACCATTAGACAAATATATGTATATGTATAGATGCGGTTATAGATAAAGACATAGACATAGACATAGATGTAAAATCATTCTAGACATACTTCTATTTATTAGCTCTTTCTCTGGATACAAATAGTGCCTTCCTTCATATGTCTTTTGTAGTTAATTTGAGTATTTATAATAGTCAAAATGACCTATTACTGTTGAAGATGCCATCATGCTTCCAATCATCCAGGTTTACATTCTCATATAAACCTCAGCTGAAGACTCTCATTCACCATCAGTTGCCAAATCTTGTTTCTACCTTCATAACATCTCTCATGTGTATCCCATCCACTGCATTTGTACATCCACTCTCCTATTACAGTTCTCCATTGCCTCTCACCTAGACTTTTGTGACTGCCTCCTAACTAGTCTTCGTTCCTTGATTATCTCTCACTGTAATCCATCCTCCACACATCTGTCAAAGTGAAGGTCTATGTCCCAAACTCCCACTCCCATGCATAACTTTCAATGACTCCCTAATACCTCCAGGATCAATTATAAAGTCTTCTGTTTGGTATTTAAGGTCCTTTACCACCTGGATCCTTCCTACATTTCTATTCTTCTAACACATGAACTCTAGAACCCTTCCATGAACTCTAGAGTCATGTCATACTGGCCTATCTGCTGTTCCTTACAATACTCTATCTGTCATCTCTGTGCCTTTTTATTGGCTGTCCCCTCTGGAATGCTCCCCTTCTTCACTTCTGCCTCCCAGCTGTCATGAATTCCTTCAAGATTTAGCTCAACCTTCTGCAGAAGGCTCACCAAGCTTCTAGTGCCTGCCCCTCAAGTTTGCTTTTAAAAGAAATGTATGTATGGGGGCAGCTAGGTGGCGCAGTGGATAAAGCACCAGCCCAGGAATTCAGGAGGACCTGAGTTCAAATATGACTTCAGACACTTGACATTTACTAGCTGTGTGACCCTGGGCAAGTCGCTTAACCCTCATTGTCCCACAAAAAAAAAAATTGTATGTCTTTATGTATGGGTATGTATGTGTATATCTTCTATATTCTTATATTAGGGCATCTTGTCTTTCCCATTAGAACAGAAATTCCTCAAAGGAGGCAGTCATTTTTACTCAGTCTTTGTATCCCAAATACTTAGCATGCTGCATGGCAGAGGGAAAGCATTTAAAAAATGCTTGCTGATTAATTATTCCACACCCATAGTCTTCCACCCCTAGAAAGAAGGTAGGGAACACACACACACACACACACCTTAACTGATTTTGAATCTCTGTGCTATGTGTTAATGACTCCTAATGTGGCCGTAAAACTGGATACATTTAAAAGGTAAGAAGGATGGGTGTTAACTTTACACCCCCTGACCCTCCCTGATAATTCTACCATGTACCCTGGAAGGAGACATGTTGACATTTACCTTTTCTTTCCCACATTACGATTTCTGAGAAATGCTACCTTTTAAGCCTTATATTCCCACACTGACCTGAACTGGTCCCCTTTTCATCTGATCTCCAAATCACCCCCCAGACTTTAGAATTACCTAATCAAGAAATCAATCCAAAAGAATTGATTAAATTAATAACACTTATTAATTACTATAATATTAATTTAATATTTAATAATAATCAATTTATTAAATTATGCCAGGCACTGTACTAAGAATATGAAAACAAAAATGAACCCATCCTTGTCTTTTGTCTGGGCTTATATTCTACAAGGGGTAACAATTTGTATGTATAAGTATAAATAAAACAAGTACATAATACATATACACATATATGTGAGTGTATATTACACACAAATACAAAGGTATTTGGGACAACTCAGGGCATCAGTAAAGGTCTTATGTAAAAAGTGACATTTGAATTGACTTTTGAAGGAAATTAAGGATTTTCTGAGTCAGAAATGAGGAAGGGGCACATTCCAGGCATGGGGAACAGCCTACACAAAGGCATGGTGATGGGAAATATAATGTCATGTATGAAGAACAGCAAGAAGGCCAATTCGTCTGGACTGAAAAGTGTATAAAAGGGTCAGTGAGTCAATAAACATTCACTAAGCATCTATTATGTGTCAGGAAGAGAATATAATAAAACCAGAAAGGATAGTTGGAGCCCGGTTGTGAAGACTTTTAAATGCCAGAGGATTTTGTATTGGATCCTAGATATAAAAGAGAGCCATTAGAGTTTTTCCTCTGGAATTCAAGCCCTTACCTCTCTTTCTCCAGGCCTTTAGACCCAGGTGGACTTTCTTACTACTTCTGTTGAGGCCAAGATCCTCCCTTCCTCATCTACTACCAGCCACCCCTCTTCCACCAACAGTCATCCTAGGGTCAGCAACTCTGCTCACTAATATTTATTAAAATATTTATTTAATATTTAATATTTATTAAAGTGATCCTCAACACCCCTCCTATAATATCAAGCTTACAACCTATCCTAACTATGAACATTTTGGAGCTGCCTCTAAAGTTACCTGGCCAATTCTAGATCAAAACCAAAATAAGTTTAGGAGCCCTGGGAAGCAGTTTCAGGGGATAGAGTCTTTTTTTTTTTTTTTAGTGAGGCAATTGGGGTTAAGTGACTTGCCCAGGGTCACACAGCTAGTAAGTGTTAAGTGTCTGAGGCTGGATTTGAACTCAGGTACTCCTGACTCCAGGGCCAATGCTCTATCCACTGCACCCCCTAGCTGCCCCCAGGGGATAGAGTCTTAATACACCTTTATTCACTTATACATTTCTGCCTGTGATTTGGCCTGTGATTTCAGAGGCATAGGGAACTTTTGGTGAGGAAACTCCCTGTGTAAATGAAAGTCAGCATCTTCTCTGCAATTTGTAGTCATAGAGAGGTATCTAGAGTATCAAAGGTTAAGTGACTTAACCAGTATGTTTCAAAGGCAAGACCTAAACCCAGGTTATCCTGGCTTTGAGGCCAACTATCCTTGCCAATAGCCAATAGCCATGTCAATGCTACTATAGTAGCAGAATAGATTCCCAAATATGTTTAGTTTCCTACTTAAGTAGACAGTTTTATGTGAATTAAGAGAAAGGAATTTGCAAACTATAGATTGATGAACTTGATTTCCATTCCTGGTGAAATTCTAGAATATATTATTAAAGGGATGGTTTGTGAATATCTAGAAAAAGGAAGTGGTGATTAAAAAGAGTTAGCCTGGCTTCATCAAGAACCAGTTATGCCTGACTAGCCTCGTTTTCTTTTTTGAGAGAGTCACTAGACTAGAAGATCAGGGAAATGGCCTCACTTTAGTTTACCTCACTTCTTGTGAAGTAATTGGAAACGTCTTTCATGCTATCCTTGTGCACAACATGGAGAAATGTTGATGGAAGGTAACACAGTCAAATGAATTTGGAACTGGTTGAATGGCTGGAATTTGGGAACAGTTGAATGACCCCCAAACCAAAAATCATTAATAATTTGATGTTAATGTGGAGGGAGGTCTCTTTTGGAGTACCTTAGGGATCTTTGTTTGACCCTAATGCTGTTTACATTTTTATCAATGACTTGGATAAACATAAATAAGGGATGCTTATCAGATTTAAAAAGGAAAAAGAGCTCAGGAAGAGGGGTAATATACTGAATGACAGCATCAAGATGCAAAAAGATCTCAATAGGCTAGAATTTGCCAACTATAGGTTTGTCAAATCTAATCAGGTCAAATTCAATAAAGATGATTATAAAGTCTTACAAAAATCAACTTCACAAATGCAAGCTGTAGACACATATCCAGATAACTATCTGGAAAAGATCTGGGAGTATTAGTAGATTGCAAACTCATTGTAAGTCAACAGTATAATATGGTGATCAAAAAAACTACCATAATCTTAGGTTACATGGAAACAGACATGACTTGAAAAAAATAAAGAAGTGATAATCTACTTAGCTCTGCCCTATTCAAACCACATTTTTTTTTAGTGAGGCAATGGGGGTTAAGTGACTTGCCCCGGGTCACACAGCTAGTAAGTGTTAAGTGTCTGAGGCCGAATTTGAACTCAGGTACTCCTGACTCCAGGGCTGGTGCTCTATCCACTGCGCCACCTAGCTGCCCCCAAACCATATCTTGAGTATGGTGTTCAGTTCAGGAGACCACACATTATGAATAATATTGATATACTAAAGAGCATCCATGAGAAGTAAGCCAAAATGAAGACCACCAAAAGAGCATGCCAGATGAATATTAGTTGAAGATGTCTAACTTGGAAAAAAGAATTCAAGTCAAGTCGAGCATTTATTGTGCTTGTGTGTCTTTCACAGATATTTTTCTAAGTCCTGGGGATTTTTTTTTTAAAGGCAAAAAAGGTGGAGGTGGGGAGGACACAGTTCTTTTTCTAGTATCTGAAAAACTATCATATGAAAGGAGGATGTTGTCTTCCCATTAAACTATAAGCTCCTTGAGGACAGAGAATGTTTTTGCCTTTCTTTGTATTCACAGCACTTAGCACAGTGCCCAGCACATAATAAGCACTTAATGAATACCTGTTAACTTTACATGATCCCAAAGAGCAGTACTGGGAACAAGGGAGAAAAGCTTCAAAAGTTCACATTTTGGCTTAGTATAAGGAAAAAATTTCTAATAATTAGAGCTATCCAGAAATGTCTGGAGGCAGTAGCTTCCCTATTAGTGAAGTTCTGGACTGGATAATCACTTTTGGATTATATTGTAAGGGGAAGGGTGGGGAGAAGAGTGGTTCTTAGTCAGATACAGCTACCTCTGAGTTCCCTTCCAATTCTGAGATGCTAAGATCCTCTCAAACTTTTGCTCATTCTTGTTTGGTGTCTTTGTGCTCTGGGCTCAAGTTACCTCTATTACCCTTCACACACAAGAAAGTGGATGTGGGCTTGGTATTCTCTGCCCAGCTAAAACAAACTGGCCCTTTGGGGGCGCTGTTCTGCAAAACAGCTTATCCCAGACTGTGCAAGTGGCAGGACAGAAGGAAAAGATTTGAGACTTTTGTGTCATTCTCAAAAACCCCGAGGGTAGAAGGGGCAGCTAGGTGGCGCAGTGGAAAGAGCACCAGCCCTGGAGTCAGGAGTACCTGAGTTCAAATCTGGCCTCAGACACTTAACACTTACTAGCTGTGTGACCCTGGGCAAGTCACTTAACCCCAACTGCCTCACTAAAACAAACAAACAAACAAAAAACCCAGAGGGTAGAAACTGTCAGAAGACCAGAAAGGGCAGATTTCTACCAAAGACAGGGTAAAAGGAAAGAAATCTGTGAAACAATGTTTCCAGCACTCTCTCCTTCTAGTTCCTCCATGAATCCAGACTTTTACGGCATTGATCTTTGCTCTTAAAAATAACTGATGTTTTGACAACCCTGAAAGACTCCTCTCCCTCATCAAAAGCTCTTCTATGCCAAGTAGTGGTTCATAAAAGCAGAAGAGCAGTAAATAACCAAGGCTTGGTAATGGAGAAGCACTTTAAGATTATTGTAAGTAATGTGGTCACCTGGGTGTGGTGGATTGTAGGAAGGAGGTAGGAGTAGGCATAGGAGAAAATGGCAGCCCAATTTGGAACTGAGAAGTGGAAATGTGTCCAATAGAAATGGTTCAGTATTAAAAGAGGAAAAATGTAGGGCAGCTAGGTGACTCAGAGGATAGATCACTGGCCATGGATTCAGGAGGACCTGAGTTCAAATCCAGCCTCAGACACTTGACACTAACTAGCTGTGTGACCCTGAGCAAGTCACTTAGCCCCAATTGCCTCACCAAAAAAAAAAAAAAAAAAAGAGGAAAAATGGAGAATACTGAAGATATGAAGTTTGGAGAGAAAGAAGTATTAAGAAACCAAGGAGAAGTAAGAATAGAAAATGAGAAACAGAGACACAGAGACAAAAAGAGTGACACAGAATCAGAGACAGAAAGATGAGAGAGATAGAGAGAGATGAACAGAGACAGAAAAAGAGAAAGACACAAAGAAAGATGAACATTACTATTGGAAACACAAGGAAATGAGGTTAATATAAGAGGACAGACCATGGGAGAAATATGTGATTTTGGTAACAAGAAAGGAAACGGGCGGGGGGAAACCAAAACACAAAAAAGAAACAAAAAGTCTCTCTGCTAATAAATGAAATGTGTTGAGTTACAAAAGTTTGTATGGAAATTGGTTGTATGGAAGTAAGTCAGAATGCATATTCTCATAGAAATGTAATAAATGCGGTGAAATAAATGTAATAACCAGGGGCTAGGTTCCCTATCTGTTCTACAAAAGCCTATTTAACTCATAGTGGATGTCTGCTATATCTTGGCTGAAATGGCCTTCTGTAGGTTGGCCTAGGAATTTAAGCACTATTAATAACTTTACTTCTATGCTAAGAAATATGTTCCAAGTTCCAACTTGGAAAGCCAGAAAGATATTGCCACCATCTTTACTTCCTAAGCATATAGTTGCAGTAAAAGGATGGTGCCTTTTACACTCAAAGACAATAATGATAATGCCTACCAAAGTGCAGGTTGAATAATTCATAAGTAGAGAGTGATTTGAATAGTGGTCATATAAGACTGGTAAAATCTGGGGAAAAAATGTAAAGGGCTAAGAGAAAGGGAGGGATGGAGGGAGGCGGGGGGAGAGAGAGAGAGAGAGAGAGAGAGAGGAGACAGAAGATAGAAAGGCAAGACAGAACCAGATAAGACAGACAAGAG
Source organism: Dromiciops gliroides (assembly GCF_019393635.1). NCBI lineage: Eukaryota > Metazoa > Chordata > Mammalia > Microbiotheria > Microbiotheriidae > Dromiciops > Dromiciops gliroides. The sequence continues at coordinate 434,845,049 of NC_057861.1, read as the reverse complement.
AGGCATATACATATTTAGATCTAAATATAGATATACATATACATATATATGCATATATATTCATACACGTATGTATGTATAACTGAAACAAAGAAAAAGTAACCTGGTGGGTTCTAGAAGAACCAGAGCTGGAAGGCACCTAAGAGGGCAGCTAGGTGGCGCCAAGCATAGAGTGCCTGGACTGAAGTCTGGAAGATTCATTTCCCTGAGTTCCAATCTGGCCTGAGACACTTACTGGATTTGTGACCTTGGGCAAGTCACTTCACCCTGTTTGCCTCAGTTTCCTCATCTGTAAAATGAGCTGGAGAAGGAAATGGCAAACCACTTAAGTATCTTTTTTTTTATGGGGCAATAAGGGTGAAGTGACTTGTCCAAGGTCACACAGCTAGTAAGTGTCAAGTGTATGAGTCTGGATTTGAACTCAGGTTCTCCTGAATCCAGGGTCAGTGCTTTATCTACTGCACCCCGAATCTGCTCCTCACTCCAGTATCTTTGCCAAGAAAATCCTAAATGAGGTCACAAAGAATCAGACACAACTGAGACAACTGACAACAACAATCCAAAACCAGCATGTTATAAAAGAGAAAACTGAAAACCACAAAGGTTGAACACTTTGTCCCACAGTTAATAGGTACAGAAAAGAGATTCAAACCCAGGTTCTCTCTCTCCAATTCCAGACTCTTTCTGCCATGTTTATTTGAATAGTAGACTCTCAGAATTTCAGAGTCAAGAAATAAAGGAAGCATACGCCAGGAAACAAAGTTGACATTCTGGCTTAAAAGATCCAAGTCTGAGAAATCTTCATGTGCCAGGATTGCAGGGAGGACAATTTTTTAAGCTGTGTTGATTTGTGTGACGCCAGCCATAATTCAATTATTCCAAAACCAATAAATGTATCCATTTCTCTTGGAGTCACATCCCTTACTCTAAAAGTTTGAGAATCTTAAAAAAAGTTTGATGCAAATAATGACATTTCACCCAAACTTCACAGGTTTCCCACTCTCTGCGACCCACCCACGTGTCACTGACTGTGGGATTGTGTCTCCTGGCCAACTTCCTACATATCCCTTGCATCTTAGCACATGGAAAGCAGGATGCTGCTTGTACAAAACACCCGAGGAGGCAGTTGGCAACATTACAAAGCTTCGTGAACTTCTTAAAGCCAACAAGACAGAACAGAATAGGCTAGAGGGTACAGCCAAAAACCTGTTATTTCTTCACCTCTTCCAGAATCCCACAAGAAAAAGTCAATCAAAGAAGCTAAATTATACAAGCAAGAGGGGAGGGAGGTTTATGTCAGTGGGATTCTTGCCTCTACGTTGGTACGGTGGGTTACCATGGGGTTTCTTTCCAAAAAGAGACAGAAGATCAAGCAAGTAGTTGACTGGCTATAGGATTGTATAGGTCGGTAAATTGCCTGTGTTTTGCACATGAGGAATTCACTGGCCTTGACCAGGGAATTTAGTGTAGCAAGAAAAGAATAGGACTCCAAAGTTGGAAGAGATGGGGTAGAATTTCAGCTCTGGTGGATGATCTTGGGTAAATCCTTCAGTCTCTCCTATCTTCACTTTACTCATCTATAAAGTGGGAGTAATACTCAAACTGTCTACTTCACAGGGCTGTTGTGAAGATCAAAAGACAGAATGTAATTTAGTAGGTAAAGCACTTTGTAAACCTTAAAGTGAAAGTTAAACTTTTGTTATTGTAATAGGGGTGATCAGTGGAATCCTAGATTGATTGAATTGATATTAGGTGGGACTTTGAGGCCCTAGTTGACTTCTTTTGCCTTTCCATTTTCATTTAGGAACACAGATCAGTCAGTGACTAGTGATTCCTAGAGATGAATGTTTCTAGCCTGAGTGCTTACTTGATGGGTCAATAGTGCCTAAGTTAGGGGTTTGAACTTTAGAAAAAAAAAATCAGGAGTTCCCCAATCACCTTCAGCATTAGGTAGAATTATCTTAAAGTTCCTAACACAATGTTGATAGGTACCTCATAAATACTAAGCAGTGATTGTTAATAGAGGCAGCTAGATGTTGCAGTAGAGAGAGAACTGGGCCTGAAGTGAGGAAATCCTGAGTTCAAATCCCACCTCAGACACTTACTAGCTGTGTGATCCTGGGCAAGTCACTTAAACTTTGTCTACCTCAGTTTCTTCAGCTGCAAAATAAGGATGATAATCACATCTACCTCCCAGGGTTGTTCTGAGAGTAAAATTATATATTTGGAAAGGGCTTAACACAATGCCTAGCACATAGTAGTGTCTTAATAGATACTTTTCTCCTTTCTCCCTTCCTAAGAATTGCTATGGCCTAAAAATTCAATCATTTTTCCTCTGACCACATTTATTATGTAGAGAAAATTACATTGTTATTCATGAATCTCCAGTAAACAGTCAATTATCCACACTTGGATCACGCATTCTTTGTGAATGATCAGCTTCAGATTTTTAATCCCAGGTCATCCTTTGCCTACTGATCAGTGTATATTTCTTTGTCATCATGTAGCACATTCTCTGAGAATGCAAGTTAAATTTTGCAGCACACTTAATATTACATTTAATATCAATACACACACACACACACACACACACGCAAGAAATGTTTGTTGTTTTGAAACTTTTTTGAAGTATTCATCATGACACCAAATAGAAATGCTTCTGGATTCATTGGTGTTTAGGAATACCCGTGCCTCTATTCCCTTCCATTAGAGCAAATAATGAAGACTTCGCTATATTTTTATCAGCCACCATCAACATTCTTGCTAAATGAAATTCATGGCAATATTACACTCAGGTCTATCCTGACTCTGGGAAAGTGTTTGTTAGAGCTCAAGGAACTTTAGGGATCTCCTAGTCCAATCCCCTCCATTTTACAGGTAAGAATTGAGACCAAGAAGAGTTAAATGACTTTCCCAAGGTCACAACATGAGTCAAGATCCCACTATTCACAGCACATCTCCCCACTCCAGCTCTTTCTGTTACATCTTGCTGTCACTCAGGAGGGAGCAAGACAAGAGAGCTGGAAGGCCTTGTCTAATTTTGTGTTATCGTGAACGTTTCCCCCTTGTTGTGGGGGACACCTTCTATATTCCTTCTGGATGTTAGGAAAATACTATTCATGAAGCCCTCCAAGATACTGAACTTAATGATTACCCCCTTCCCCAAATCAAGATTTATCATCTTGGTCCATATTGGACCCCTGATACCCACCGGAAGAAAGACAGAAGCAGAGGAAACAATGGATATGGAGAGCCAGAAAACTATCAAGGGGACAACATTGGGGACTTGGCCTAGAATACACTAAAACTTTTTCCACCAGAAAGGGTTACATGAGAAGAAACTTGATAAGTGTGCTTTAAAGTACATGCCAAGTTTGAAGCAAGTCCTATGTTTTGTGGAGTGACTGCAGCCCCACCCCCTGGGTACTTTCCTTTCTTAACAAGGTCCTCTACCAGTCCTCTCATTTCCAAATAGACCCCAGGGAATGCCAACTCCCCACACTCTTATGGTGGGGCTGGGCAGGTCTTGGGCCTGTGGTTTGGAACATCTGGCCCCCCTAGTATCTATCCTCTCCTTGCAGCCCCTGGCCACTTTTCAAGCTTTCCCCCTTCCCCTTCCCAAGAAGCTGCCATCGGGCTGTGATGGATGCGTTTCTGGAGATTCAGCTTGACTTGTTTGTTCACATTCTCCAGCTGTTCAGAGCCTGCAGTGTGCGCTAATGGTTGCTACATTTGATCATTCCCTCCTCGCCCCTAAACTTCCTGGCAGAGCTCTGGTGAAACAGAGAATGTGACTGGAACCAAGAATTTCAGCAAGGTTTGGAAGGGAGATGCTTCTCATGTTGTGCAATAGGCTTAGGGCAAAGACAGGCAGCTAGAATAACTATTCGGTTATTTATTCGTTCCTTCTTTCGACAGATAGATATTGAGGCCCAAGGAAGACCAGGTAAGAGGGCAGCTAGGCTAGCAAGACCCCTTCAGACATGCCCCACTGTTTCTCGTACACACTCCTCCATATTTCCCATCTCCATGCCTATGTGCTGGATGAACTTCGTGCCTGAAATGAACTTCCTCCTCACCTCCACTTCCTAGCCTCTCCTAGTTTCCTTCAAGATTCAGCTATGAGGCCTTTCCTCATCCCCCTTCCCCAAATTGCTATACTCTTATAATAATAACAATAACTTGTATATGTTTTGCATACACCTAGATGTGTATATATTATCAGTCATGATAGAATGTAAGCTCTTTGAAGATAGAGACTATTGAACTTTTGTCCTTACACCCCTAAAACCTGGTATGTAGTAGGTGTTTAATAAATGCTTGCCAATTGATTGTTTGATGGCAGATTAGTAGGGTACCTTTGTATGTGAATGACAGAGAGAAAAATACTTCACTCTGCTCATTGCTCATAAAAAGCTAGTATAGCACTTGTCCTTGTCCAGGTAGATATAGAAAACGTTAATTTAATGTTGTTTTTTAGCCATGTCTGGCTCTATATGACCCCCACAGACTTTGTCCATGGCAGGGTAGGTGGGGGGAGGATTTGGCAAAGATACCAGAGTAGTTTGCTGTTTCCCAACCTTGTCAGGTTGTCTTCCATGAACGTGTATGTGCACAAGCCTAAAATGCACTGACTCTTCACCTCTGTTTAAGACTCCCTGTCTTCTGTTGAGGTTTGATTCTGGGGCCAACTCCTTCAAGTAGCCTCCCCTGTTCCTCCAACTTGTCAGTGCACTTCTCCCCTCTTCAAATTACCTTGTATTTTCTTATTTTTGCAGATGTTGGTTCTCCCCAGGAGGTCAGCTCCCAGAAGACCATTGGTTTGAATCATCTCCTAGCATATGTATTCATGACAGATGCTGAAGAACCATTGAACTTAACCGAATTAACTTCAAATTCCTTAATTTCTCTTGGCTTTGATTTTTCCATCTGTAAAATAGAGAAGATTAATGTTTGTACTACCTACCTCACACCTCACAAGACTTATGAGTATCAAATGAGATTATGTGTGTCTATGCCTATATACATACATAAACACAGATTTGCGTATACGTATGCATATGTATATATGATCCACATGTGTGTATATATGCATATTTGTGTACATATGTAGGTATATATATTTATAGAATAAGAGTTAGTATTGGACTTGAAATCGGGAAGATTTGAACTCAAATCTTTCCGCAGACACTCACTAGCTATGTCACCTTACACAAATCAAGTAAGCAAATGTTTAGGCAAATTAACTTCTCTATGTCTCAGTTACCTCAATCGTAAAATGTGGATAATAATAACAGCTACCTTAAAGGGTTGTTGTGACTATTAAAATAATATATGTTAAGCACTTTGCAAACCTTAAGGCACTATAGAAATGTTAGCTGTTATTATGTCACATATATGCGATGTACATGTAGATCATATATACAATTGATCAGAAAAGATCACGTATACGTGTAAAGTACCATGCAAACAATAAAGTAGTATCTGGCCATGAGTAATTACTACAAACTCCTCTTTGCCTAGTGTCCATAATGCTTGTTGCTATCCCACAGTTTTCAACAATGAGATCAAATTCTTTGTTCAAGTTGAACTGGATGCAGTTTCTAAGATTTCCTGTCAATCCAGAATCCAGTAAGGCCTTCTGGGCTACTGTTCTTAATTAGATGTGGAAATTAGAACCAAACCTGGAGTCAAAGGATTAGGGGGCAAGTCCAAACTCCAACTCGCACTAGCATTGTGATGGTGAGCTAGTCTCCTCTGCAAATGAGAATAATGATGCTAACATTACCTGCCTCCTAGCAAAGGGAAGATTGGATGGGGGGAGGGAGTGGGAAGAATTTCTTGTTCTTCTTGTTGTTACTGTCTTTGCTTAAATCCACTCAGCAAATACATGACAAATCAGGAGTTTCTTGGCTCCTAATTGGGTGGGCTCAGCTCCATCCACACCTATGGAACTTTTGTCCTATTATAGATATCCAGGTGCATATCAAGCTTACTTTGGCCACAAGGAAGAAAAATGCTGGATTTTCCTAATTGTTGTCAATTATGGGTTGCAACTTAATCATTAGAGAGACTCAAAGAAAATTTAGCACAGGTAATTGGAGGCCTACAAGGCATATGGCTTGGGCCATATGTAACTGCAGTTTACATACCTAGATGATTGCTGCTCAGGCATTTCAGTGCTTCCAAACACAGCAGGAATGTGATTCTTCAAGTCCCTTTCTAGTTGGAGACTTCACATAGCCAGAAAGTCTTTGTTTTCATACCTCCTGCTTCTTGTTGCCTCCTGTCTCCCTGACAGAACATCCAAGCTAGTAGTGGTGTAGGGTGGGTCACATTCTCCATCTTCTGGGTTCTACCTGAATGATGTTGAAGGCCTTGTAGAGTCTGCCATTCAATAGGCAATCCTCGCCCAATTTAACCTGCATTGGTTGAGTTGTTTCTCAAATCAGTAATGATCAAAGGATCACTGGCTTCCAAAAACCTGGAGATTAAAAGCAGCAAGTTAAGCTTGATAAGCAGGGGAAGAAGAGATGAAGAGTGAGGCTAACACAGGCACTCAATAAAGGCTTATTGAATTGATCCACAGAGGTCAGATAGTTCTGGATGGCAAAAATAGGGTTTCTCAAAAGGTACTCCTCTACACACATACACATACAAATACCACCACCACCACCACCAATAACAACAAAATCTCCTCTATCAGCCTTCTATAGGTAGCTTTAGGTTAAAGCATCATGGATCATAGACTCTCAGATATAGAGCCAGAAAACACCTCAAGAACTATATAATCCAACTCCCTCATTCAATCTGAGCCTTAGAGAGGGAAAGTGACTTATCCTGGGTCACAGAGGAAATTAGGGTCAAGTCAGATTTTGAACCCTGGCTTCCTGTTCCAGAGCTAAAGCTCTTCCCACTGTGCCATATAGAATCATGTTCCCATAAAGGTCCTGTTCCAATACTCCATAGGATAACTGATCTATGATTTTATCTCATAATACTGAGTAGCACGTGTCCTGCCTCCAAGCAGCTTACAATCCAATAGAGAAGACATAACTATGGAAATAACCTGAAAACAGCACAAAACAGTGCTCCATCACGATGGTGCCTCATATTCACCAAGTACTTGATGATATAAGTCTGACATTATTTAGTTCAGACTGTAGGGCAATGTTGGAGGAGCACTAAGGAGGGGGAAAATAACCATGAAGGCCTTCAGAGAAGAGCAGAGGTGACAATAGCCCTGAATAGGCTGCTAATATTGGGTGACAGGCAAAGAATGAATCATAGGCCGATTTGCAGAACTGGCAAAGCTCCAAAGGCTTTCCATGAAGCCTGAAGCACCCACAATCAAAGTTGAAAGCCACCCCTGTGCCCTGAATTCTCCTACCTGGTCAACCTATTTCCTAGTGATCCACTGCTCAACAAAGAAATTTTTTACAAAAGAAACCTACAAGTCTACTATGACCTTTCTATTATTTGCAAATTATCCAGTAAATAGCACACAGGAAGCACCAACCCAGGAGCCAGACTAGAGGTTCAGAAAGCAGTGGCAGGATTTGCTTTGTGCATAACCACATGGGAACAAGAGAAGGAAACAAGTATTTATTACGTTCTTACTATGTGCCAGGGACAGCACAAAGTGCTTTGCAGATGTCATCTCATTTGATCCTTGCATCCCAGAGAGGTACACGTTATTATCATTATTCCCATTTTACAGATGAGAAGATGACAGAGATAGCAGTTAAGTGACTTACCCAGGGTCACATAGCTAGTAAGTGTCTTAATCTGAAATTGAACTCAGTGCTCTGTCTGCCATGTCACCTATCTGCCATGGGTCAGGAGATATGGATTCTAGTCCTACTGGACTATGAATTAGATAAGGACAGGGGCCACATATCTTCTAAACTTTGGGTCTTCCCCCCAGTGTTGAAATGATTTCTGCCATAGACTAGCAAAGTCATTTCATCTCCCAAGGACTCAGTTTCCTCCTCTTAAGATGAGATTAGAATACATGAGCTCTATTGTCCCATTGAGCTCTAGATTCTGTGCTAGCATCATATATGTGGCATGTGGCATATGTGAAGAGCTCTATGGCTATGATGTGGTTGAGAACAGTCTCCCTTTTTAACTCCCACTTCTGACTTCCCTGACTTCCTTCAATTCCCTGCTAAAATACTACCTTCTATAAGATATCTTTCCTGACCCACCTTACTGCTAATGCCTTCTCTCTCTTGATTATCTCCAGTTTATCATATATATATATATATATATATATATATATATATATATATATGGGGGCAGCTAGGTGGTGCAGTGGATAGAGCACTGGCCCTGGATTCAGGAGTACCTGAGTTCAAATCCGGCCTCAGACACTTGACACTTACTAGCTGTGTGACCCTGGGCAAGTCACTTAACCCCCATAGCCCCACCAAAAAAAAAAAAGAAAAAAGAAATTAAAATTATGGGGCAGCTAGGTGTCACAGTGGATAGAGCACTGGCCTTGGAGTCAGGAGGAACTGAGTTCAAATCCAGCCTCAGACACTTAACACTTACTAGCTGTGTGACCCTGGGCAAGTCACTTAACCCCAATTGCCTCACTAAAATATATATATATAGTTTGTATGTAGCTGTTTACATATAGATGATGAGGTTTTTTCTCTTTTTGGGGGGGGGCGGGTATGAGGCAATGAGGGTTAAGTAACTTGCCCAGGGTCACACAGCTGGTAAGTGTCAAGTGTCTGAGTCCAGATTTGAACTCAGATCCTCCTGAATCCAGGACCAGTAATTTATCCACTGCACCACCTAACTGACCCCAGATGATGAGTTTCTTGAGAGTAGGGACTGGGTATTTTTGGTTTGGGGGAGGGAGTGTGTGTCCTTCTTTGTCATCCCAGCACTTATCATAGTGCTTGGTATTGGGTCGGCACTTAATAAATGCCTACTGACTTGACTTGACTTGAAGACTTCCATAAATGGGGAACTTACATATGTCATTCCTCTTTTGGATAGCTCTGATGGTTAGGCAGCTAGGTGGCACCATAGTGTACAGAGCACCAGGCCTAGAGTCAGGAAGACTCATCTTCCTGAGTTCAAATCTGGCCTCAGATATTTCCTAGCTGTGTGACCTTGGGCAAGTCACTTCACCCTGTTTGCCTCCATTTCCTCATCTGTAAAATGAGCTGGAAAGGGAAATGGCAAACCAGAGCGGTTTTCTTGGCATCTTTGCCAAGAAAATCCCAAATGAGGTCATGAAGAGTTAGACATGACTGTAAACAACTGAACTACAATGAAACAGTCAGGTAGTTTTCCTTTACATCTGACTCTGTAATTTCCACCCATTCCTCCTTGATATATCCTTTGAGGCCAAACAGAAGAAGTCTGATCCCTCTTCCAAAAGATAACCCTTCAAAGACTTGAAGACAGCAATCATATACCCCTAAGTCTTCTCTCCATCTTAAATATCCCTACGTCCTTCAACTGATCTTAAGTCTCCAGCCACAAATTAAAGAGTAGTCACAGATTTTCTGGGTGTACCAAGTGAGGAAAATCACCGAGTCCTACTTCAGTCTTTGCAGCCTTCAGGGGCTATACCCTGAAGGTAATCGTGCCTCCACAAAAGATTATAGGATATTTCAAGCATTGTCCAGGGCTGCCGTCTTCTGCTCCAAAGCAATCGTTTGTGTACATTTTTAAGATTCTCATCAAGCCAAATCAAAGACAGGCTCTTAACATAAACCAAGACTAAATTAAATCTTCACATGCTCATAGAGGAAAAGCAGGAATCCTTGCTAAGATTTCCAGTCTGAGAAAATGGCTTTATTTGACTTGTCTTCTAAACAATGCTTATTACCCTGAAAAGAACCCACCAATTAGCCTTCAAAACAAGTATAATTATCACTGGAAGACTCAGGCGATCCAGATGGAAAGTACTAATCTCTATGTACACCTTTCCACCTCTACTCCCAATGGAAAAGGAAGTGGATGAATAGATATAATGACTAGCAAGTGAGGAGACCCTCAGAAACAGGCCTGATTCTCAGCAGCAACTTTTCCAAAGTTACAAAATGTTGCCTCTTGAGACTGGCTAGCATAGTAAGAGGTCAAAACGTGGAATACATTTTAAAGAAACAGAGCACCATATGCTGGTGATCTGCTTCTGCTTTGCCCATTCCCAAGCCCTACAACTGGGTAGAAAAAATTAAATGTATGAATATCTATGCCTCAGTGCCCCCCCCAATATCTACTCATCTGTGGTGGCAATGAACTGGAAACTAAGGGGATGCCCATCAATGAAGGAATGGTTGAACAAGTTGTGATATAGAAATGTAATGGAAAAGTATTGTGCTGTAAGAAATAAATAGACAATTTCAGGGAAACGTGGGAAGACATATGTGGACTGAGTTAGGGTAAAGTGAATAGAACCAGGGGAACAAATTTATTCAATAATATGAACAATTTTGAAAGACTTAAGAAGTCTGAGCAATGTGATGATCAATCATGATTCCAGAGGACCGGTGAGGAAGAATCCTACCAACATCGTGAGGGAGGTGATGGACAATATGCAGAACAAGACGCTTTTTTGGATGTGGCCAGTAACAGAATTTTCTTTGTGTTTATTTGATATAAGGGTTTTGCTTTGCTTTGCTTAGTTTTTCCAAAGGGTAGGGGAAGTGAGAGGGAGAAAAAACAAATGCTTGACAATTGAAAAAAATTTTGAATAAAAAGGGGAAAATTTTTCTTTTTCTTTACTTTTTTTTTTAGTGAGGCAGTTAGGGTTAAGTGACTTGCCCAGGGTCACACAGCTAGTAAGTGTTAAGTGTCTGAGACCGGATTTGAACTCAGGTACTCCTGACTCCAGGGCCGGTGCTCTATCCACTACGCCACAAAATTTTCTTAAAATGCATGCAGTGGGGGCAGCTAGATGGCACAGTGGATAGAACACCGGCCCTGGAGTCAGGAGTACCTGAGTTCAAATCCGGCCTCAGACACTTAACACTTACTAGCTGTGTAACCCTGGGCAAGTCACTTAACCCCAACTGCCTCACTAAAAAAAAAAAAAAAAAAATGCATGCAGTGATAGGATATGGATAGCACATGTTTGCAGATACCAAGTGGAGAGGATAAGTTACACAGTAATATTTTAAAGGAAATATGTACCGTGCACCTACAATGACCGCAGTCTCCAAGGCCTGTTTTTGTTGGTGCAGTTTACGGTGGGTCCAGATCACTCAGGCTTTGGCCTCAGACACTTTTTTTTTTTTTCTAGATGATGTCTCAGTCTCTACAAATCCATCCTGAAGAGCGGAAATTGTGTCACATAACCCTGTCCTGCATTGGGCTATGGAAACCTGAGACTCACTTATATCATTTTTCAAGATACTAAAAAAAGAAAACGGTATATGCAGAGAAGCTTTGTAAATGGAAAATATTGCATATAGGGAGTTTGCAGCAAGCCAGGATATTTCAAACCAGGAAGCAGAAGGAGTAAGAACAATCTAAGTGATTTTTAACTACATTTTGCCAAATCCAAAATGACTGCAACTATAAACAGAACTCCTTTTCCAACTTTCTCATTATGTGTGTCTATATGTGTGTGTGTGTGTATGTGTATATATATATATACACACATATATTTTTAAAATTAGATTGGGTACAGTTTGGTAGGATGCCTTTGTAACAGTTTGTTCTTCAGGATAACCAGACACAGTAGAGCGCATAAGCCAAGAAATCTCAGCTTTAGAAAGGGGTGTGATTTGACTTCATGATTTCTAAGGACCTTTCTAGCTCTAAATTCAATGACTGGTCAATCAACAAGTATTTTCAGAGCACCTATTATGTGCCAACTACTGTTAGGTATACAAACACAAACGTGAGACAGACCCTCTCCTTCAAGGAGCTTAGACTTCACTGACAAGATACAACATGATCGGTAATAAGTAAATATAAGATACATGCAAAATGAATTAAAAGTGATGGTACAGGAATAGTAGCAACTAAGGCTTGAATTTCATTTCATTGAATAACCATTCTTTTTCTCCTGAAGAATTATATTCATTTTTGCTGGTTAGGTGATTCTTGATTGAAATCCTAGCTCCTTTGCCCTCTAGAATATCTTATTCCAACTCCCTTAATTCTTTAATGTGGAAGCCATTAAATCCTGTGTTATCTTGACTGTGGCTCCATGATATTTGAATTTTTTTTCTTTCTTGCAATATTTTCTCCTTAACCTAGAAACTCTGGAATTAGGCTACAATATTCCTGGGAACTTTCATCTTGGAATCTCAGGAGGCAATTGATGGATTCTTTCCATTTTCATTTTATCCTCTGGTTCTCTAGAATATCAAGGCAATTTTCCTTGACAATTTCTTGAAAGAATATATCTAGACTTTTAAAAAAAATTATAGATTTCATACCTCAAGTCTTAAATTATCTCTCTTTGAACTTTTTTCTAGGTTAGTTGTTTTTCTAATGAGGTATTTCACATTTTTCTTCTATGTTTCATTCTTTTGATTTTTTTATTGTTTCTTAATATCTCATAGGGTTATTAGTTTCCATTTGCCCAATTCTAATTTTTAAGAAATTATTTTCTTCAGTGAGCTTTTGTACCTCCTTTTCCACTTAGGCAAGTCTACTTTTTAAGGATTTTTTTCCCAGTAAATTTTTGTACATTTTTTTCCATTTGACTAATTCTGCTTTTTATGGTATTATTTTTTCAGTATTTTTGTTCCTCCTTTACCAAGTTGTTCATTTTTTTTCCTGATTTTCATGCATCGCTCTCATTTATTTATTTATTTATTTGTTTGTTTGTTTGTTTGTTTATTTTAGTGAGGCAATTGGGGTTAAGTGACTTGCCTAGGGTCACACAGCTAGTAAGTGTTGTGTCTGAGGCTGGATTTGAACTCAGGTACTCCTGACTCCAGGGCCAGTGCTCTATCTGCTGCGCCACCCAGCTGCCCCACTCTCATTTATTTTCCCAATTTTTCTTCTATCTCTCTTATTTGGGTTTTAAAATTCTTTTGGAGGTCAGCTAGGTGGCGCAGCGGATAGAGCACTGGCCCTGGAGTCAGGAGTACCTGAGTTCTAATCTGGCCTCAGACACTTGACACTAGCTGTGTGACCTTGAGCAAGTCACTTAATCCCCATTGCCTTGCCAAAAAAAAAAAACTTTTTGGATTTCTTCCAGGAATTTTAAATTTTTTTTTTTTTTTGCCTGAGACCAATTAACATTTTTCTTTTAGGCTTTGCATATAGCTGTTTGGACTCTGTTGCCTACTTCTGAGTTTGTGTATTGATCTTTCCTGTCACCAAAGTAACTTTCTAGGGTTAGCTTCTTCTTTTTTTTTTTTTAGTGAGGCAATTAGGGTTAAGTGACTTGCCCAGGTTCACACAGCTAGTAAGTGTTAAGTGTCTGAGGCCGGATTTGAACTCAGGTACTCCTGACTCCAGAGCCAGTGCTCTATCCACTGCTCTATCTAGCTGCCCCAGCTTCTTTTTTTGTTATTGTTGTTTGCTCATTTTTCTGGTAGGTTTCAAAGTTGAGCTCTGCTCCCTGGGTGGAAGGAGTATTGTCCCAAGCTTCATTATTTTTATGCTGCTATTTTCAGAGCTAGTTCTAGGGATCCATAAATTTCTGTTATTCCAAGATGTTATGATCTAAGGAGGAGTATGGTCACTGATCTCCTGACCTGTTCTCTCTTTTGTGAGTAACCACAAGGATTCTTTTTTTGCCCTGGAACTGTGACTCAGAACCACATAGGGACAATGCAGCTGAGTTTTATACTCAGAGACAACAAAGTGTCCCCTGCAATCTCTTTCTGACCTGCTGTTCAAACTTCTTAATGTCTGTGGGCTGAGAGCTCTGGAAGTCCACCACTGCTTATTCAGTTGCCCCCAAGGCCTACTGCTGAATTGCCCAGCCCAGCCATTGCTGGATTGTTCTTCACTCCCATCCATTGAGACAGACCTTTCTGGCCAACCTTCTAAGTTGCCTTGGGCTGGAAAATTGTTTCACCCTGTCCTTTTGTTGTTTCTGCCACTACAGAATTCATTTTGAGTCATTATTTTAAAGTTGTTTGGAAGGTAAACTGGGAGAACTCAGGCAAGTCTCTGCCTTTACTCCACCATCTTGGCTCTGCCCTGATCTATTAGTAAGAGAATCAGGAAAGTTTTCTTGAAGAAAGTAGCATTTAGGGGCAGCTAGGTGGTGCAGTGGATAGAGCACCAGCCCTGGAATCAGGAGGACCTGAGTTCAAATCTGGCCTCAGACACTTGACACTAGCTGTGTGACCCTGGGCAAGTCATTTAACCCCAATTGCTTCATCAAAAAAAAAAAAGTAGCATTTAAGCAGATTATATCAGTAAAAATGCAAATTACTTACATTGATTAAAAACCACCTAGGCTGCTTAGAATTGTAAATAGAACAATTGAGCGGTTTAGGAGTCAGGAAGACCTGAGTTCCAGTCCTGCCTAATGTTATCTGTATGAGTTTAGGAAAGTCACTTAATTTTTTAGGATTTATGATTGGCTGAGAATTGAGTTGGGGGGTGGGGGGTCTCAAACTTGGAGTTCCCCAGACTGAAGAAAAATCACAAATTCTTCTAGCAGAGAAAAACTGTTGTGTTTACATAAAGCTATTAACAAAAATGATAGCCTGAGTCAGGGCTCTTAGTGGAAATAGCCCCAGCATTATGGTCAGAGGGCCTGAGTTAAAATCCCACCTCTGACATTCACTACTTAAACTCCTTCAGGACTCAGTTTCCTCATCTGTAAAGTGAGAGGACTAGACCAAATGATTTCTGGGATCTCTTACAGGTATAGCTCTAAACCCCTTATGAAGATATTCAAAGATAAAACTCCATTTGAAATACTCCATAGGATGATAAATATTCGTCCCACAATCCTCTGTCCTATGGACAACATTCTCTTTGAAAAACACTCACATGCCCACCTCAAAGTAAATCTAAGGCCTTAGAGCCTAAAAAATGTGAGTTTCTGCATGGCCTTGTTAGAATTACACTGGGGTGGGGGTGGGGGGGTGGCGAGGGGGTGCAGCTAGGTTACACAGTGGATAAAGTACAAGCCCTGGATTCAGGAGGACCTGAGTTCAAATCCGGCCTCAGACACTTGACACTTACTAGCTGTGTGACCTTGGGCAAGTCACTTAACCCTCATTGCCCCACCAAAAAATAAATAAATAAAAATAATTACACCAGGACACCCAGATCTGTAACTTATTCAGAAAGTCAGGACACAGAAAGAACATTCCACATTGGTCAAACTCAGAAAGGAGTAAAATGAGCCAGGGAATCAGCTAAGCAATTTAAACAAGGAAAGAGAAGGTTGCCACATGGCTCTCATAATGCTCAGTCTTTGCATCTCAATGCATGATGGTGTAACATGGCAGGGAATTTGGATATTCCTTACTAAATCTTCCACCTTAGAACAACAGGATGTCAGAGCAGCTCAGAGGCCATCACACCCAACTTCCTCATTTTTCAGACAAAGAAACTGAGGCCCAGATGGGAGGAAATAACTTGCCTGAGATCACACAGCTAGTAAGCAGTAGAACTGGAGTTCAAGCCCAGCACCTCTGGGCCCTTGAGCCTGCACTGGGGAGAGGGCCAGGGATGGGGAAAGTTGACCCCCTGTTGATTTCCTAAATCTAGGTGAGTTCAAGCAGAAATACAATCTATTTCACAAGTCGTTGCTAACAAGTGACTTCAAAAGACAGTCTTACAAAAGGGATTTTTGCACTAATATACCTGTGTACCATTTTGGTACAAAACACACACCCTACAGGATAGCTTTCTGATTGGACAAGAAATTCTATATAATTTCTTGTGTGTGTGTGTGTGTGTGTGAGAGAGAGAGAGAGAGAGAGAGAGAGAGAGAGAGAGAGAGAGAGAGAGAGAGAGAGAATTGGTGTTAAGTGACTTGCCCAGGGTCACACAGCTAGTAAGTGTCAAGTATCTGAGATGGGAGTTGAACTCAGGTCCTCCTGACTCCAGGGCCAGTGCTCTATCCACTGTGTCACCTAGTGCACCTCCTGTATAATTTCTTAATTCAGGATTGTAATCGTGTTATAAAACTCAAGTCTTCAGTGTAGAAAAAAAAAATGCTTCATGGTGACAATTCAATTCAGTAGGCATTTATTAAGTACCTACTCTGTGTCTGGCACCTTGTTGGTGCTAGGGCTAACAAGATAAAAGGAAGATAGTACTTCAAGGAATAGATCTCCCACCTAGAGAAATAAGAAGTAAATAGATAACAAACACAGAATATTTATAGAATAAATTCAAGGGGGTGGGGGGAGCACTAATAACTGGAAGGGGAAGGAAAAGTCTTTAGGAAAGTTAATGATGCCTAGAATCAGAGGCAAGAAGGGAGAACATTAGTCATGGAAGACTGTGTGCAAAGACATGAAGGCAGAAGACAGCTTATGGTTGTGAATGGAGAACCTCAAGCAGGGCTTCTGTGGCTGGAATTTAGGGTGGGAGAGAGAGGGATTGAGGCCATTCTAGAAAGAATGATAAGAATTTATAAAAGGAGAACAACATTTTAAAGAAAAAACAACTTTGAAAGATTTAAGAACCCTGATCAATGCAATGACCAATCATGATTCCAGAGAACAGGTAATGATATATTTTACCCATCTCCTGACATAGAGGTGGATTCAAGATGCACAATGAGATGAATATATTTTTGAACATGGCCAGTGTGGGGATTTGTTTTGCTTCAATATGCTTTAATTTGCCATAAAGGTTCCTCCCTGCCCCCCAACTCAAGGATAAATGATATGGAAAGGGCACAAAGGAAGGAAGGGAGGGAGGGAGGGAGGGAGGGAGGGAGGGAGGGAAGGAAGGAGGGAAGAAGGAAGAAAAAAGAAGGAAAGAAATGACAATTGATTTTTTTTTTGCAGGGCAATGAGGGTTAAGTGACTTGCCCAGGGTCACACAGCTAGTAAGTATCAAGTCTCTGAAGCTGGATTTGAACTCAGGTCTTCCTGAATTCAGGGCCAATGCTCTATCCACTGCACCACCTAGACAATTGATTTTTTTTTTTTTTTAGTGAGGCAATTGGGGTTAAGTGACTTGCCCAGGGTCACACAGCTAGTAAGTGTTAAGTGTCTGAGGCCGAATTTAAACTCAGGTACTCCTGACTCCAGGGCCGGTGCTCTATCCACTGCGCCATCTAGCTGCCCCCGATTTTTAAAATATGCATGGAAGAAAACAAAAGGCCAGAAAAAAATCACAAACAGGACAGCTTTGAAAGTTACATGTTGACTTTATTATATATTTAAATAGACATGCAAGTTCTGCTTAATAGATTCAGTTTCATGTACAATTCTCTTTTCCTGTTCTACTTTGTGTAACCCTACCTGTACTCAAGCTAGAGCAACATGTAGAAATGCTCATTTTAATTAGTATAAAGTTCAGAATAAAAATAAATTTATGTATTTGAAAGTGAAGAGAGAAAGGGAGACAGACAGACAGACAGACAGACAGAGACAGAGAGGTTGAGGCAGCTTATAAAGGACTTTCCATTTCAACTAGAGAAGACTCCATTTGATGCATCAGGCTATGGCTCCCCTTGAAGCTTCCTGAGCAAAGGAGTGGCAAAGGCTGTCCAGATGAATTCTCCATTTCCCTGCAGCAAAAGGCAGCCTCACCTCTTGCCCTTCCCTTGTGTGCCAACCTCTTCACTCCACCCCCATGAATCAGAGCAGGCAAGAACGTAGACCTCTCACACAAAACAGAAAGTCGCTGCATTTTGTCAGCGCATTGTTTGCTTTACACAGACTTGTACCTTCCTTGACTTTCTGAATTTCTGTCCTCCCTCTCTTTTCCCATCAGCCCTTTGAAATCAGACGAGGGGCCAGATATAGCTCACAACCACCCAGCCAAAGGGATACTTTACCTAAATCTTTCATCTTCAAGTTTCCATGGAGTCCTATGCTCATACTGATAAGATGAGCCAGCCACTACCTCGGGTCTAGGGGCTCAGCAATAAATTGCTCTGTAACTGAAAATATTTGTTTGCACTGAGGATGCAAAATACAGTATTATGACATGCCCTTGACCTCACCAGAACTGTGAGGAGAGACATTAGGGGATGAGGAAGTAGGCAGGAACAAGCATAGACCTGATATCTCTGAAATTCTCTAAACCAAGACTAGAAAATGGCAGTTGAGCATCAAAAGGAAAAGATGAGGTGACAAAACTCAGGAACCAAATGTACTGGGCTTAGTAAGGTTCATTAATCCCTGTAACACTAAAATTACCTGGGGGATCAGCAATACTAGGATACCTCCAATAAATACTCTTCTATACATAGGGAAGCAGATAGGTGGGAGGCAGTTGCTATGATGGAATGAATGCTGATTCTGGAGTGAGAGAATTGAATTCAAATCCCACTTCTGATTCTTCCTGTGTGACCTTGAGCAAGTCACAAACTCCCAGAGGCCTCAATTTCCTAATCCAGGGAATTTCCTTTCCAGGGAAAAAATGAAGTGTTTTATTTTTCCAGGATTACCCAGCTAGTGTGTGTGTGTGTGTGTGTGTGATGCTATGTACAAAGCTATCTGTTGTTATCTTGTTATCACCATAGAAAAGTGGTTCTTCAGGGGGTCCTAGAATGTGCATCTAACAAGACCAACAAGGCTTTTTTTGCAAGTCCTTTAATTGTTCAATAATTTGTGTTCATTCCAACATGTGAATCAATAGATAGGTAGGTAGGTAGGTGGGTGGGTGGGTGGGTGGATGGATGGATGGATGGACAGGTGGGTGCTTAGGTAGATAGATAGATAGATAGATAGATAGATAGATAGATAGATAGATAGATAGATAGATTTTTTTCTTTTTCTTTTTGCCTTTTTATCATTTAAATAATTTTTCAAGTCACAAGAATTTTTAAGTTGTCCCTCAGACTAACTCCCACCCTAATTGCAAATTTAAAAAGAAAAACAAAAATTTTTAAATCCCTTAGTGCATATCTACCGAGTCCAGCAAAACAAATTCAGTGGGACAAATAATGTCTCACAAGTACCAAAATCCATCTCTTTGTACTGTAAAAGAGAAAAAAACATTTGGCTAGGAGTTGGACACCTGGGGTCCACGTCCCAATTCTGACCCAAAGCTGCTTAGCTTTATGGCCTTATGCCCATCACTTTAAACTTTCTGAGCATCCATTTTCTCGTGGAGGAGAGCTCTAAGTTGGACTAGAGAATGTCCTGAGTCTGAATATTCCAGTGGGATAGTGTGAGGGACTTAGTGGATATGGCAAGAACACCTGGGTTCCAATCCTGTTGCAGATACTTCTGGCTGTGTGACCCTGTGCCTCCCTGAGCACGTCACCTCACCAGTGAAATGGAAAAGATAATGGCGCTTACCTATCTCTCAGGGCTGTTGTGAGGATCAGATATAAAGTGGGTTTGCAAACATTAAGGCATGGTGAGCTGATATTGTTACTAATAAAAGTCATGAATATGACACAAAGTTCATCAGTAGACCCCCTGCTCAAGCAAGGTCCTCTGATTCCCTCAGTCTCTCAAAAACCACAAGAACTTTGGGGCAGAATCCTTAACTTGGAAGATTCCAGGTTCACTGAAGGACCCAACCAGCTTGCTGTCCACAAGGACTTCCTCACATTCTTCCATCCTTTTGAGGGAGGAATCTGGAAAGGGAGCCTTCTCCTTTGGTGGGTAGGGTGTAAACTCATGCAATTTAATTCAGTAAATATAAATGCAGCATTTTCTATATGCAGTGTTCTAAGGATACAAAAATGAAATAAGATACAATCCCAGGGTCCTGATTCTCAATGAGTTTGTGATTTAGTAAGGTATCAGAATGTGGTGGAGGTGAACTGCGAATAGAATATAGGGAACTCCAATACAAAAGATAGAGACTGAACCTATGATATGACTGGTATAGGAAAGTTCCTCTATCAACACAGGTTGGCACATGCTGAACAGTTTATAGTCTTAGAGAGTTGTCTAGAGGATTAAGAAGAAAATGGACTTGCCCAGGGTCACTAAGCTCATATGTATCAAAGGTGGGACCTGAGCCAGGTCTTCTAGAATTTGAAACCAGCTTTATCCCTACTGCCTTTCCATGAAAATGTAAGGTCTAATATAAGTGTTTAAGAGAGGTACAAACAGGGTGGCTTGAGAGAGTTAAGCTTGGCAAGGTCACTTTTAGCTGGGGGGTTAGGGAATATCTCATAAGGAGGTGGCGCCTGAGCTGGGCCTCAAAGGAATAGGAGAATGGTACAATATTATAGGCTGCTTGGTATAGTGGCAGAGGCTGTGGCTCAGGAGTAAGAAGAACTAGGTTCAAATCCTGCCTCTGACGTGTACCACAGGCCACTCTCTTGGTCTCAGTTTCCTCTTGTCTAAAACGAAAGGGTTGGATTAGCAGTTGTTCCCTTCCAGCTCTAAATGTATGATGCTATCAAGAGGAGATTTGGAGAGAGACCATTTCAGTATAATACAAGGTATAACACATGTAAATACAGAAAAGGGCAGAGAATGAATGAGGGATAACTATTGGCCCAGTTTAGATGGAAAGCTTTTGTGTTGTTTAGTTATTTTCAGTCATGTCTGACTCTTCATGACCCCATTTGGGGTTTTCGAAGATACTGGAGTGGTTGGCCTTTTTCTTCTCCAGCTCATTTTACAGATGAGGAAACTGAGGCAAATAGGGTTAAGAGACTTGCCTCAGGTCACACGACTAATGTCTGAGACTGGATTTGAATTCATGAAGATGAGTCTTCCTGCCTCCAGGCTTGAAACTCCATTATTCTACAAGAAAAGGAGTAATGTGTATAATGTTAAAGAGGTAGGTTGGAGATAGATCATAGGGAGCCTTAAATGCTGAGCAAAGAAGTTTGAGTTTTATTAGTAAGCAATCAGGAGTTATTGAAGGATTTTGAGCAAGATCTGGTCTATGTATTAGGGAGATTATAAAGTGAAAGATGAACCGAAGAGAAAAGAGAACACTATTTAATACACTACTATAAATAGTTCAGGTTATAGGTACTGAGGTCTTGAATTAGAGTGGCAGCAGTGTCAAAGGAAAGGAGGTGACATATTGAAGAGACAAGTGATTAGATATTGGGAGGAGGAAGAGTCAAACTAACAATGAATGATAAATAATCAACGAACATTTATTAAGCATCTACTATGTGGCAAGCACCAGTAAATGACTACAAGGTGTGCCAAAAGGGGGAAAGTTAAGGACAAATTTGGGGACACATGGAACTGAGGGGGAAAACTGGGGTACAGAAAGTAACAAAGAAATAGGATTCAAATGTACAAATCCTGGTCATCTAGGTTGGACTTAAGGGAGAACATAGACAAGAGTGGGAGAGGGTAGTTAGGCATAGATGGGAGGCAGTATCCATATCGGGGTATCGGTGAGATTTCAGATCCATTAGAGTATTGGAACTCTGGAAACAAACCAATGGCTAGGAGGAGGGGCAGGAAGAAGACGAGGAGAAGTGAGTTGCAAACTGCTTGCTCCTAGGAATAAATAGCTAGCTAGTATTACCAGCAAAGATACCAGTTGCTCAGCGAGGTAACCAAGGGACTATTACCTAGAGTTGTAAATTTGAATACTTTCTCTGTTGCTATTTTCTCCAGCCCAGTTTTTCCTCATTTGCAAAAATAAAAGAACATAAGAACATTAACTTACCTTGGAGTACAGCGGTGAGAAACGACTAATAAAATTGATTGCAAAACTCTTTGCACATATAAAGTGCCTGATAATAAACACTAATGCTTTAATCCCCCATCGCTTGTTTCTCAGGCTTGAAGATTAAGGAAAAGTTGAACTGGAGAAGTAAGAGGAGCAGACTTTGTATTCTGTCATTTTCTAGTTAAAAAAAAATAAAAGACAAGCAAATAATACCGAGAAGACCATTTTAAAATCGCTCCTTATGTAACAGGAGCCTGTGAACTGCACCAGGATTTAATTGAAGGAAAAGTAACTGTAGGGGAATTGCTTGGAGAACTGCCAGAAGGGTTTTAACAGCTGGAAGTTGAAAAGTGATTAATTTTGACAGCAATAAAAGCCTCATGTTCATACATAATTATGCTTAGATTTGTGAGCTGCTGGAATTTTTTTTTCCCTGTGTACTATTAACCTATTGCTTTCCAAAAAGAAATCCAGATACTTTTAATGAAGGCAATTTTACAATTAAATAAATATTTGTTTCCAATGGCTCTGACTCATCCCAATAAAGGGAAGAACAAAGAGAAAATTGAGGGGAGAGGGAGGGGGAGGGTTTGGGGCAAGGTGGATGCAAATACCGTACTTGGGATTCATTATTCACGACTTAATGGAAATAAATCCAGTTCTCTTCACCTTAGGGAGGATTGGGAAAGCAAAGACCCAGAGACAGGGAGAATCAGAAGAAAGGCTGATGTCCTGGTCACAGTTCACTGACACAGGAAATAGTGTCAAATAATATAAGTGGATTTTTTTTATCAGGTTATAGTCATCAATCCTCAGCAGGTTAAGAAAATAATGAAATATTTTCTAAAGTATTTTCCTAACAACTGCCCTAATTAAGGGAGGCATTGCAAATGTTATTATCACCATTTTACAGATGAAGAGGTTGAGGCTGTCAAGGCCTCTCAAGCTGGAAAAACATCTAAGGCAGGGCTCAAACTCAGATCTCCTCACTTCAAGGACATTAAGTCTAGCATCTACACTCTGCTGCCTTCCAAAAGATATGACTTCTGTGACTAGCCAGTGGTCCCACCTCGACTCAGTCATTTAACTTCTCTGTGACTCAGTTTGCTCATCTGTAAAATGAGAGGATAGAGTTAGATGACTTCTGAGGTCCCTTCTAGCTCTCTAAGCCTAAGATTCTACACCAGCTTGTTTGGTTCCATTCCATTGCATCTCTAATTGACAAAGTTTTACTATATTTAACTTCTTGCCTGACTCATCAGATCCTGGAGCTTTCTTGCCAGAGGAGAGGATACCAGAGGTGGTTAGCTAATGGTTTGGTCCTTTCTTTAGTCATCATAAAGGTGAAGAGAAGTGGAATGAATCCAAGCAAGTTTTTAGCCTTAAGAATTTTTTTTAACCACTGGTAAAATGACAAAGTTGAATCACATGGTCAGAATCTTAAAATGATTTAAATTCCTAGTGCTAGGGCTACAAACCAGTATGGGAGCTCAATAAACACTTGCTGATTCCTCAGATGGACAATGGAGAGTAGAATAAAGAGTTCAGAAGAGCTGGTCTGTGGATGAAACACACATCTATCCTCTCCCTAGAAAGGTGGGCAATTATAGGTGCAGAATATCACATACATTAACAATCTCTTTTTTCAGCCCGTTTTGCTTTACTATTTTTCTTTGTTTTGAGAGAGTTGCTGGGGGCGGGGGAAGGTATGTTGGGAAAGGACTATAATGTAAAAACAGCAGTATAAATATGCATATATTTTTTTAAAAGATCCAATTTGTACATTCTTCCATTTGTTTATCCACAATGGAAATTGATCCTGTCTCCTGTGATTCAGGAGGGAGAAAGTCAGAAAAAAAGTGTGTGTGTGTGTATATATATATATATATATATATATATATATATATATATATATATATATATATATATATATACATATATAAGATATAAGATAAGGTAGCACAGGGGATAGAGCACTGGGCTTGGAATCAGAAACTCATCTTCACAAATTCAAATCTTACCTTAGATACTTACTAGCTGTGTGACTCTGGGCAAATCACCTAACCCTGTTTGCCTCAGTTTCTTTATCTATAAAATGAGCTAGAGAAGGAAATGGCAAACCACTTCAGTATATTCACCAAGAAAGCCTCAAATGGAGTTACATAGTCAGACACAACTAAACAACATAACATATATATTTATTTAACTGTTCATTAAGCACTCCCAATGCCCATTAAGTATACAAACAGAGAGCAGCTAGGTGGCACAGTAGATAGAGCACTGGCTGTGGATTCAGGAGGACCTGAGTTCAAATCCAGCCTCAGACACTTGACACTTACTAGCTGTGTGACCCTGGGCAAGTCACTTAACCCCAATTGCCTCACAAAAAAAAATTTTTTTTTTAAAGTATACAAACAGAAATAGAACACAACAACTACTTCAGTATCAGTAGCAGTGATTTCCAATGATAAGCCCAGTCCAAAGACACTTGGTCTGCAAACCCCAATTAAAAGGGCCCTTGAGGCATCATTCTTTATGTCACCAGATCTTCCCAACAGAATTAATAAAGGAGGAACTTTGATTTACAAGTACCTACTATTAAAAAGGTTGAACCTGCCATGCTGTCTCAAGCAATGGGACAATAAAGAGTCTACCCAGCAAACTCTGAATGTTGTATTCCCCCAAGTGTGAGCTCTTCCATATCTGTCTCCCAGAGCATCTAACAGACTGCTTCCTGGGCACTGAGTCAGGACTGAGTAAATACTGGCTGATTAAATAATGGACAGAAAATTGAAGAAGAATTCTAGTAGACTGAAGGGTCTTATTTTCATTGGCTTGGTCACTGGAAAGAAAGGAACAACATTTTTTCCCCAAAGGATGTAAGGAGACTGAGCCAAGAAGCAAACACGAAGGATGGAGGCAGTTAGTCCGAAAAGCATAGGATCTGAAGTCAGCAGACCTGAATTCCAAAGGAGCTAGGTGGTGTAATGGGTAGATTGCCAGAATTAGAGTCTCTCTTGTTCATTTACCAGCTGTCATAAGGGTGAGAGTCATTTAACTTCTCTCAGTCTCGTTTACCTATCTGTAAAATAGTGATGATAATAAGACCTACCTCACAGTATTCTTGTGAGGAACAAATGAGATATCAAATATGAAGCACTTTGCAAATCTTAAAATACTACATAAATGCTAACTATTTGTTATTATCATGATGAACATTATTCCAGATCCATTATTTACCAGCAATGTGAGCTTGGGCAAGTCACTTAATTATCCCAGTGTTCACTTCCTTTATTTGTACAGTCAGGGAATGGGGCATGGTAACCTTCTTTGTAAGTAGAAATGTTCACATCACTATCAAGTCCATCAGTTTAAAAATTATTTTTAAAATAAAATAAGGAAAGGGGTTGAACAAGGCCATCTTTAAGGTCATTTCCAGGTCTCTGTCCTAACATCCAAAAATGGGATAATAATAGGATAAAAGAACTGGTTACCCAGAAAAAGAGAGACCTGATGGGACTTGTTGGTTTGTTGAGGGGCTGAGGAAGAGGGAAAAGGGGTTCTGTACCACAAGAAAAGGAAGCTTGTGACACGTGGAACTATTCTCTTCTCTCTTATATTAGTGAGTGGGAAATCATAAACATTTATTAAAAACCATAGCAGACACTGACAATTTTGCAGTATTTGGCCCCAGTAAATATATGGAAAACTGTGAGAATGTTTCAAACCCTCTCACCAAGTTGTTTTATATCAAAATGATAATGTTGTCCTGATCTGAAAAATATGGACTCTCCCCTCAAGGTGAGCAAAGCACAACATTCCAGGCCTGGAAAATTTGAAACCTGTGAATAGTGAAGGCCCAAGAATAGGTCAAAGACTGAGGTTCTGTGATCTCTTCTGAATCAGGGTTCATGAGCATCTCAAATAACTCCTTGTTTAACACTATTGTTTGAGAACCAGCTAAATTGGGGGGAGGGGCATAAATCATTACCAGGTTATCTGGAGGCTGAGCCCTTCTCAAACATCACCTATGAAGTCTTGAAGGAGTCACATGACCTGGGGTGGGAGGAAGTAACTGCATTGGTGAAATCCCAAACCTTATGGAGTTGAAGTAAATGTATAGTACTATCCTGAGATAAGAAACAGGCACCTAAATATGGTTTTTGTTTATTTTAAATCTGACTAGAATAGACAACTGCCCCCACTTCACACAGAGCAGCATAATGTAAGCAGAGTCTTGACTGTGCAATAAGAACAGTTCATCTGAGACTCAGACTCAAAGCCTTCCCAGCTTAGAAAGAAGACATGCTACAGCTTGGGGTGCTGGCAAAGCCTTTGAGAAACAAAGGTTGCCTCCATGCCACCAAAAAAAGACCTTAGGGTAGGGCCATTTAGTGGAGAGTCTATTTATTTGCCTGCATTTACTAATGGTAATTAAATAAGCAATCCTTTTCTATAACAAGAATTAGATTATAGATGAAAATGAGCAGTATCTGCAAAAATGACTATTAAAAGTAGGTCTGAATGGTTATTGTTTTTTCCTAAAATGAAAGCAGTGTGGGGAGAACATCTATGGGGCATTTAAAGATGATTAGTGAGAATGGCTTACCCTTATAACTCATCCAGTGGTCTGATGCCGTTAATGTTTTCCTTTATGTCCAACCTAACAACATGTTCCAGACGTTTGAGATAATTCTCTCACTCCATTCATTTATGGTGGATTTACAGAATCTTATGGTTGCAAGGGATGTCAGAGACCATCAATATCTGATTGTCATTGTCCAGTCCTTCTTATTGAAGGGAAACCCATTGTGGTATATAATTGTGATGAAGTACTATTTATTGTATTATAAGAGTCGATGAGCAGGCAGATTTTAGAAAAACCTGGGAGGACTTAATATGAACTGATGCTGAGTGAAGTGAGCAGAACCAGGAGAACATTGTACACAGTAACAGCAATATTGTGCAACTGTGAATAACTTAGCTCTTCTCAGCAATATAATGATCCAATATAATGATCCAAAGGATTCATGGTGGAAAATGCTATCCACCTCCAGAGAAAGAACTGATGGAGTCTGAATTTAGAACGAAGGATACTGTTTTTCACTTTATTTTTTTTCATGTTTTTTGGTCTGTATCTTCTTTCACAACATGACTAATATGGAAATTATGTTTTGCAAAATTGCACATGTATAACCTATATCAAATTGCTTTCCATCTTGGGATGGAGGAGAAGGGAGGGAGAGAATTTGGAATTCAAATTTTTCGTCAAAAGATGAATGTTTAAAATTGTCTTTACATGTAATTGGGAAAAAATATTTGGGGGGGGCGGGACAATGAGGGTTAAGTGACTTGCCCAGGGTCACACAGCTAGTAAGCGTCAAGTGTCTGAGGCCAGATTTGAACTCAGGTCTTCCTGACTCCAGGGCCGGTGCTTTATCTACTGTGCCAGCTAGCTGCCCCCCAAAATAAAATATTTTTTAAAATGAAGGGGAACCCACTAGCTCCTGACACAGCCCATTCCACTTTTGGATGGAAAGGGTTTTTTTCCCTTCTACAGTGAGCCTAACTTTGCTTTTCTGCAACTTACTTTGACCCACTCTAACTCATTCTGTCCTCTAGAAAGAATCAGAACAAATCTAACCCTTCTGTTGGACAGCCCTTTGGATACTTAATGAGAGCACTCATGTTCCCCCAAATCTCCTCTTGTCCAGGCTAAAAATCCCCACTTCCTTCAGCCAATCCTCACGTACTTTTCTAGGACCCCACTCACCATCCTTGTAGATATCTGAACCAAAGTGCCTCTCCTTGGCCACCTCTCCTCTTTGTGCTGTTTCCCTGCTTTTGAATTTGCATCTCCACTACTTAGAATACAATCTGGAATATAATTTTAAAATAAATTAATAAACATTTTAAAATAATTTTTAAAGTTTTTAAAATAATTTTAAATGTTTTTTTAATTCATTCATTCATAGAGGTCTACTACCTCTGGTTCTGGACTTATATAAACTAAGTCCAATACTAAGAGCTAATCACACCCTACTCCCCCACAAATCCATTTCTTTTTGGTTCATATGATCCCCACTAAGAGTTGCTTCTGGGAAATAATAAAATATAGTATGAATTCCAAGGTCTTCATGGATAAGCTCAAAATAGTACCTAGTTCACATATAAAGACTCAAATTAACAACACATACATTAGGTACAAGAGAATTTTTATCTCAATCCTTAGAAAATTTAGAAGACATATGAAGGCCTCACAGTAGCCCACAGACAATATAATGCTCCATTACCTCCACTGAGTATCAAGCATCAGCTTTTGTCAGGGTCCTACAGTCTTCTGGACTCACAGCCACATCCTGAGGTTTGGATTCCCCTTAGTGGGAAAATCAACTCAAGGTAGTCACTAGTGAGTCAAACCAGCAAGGTTCCAGTGAGTTCTACTTGCATCCCAGCTACTATAGCAGGATCCAGTCTTTTGGACAACACTGAAGATTTGGACTTCTTCAAAAATGAATAATTCTTTAGGCTCCTGGAGAGGCAATCCTCTTTCCATAAGACCTAGGCTGCCTGAGTAAATCACTATAATAGCATAAGGCAAAGTCTAGATTTTTGTTCAGCTGTAGGGATGCATGGACTTAGACTACTCGGCTTCTCCTTCAGCATTGAGGGCCATGGCTGGACAATCCTCTCTATCCCTATATTACCTAATTCTTACTAGGAACTTCCCTCTCCTTTCTAGAAATTTGTATCCCAGAATATCATAATACAGGAATTCAGAACTCTCAACAGAAAGTATGAAGTTCTAACTCATCAGGAACTTTTGGGATCCTAAATCCGTCATCAAAAGTGTTAGCTCTCCTTCCCAACTTTGTGGTATTTGAAAAACTGATAAGTGAGCCATTTGTACTTCTACCCCAGTCATCAGTAAAAATGCATAGGCCACAGGGCAGCTAGGTGGCACATTGGATAAAGCACCATCCCAGATTCAGGAGGACCCGAGTTCAAATCTGGCCTCAGACACTTGACACTTACTTGCTGTGTGACCCTGGGCTAGTCACTTAACCCCAATTGCCTCACCAAAAAAAAAAAAAAAGAAGAAGAAGAAGAAGAAGAAAAGAAAAGAAAAAATGCATAGGTCATTTGGCAAGGGCCAAGGACAGACTTCTTGGGGATTCCACTAGATCAAGGGTCCTTAACCTTTTTTGTGTTGTGGACCCTTTTGGCAATCTGATGAAGCCTCTGGACACCTTCTCAGAATCGTGTTTTGAAATGCATAAAACAAAGTACATGGAACTACAAGGGAACCAGTTGTGTTAAAATATAGTCACCAAAAGTTGAAAAACACAAAAACAAGGGACCCCTTGAAATATATCCCTGGATCCCCTGGGGTTCCATGGATCCCAGGTTTCATCCCTGTACTAGACTCCTTTCTAATGAGATATCATGTGATTTAGATCTGAACATTTAAACATGCCTATATCACCAACTACCTCATATTTCTCTTTCTCATCCAAAAATAATAGCATGAGAGATTTTATCAAATAATTTGCTAAAAGCATTTGAGCAAATAAGCAGCACAGTGGATAAGCCTGGAAGTCAGAAAGCCCTGAGTTCAAATCTCAACTCAGACATTGACTAGCTGTATGACCTTGGACAAGTCACTCAACCTATGTGTGCTCCAGTTTCCACCTCTGTAAAATGGAGATAACATGAGATATTTGTAAGCACTTAGCACAGTGGTTGGCACATTGTAGGTTCTTTTTCTTTCTTTTTTTTTTTGGTGGGGCAATGGGGGTTAAGTGACTTGCCCAGGGTCACACAGCTAGTGTCAAGTGTCTGAGGCCAGATTTGAACTCAGGCACTCCTGAATCCAGGGCCAGTGCTTTATCCACTGCACCACCTAGCTGCCCCAAATCATAGGTTCTTAACAGATGCTTATTTTCTTCCTAAAATTGAAGTAAAATATATTACAGCATTTCCTTCATCTGCCAGTCTAGTAACTTCATCAAAAAGGGAATGAGGGTGATTTGGCACAAACTGTTCTTGAAGTCATGCTGTCCCTTTGTGATCACTTTTTACATATTTTTTTTGATTCAGAAAACATTTACCCTCCCCCACTCCTATAGTAGCTCTCCTGTTTTTTGTGTGATCTTTCAGAGTTCCCTAACATGGCTTGATAACCCAGTATAGAGATAACTTTAGAGGAAAGACACTAGCATTAAGGGGGATTGAGAAAGCTTTCTGGCAGAAGGTAGGAATTTAGCTGAGAATTAAAGGAAGCCAGGGAAGTAAGAATCTGGAGATACATACCCCAACTCCATCAATAGGAATTAGCACAAAGGCCCATCCAATGTGAGGCAACCTGTCTTCTTCTGTGAGGACCCAAGCTTCTTATACTCTGTGGTATACCCACCTTGGTATTCTACTCTCCTACTCTTTTTTAGATGCACTCCAATTTGTCAATATGTGATCCACAGAAGTAGATGCAATATTTTTTGTGTAGTCTGACCAGCATAAGATACAAAGGAACTACTCTCTTCCTTGGTCTGGAAATTATAAATTAGGGGGACCTAAGACCGTATCAGCCAGTCTAGCAACCACTCCATACTATTTCCTTCTATTGAGCCTGGGTTCAAAGAAAACTCCGGGCTCTTTTTCATGTAAACCACTCTCCAGTCACATCTTTCCCCATCCAACTGGAGATAAGGGATTGAGATCAACATCTGAGCAAAGCTCAAGCTGTGGTTGATGCTTCTCCAGTAATAAAGTCACCAAGGGTAAACAGCTCCTTTCTCCCTGTGCTAATGGAGAAGGCCACCCAGAGACACCAGGAAAATCTGTCTTTGAATATCTTATTTATCTTTCCTCCCCTGGAGGATCTTCTTAGACCATCTTTACTTCAACCTCCTGTCACTCAGTGCTGCTTTTACTTTCTTAATGTCTTCTTCCTTATCTATTCAGACAGGACTTCCTAGTCCTTACCCAAACAGGAAACCTTCAATAAAGGACGAATGTGCCTTCCAAGGAAGTCTGGAAGGCACAGATAACTGTGGAGGGAGCTAGTGAATATTGGGGAAGGAAATAAGAGTTTGGGGAGAGATCGAATGTATTTGAAGTAAGAATGATTTTTAGAATGGTATCTGCAAGGACAGATGTGTAACTTTTTTTTTTTAATTTGAGAGTCAATTCTTTATTTAAAAAAGAAAAACATGGAACAGAATGAAGCGCCAATGACCTCACATAAAGTGAGGAGCATTGGTCTGCTGTGCTTATCTGGGAGCACTCTTTAAGATGCTTTGGGGAAAATCAGGGAGGGGAAAGAAAAATTGAACCAAAATACTTTAAGAAACCGAAAACAAGGCTTTAAAGGAAAAGTTAAATTTGTTAGGGGGCTATTAATCTGGCAAAGAAAAAGCTAAAGTGGAACTTATTTTTTGGACTGGATCTGTAATGTCCTGCATATAAGGAGCTTCCAATAAAGAGATTCCCTCTCCCAAGACAGATCAGGGCCTATTGTACACCTTGGAGCTGGAGAGAGTGGCCTGGTGCATTAAAAGATAACACAACTTGCCCAGGGCCACACAGCCTTTGAGTGTTAGAAGTCAGACATAAACTCAGGTCAGGTCTCTATCCATTCTACCATAATGCTGCTTGCCTTGCATATAGTTGGTGAATAATAAATGCACCAACTATATTGGTTATATTCAAATTCTTTAAAAGCAATTATACAGGGCAGCTAGGTGGCACAGTGGATAAAGCATCAGCCCTGGATTCAGAAGGACCTGAGTTCAAATCCTGCCTCAGACACTTGACACTTACTAGCTGAACGACCCTGGGCAAGTCACTTAACCCTCATTGCCCCACCAAAAAATAAAATAAAATAAAATAAAAGCAATTATACAGATATCGCTGTCTCCATCTCTTACCAAGTAAAGTTGTTCTAGAATTGACCCAGCCTCTGCTGGTAGAATTGGCCCCATGCCACTGAACACATCACCTTCTAGGGCAGGAATTTCCATTCCTGAGTTTCTACTGC
This sequence comes from Dromiciops gliroides, assembly GCF_019393635.1. Taxonomy (NCBI): domain Eukaryota; kingdom Metazoa; phylum Chordata; class Mammalia; order Microbiotheria; family Microbiotheriidae; genus Dromiciops; species Dromiciops gliroides. The sequence continues at coordinate 434,813,314 of NC_057861.1, read as the reverse complement.
AGCTGACTGGCCATTGTCCAGTTGAGCTCCCAGAAACCCTGTGACTGGAATGGCATAACTGAGAATACGGCAAGGGAGTGGTACAGCTCCCGCTCAGCATGTTTCTATATCACAAAACTTCTATTAAATCTGGCATTTCTTGCCCTAGATATTCAAAAGTATCAGAACTGAAGGGAACTACTCTCATTAGTCAGTCTAGCCAGACCACAAACACACTGGCTGGAAAGCAGAGGCAATCTTGTTCTCTTCAATTCCAAATTGATAAAAAGTCAAAGACACTTGGAACAATGGGACACCTCAGTGGCCAACTGTGATTCCAGTCATTAACATTACTCTCATAATAGCTAGAGTTTATATAAAAAGTTAGTTTGCAAAGTAACTTATGTATGTTACCTGTGAGTGTTATTATTATTATTATTATTTTTTTGCGGGGCAATGGGGATTAAGTGACTTGCCCAGGGTCACACAGCTAGTAAGTGTCAAGTGTCTGAGGCTGGATTTGAACTCAGGTCCTCCTGAATCCAGGGCCAGTGCTTTATCCACTGCGCCACCTAGCTGCCCCCTGTGAGTGTTATTATTAATCCCATTTGACAGATGAGGAAACTGAGACCAAAAAAGGAGAAATAAATTACCCAGGGCCACACAGCTACTAAATATTTAAGGCAGAATTTGAACCCAGGTTTTTCTGACACAAGTTTAGTACCTTGTCTACTATACCCCCTAACCCAAATGGATGGGATATGCAGAGGGACCTAGAATGTGAGTGTATAGTTGCCAAGGCAAAAGGAAGTCTAGTATTTGTTCCCACAGGAAAGGTGTATTTCGTGGCACCCAGATCACAAAACATGATTTTTAGAATGAATAACCAAACTATAGTGGAAGGAGTTCTGGATTAGGAGATGGATGACCTAAGCTTTCATCCCACATCTGCTATTTACTACCTATGTGACAGATATATAACTTAATAATAATAGCAAACATTTATAAAGCACTATGTGTCAGTCATTGTGCTAAGTGCTTTACAATTATTATCTTATTTGAGCTTCACAATAACCCTGGGAGGGAGATACAATTCATATCCCCATTTTACATATGAGGAAACTGAGGCAAATAGGAGTTAAGTGACTTGCTCAGAGTCACTCAGCCAGTGTCTGCAGCCAAATTTGAACTCAGGTCTTCCTGATTCCACAGTCTATTTATTGTGCCCTAGTAACTGCTCTGCTGTTGCCACCTAGCTGTCCTACTGTCTCTGGGCCTCAGTTTCTGTAAAAATGAAACAGTTATGGGGCAGTTAGGTGGCACAATGGATAGAGCACTGGCCCTGGAGTCAGGAGGACCTGAGTTCAAATCTGGTCTCAGACACTTGACACTTACTAGCTGTGTGACCCTGGCAAGTTATATAATCCGACTTGCCTCGCAAAAAAAATGAAACAGGCTAAGTCACTCCTAAGGTGCTTTCAAACTCTAAAATGAAGAAGAAGAAGGAGGAGGAGGAAGAGGAGGAGGAGGAGGAGGAGGAGGAGGAGGAGGAGGAGGAGGAGGAGGAGAAGAAGAAGAAGAAGAAGAAGAAGAAGAAGAAGAAGAAGAAGAAGAAGAAGAAGAAGAAAGTAGTCATTAGCCAGTCCATGAGAATGTAATAACATCTGTTTCTCCTTTTTGGGACCCTATTACATCAGATTTTCGAAAGTATCAGTGTTTATGGGTGAAATTGACATTATGTTTGACTAGTTAGCCAGGAAACAGGAATCAGGGAAGAGATGTTATTGGTTAGTGTGGACAGGCTTGTACCAAAAAAAAAAAAAATGTAGTTCTAGTGATTTCTTTAAGCTTACATGTATGAGGAAAGTAGATGGATTCAAATTTAGCCCTAGAATAGCTGAATTATGCTTATCTAGATTGTTTTCTTCTGTGATGTGAGATTCTTTAGTTTTGCTTATTTGTGAAAACATTCGTATGAATTCATTACCTCAGCTTTTTAGAGGTCATAACTAATGCATCCCATAACACTCTGAGTGCATAATACTCTAACCAATGAGGCCTAAGAATCACAGAATTCTAGCATCTCAACATCAGAAGGCCATGGATTTTGTCAAAAGTCTGTCATATGGCAAGCCACATGACTAATTATCTTTTTTTAACAAGCATTTGAGACTTCCAGGTCACATGACCAATAAGATGCTGGATTAAACATTTTTTCTGATCTTTATGACATATCAAACCTCTTCAAAATAGGAATTATGTACAAAAGAGAAAGCAATTAAAACTGCTTCCTTGGTCTAGGAGAGTATTGTCAAATTCAAATAGAAATGGGGTCCATTAAACATACATAAAGATCCATGTGGGCCTCACATTGACATTGTTGTTATTGTTTAGTCATTTTTCAGTCATGGCTGATTCTTCATGACTCCATTTGGAGTTTTCTTGGCAAAGACACTGGAGTGGTTTTGCCATTTCCTTTTCCAACTCATTTTACAGATGAGGAACCTGAGGCAAACAGGGTTAAGTGACTTGCTTAGGGTCACACAGCTAGGAAGTGTCTGAGGCCAGATTTGAACTCAGGTCTTCCTGCCTCCAGACCCAGACCTCTATCTACTACACCACCTATCTGCCCTATCATATTGACTTAGAAAACCACATACTGATGTTATCTATGCTCAACTGTATGTAATTTATTTTGTTAGATATTTCTGAACTACATTTTAATCTGGATCTTGCTTCACTCAGAATTTTATGGGCTACATGTTTGAGGTCACTTATTTAAGACACCAAGGACCCTAACAAGGTAAAATTTAATGGAAGAAAAGCAGAGTTCAGTACTCAGTACTGTTCCCCACCACCACCATGCTCCAGCAGTTGGGCTGTAGAAGTCAATCCATGGGCTTGCAACAGAACTCAACTTTACTCCCTTCACTCCTCCCAGTGATGGAAAACCAAAAGACAAACCTTTTTTTTCTGGATAGGACAAAAACATTACAGCACTCTGTGTCATAAGAGACCTCAACCAGAGAACTGAGGAACAAAGGGAATTGAGGAAGGACATATGTGCTGGGGAAAACCCAGCATGTACCTCGGGAATGGGAGGAAAAATTTGAGGCAGCTTTGAGGTCAAACTCCCAGGGAAGTCACCATCAAAGGGAAGAGTCAGAAAATGAGTAATAGAGACATATAAGGGTAGAAAGATTGAAATTACCAAAAATATCAAGATACAAACTCAAAAACCTCAAGACTAAGTGGATAACTCAATAAGGAAGAAATTAATAAGAGAAGGAAATGTAGCCTCCAGGTCAGCTAAAAGAATCCAGAATTTATGAATAAATATTGAAAATCAAAGGAAAATGAATTAACAGTCAATGAGGCAGAGGACCCTGTAGATTCCTAAAAGAGTGTGGAACTACAGGAAGATGTTCCTGAGTGGTTTAAACAAGTAATAATAATTGTAAAAGCAGAATTTATGGCCCACACAACAGAAATAATTGACCAAATAGAAAAACTTGAATCCACAGTAGCAAATCTCACCTAAGAAACAGAAGAGAGAATAACTGATTTAGAAGACAAATACACAGAAGTGAAAGCCAGTCTGGAAGATGAGAAGCAAAAAGGAATAATACTAAAAAGAAAACAGGATCTCCATTCCAGCATATTGAAAATCTTTTTCATCCTCAAAAAACTCTCATTGGATCTGTCTACCCCTGCTAACTATCATCCTATATCTCTTCCCTTTGTGACTAAACTCCTTGAAAAGGAAATCTACACCAGATGTCATCATTTTCTTTCTTCTCACTCTCTTCTTTACTCTTTGAGGTCTGGGTTCTGACCTCATCATTCAACAGAAATTGTTCTCTCCAAAGTTACTGATAATCTCTTAATTTTCAAATCTAATGGTATTTTTTCTCAGTCCTTTTTCTTCTTGACCTCTCCACAATCTTCAGTGCTATCAATCACCCTATTTCCTCTAATAATCTCTTTTTTCTAGGTTTTTGTGATGCTGACTTCTTCTGTTTCTGTTCCTCCCTGTCTGACCACCCCTATGTTTTTTTTTAATTGCTGTGGCTACTGTATTTTATAAATTAATTGATTGTTATTTATATCTTAATGGGTATTGCACCCATCTTGCCAGTAAGCATTTATTATTAATTAATATCATATATACCAGTAAAGAATTGACCACGTGGCAGTTAGCACAAGCAAGAGCAAAGCCCCAGAACCATGTTGTCTCTCAGAGAGACAGCACATGGTCTCAAGGAGAGTTCAGAAGCCCTGCAAAACCTATCTTGTGCTAAGAGGAAGATCACTCACCAAAAGAGCCCCAGACCCTGGTGTGGTCAAGGGTTTTATCCTCCTTTGACAGAGGTGGGTCATCATACGTTGATTTTGATCAATGCTAATTTGTTAGCATCATTCAATTCCATTGGTTGATGTGACTTGAGGGTGGTCCAAATTTAAATTCTACCAGATGACATAATGAAAGAGACCCTTGCTGAATGGCAAAGGTGAAGTCCAGTATCTAGGTATGGTTTAATTCCATTAGTTCACTGAGCTAGACAAAAGAATTAATCTCCATGTCTTTTGTTCCCTTGGGCTTGTTGCAGACAAGAGCTGAACTTTCTGGAATGGGGGGGGGGGGTAGGGGGAGGACAAACTGATCTCTAGATCTCCCCAAGAAATTAATGATTAATAATTATTTTTTCACGCCCCTCTAATTCCTTTACTTTTTTATCATCCAGGTCATGTTTATTAACTGTAGAATATGGATTGATTCTCTGTCACTTGTGCTAATTTTCCCCTGACAATTAACATCAAGAAAACAGAGCTTCTTCACAAACCACAGTGTACCATACATACATGGAACCATCAGTTATAGAAAATGGAGGAATTTTTAATACTGTGGGGAAATTCATTTTCCTTGGCAGTATACTTTGCAGGGATGTATACATAGATGATGAAGCTGACACATGCATTGCCAGAACTATCTCAGTGCTTGGAAGGCTCTAAAGGAAAGTGTGGGAGAGAAGGGGTAACAGGCTGCCTACAAAACTGAAGGTCTACAGAGCCATCATGCCAATGCTATTGGTGTATGCCTGTGAAACCTCTACAGTACACCAGCACTATGCTAGGAAACTGAACCTCTTCCATTTGAATTATCTTAGGAAGACTCTGAAGACCACCTGGCAAGATAAGGTACCAACACTGAGGTTCTTTCTTCAGCTAAACTGCCAAGCATTTAAACCCTACTACAGAGAGTGCACTCTGATGGGTACTCCATGTTTTTCAAGTGCCAAATGTGTTTGCCTAAAAGACTATTGTGTGGAGACCTCACACAAGGCAAGAGCACATATGGAGGTGAGGGGAGAGTATGATTCAAGGACATGCTCAGGGTTTCTCTGAAGAACTTTGGAATCAATTATGAGACATGGGACTGGCACTGGACTGTCTAGCATGGTGTGCCCACATTAAAAGAAGGCACTGTGCTCTATGAGCAAAGCAGAATTGCAGTAACTCAAAAGAAACATGAGATGTGAAAATGTAGAGCCATCTCTACTCCAAATGTTCATGGGGACTATTTGTGTCCATCCTATGAGAGAGCCTTCTGAGCTCATGTTGTCCTGATCAACCACAGCTGGACACACTGTCCCTTGATCCCAACATAGTGATGTCATTTTGGTCCTCTTCAAGATCAAAGGACAACACAAAAGACAGGATAAAAAAAACACTCAAGGGAAATGGAGAACAAAGGTTTCATGAATGAAGTGGGCATTTGTACTAAACAAGAACAAGCAAGATTTCCACAAGGAAAAATGGGGCAGGGGGAGGCAGGCAAAGGTGAAGAGAGGAGTCCAATGATAGGGAACGGCATGAATAAAAGTTTGGAAGTGGAAGATATCAGGCATGTTTGGGGAACAACAAGCAGCCCACCTTGATTATAGTAGAAAATAAGAGCGTTAGAGGTTAGAATGCTAGGCTTGGGAGGGTAGGCTTCAAAAAGTCCTTATCTCACCACTGTTCACTGTAATACGATTCACGTCTAATGTTATTTCTCAAATCTTCACCCCCTCTATTGACCCCCTTCATCACAAAGCAAGAAAGAGAATTTACATAAAACCTATTTCAGTAAAACAAAAATGGATGGGGAAACGATGCAGCCTGCTTTCCAGATTTCGCTGGTAATGCACTTTACTGACGTTTTATAGTAAGCTCCCTGTCAGAATTATAAATCTTGGAAAATGAAACTACCTTTAAATGGGGCATATCTGGAAATCACAACTCAGCAAAGTATGGCATTTTCTTGACAATCCCACATGACCATGAGCATTATGTAATTTTAGAGCCCATTCTAACTGTACATTGCACTAGATCTGTTAGTCTGGAATGAAATGTGATTTGAGACTTCAGTTCCCTGTTAAGAAGATTGTGACAATTGGGTACAGTTCTGATCTCAAGGAGACTATTTGAGCCAAATGTGACCTGGTAAGTATCTGAAATCAAACACCCAACTCCTATTTACTGAGGCTTGGTAGATTTGTACTAAAAAGGGTGGAGGAGGAGGAGAATGGAGAGGAAGGGGGAGGAGGGGGAGGAGAAGAAAGAGGAGAAGGAGAAAAAGGAAAATGAAAGAGAGGAGGAAAAAGGAGGAGAAAAAGAAGGAGGAGGAGAAGGAGGAGGAGAGGAAGAGAAAGAGAAAGAGAAAGAGAAAAAAGAGGAAGGGGACATCCCATGAGAAACCAACTGATAAATGCCTATTCATTTTGATTTAGTTAGGATGGTTAAGTAAAGAGATGGATTGGTTTAACAGTACCAATCCTCTTTCCAATCTAGACTGAAGAACCATGAAGAGAAACTGGCCAGGAATTCCTGCACATTGTCAGGAAAAGCCTCTGACAGCTGGGAAATAAGTTGAGAGTGGCAGAAATGTGCTGGAGTTCAGGACCACATCTCTACTGCTGTACTTAAGGGGAATTGAAGCCAGAATCTGCCATTGAATATTTGTGTTCAACTCTCACTCAGCCATCAATAAAGAGTAGTAGGCAAATGACCTAAGGGCTGGATTTGATTCTGGGAGCTGGTGGTGAATAGCAAAGAGTATAGTGTCCTGCCAACAACAGATTTTTATAACACTGTGCTCCTCAGCCAGTGATTTGTATTCCTTTTCTTGTCAGATTGGGAAGAGGTGGTATGGTGTAATCAATGGACAGAATGCCAAATGCAAAGGTTTAGTACTAGTTCTTCAACTGGTGAGTCAGGAAACATTGACAGAGCAGAAGACTGTGCATGAAGATATCAATTTCTCTCATTAATTGGTCCTGTGCTGTGCCTTAGGGAAGTGATAGCCAGGCATGAGTGATAGCCAGTACAAAGATGGAGAGATGAGAGGTGCATTATGTGTTAGAAAAGGAAGAAGTCCAATTGGGCTAGATCAGAGAGTTCACAAAGGAGAGTAGTGTGTCCTCAAATTGAAAGGGTAGGTTGGGACCAAGTTATGAAGGACTTAAATCACAAAAAGAGGAGTTTATTTAATATTAGAGGCAGTAGGGAGGTCCTGGAGTTTATTGTTACCATAATGGACCATACTGGCAAACCATCTTAGAAAAGAAATAATTTCAAAAACATTTTTGGTACTTCTGCAACTAATCCTACCTTGGATCAATTCTAAGATGAACCCATCTGATCCAGACCATGCTCATATAAATGCCCTGTGAAAGAAAGGCCTATTTTGATGCCTCGTTGTACTACAAAGATGACCCTGGGTTCCTGAAAGCTATGCTATGCTTTGGTAGACCCTACCAAACTAGAAAGATTTCAAGTATGAGCCCAGGATGAACTCTATGTCTGTTGTCCAAGGGCCAGCCTATAGGGTGATGCTGGAACATTAGCCTTGTGCTCTTCACTCACCACCAGGCATGAATCTAGCTAAGTGAGGAGAGGTTCAGTGCCAGAAGGCTGGCCACCAGATGCTGAAATATTTTGGCTACCAAAACTCATAAAACTATCCACTCAAGTATGGAGGGGTTATGATTAGGACACCCATAATGATGAAATCATGGATCTTTTAAAGTACTGAGATAGAGTAGAACAACAGAGACTTTTGGTTCAGCATTAAGATAATATTTCTAGTATGTGATCTATCCTCAGTTTAATTGCAAAATATATTTACATTTATAATTATTGTTATTGTTTGGGTTTAGGGAAGGTATCCAGGTTGGAACATTGGACCACCCAAATGGAAGTATTTATATATAAAGGCTAAACTGCAATGCAATGACCTGAGAAAGTAACATTTTACAGTATCCCTTACAGGAGAAAATTAGAGAAGCAAACATTTTATTTTAAGAAACAAAACCAAGGCCAACCTGAGAAGATTATTTTTGTTAAATACAGATTGTCTTTTTATATCTTTTATTGGGGGGGGGCAATGAGGGTTAAGTGACTTGCCCAGGGTCACACAGCTAGTAAGTATCAAGTGTCAGAGGCTAGATTTGAACTCAGGTCCTTCTTAATCCAGGGCTGGAGCTTTATCCACTGTGCCACCTATCTGCCCCCAAATACAGGTTGTCTTGTTGGAAATTCCTTTGGAAATCTTAGTCCCTGTGAGACATGATAGTTTTTTTTTAATTTAAATAAATTTATTTATTTTCTATTTATTTATAATTTGTCTCCTCAGTGATCTTCAACAAATGTGAATAAATGAATAAAATCATCATAAATATTCATAATCTAACAAAACAAATTCACACATTGGCCATGCCCCCAAAATGTATATCTCTCTCTGTGTTTTCGATTCATCACCTCCCTGGCAGAAAATGAATGGCATGTTTCATCTATAATCCTCTGAATTTATCTAGCGACTTTAAATGTTATATGAGATTGCTACTGAAGAAATAAAAGAGGGGAATTATCATGAGGCCTACCGGTTCCCAAGCTATATAGTGACGTTGTGCTAATTGCATCAGGCCCAGCATCGTACAGGGCCTCCTCAGTAGCATACATTGTCACACTAGAGAGATAGACCTAACATTATGTGCAGGACAGCCCACATGGATGAAGGATGTTTATAGTCCAGATTATGATACTTGGTTGAATAGCAGCCCATTAAACTAATGACAAAACTAATTTAAGAGAAGCCCATTAAACAAGTCCAACAGAATTCATATCTGGTCCTGGCACTGCAAATAAGCTGTAAGCTGGCCTAGAACTGAACAGGATAAAGATGGAGGGTAGAATTGCATATAAGAAATTGCTTGACAGTTTCAATGCTTCCAAACTGCCTCCTGATGCAAAAAAAGACCCCAAACACATCTTTTAAGCACAAATTTTTACCACTGATGCTGTGTCACTATGACTTAGAAAAGTATAATATCCAAATAATCAAAATTGTGGGTGGTCCAAAGGGCAATGGGGAGACATTAAGAGGCCACAAGTAGATTGCAGCATATTGAGAACAATGAAGAAGTGGCATCAAAGGCATAATCCTAAAAATATATGAGCTGAAAATGGAGTGGGAGAATCAAGTAACCAGAGTAAGACTTTCATGCTAGATACAGTGGTACACACTGAATGTTTAAAGGCTTCCGCCATATTGGATTTGTCCTCCATCAAGGTTTCATGGGATCACAAAAGGATGAAAAAATCTAGATGGATTGTACTCTGTACATTGAAAGGAGTGTCTCTATCATGAGATCATCAACCACTGACATGCTGAAATATATTATTATTATAAGATCTATATCCTTCAGACATGATTGAATAAGAAATAAATCCCCATACTCTTCTCCCTCTCTCTACTCCATCAGATTCAGTTCGGGACATGTGAAGAAGGCAACCACTACCAGGGTGTTCCAGGATCTTTGGTCAGCTGGTGAAGGTTTTGGGTGAAAAAATGTCAACACTGCTGCTCCGAAGACTTCAGAAGCTTCATCCTAAAATGACATATTGGCTCCTGAGGACATCATGAAAACTTTATGAAGAAGAACCAAGACATCTTATTTGTAGTCATTGTGGGGCACAAACAGAGACATTATTCATATTATCGTGGTTTCACAAACCCTCCGGATGTCTTGACAATAAGTTACAGATGTTTAATTCCAAATTAAGAAGCTAAATATAGTGTGGACTCGACAAGTGGCAATTTTCTATAATTTGAGGAAAATATTTGGTAGCTCAACTCCCCACTGGAAATAGCTGGCAAGAATTCTTCTCTCTATTCAGCATCTCTGCCAATGTTTCTGAAGAAAGATCATTGCCAGAGGAGAACAATGGCTGATTAGACAGGCTTGGTCAATAGTTATGATTTTATCTTGTTATCTTGATGGGTTCACATGGATATACTTGGTGCCTATTGGACTGTTGGTAAAGTAAGGGATGATTTTAACCTCAGAGGTTACTTTTTTGGGAGCTGTTTCCCGTATTTTCAGGTTTTGCTTCCTCGACTCATATTCCTTTGTTTTTAATGGAAGCTTTATCAATTTTTACACGGCATGCTATTTCACCTCCTTATATTATCATCTTTATTCTGTTTGCAATAAGATATCATTCTGAGATTGGCAAAGTTACTCACTACAATGCTTCTTTGTTCTAGAAAAATGCATGAATAGGACATTATTAAAATAGAGAAGGAAGTGTACTTCATTCCATTCATTATTTACTTAGTGGATATTGCCATGGTACCAGGGGCCTTTACAAAAGATAAACAAAGTGAAGCAATAATACATTGTACTTCGATCTTGCCTCTCATCTGGGGCCCTGAAAGTGCTCCCCAAACACCTACTCATTAATCAGAGCATTACAGGAGATGGGGAGCAAATGTGCCCTTTAAATTATGGTAATATCAGGCAATGCGTTTTGTTGGGTTTTTGTTGCCATCGTTGTTGGTTTCTTAGAGTACCTTCTATGAGCAGAGGAATATGGTAGCAACTTTTATTTTTCAGTTATTTCAGCCATGTCTGACTCTCCATGGCCCCATCTGGGCTTTTCTTGGCAGAGATACTGAAGTGGCTTGCCATTTCCTTCTCCAGCTTATTTGACAAATGAGGAAACTGAAGCCAACAGGATTGAGTGACTTGCCCAGGGTCACACTGCTTGCATCTGAGGTTGGATTTGAACTCACAAAGAGGAGTCTTCCTGAGTCTGTGACCAGCACTCTATCCATATTGCCACCTAGCTGCCTAGTAGCCACTTTAGGGTGGTACACAGGATATGAAAGATAAAGTTCAAACCCAACAAATTTATAACCTAGTTAGGGAAGCTGAATACATATACAAAAAGGATCATAGAAGAATTATAAAGCGATAGACAAAGAGAGAGCTCCTGAGGGTCCGAGGCAGCAAGGACAAGCCATAGTGCAGGCAGTGAAGACCGCGTCCAGCTAAAATGATCTGAGATAGAGAAGAAGCAGGCCAAATGCACAATAGCAGCAGGCCTCCCTCAGCATCATAGCTGCTTACATCTCATTCATGACTTCTCTCTGACCAAATGGAAGATATAGTAAAACCTCCAAGAACCTTCCCTGCCCCTCACCCCAACCTTCCTTGCAGAGGTGCTGAACTATGGGTATGGAACACTGCATAGAAAGACCATGGTTTTCCCCCATATGTTGTTTAATTTGGCTGAACTGGAGGGTTTTTCTTTCTTTTTTTTCTTTATTATAAGGGATGGGTCTCTGGGATGGGAAAAGGGAAGAAACACATTCAGGAAATTAGATAACATAAAAAAAAAAGATATTGACAAAAATTTGTTTTAAAAAACTGTGCAGTATATGCACTGTTCATTCAATAAGTATTGGGTGGGGGCAGCTAGGTGGCATAGTGGATAAAGCACCGGCCCTGGATTCAGGAGTACCTGAGTTCAAATCCAGCCTCAGACACTTGACACTTACTAGTTGTGTGACCCTGGGAAAGTCACTTAAACCCTCATTGCCCTGCCAAAAAAAAAAAATAGAGCAGATGGTGACCAAGGACATGTTCAATAATGGATACTGGCACTGGTGGTCACTAGGTAGCACAGTAGATAGACCGCTGGGCCTGGAATCAGGAAGACCTAAGTTCAAATGTGACCTCAGACACTTTCCAGTTGTGTGACCCTGGGCAAGTCACTTAACCTTGTTTGCCTCAGTTTCCTCAACTACAAAATGAGCTGAAGAAGGAAATGGCAAACCACTCCAGGATCTTTGCCAAGAAAACCCCAAATGGGGTTATGAAAAGTTGGACAAAATTGACACAACTCAACAACTTCCTGACTCCAGGCCTGGCACTCTATTCACTGTGCCACCTAGTTGCCCTCCAAGCAAATTAATAATGTACAAAAAGATTGGGGTGAGGAAGAAGCAGGTGGTGACAGCATCTTAAGCCATAGAGCTATATAAGAGAAGCAGTATGGATACAGAGTCAGAGGAGCTAGGTTTGAACCCTACAATTGCCATTTACCATCTGCGTGGCCTTGGATAAGGAATTGACCTTCTTTGGACATCAGCTTCTTCATCTGTTCAATGAATGAGTTGGACTAAACAGCCTCTCAAGTCCCTTCCAGCCCTGAATCAATGATCCTATGAATAAACTGTGTTTAGCCACTGAGAAACATCCATTATAATGCAATTAATGTGTTGTGGTTGTTCAACCATTTCAGTCATATTCAACTCTGTGACCCCATTTGGGGTTTTCTTGGCAAAGAGCCAAAAGTGGTTTGCCATTTCCTCCTCTAGCTCATTTTAGAGCCAAACATGGTGAAGTAAGTGACTTGCTTAGGGTCACACAGCTAGGAAGTGTCTAAGGGCAAATTTGAACTGAGAAAGATGAGTTTTTCCAACTCCAGGCTGAGCCCTCTATGCACAGCACTACCTAGCTGCCCTAGTTAATATGCTAATTACAAAGTCATCTATAATTTAAGACAGAGATCGTGGCTCACTCTTTTCTCCTATCTCAGTACTGAACACAGAGCAAACATGCAATAGATGTTTGCTGATTGATGGATTAAAAGAACAGGTTCTCCTAGGCCCTCTGTTGGCAGCACTTGAGAGCCATTTTTCTGAGAAACTGGATGGATTTCAAAGTAACAGAAGCACCTTGTAAAAAGGACATTGGGACATTGGACACTGCCCAGAGGAAGACTATCAGGGAAGCCATGTGAAAATATGGTGGAGGAAGGAGGGATCTTTAGCCATCAGGAGAGCAGCCTGCAGGGCTACATGATACTTATCTTCTAGCATTTGAAAGATTGTCAAAAAGAAGAAGGATTAGACTAATTCAGTTCAGCCCCAGAGGGCAGAACCAGAAGCAAGGAGGAAACTTAAAAAAAAAAAAAAAAAGGAGAAATTATAAAGAAGTTGCAAGGAAAACCTTTCTAACAATTTGTTGTGGTTGTTCAGTCATTCAGTCCTGTCTGACTCTTTGTGACCCTATGAACTTGTCAGAGGGGTTTTCTCTTCAAAGTTACCGGACTGATTTGCCATTTCCTTCTCCACTATGTTCCCATTTTACAGATTAGGAACTGAGGTAAATAGGGGTTACTTGACCAGAGTCACACAGCTAGTAAGTGTCTGAGGCTGGATTTGAACTCAGATTTTCCCAGCTCTAGGGCTCTAACCACTGCACCACCTCGCTGGCCTTCTCTAACGTTTAGGATGATCCAAAAGGAAAATAGATTTCCTCTGGGGACAATTGGTTTCCCCCTCATTGGACATCTTCAAGGAAAAGCTACATGAACACTCACTGGTGTGTTGTAGAAGAGATTCCTGTCCCAGTATGGGCTGGACTGCATGGTCCCTAGGGTCACTTCTAACTCTGAGAGTCTGTGTTTCAGTGATACATTTCTTTAAACAATTATCTATAATTTAGAAATGTCCCAAATGCAAGAAGTTCTTCCTATGATTTGGTATAAATCAATGAAGTATTCCTATATATTGATTTCATATGCATCACACTGAGACAGTTAGGTGGGGCAGTGGATGGAGTGTTGGGTTTGTAGTAACAAAGACCCAGCAAATCCTTGCTGTATGACTCTGGGCAAGTTAACTGGATCTTTCAGATTCAGTTTCTAGTTCTGTAAAATATAGAGAAGAAGTAGCACTTACCTCATAAGTTATTGTGAGAATCAAATGAGATAACATTTATAAAGTGGTTTGTAAGCTTTAAAAAGCTATATAAATTCCACCTATTATTATCATTATTATAATGATAATTTCCAAAATGGTTCTCTAGGGAAGGGACACAAGCCTAGGGAAAAGTGGCATATTGCCTAAGCCAGGCCCAGGTTCTTAACATAAGTTGACCTTAAAGCAGGGCCATGATAGGCTAATAAAATACTCTATTTGTCCTCTTCCCATAACCCACCTCTCATCAGCAGCATGAAATGAGCAGAACCAAGAGAACATCACATGTAATAACAGCAATAGTGTTTTAAGAACAACTTTCAGCAATTAAGTTGTCTATTATAATACCCAAATTAACTATAAAGGATCTATGAAGAAAGACAATATCTGTATCCAGAGAAAGAACTGACAAATAGAAGTGTATATAGAATGATTTTACACACACACATACACCTATTTGGCCTAATATACCTAATGATGGCCATCTCTAGGGCAGGAAAGGGGTAGGGGAAGGGAAAAAAAAAAGATGAATCATGTAAAGAAATTTACATGACAATTTTATTGCAGATTAGAAATGAATAACAAGTTGTACTGAGATTTGCTATTTCATGTGCTATTTCATCTTTTTCATTGTACTATTTTAAAGAAATGCTTGTTTTATTCCATAAATGAAACGTAATATATATATATATATATATTTTTTTTTTAAATCATCAGGGGCAACTAGGTGGCACAGTGGATAGAGCACCAGCCCTGGAGTCAGGAGTACCTGAGTTCAAATACAGCCTCAGACCCTTGACACTTACTAGCTGTGTGACCCTGGGCAAATCACTTAACCCCAATTGCCTCACTTAAAAAAAACCATCAGCATTAAGAAGACCAAAGGAGATGGTCATCTTCCTTCAGTAACCTGCAAATAAGATTCAAAGGAAATGGATCCAACCCAGACCAGCAAAATCATAGAGTTGTACCAGCATTTGGCAAAATTCTTGAGAATGATGCAAAAATTCCTCTCTCTCAAATCCTATCTATTACAAAAGGATGACTTTCACTCCCTTTGCCACAAAAACCACTTCCATCACTGCTAATACGCGGCATAAATCCTCTTTCTCTTTTGTTAAGTGTATGCATATTTTGAACTAAGCTCTGACTGTGGAATTGTTTGTCAGCATTTATAGAGTTGTCTGTGCTGGCTTATTCTTCAGTCTGTTTGTTGTGGTTACTATCTAGACAATAAGGTCACATAGGACTAAGACGAAAAATAACCATTGATGTCACTTAGTACAATCCCTTTATTTTATAGATGAAGAAACTGAGGTCCATAGAGAAGAAGTGACTTGGCCAAGGTCACAGAGAAATTTTAATTGTTTCAGTCATGTCTGACTCTTTGTGACCCTAATTGGTGTTTTCTTGGCAGAAATACTGGAGGGCTTACCGTTTCCTTCTCCAACTCATTTTACAGATGAATAAACTGAGGCAGAAAGGGTTAAGTGACTTGCCCAGGGTCACACAGCTAGTATCGGAGGTCAGATTTAAACTCAGGTCTTCTTGACTCCTGGCCCAGGATCTCACTGTTAAACATATGCCCTAAGGAAGTCAGAGAGAAACAAAGGTCAAATATATGGCAAAAAATTAATAGCATCACTCTTTGAGGTAGCAAAGTGGTGCCCATTGTTCAGAGAATAACTAAAAAAAACTCTGATACTGATGCAAAGTGAAATGAGCAAAACCAGGAGAACACTGTACACAGTAACAAAAATATTGTATGATAATCAACTATAAATGACTTAGCTCTTCTCAGGAATACAATGATCTGAGACAATTCTAAGACTTATGATGAAAAATGCTATCCACATCCAGAGAAGAACTGAGAGCCTGGGTGCAGATTGAAGCATGCTTTTTCTTTACTTTCTCTGTTTTTCTTTGGGATTTTTTGTCTGTGTTTTCTTTCACAGCATGACTTACAATGAAATTATGTTTTGCATGACTGTACATGTATAATCTATATCAAATTGTTTGCCTTCTCAGTGGGGGGGGGACAAGGAGGGAGAGAATTTGGAACTCAAAATTTGAAAAAAAATAATGTTAAAATTATTCTTACATGTAATTGGGGGAAAATAAAATATATTTTTTAAAATCTCTGGTATAGGAATGCAATGAAATATTATTGTGTCATGATGATGAATGTTAGGAATTTGGAAAAACATCAGAAGATTTGCATGACCTCATACAGCAAAAAATTAGCAGAAGAGAACAATATACACAATAGGTACAACAACTGAAATGGAAAGATCACTGAAAAGAATTTAAATTGTGAGTAATGGGGAAAAAAACACAACAAAATAAAATAAAACAAGAAAGGCCTTAGAGAAGAGGAAGAGAGGAAATCCATCATTGATTCTCTTCCTTTTTCCCTTCCTTGATGCTCTTCCAGTCTTGATGTAATAATGAAATGCCACTCGGGAAACCAGTTTCACTTTAGCTAATGGAGCTCCAGATGTGACTATGAAGTAAAACTGAGTCTGAGGGAGGGAAGATGGTGGCATACTGCAAAAATGTAAACTCCTATCTACCAACTAGACAGTAAATCCTAGGTGAAGTCAGCATGCAAAACTCCTGTGGGCCACAGACCTAGATTAAAATATAATTGGGAAACATTTTACAAAGTAAGTAAAAATACAATACAACATGGACGATGTTAATTTGTAGTTTTCTAAGTCAGTCTTCAGATTGCTAGGATCCATTTCTCTTTGAGTTTGATACCACTGGTGTAGCTGAAAGGGTATTGGACCAAAAAGCTAAAGGGCTTAGTTTGAAAACTAAATTTTACTAAGTATGCAGCTGTTCAGTAAGTCCATTAAACTCCCTGGGCCTTTCCTCATGTGTAAAATGCAGGGATTGTACTAAATGAAGTCTAAGGTCCCTTTCAGTTCTGTCTATGGCCCTATGGATGTATAATCA
Source organism: Dromiciops gliroides (assembly GCF_019393635.1). Taxonomy (NCBI): domain Eukaryota; kingdom Metazoa; phylum Chordata; class Mammalia; order Microbiotheria; family Microbiotheriidae; genus Dromiciops; species Dromiciops gliroides. The sequence continues at coordinate 434,796,279 of NC_057861.1, read as the reverse complement.
GTACAAGTCTGATAACTGCATAAGTTCTGGTGGACTTTTTTTTTTTTTTTTACTTCTGAGAAACTTTGTATCAGGTTGGTAGACTTTTCAAATCTTCCAATACCCTCAAAATGACTTTGTATTTACTCGCTATGTATTTTTATATATTGATCTGTATATGTGTTGTTTCCCTACAATGGAACATAAGATCCTTGAAGACCTGAAATGCTTGACTTTTGTCTTTATATCCCCAGCAACTAAGTTCAAGTCCCACCTCAGATACAGTTATATTTTTATGTGAATCTGGGCAAGTCATTTCAACTCTTTAAACTTCAGTTTACTTTTCTGTATAATTGAGATAATAGCATGCACTTCATGGTGGATTTCAGTTTGGGTAAGGATTGGATGAAATAATGTATATAATTTGTAAGCCCTGAAGTGCCAGATAGGTGAGAGCTACCATTTAAAAATAATGATGTACTATTATTGTTACTATTAAAGTTTTGATCCCTTTTTTCCCCAGTTGACTAGACTATGAGGCCTCAGATTCAGTCCCTAAAATTGATCATATAGCTTCATTTCAACTCTATTTTGGGGGCACATCTGGGACCCCTTTCTCTATCTCACAAAGACACTCCCTCAGTCACAAGACCAGGTAAGAGTGATTGAATTACCATCAATCCATCTGCATATGCTCTGTTGACAATGGGGTGACAGGGCAACTTTTCTATGAACGGCAGTGTATCATTCTTCTCCTGGTTCACAAGGGGCCAATCCAATATCCTTGGGCACATTTATGGGGGGGGGGGGGGTTACATAAATACACATTGTAAAAAGCAAGAGGGGCGGCTAGGTGGCACAGTGGATAAAGCACCGGCCCCAGATTCAGGAGTACCTGAGTTCAAATCCGGTCTCAGATACTTGACACTTACTAGCTGTGTAACCTGGGCAAGTCACTTAACCCCCATTGCCCCACAAAAAAAAAAAAGCAAGGGAACAATAGAGGTCGATTCCTGTGCTCTCCACAGTGCTCCAATGATGGGCAAGAACCACATAAATTACTTCTTGATTGTAGCCAAGAAAGCTTCCCAGAAAATCTTACAATCTGTATTAAACACCTCAAAACTTTGTTTTCTTGATAATGATCTCCAAGTGTGCTGGCCAAAAAGGGGAAGGGGGGAGAGGAGAGGGACATGTTGAAATAATAAAAACAGGAGCATCCTAGGATACCTGATTGTTATCATTTTGTATACTTTCCCACTTGCTTTTATCTGAGAGATGAGGGTGAAACATGTCAGGTCCTTTTCTTTTGTTTTGTTTTCTTCAGGGATATAAGTAAACTTAAGTTTCTCCATTTATATACTACAGTGTGTGTGTGTGACCTCGAAGATCCTTTCCAGCCCTAAAATTCCTCAGTTCTCAGATGCTAACTAGAAACGTTGCTCCCATTTTAAAGAGCTTGGCTGCTTCATCTCTAGCTGGGGCCATGTATTCTGATGCATGCTCTGACCCCTTTTTCTTGAAACACTATCATATGGAAAACAGAGGGCATCTGTATTTTTTCTGGCAACCTTAGAGACAGCCCCATCCAGCTCCTCCTTTTTAATATGCTGCCCTTAATAATTCCAAAAACAGTCTACTTTAGAGAAGGGCAATCCGACCAGTTTTGCAAATTAAAGCCTAACGAAAGTATTCCAATAAAGTATTTCCATGAGATAGATTGAAGATTTCATTAAGGCAGTGGTTAAACCCTCTTGAGAAGAACAACCAGAAGACAATTGTTGGGAGCTCAGATAATTTTATCGCTGTCCAGCTACTGTGAGTTTCTTTAGTAACCTGAGGGATCAGATTAGATACTTATTATGAACTACTTATAAACATCTTTGGGGAATGATGGGAAAGTAATTTGAAGAATTTTGAGCCTGGTAATGAGCTTCCTTTGAAGTTTGGTGGGGGGGTGTGGGGAACAGAGTTGTAAATAATTACTGGTTGTCTCCAAGGATTCAGAACGTTGATGAAGCATCTCTGTTTTAATAATTAAAGATGTCAGGTTCATAGGGAGACAGAGATACATTGTCAGTAAACCCCTTATCTCTTGCAAATGTATGCATCTTGAACTACAGCTTACTGATATCTTTGTGCTTACCTCTGGTGCTCTCTTCTTTCTCTTTTTCCTCCTCCTTTTCTTCCTCATTCTTCTCCTTCTTTCTTCCTTCCTATCTTCTTTCATTCTTCCCTCCCCACCCCTGTCTCTTTCTTATTTCTTCTTCTTCTTCTTCTTCTTCTTCTTCTTCTTCTTCTTCTTCTTCTTCTTCTTCTTCTTCTTCTTCTTCTTCTTCTTCTTCTTCTTCTTTCATCTTTGTCTCTCTGGCGCTCTCCCTGTTTGTCTCTGACTCTGTGTCTGTCTCCACATTTGTCTTTCTCTATCTCCCTGTCTTTGTCTCTACCTTTCTGTCTGTGTGTGTGTGTTTATCTGTATCTCTCTCTGTCTCTCCCTGTCTCTCTGTTTCTCCTTGTGTGCGTCTCTCCATATCTCTGTCTCTCTCTCTCTCTCCTTTCTCCCTTAAGCACTGAGGAGCAGAAGGCAGTGGGAGGAGAGTTCTGATCACAAAATGGAAGAGGAAATCCTCCACTTGCATCTTGACTTGCATACAGCCTCATCTCCCTGTCACTGGAAGCCAGTCACCTTAGAATCTCCTAGCCTTAGGATCTCTTCTGAAATAATGAGAATAATGATGCCTGCCTCTCTCCCAGGGGTACTCAGGGAATTATATTTGCTAAACTCTTTGAAGATTAAAGTATAACATCTGGGCTAAGTGTTATTACCCCAACCAAGAAGAACACCTTCCTAGGGGAAAGACAGAACTCCAGGCATAGGTCATGCTGCGATGCCGGGTCTCTGTCAAATCACGTATTGAGAAATATACTCCAGTTAGTCATAAGCAGCCTGGAATATTCTCCCAGGATCCTCTACCAAGAGACACCAAAACCCATTTTCAGTGTTATACACTTTGCCTGGGCAACCCTTAGTCCAATTAAAAATGCCCCTTGGTACAACTCTTTGGGTTAAGGGAATTCTGATGGAAAAGTGAAGTGAAATGCGCTCATCTTTTGTGCCAAGTCTCAGAATAGTGTTTTGGTCCATAGACATTTTATAGTGAAATTCCTTTGAAGAAGCAGTGGGCTATAATGAAGACAGGGCATGGTCTGGAGCCAATGAAGAGCTGGTTCTGACACTATGTGATAAGAGACAAATCATTAAATCTCTCTGACTCAGTGTCAGTTGTATAAAATGAGGGATCAAACCCTTTGTATTGTCTACTTCATGGGCTTATTATGAGTCAACCCCCTTTCTAGAGGCAGGGTATGATTTGGGTCTGTGATTGCATAGGATAGGAGAATCTCAAGTGTGGAATATCTATCCATTAGACTTCTGATTAAGAAAGTAGAATTAAAGGTCAAAGAGAAGCCTAGTTCTCCCACATATACTCTCATACATATCCAAAAATTATCTTAAAATGTCATCAGAATGGAGCAGCTAGGTGGCACAGTGGATAGAGCACCGGCCCTGGAGTCAGGAGGACCTGAGTTCAAGTCTGGCCTCAGACACTTAACACTTACTAGCTGTGTGATCCTGGGCAAGTCACTTAACCCCAATCGCCTCACCAAAAAAAAAAAAGTCATTAGATTGAATAATGATCAAGAAATACTAAGAGAAACATTAATAAGAGCCTTTATTCAGCCCAGGATGGAACAAAAAGACAGACAGAAGCAGTGAATATTGGAAGAAGTACCCTACCATAAAAGCCAGGATGAGTTAAGGTAAATAGATTGGAAGGCCACAGCAGCACCCAAACCAGTGTGGATTTACGTCAAGATAGAAGCCTGTAGCAGTACTCAGACGAGGAAAGTACAGTGTTGAGATGGAAGTCCATAGGAATAGGGACACTGAAGCCTGATCATACTCTTAGTGCAGGCATATCTGGGAAAGTCAAAGCCAATGACAAGAGGCCAGGATAAAGATGAACCTGACTGTTCCATTTAAGGATCTAAGGGGATGAACAGCCTGGTCCTTACCCAAAAATCCAGATCAAGAGATGAGTTTGGAAACATAAGTAAACAAGAAGTTGAATACAAGTTATGGGTCAGGAGATGCCCAAGAGTTTGCCAAGAGAAGAGAGTAATCTCACAAGAAGTAGAAGCAGAGCCTGAGAAGGGAAAGTAATGGCTTGGCAACAAGTATATTAAAGAAATATGGCAAGATATTTTTAAATGGAATTATAAGTGGAAAAGAGCCCCAGAGAAAGATGAATAGCATAGAATGGGAGGTTTAAAACCTTACACTGGTAAAAGACATCCTGAAAATTAGAATACAACAAATAGAACTCAGCTGCTCCATGAGACAGCAAGAAATAGCACAACAAAATCAAAAGATTTAAAAAAAGAGAAGAACATACAAGGTCTCCATTATATATATGTGTGTGTGTGTGTGTGTGTGTGTGTGTGTGTGTATGTATATGTATGTATATATATGTATGTGTATATATATACATATATATACACACACATATATATCTGACCTACAAAAAAAGTCAAGAGATAATGTAAGAACTAGTAGTTACTGAAAATCATGACCCAAAAAGAAAGAGCATAGATACTATATTTCAAGGATTCATAAATTAAAACTTCTAAGATTTGCAACATCCAGAAGGAAAGTAAAAATAGAACCCATCAGTCACTTCATGAAAACAATTCCAAAATGAAAATCCCCAGGAATATCATAGCCCAAGTCTAGAACTTCCAGCTCAAATAAAAAATACTGCAAGTTGACATAAAGAAAGAATTCAAATAGCAAAAAAACTACAGTTGCAAGAAACTACTTTAAATAAGAGAAAAACTGGGAATGCAACATTCCAAAAAGTAAAAGACAAAAGCTTTTAAACAAGAATAAAATCTACCCTGCAAAACTGAGAGTAAATGTATTCTCAATCTTTTAATAGAATAGAGGACCTTTAAACAGTCCTGAAGACCAGACCTATAGAAACTTGCCATTGTTAAAAAAAAGAAGAAAAAAGAAAAAAAGAAAATAAAAGGATGAGAAAAAAGAAATACATTAGGGAATAAATGAAAAAGGGTGGAACTTACCACATTGCATATTTAGGATGCATGAGAAGAAGAATAAATAAACTTTGAGAAAAGGGTAGAAGAATCAAATATTACACAAACTTCACTCTCATGTTAAATGGACACAGAGGGTTGAATACACATGTACATACACACATGCATACTCACAAAGAATTTGGTGTACTAATACATTAAATTCAACAGGGAAACAGGCAAGGAAAGAAAAGGAGAGAAGGTTTTAAAAGGAAAGATGGAATCAATAAGAGAATAGTTACAAATCACTTCCACCACCACCATCCTCAGTACCTCCTTCAGCTCTGGAGGGTGGATCAGGAAGGAATGGGGGAGAGGGACACTAAAAGGAAAGAAAGAAAAATTAAGAACCAGTAAGATTTGGATGAGAGGAAAAGAGATGAAGCAGTGGAGTAGAAGATCATTTCAATTAAGGTCACTAGTGTTAATCACATTTTTTCCTTCTTTCTCTATTCTTTTTAAAAGGGGGGTATGTGGGGCAGCTAGGTGGTATAGTGGATAAAGCACCAGCCCTGGATTCAGGAGGACCTGAGTTCAAATCCAGTCTCAAACACTTGACATTTACTAGCTGTATGACGCTGGGCAAATCACTTAATCCTCATTGCACTGAAAAAAAAAGGGGGGGGGAATATGAGAGGCAAAGAGAGAGAAAAATATGAGAGTATATTATTATATATTCCATGTAAATTCCATATATATATACACACACATATATATATATTTGTCAAAACTGTAAATTTGAGTTGGATGAACTAATCCATAATTTTTTTAAAAGGATATAAGAATAGATTAGAAAGCAGAATCCAATGTGTTATTTACATATGTTACTTGTTTATATATACTATTTCCTAGAGTCAGGAAGACCTGAATTTAAATCTGACCTCAGACAGTTACTAGTATGTGACCCTGGGAAAGTCACTGAACTTCTATTTGTCTCAGTTTCTTCATTTGTAAAAGGGGATAATAATAGCACCCAGCTCCAAGAGTTGTTGTGAGGATCAAATGAGAAAATAATTGTTAAGTGCTTAGTACAGTGCCTGGAACATAGTAAGTGCTATATGAATGTTAGCTATTATCTATTATTATTATTATTACAAGAAACACTTGAAACATGGTGATTCATATAGAATTAAAATGAGGGACTAGAACAGAATTTATTATGGTTCAGGTAAATTAATAAAAAGAGTAGATACCATCAGAATCACATGCTGAACTTTAAATATGATAGCTCACTGGGAATTTCTGAATGGAAACAGAAAAAAATATACATATTTTCAAAAATTCACAGCACTTTACCAATATTGGCTATACACCAAGGCATTTAAAAAAACAAAACCACTAGGGCTAGTGACAGTGACATACAAAATAAGAGAATGAAAATAATGTCAAGAAGCATTTGATGAAAATGTAGAGAAGGGATCAGAAGGAGGTTCAGAGAGCAACACAAACAAGACAGTTTTGAAACTAGTATACTAATTGGGTTTTTTTTTTAAATATGCTGCATGTAATGAGATTCATGTTTCATTCTGTTCCTTATATATGCAAATATTCATGATTGTGTATATCAAGTTCAAAATAATAAAGTTTTTTAATGCACTCATAAAGCAGATTAACAACTGTTTTGTAATTTATATTCTTAGAGAGTTGACCGGTCAATGAAAGCAACTGTGTAAGAAAGAATACTGTTTTATGGACTGTGCCCAGAGTCACAAAGCTAGTATGTGTCATAGGCAGAATTTGAACCAAACTCCTCCTGACTTTAAGACTAGCCCTCTATACACTACTGCCTCCAGAGAATGCTATGTAAATGTGAACTATTATAACCATGCCTGATGACTAGAGCAAAGCACAAAGCCATAAGGAGCCTCAGGAAGTCAGAATATCTCATTAATCTTTACTGCTCCACAGCTCTCCCTTAAGACAAGAAACTCCATAGCACCTAAGTGACAGAAAGGCATTTTTTAAAGTAAAAATCAACCATAGATGTCAATCAATTCGCACCATAAATTTGCCACCCTCCAATTCAAAAGAGAGTACTAAACTTTGGAGGGGGCTGGACACAGGAAAGTAGGATGGGGGAGTAAATAAACTTAGCTGGCCCTCAGAGCTTTCTCCTTGTTAAGCATAACTGATCTTCCATCTCAGACATAAAGCCCTTTTTAACTCCAAAGAACATTTGGTTTTTGTTTTTTTCATTCTATCCAAGACCAAGTCTTTTCTTTGTGTTGACAGAATGCCTTTATGCCCTCATCTCATCTTCAGCTGCCTACAGTGGTCTTGATATATGCTACAATATTTATGTCTCTTTGTCTGCAACTGCTGACTGTTGTGAATAGGCTGTCTCAGGCTGTCTAGTAAGCAGGAAGCAGATGGAAAATGAATGTAATTTGGGAGCTCTGGGGGCACTAAGCAAAGCTACATAGGACAAGAGGGCCAGGAAATAAACAAACAGGAGCAAAAGTATGTTCCCATCTTTTCCAGTATCCTTTGTCTGGTAAAAAGAAGTCCTACAAAGATAGAAGCAAATCAATCTCTTTGAAATTACTCCTCTCCTTGAGTAATCTTGTTTAGGGTGGTGGTGGTGGGGTTTTTTCCCTAAAGAAAAATCATATCTAGAGCCAAGAGAAAAGAAAACTTTAAAATAAAATAAGCACTTAGTAAGTTATTATCCTTCATTTGTTGTTTGTCTTTACTACTGAAGAGGAACAATGACATAACAGGGTGCTATCTTGACCAGCTATGGATTGGATTTAGTGAGGCAGAGGTGCACAAAGTCATCAGCCTCACTCATTCTTTCAAAGTCACACAAGTCCAGTAGCAAGTCAAAAGTCAGGATGACTGGTGGTGGCTGGGAATGCAGTGAATGATCTTGGCATCTTCAATGTGTGACCAGTCTCTAAGCACTCCACGGCACCTTCTTCACCTGCCTTTATAAACATTGGAACAAATTGTTCTCATCCGCCCATTCCGCTTGGGGAAGTCTTCATATGTTTGGGGTGGACATCCCCCTGATTCACCAATAGATTTGAGGCCTGTTGGTTACCCTCAACCTGCTTTAGCTTGTCTTCTGAGACAGTTATACCAGGGTGTGGCTGCTGCATATAGTACTGCTTCTTGGAGCCACAGGTGAAAGTTGAGTGAAGGTAGACACCAAAGGTGGATGAGCAGCCCTGAAAAGGGCTCAACAAGCCCTCACATCAGAGGGGCTAGTCCTCCCTGAACACCTCTATACATTGTGATTCATTTAGACACTGTTTTACTCCAATGGACATGCTGATCTCATTGATGCCTATATCCCAAGCAGTGTAGAGTCCAACCTAACTACACTCCCCAGAATCCTGTGAGACTCCTGCTATATCATTAGATGGGGAAATGTAGACCATGCACCAATCCTTTCACATTTCATGTTACCTCTACCATACATATCGACATATACACATGCACATGCACATACACATACACATACACATACACATACACATACACATACACATAGGTGTCAAACTCACGGACCACAAAAGTCTCAGAACCAGATTAAAATGTAATTGGGATATGTTAAAAATAAATACAACATAGATGATGTTAATTTATGATTTTCTAAGTCAACATGCACACTAGTGGGATCTAATTCTATTTGAGTTTGATACCACAGCATATATATATAAAAATAAAAAGAAATATGTATTATTTACATAATACATATACATATATGTGAATACACACAGGTAGATAGATGATAGATAGATAGATAGATAGATAGATAGATAGATAGATAGATAGATAGATAGATAGATAGACTCCTTTTTTTTTTTTAACTTGGACCTGTGATTTCATTGCCATATGGAGCTCCCAGCATCCTGCCACCTTATTGGCAACTTATAGTCTTAGAGAGTGACCTAGAGCATCTAGAGGTAAAGTGATTTATCCAGGGTCATATAGTTAGTATGGGACTTGGAACGAGGTCTTCAAGGTCAGTTCTCTATCTAAAACTCAATGCTGCTATACATATGTGTGTACACATGTGTATACATACATGTGCATATATCTGCCTCTAAAGCATATACATATATACTGCTTATATGTGTGCATTTATGTATATATATATGTGTGTGTGTATATATATTTATAGCCAAAGATTACCACTTGAAAAATCTACACAATACATAACATGCTTAGATTTTGTATGTGTAATATACAGTATCTATATATACCTAAATACATGTATGTGTATAAATTATTTATAAATATAATGCTTACAAATATTACAACTATAAGTATAATGTTTAAATCTCTGATTTTTAAAAATATCTTCTTTGCTTGTAAATACAAGTAACAACAGGATCAGACAACCTTTAGCAAAAGTATGAAGGCACTGGAAAGTGACTGTTTTCAGTGCCTGACCACAATCTTCCTCCTAAGCATCACAAATCCAATGTTCTCTTCCCTACTGTACTTGCCTACACCCCCCCCCCCAACCAACAAAGTCTATGCTCAGAAAGGGGCATGAGATCAGTCCCCTGTATCTTTTTTTTTCAAGTGAGGGAATTGGGGTTAAGTGACTTGCCCAGGGTCACACAGCTAGTAAGTGTTAAGTGTCTGAGACTGGATTTGAACTCAGTTACTCCTGACTCCAGGGCAGGTGCTCTATCCATTGCACCACCTAGCTGCCCCCAGTCCCCAGTATCTTAATGTAGATTTAAGGAACTAGAAGGAATTTTGAATATCCATATGAATGTGGGAAGGGAGGGAGGAATATGGGAGAGAAAAGGAATCAGTCTTATGACTCTACTATCACATTATGAAGAAAGCTGTCTTCTCTTTCAGATAAACTCAAATGTAGGTTATATAATACTCCCAGGAGCTGTATGTCCTGGGTGTTGGTGGTCCCCTATACTGTAAATCAACAAATAATAAGTTCTTATTGAGTGCCAGGTGTTATGGTAAACACTGACTTTAAAAATGGAAAGTAAAAGCTGTTCCTACTTTCAGGGAGCTTCCATTCTAATGTGGGAGACAACATATATACAAATAGATGCACACCAGTTAGCTTTCATTACCTTTGAGATCACTTAATCCAAATCATCATACTCATATTCTCTCTGTCGTCTCTCTCTGTGTCTGTGTCGGTGTCTCTGTCTCTCTGTCTCTGTCTCTTACACACACATACACACACAGATGGAATATCATGCTTCAATGACTGCCCTCCTATACCTACTAGTCTGTCCTTACTACAAGCTACATACAGAGTGGATACAAGGTAACCCTAGAAAGAAAGGCATTAGACTCTGAGAGAAGCAGCAAAGGCAAAGAAGGAGATGTTTTAGATGAGGCCTGAAGACTGCTGAGGATTCTGAGAGGTCAGAATGAAAAGGAAAACCATTCCAGGCCTTTGAGATGGCCTGTGCAAAGGGGAAAGACAGGCACTGGGGAGTGGGACTGAAGAAACATCCTACAACTTACTAGATCATCTTAGAGAATTGCAATGGTCCCAGAATTCACTCCCTGTGACTAACCTGATCAAGTTTCCCCAAAATTAGCTAGGCTATTACTCAGACAAAAGACACAGATATAGCTCATCACTGAGCCCATAGTGGAAAACTATTATGAGCAATGGCCTTAATGTAACAGTGTATAGCTACAACAATCTTTCCCGTGAAAGATTTCCCTGTGAGACAGGTCAGGTCAGGTCAGTATTATTATTCTTATTTTACAGATAAGGAAACTGAGGTTCAGAGAGTTGAAATGATTTAACCAAAGTCACCCAGCTAAGTGATAACCAGGATCTAAGCCGAGGCCCACCCTTCTTTCTTCAATTCCAGTGTTCCTTCTACTATGCCATTTAAAACCAAAAATTCTTCATGTATTTCTACTTCTCATGTGATATGTTTGCTAACAATGTAGGAAGCCTCCTCCCTCCCTGACTGTATTTCATTCTGGTGTATTGTTTAAAATCTAAATGTGGGTTCTAATCTCCCCCCCCCAGTTTTGGGGGGAAACTGGCTATAATCACTGACAAATTCAGCAAGAGTTTAGGCTTTTAAGGATTTATTTAAAGATATATTATAAGATAGTAAAGAGAAAGAAAGATTGAGAACAGATCCCTTATAGCATGGAAATCCTAGCTTTCCTGCCAAGCTGATGTCTCAAACCAGAAGAGCAAGATCCCACCCACCAGCCTCAGCTTCCTACTTCCTGTCCTCCTCCCCAAAATGGGAGGTTCTTCAAGTTGATTGGTCGAGAGCAGTCTCCTGTTGATGTCGCAGTCCACAGTCTCTGAGAACACACCCCACTCAGGGTTGGCCACATGTGGTCTCAATTTAATCAACCTTAACTAGGTTCAACTTCTGAGAACAACACCCTACTCAGGGCTGGCCAGGTGTGGTCCTGATTTAATCATCATTAAATAGGTTCTCAGTCTCTCAGTCTCACCCAATTCAATCAATTCCAAATCAAACTTCAGGTGGGGGCTCCTGGGTGTCTGCCAAGTCCCATTATTTTATCACACTGGGAATAAGAAAGGGAAAAGAATCTAGAGAGGCAATAAGGGTAATGATGACCTGACCTTAGAAATTAATCCAGGAGCCTTGAACTAAAGACCCAGCCTTCCACAGAGGGAGAGGAGGAAAGGGAGCACTTAGGCAAGTCAAATCATGTCTTTGTGACTCAATGGCTAAGGAGAAGTGACAATACTTAATTGCTTCCAAGGTTTATCCTGTAGATTTCCTATCCTGAATTTTAAAAATATTAACATCCTAATTATTTCTTGTTAGAAGTTAAGAAAGAAGAAAGAAGAAGAAGAAGAAATAATTGTGTACTAGAGCAGCAAGGTGACATAGTGGATAAAGCAGCCCTGGATGTAGAGTCAGGAAAACCTGAGTTCAGATCCAACCACAGGGGGCGGCTAGGTGGTGCAGTGGATAAAGCACCGGCCCTGGATTCAGGAGTTCCTGAGTTCAAATCCGGCCTCAGACACTTGACACTTACTAGCTGTGTGACCTTGGGCAAGTCACTTAACCCCCACTGCCCCGCAAAAAAAAACCCAAAAAACAAAAACAGATCCAACCACAGACATTTGCTTGCTGTGTGACCCTGGGCAAATCACTTAACCCTGTTTGCCTCAGTTTCCTCATCTGTAAAATAACCTAGAGAAGGAAATGGCAAACCACTTTAGCATCCTTGCCAAGAAAAGCCCAAACAGGGTCACAAAGAGTTGGACATGACTGAAATGACTGAATAACAACAACATGTCTACTATGTGCTATGAACTTTACAAATATTATCTCATTTGAATCCTCACAACAATGCTGGAAGGTTGGTGCTACTATTATCCCCATTTTACAGTTGAGGAAACTGAGAAAGACAGAGGTTAAATGGCTTACCCAGGGTCACCCAGATAGTAAATGTCTGAGGCCAGATTTGATCTCAGGTCTTCCTGACTCCAGACCCAGTGCTCTATCTATTGCAGCCCCTACTGCCTGTTGGTGGAGAAGTAGCTGTTATGTGCCTATGTCTTCATATTTAATCCATTTTCTACCATCTTGTTTGTTTTATGCACATGCATCTCTTTTTTCCATCTTCCTTTCCCTTCATGGGGTTTTTCACAAAATAGCTGTGTTTGGATTGTTGAGGTTCAGGGCTTCAGATCAGGTTCTCTAGTAGGTCTAGGTGCAAGGTAATCTGTTTGAAGACTCAGGTTGAACTGTTAATCCCTAGGGTACAATACACAACTGAGTTTTAACAGATGGTTTACCTGAGTTCAAATCCGGCCTCAGACACTTGACACTTAACTAGCTGTGTGACCCTAGGCAAGTCACTTAACCCCCATTGCCCCTCTCAAAAAACAAACAAACAAACAAATAAAACAGATGGTTTAACCTTTGTTTTAGGATTAACTGACTCCAAGTGAAAAGAACTGACCAGAAAGGCATAGGTTCAGGGGTAGGTGGGACATAGGAACTGAGCATAGATTGGCAGCCTTACATAACCACTTTGGTCATGGGGCCATGGAGCAAACCTGAGAAGTACCTTACAACTGATCATTCAAAAACACATGCCCTGCCCTCCCTTTGATTTTCAGCTCTCTAAATGTTATTTGGCCAAAGTAAAAAGAAAAGAGCTTTGCAGAAAATCTCAGCCCTGGAAATCTCTGGCATCCTGGATTTATTCAATGGAGCTGCTTTTTGCTCGACCCAAAAAAAGGCTACTTTAAAATCTTTGGCTGTACAATGTATTGGATTAAAGATAAACAGCTGGAAGGGATGCCAAAGGTCATCTAGTTCTCTAGTTTTACGCAGGAGGAAACTGAAACCCATAGATGGTAAGTGACTTGATAAGTATTTATATAACACTTTGGGATTTGCAAAGTGATTTGTGTTTGCAATCTCATTTGTAGCTGGCAACAACTCTGAGAGATAGGTGCTATTATTATTAGCTCATTTTATAGATGAGAAAATTAAATGTCTTGCCCAAGATTCCATAGCTAGTGACTTGAGGCAGGATTCTAACTCAGATCTTCTTGACTCTAAGTCCAGCTCTCAGTCATTATGCCACACAGTTACTTTAAGTCTTGCCCTGGATCATCTACGTAATAGATAAAAGCCTAGGATATGAACCCAGAGCATCTGACTCCAGACCCAGTATTGTTGGGTTTTTTTGTTTGTTTGGGTTTTGTTTTTTTTTTTTGCGGGGCAATGAGGGTTAAGTGACTTGCACAGGGTCACACAGCTAATAAGTGTTAAGTGTCTAAGGCCGGATTTGAACTCAGGTCCTCCTGAATCCAGAGCCAGTGCTCTATCCACTGAACTACCTAGCTGCCCCCTTCCAGTGTTCTTTGTACAGCTACCTTGGCAATTCACTTAACCCCAATTGCCTCCAGGGCCATCTCCAGTTGTCCTGATGTATATCTTGCCACTGGACCCAGATGGCTCTGGAGGAGGGAGTGAGGTTGGTGACCTTGTGCAGCCCGCCCTCACTTAAATACAATTCATTGTAAGTCATGACATCACCCCAATAGCATGGTCCTCTTTGAGAATGAAGGACAAGAACAACAACAACCTCTAGAGTTTAGAGTACTAATAATGATAGCTTCTATTTCCATGGTGCTTTGGAGTTTCTGAAGCATTTCATAAGCATTACCTCATCTGGTGGTGCAGAGGTTAGAGTGTTGGTGACAGGAAGATCAGTTCAAATCCTGCCTCAGACACACACATTCAATTGTGTGATCTTGGACAATTTACTTCACCTACCTCAATTTCCCCACCTATAAAAATGGAGATAATAATAATAGTACCTAACTCACAAAGTCATTGTAAAGATCAAATGAAATAATATATAAAGTACCTTGCAAATCTTAGTGTTCTTCCTCTCTTACTCCGTGTGTGTGTATATATGTATGTATGTATGTATGCATGTATGCATGTATGTATATATATAAGAACTATTAATAATTATTATTTTAAAAAGGGAAAAGGACCCACATGTACAAAAATATTTATAGCTGTTCTTTTTGTGGTGGCAAGGAATTGGAAATTGAGGGGATGCCAATCAATTAGGAAATGGCTGAACAAGTTGTCATATATGAATGTAATGGAATACTATTGTGCTGTAAGAAATGATCAGCAGGCAGGTTTCAGAGAAATGTGGAAGGACTTACATGAACTGATGCTGAGTGAGATGAGCAGAACCAGGAGAACATTGTACACAGTATCAACAACATTATGTGTTGATCAACTGTGATAGACTTGACTCTTTTCAGCAATACAGTGGTCCAAAATAGTTCCAAAGTACTCATGATGGAAAATGCTCTCCAAATCCAGAAAAAAAAAAGAACTATGGAATATAGATGCAGATTGAATCATACTATTTCTACTTTTTTTGTTTTTTCTTTTTTTGTTGTTTTTCTTTTTTTTTCCCTTTTGCTCAGATTTTTCTTTCACAGCATGACTAATGCAGAAATGTGCTTAATGTGATTGTACATATATAACCTATATCAGATTGCTTGCTGTCTTGGAAAGGGGGGAGAGAGGGGAGGGAGGGAGAAAAATTTGAAACTAGAAATCTTATCAAAACAAATGTTGAAAACTATCTCTAAATGTAACTGGAAAATAATAAAATACTGTTATGAAGAAAAAATAATAATAATGATTATTCATCCAGACAACAACCAGATGAGAGAAGTAATATAAGCATAATTATCCCCCTTTTACAGATGAGACAACTGAGGCTGAAAGAAATTAAGTGATTTACTCATGAACATACAGCTACTTCATTTCTGAGGCAGGATTCAAACCCAGGTTTTCCCTAAGACAAGTACAATATTCTTTCCACTTTCCTCTGTGCTCCTTTGCTACCTGAGAACGTGAGGAGCTAAGCTCCATTCTTGGTCCTCAGTTCCTCTATGAGTCATTATGGGTGCCTGGCCAGCTGCCTTAACCTCTTCCTCTCTCCCTCATACATTTCTCTTTCTGCCTCCTTTATCCCCTGCCCTCCCTCCTACACACACACACACACACACACACACACACACACACACACACACATACACACACACACACACATAACTAGGATAATAACAACTTGTTTCTTCTCTACCTCACAAGGAAGTTGTAAAGATTAGAGTCAGAACTTTGAGCTACACAGATGAAAGGGCTCATATAAATACCGAGCATTATTGTAAAAAGCCAGTGTGAATTGACAGAAATGTGCTGCTCAAGCAATTCCTACCTGGCAACAGCTCTCAAATAGGTGTGACCTTGCTTTCCAGTGAAAAGGAGGGGAGGGAGAAGGGAGGAATTGGAGCATTAGCCATGGGAGCATAAAACTTGGGCTTGTGCAATTATACGGCAAGTTATATGACCCCCTTTCAGTGAATCTTATTTCTCTGCCAAATGGGGTAATGCCTCATGTCCCTTGTCTAACATGGGGGGTAGGAGATGGCGTGCTACCAAACATCCCCTCACAGGGCCATCTCCACACTGAGGTTCTTGGACCCTACCCCCCCCATCTTCTTCCCCATTACTTTGACTTTTCTGTGCTCCCTAAGTGATGCTGGGGAAATGCTAGCACAACCGTTTTGTACATGGTCTGTATTCTCCACATGAGCCAGAGAAATATAAAATGAGATAGACTCCTGCCAGGTCAGGCAGAACTGACTCTTTCAGAGCTCCTTGATGTATAATGATTTAGGAATACAGTTGGGTAGTGCCTGTGGTTATAGGTGAGATTCTAAGAAGCAAAGGAGACAGAGGGGAGTGGAGGGGGGAGGAAGGGGGAGAAGGGAAAGGGGAAGGGGAAGGGGGAGAGAGGAGAGTGGAGGGGGAGAGGGGAAAGGGGAAAGGGGAAAGGGGAAAGGGGAGGGGGAGAGGGGAGAGGGAAGAAAGGGAAAAAGGAAGGGGGAGAGGAGAAGGGGAAAGAGAGAGGGGTCAGAGAAGGGGAGGGAGATGGGAGAAGGTAAAAAGGGGAAGGGGGAAAGGGAAGGGAGGAGAGGGGAGAGGAGAGGGGGACAGCCTGTAGAAGGAACACAGAGATGCAAGACAAATGTCATGTATGAGGAAGAACAAGAAAGTCACTTTGGACCATAGAATATGATGGGGAGTAATAGATAGTAAGGTTGGAAAAGTTGACTAGAGAGAGAATGACAATGGTTTTAAATGCCAAACAGAGGAACTTGTATTTAACCCTAGAGATAATAGGAAGTCACTAGAGTTTATTGAGTAGGGACATGACATTATCTAACTTTCTCTTTAGAAAAATCTCTTTGAAAGCTGTGTGGAGAATAGGATGAAAAGGAGACAGAATTGAGGCAAGAAGACCAATTAGGAAGGGAGTGCAAGTCAGGCTAGAGGTGATGGGGGCCTGAAGGAAGGTGGCGGCCCTGTGATTAGATGGAACAGGGCAGACACAAAAGATGTCTTGGAGGTAAAATAAAACTTGAAAACTGATTGGATACTTGTGAGTCTAGATGACTTGCAAGTTGGTGGTGCCCTCAACAGAAACAGGAAAGCTTCAAAGAGGGGTGGGTTTAGGGGGAAAGATGGTGAATTCTATTTTAAACATGTTGAGTTTGAGATACCTGTAGGATATTCAGTTGGAAATGCCCAGAAAGCAATTGTGATGAAGGCCTGGAGCTAAGGAGAGAGATCAGTATTGGATTTATAGAATAGAGATGACATTTAAATTCATATGGGAGCTGATGAGGTGTGACAGACAGAGACAGAGTCAGAATAGAAGAATTAAATTCAAGTTGATGTGCATTTATTAAGCATCTGCTGGATGCAAGACATTGTGTTAAGCACTGGAGATGCAAAGAAACAAAATGACATTATTCCTACCCTGAAGAGGTTTTCATTCTATTGGGTGTTGTGGAAACAATACATATATAGAAAAGTAGATATTAATTGTTTTAAAGTGGTTTGTGGTGTGGAGAGAGAAAACTAACAAGTAAAAAGATCCAAAAATGGTCTCACATAAGCGGATATGCCTGAGCTGGATCTTGAAAGGAACTAAGGAGTGCAAGAGGAGGAGGTGAAGAGGTAGAGTAATCCAGGAATAGGGGACAAAGGTGCCAAAGCAGGTGACGGGATGCCCTGTACTGTTTGGCCAGAACATAGAGATTGCGAAGGGATTGAAATGGCAATGAAGCTTGTTTTTGATAAAGGCAGAGCCATTGAAGCTTCTTAACAAGAGCCTGGCATAATTACATCCATGATTTCAGGAATGTCAGTAGCTATATCAAGGCTGGATTGGTGCACGAAGGAATTAGAGAGAGGGAGACTAATCAGGGGACTGTTGTAACAGTCATGGTGAGAAGTGATGCTTTCAAATTGTGAGACGTTTGAGAGTCTCTTGGACAGCAAGAAGATCAATTCAGTCCATGATTAAAGAAATTAATTTAGACTATTCATTAGAAGCTAAAGCTTAAATGCTTTGACCACATAATGAGAAAATGGGGCTCATTGGAAAACATCCTGATGTTGGGAAAGATTAAAGACAAAAGTAGAAGGAGATGGCAGAGGATGAGATAGATAGCATTATGGAAGCAACCAACATGAGAATGGACAGAGAAAGAGGAGAATAGAAGGCCCTGGCATGCTATGGTCCTTAGGGCCACAAAGAGTCAGATATGACTGAAGAACAACATGGTTAGAGGAGATGAGGGTGTGTACTAAGATGGTGATTATGTGAGTAGTGAAGAGACCAGAGAGTCTCTAAGGTCCATGAGAACTCTGAAACCAAATGCAGAAGTCATAATACATGTTTTCATATGTGTAAATTAAAAAAAAAAAGAGTACTCGACTTCAGCAGGATGGGAAGAAAACTGTTCTACTTGTGACCTACTTTTTTCCCAATTCATTTATTTAGTATATTCCTGTGCCATGGAAAACATATTAGCGTGACTGGCAACAGCTTCATGAATAAAGTCTAATTTGCAAAAAGAAAATAGCCAACAAATGAATGGAAAGTGCACAAAACCCTGCTGAAGATGCCAAGAGTTGTGGAAAGACTACCTCCCTGCCCCCTCATCTCCTGTAGTACCTTACAAAATAAAGCTATATTGCCTGCCAGCTTGTGGTCCACTGGGCTTTCCAAGGCCTTTTCTCTCATATGTACTTAAGAGTTTTTCCCACCTTGAAGATGAGATTGCATCGTTTTGTTCCCTTAGTGGCCATATTTTTAGAAATGATTCATAGGCCTTCAGTATGAACCATAAAAATCTATTGGCTGCTGCTTATGGGAAAAGTACATCATCTCCAAAGAACTGAAAATTTCTTTTTTTTTTTCCTTTTTGACAACAGTTCATCCTGGGCTCTGAAAGTAACTAGGCTACTGAGTTTTTGCTGGCTTATGTAATTACATAGAATTTTAGAAACTGCCAACCTAAAAAAAAATCCCCAGGTCTTCATCTCAACAACTACATGACTGTATATGTATTAGGAAAAAGAAGGAAGCAGATGAAGTGCTGTAAAGAATATTCTGCATTTCATTCCAGATCCTTGATTGTCAATAGCCTCATTTTCTTTCAGGGTCAAAGGCTGCATAACCACTATATATGATGATCACGATTCTTGAAAACATCTCACTGGCTGGCAGTTATGTATTGCTAGTTCATTCCTACTATAATGCTACCTTTCTTTTAGGCAGCATAATGGGTAAAGTACCAGACCTGGAGTCAGGAAGCCCCAAGTTCAAATCTGGCCTCACACACTTATTATTAACTGTGGGATCTCTGTCAGGGTCAGTTTCTCCATCTGTAAAATGGGGATAATAATATCACCAACCTTGTTATTATCTTCTTCTTCTGAGGGTATATTCCTGGTCTACCTTTCCCCAAAGAAATTTTCAATGGTTTGCTGCTTTATCTGCCTGCTCATCTTGGCCACCTATTTCCTGGCTTTATAGCCAAATTCCAGAGCTCCCAGGTCAAAGAGAAAATATTGTAAGCAGCTAGAAAAAAGGAATTCAAATACTGTGGAGCTACAGTAAGGATAAAACAAGATCTAGCAGTATCTACTTTAAGAGACCAGAGGACATGGAGTATGATATTCCAGAGGGCAAAAGAACTGGGACTACAGCCCAAAATCACCCACCCAGCAAAACTGATTGTAATCTTTCAGGGTAAAAAATGGGACTTCAATGAAAAAGAGGACTCTCAGGCATTTGTGATGAAAAGACCTGAACTGAATAGAAAATTTGACTTTCAAATACAAGACCCTAGAGAAGCATAAAAAGGTAAACAGGAAAAAAGAAATTATGAGGGATAATAGCACTGACCTATCAGGGTTGTTGTGAGGATCAAATGAGATAATATTTGTAAAGTGCTTAGCACAGTGTCTGGCACATAGTAAATTCTATATAAATGTTAACTATTATAATCATCATTATTGTTATTATTGTTATTGTTGTTGTTATTATTATTATTATACTTTCATTCTTTAGTGAACTGATGATTTCTTCAGTATGTGCACATGCCTTACTGGGGGGGGGGCACATAGCAACCAACCTAATACCTTTTCATCGTGTGTCCACATTGGACTATAGATGACAAGAGCATAGATTTAGAGCTGGATCCAGCCTTAGAGATCACCAAGTCCAAACCCCTCATTTTACAGATGAGGAAACTGAGGTAAGTTAGGGCTAAGTGATTCACCCTGGGTTAGGCAGCTTGTAATTATCTGAGGCAAGATGTGAACCCAGATATTCCTAACTCCCAGTTTGGAATTCTATTCACTACTCTGTGCTGTATCCTCCACTAAATCCACCTAATTTGTTGGAGGCCTTCCTGGGTCATTTTACATTTCATGGGGAACATTGCAGCATTCAATTGGTCCAACTTAATGACTGACCCACCTTCTTTTCTGACATGCATTTCCTGGATGACATCCCTTAAGCCATTTTTTTCTTTAAAAAATAATTTTTATTATGGACAACATTATAACTAAACGCAAACATTTCAAAGTACAAAGGAAAAAAGAGGATTATATAAGAAATGGTGACCTGTTATTAACAATTTTCTTTCTTTTTCTAAAAGATAAATGGTCAAAGGATATGAACAGGTAATTTATAAAAGAAAGCATCCAAGCTATCAACACCTCTATGAAAAATAATGCTCCCAATCATTAATAATCAGAGAATGCAAATTAAAGCAACTTGCAGGCTCTACCTCATACCCATCAGATTGGCAAAGATTAATAAAGAGAAAAATGACAAGTGATGGAGAGGTTGTAGGAAAACAGGTTCACTAGTACACTGTTGGTGGAGCTGAGAATTGTCTAACCATTCTGAAAAGCAATTTGTAACTATGTCCCCAGAGTTCCTAACTTTGCATACCCTTTGATTTGGCTATGCCACTTACTTGGACCCATATCCCAAAGAAAGAGAAAAAAGAACCAGATGCACAAAAATATTCATAGCAGCTCTTTTTGTGGTAGCTCAAAACTGGAAACTAAGGGGGTGAATTCCTTTTGGTAAATGGCTAAACAATTTGTGGCATATGAATATAACAAACTATTATCGTGCCATAAGAAAGAGTGAAATGGACAATTTCAAAGGATTCAAAGCAAATCAAGAGGATTCAAAGCAAAGAAAGTGAGCAGAACTAGTTGAACAATCTATATAATGATGACAACATTATGGACAAAAACAACTTGATAGCAATGATAAACCATGAATCCCAAAGAATGAAGATAAAACACATTAAACCCCTCCTAACAGAAAGACAATGAACTCAAAATGCAGGAGCATTTTTAGACATGACCAATGTGAGAATTTGTTTTGCCACACAATACATGTATGTATCAAGGTGTTTTTTTTGGGGGGGGAGGGGTTGATTGTTTGGGGGATGGAGGGTCTTAATGGGAGGGAAAGATTAATAAAGAGAAAAACATAAGTAGTTTTCTTAAAATTATGAATAGCTATGTTTTGAAAAACTTTGCATCAAAAAATGCACCAACAATTTTATGATGATTCTCTTGATAAATTATAAATATCTATGTATGTTATATTTTTATTTTATGTTTAAAATTGGTTTGTATGTTAATAAAATTGTAATAAGTTCTTTAAAAGACTATATATTAAACTTAACAATGTAATAAAATAGTTCACTGAGTTATGCCCCCTTATGAACTTTTTTCTTCTGAGTTTTTAAATGTTTTATTAATATTTTTTAGCATTTTCATTAGTGTGCCATATAGTTTCACATCCCCTTGAAGATATTCACACTATTATCAAGAGTGCAAAACTACATTGGATGACTATACCTTAAAATTGCTTCTTTCTATTATCTCCCACTCCCTCCCCCATTCAATGTGTTTATATGTCATTTCAAAGGTTAAAAATTGTAAACATGACATATTTGACTGGTATTATGTTTGGATCAAAGAAGCCTGTATTTTTCCCTCTCTTCTCTAAAAAGCCCATTATGCAAATGCAGTAAGGTACTATGGGTCAAGCACAAACTTTAGAATGCAAGAATTTAATTCAAAGTCTTTTCTACTATGTATGGGGTTGGAGGTGGAATTTAAGTTGCTCTGGGCCTCAGTCTCCCTTTTTTTTTTTTACAAAGCAAGGTAAGTAATGGCACTAAATGATTACTAAGCTGCTTACTAGCTCTAAATTTTATGATCATTTTAATATTTGTAAATGAGCTCATTTTTTTCTTTGAAATATGTTTTTGGGTTGTGTCATTACTTGGGAGTACTCCAGAATTCACAGAAATTTAACCTCTTTCCAAATTCTAGGGAACTATTAGACACTTGTCCTGGCTGCTTATTTACTCTTTCCTAATGGCTTTGTGAATCTGAAAGAGACATTTAAAATATCAAAGCAATGAACTTCCTTGGATCATTTATAGCATCACACTACAACTTTGCCATCTCCTCCTTGACCCTCGATGCCATCAGTCTCTGGCTTCAGCCCTCACATAGAAGAGGCCTGAAAAGAAAAGTCCCTGGTGGAAGTAGCTATCTAAGCCTCACTGCTCTTTCCCCAACATATCTACCCTCTAAGAGAATGCTTTCCCAGGTATGCTTAAAGCAGGAGTCGAGGTGACCTGATACTCATCTCAGGACATCTTGAGGCAGGATTTTGAGTCAGAAGACCCAGGTTGAAATCCTACTCCCCACTTCTCACCTTCATCTGCAAGCCACTTCGCCTCCAGGCCTCAGTTTCCTCATCTATAAAATGAAAGGGGAGTTGAAGTAAAAATGTCCTTTATCACCATTACTATTCGAGAGTGTGCTCTAGAAAGTATAGCTATGGCAAAAATAAAAGGAAAAGAAACTGAAGGAATAAACACAGGCAAAGAAGAAATAAAACTATCACTTTTCACAGATGATATGACCTAGAGAACCCTATAAAGGCAACAACAACAACAACACCTAGTTGAAACAATCAACAACTTCAGCAAAGTTTAAGAATATAAAATAAACCCATACAAATCCACAGCATTTCTGTATATTACCAACAAAATCCAGTAGGAAGAGAAAGAAAGAGAAACACCATTTAAAATAATCACAGTATAAAATACTTAAAATGGGTACATGATTTAGACATAAAGGATGATTTAAGAAAATTAGTGAAGCAGAGAACAAATTCTATCATATCTACATTAAGGGAAGAGTTCATGACCAGACAAAAAATAGAGAGGTTCCCAGGAAGCAAAATGGATAATTGTCGGGAAAACTGGAAAACAATATGGCAGAAATTGGGCAAAGACAATATCTTATACCGTTTACCAAGATATGATCAAAATGGATATGAGACCTAGATATAAAAAGAGATCTAAGAAAATTTGAATAACATGGAACATATTACTTATCAGACTTATGAAGAGGTGAATAATTTATTAATAAACAAGAGAGCAGAATGAAGTATACAATGTGTAGACTGATTTTATGCACATATGTATGTATATATACCCATACACACACACACACACACACACACACACACACACACACACACACATATTTGTATCTAATGGTAGCCTTCTCTAAGGCAGGGGGAGGGGAAAAAGAAAAAAGAAATTTACATATTTAAAAGGGATAGCAAGTTGTAAATAATAGATTTGCAGTTTCATGTGCCATGATCTTTTATTATACTATGTTATGGAAATACTTGTTTTATTCTATAAATTTGAATTAAAATAAATAAAACTTTTAAAATGTTTACATAAAACTTAAAAAATTTTGTACTAACAAAACCAATGTGACTAAAATTAGAAGAAAATCCAGAAATGAGGGGGCAGAATTCTTTGTAGTGAGTTTCTCTGATAAAGGTCTCATTTCTAAAATATGTAGGGAACTGAGTCAAATTTATGAGAATAAAAGCCATTCCCCAATTGATAAATAGTCAAAGGATAGGAATAATTTTCAGAGTAAGAAATCAAAACTATTAATAGTCATATAAAATGCTCTAAATCATTGTTTATTAGAGAAATACAAAGTAAAACAACTCTAAAGTACTATCTCACAGCCATCAGATTGACTAGGATGGCAGAAAAGGAAAGTAATAAATGTTCAAGGTGATATGGGAAAACAGGCACATTAATGCACTGTTGGTAGAGCTGTGAACCAGTGTAACCATTCAAGAAAGCAATTTGGTACTATGTCCAAAACACTGTTAAACAGTACATTCCCTTTGAAACCAGGACTTTATTCTAAGATAATTGAGAGAGAGAGAGAGAGAGAGAGAGAGAGAGAACTCATATGTACAATATTTGTAGCAGCTTTTTGTGGGGGGAGGCAATTGGGGTTAAGTGACTTGCCCAGGGTCACACAGCTAGTAAGTGTTAAGTGTCTGAGGCCAAATTTGAACTCAGGACCTCCTGAATCCAGGGCCAGTGCTCTACCCACTGTGCCACCTAGCTGCCCCTATAACAGCTTTTTTTGTGGTGGCAAAGAATTGGAAACTGAGGGGGCACCCATCAATTAGGAAATGGCTAAACAAGTTACTGTACATAATTATGATCGAATACTATTGTGCTATAGGAAATTATGAAGGGGACAGTTTCAGAAAAAATATGGGAAGACCTGTTTTTTTTTGTTTTGTTTGTGGGCCAATGAGCATTAAGTGACTTGCCCAGGGTCACACAGCTAGTAAGTGTCAAGTGTCTGAAGCTGGATTTGAACTCAGGTCCTCCTGAATCCAGGACTGGTGCTTTATCCACTGTGCCACCTAGCTTCTTCTAAAAGACCTGTTTTAACTGGTGCAAAGTTAAGTGAAAAGAACCAATAACCGCAATATTATAAAAATCATCAACTTTGAAAGACTAAGTAACTATAATCAACACAATGATCACCACAATTCCAAATGACTCGTAATGAAATATATTATACACCTTCAGAGAGAGAACTGATGAACTCAGAGTGTGTGTTGGGGGCGGTGAGAGTATGTATTTTTTCTTTATTTTTTTAACATGGCTAATGAGGAAAATTTGCTTTGCATGACTATGCATATTTATAATAAGTTTTGTTTTTCTTTCCTTCTCATTGGGTAGGTCAAGGTGAAGGGGTAGAATAGAATCTGGAAGTGGAAAAAAGATTTTAAACGTTTCTTTATTAAAAATAAATAAATAAAATTTTAACTGTTTTTCATGAGAAGGGATAAGTATTAAATCAACCCCTAAAGTCCTATACAATTAAGCAAAAACCTCAAAGATTCTCAGTGCTTATCAAAGAGGTATCTACTGAGAGTCAGCATTCTGCTATAGGGGAGGGACAAAGAAGTTTGGTGTAGTGAAAAGAGTCAATGCTTCTTCACTGTACTTTGCTGTAGACCAAGGAAAACTAGATACAGCATAATCCGTACACTTCAGTCCAGAATGTAGGTACTAGGGACTCCAGAAAGTCTTTGTCAAAAGCTGGAGAGAAGGAATAAGGAAAAGATAAGAGTCTAAGGGAGAACTAGGAAGCTGTCCTTCCATTGATGAGGGAGGTGCTTAGTCTTACAGTAGTAGAAGCCAAAGAGGTGTGTATTTAGCACTCAAGAGAAAAGGCTCTTACTTCTCCCAAGGCAGAAAGAAGAACCAAAAGCAATACTTTATCTGTGATTGGAGCATAGAAATAAGATGAGCTAGCCCTTAATATCTCTAACCCTAAGGGTGAAGGACTAGTGGGAAGTAAAAACCAGAAGCAGTTGGATGGGATTTTGGGAACTTTTGCTTGTGCCAAGGTAGAGGGCAAAATGAACCATATTTGAGTTGTTTCAGGCACCTATTTGGACCCAAATAAAAGTCTTATTACAATTTGAGTCTCCTGAGGAGCAGAGTTGCTGAGGAGTGTCAGTGGGGTGCAGAGCGCTGAACTGTGCTCTTTACCGAAATTCCTTCTCACTAGAGTTAGGTATACCTAAACATTTGGGCCAATTGTGTGCAATGTGCTACAATGGACCAGGTGGCACAAAAGGATCCCACTTTAGAAGGAGGTGGAGGAGCATGGAAGAGGTAACTAGATAAGATTGCCCTGCTTTTTACCCTTGGGTGGTATCAGTGAAGAGTGAATGAACCGTAGCTCTGCAGCATGGGGAGCTGTTCACCTTTCTATAATAGTTCAGATCCTGCATCTTATTTGATACTTCTAGACTTAATTTAATAACTAAAGAACAGATAATCACTTTCATTAACAGTTCCTATTTCTCCGTTATTCCTGGTGACAAAAAAAGTTATTTATTGTCTGCTTCCGACTTGGATGCAAAGAGAAGTCACATGTGAACTTGATTTTCTTTTTCCACCTGGAAGCGTTTGAATGGTGTGAGCTCAGTTGCACCCCCCAAAAATAGATTTATTGGGTAAACTTTGAACAAACTTAAGAATTCACTTCCATGGATTTGGTTCTTTGTGTATTTTAGTTCTTTCTCTGAAGTTTTCCTATCATGAATCACTCTGACTTGCCATATGTTCATTTTCTAATTTCACAAGCTCTTCTTCCTTATGGTAGAAACCAATGAATCACCTGGACCAGATATGACATTTGAAGAATTTGTAAGATCCATTCATTGGTCAGCTTTTCTCTGAAGACTAAGCAGCTAGGTAGCTCAGTGGAGAGAGTGCTGGGTATGACTCCAGGCAGAGTTCAAATCCAGTCTCAGACACTCATAGCTTAGTGACCCTAGGAAAGTCATTTGAGCCTTGTTTGCTTCAGTTTCTTCATCTATAAAATGGAGACAATAATTTTACCTACTTTGTTGGGTTGTTCTGAGGATCAGATGAGTTAATAATTGCAAAGCACTTAGCACAGAACCTGGTACATAAGTGCTATATATATGTTAGCTATTATTATTTTAATCATAAAGCTTTGAAAGTCTTGATATACTTTCCAAGGCATCAGAATCCATCAGCCAAAAATAATTTGAGGAAAACTAGGTCACATTGCAGAATAATTTCCCTTCCATTCTACTTGATTTATCTATCTTCTTTAATCTGCTCCCATAAAAATATACATATACTGAAATGTACATTCCAGCATTGTGCTCTTCTATTTTATTCACAGACTTATAGCATTTTAGAGCTGAAGGGAACTTTAGATCTCATCTAATACAAGGCACTCACTTTTCAGATAAGGAAACAGATCCAGGTTGGTTAATTGGCATAGAAAATGTCACCTACCTAGAACTAGCTCCGAGTTCTGGCCCACAGCTCAAAGGTCAGTGCTCTTACCACAGTGCCCCATTCCCTCTCCTCAACAACTTTGCTCCTCAAGAAATCCCAATTTTAATAAGAATGTTTTGGCCCAAATTCTAGTATTCAAAGGCCCTTTTTCCTTGCCATACAACCTCAAACCAAGGTTGGCATTTGGTAGTGCACTTCAGGTGCCTATTGATAAGCTGTTTTACTCTGTTAAGTATAAACAAGTTTCCACAAGAAGGAAGTGAATATTTAATCAATATGCCTTGGCTGAAGTTCAGAGATGTCATTCCTGGGACTTGATATCTAGGGAGGAAATAGATACAATGGAAAGGAGATAGTACTTCATTGACAAGCAGAACGACAGATGCAGGAGCAATGGTGTCAGATAGAGTTGGCTGCATATCTGATGGAAGTGTTGATGAATGTCAGCAGAGGACATAATGGTACAATATAAGTTTAATATATGTTGCCTAACAAGCAACAGTGGGTGGTAGCAGCCTAGCTTTATGACCAGAGGGTAACATATTGAACTCAATATTTGAGTATATCTCCTCCCCCCACCCCTGAAATAAATAAGTAACCAAAGAGATCCAGAATCCTGCAAAACTCCCATTTGCACACAAAGAGTAAACAAAGTGAGAGACAAATGAGCAGACTCATTGCCCTACCATGCCAAAATCTGTTCACACCTATTAATAGCTGGTTCTTGGGGATATCACACTGGCCACCTTGCCAGTCTCTGAAAATGAGGTCTGTTGCAAAGGATATTGTTAGTTTGGCTTTTTTTTTTTCCTTTTAAGGCATCTCCTTTGGGTTGACAAGTTAGTACTTGGCAGGTCAAGTTCAAACATGCACACATATAGAACCCTTATATTTTTAGTCTGCTGCTAAATACTACCTGCTGCTTCTAAGTGAAGGTTGGATGACATCAACTGACCTTTTGTCACCTCTGTCCCAGATAGTCTGGATTCTCACAAGGGTGGATTCACCCTACACCCTTATCATCCTGGCTCATGCAGCAACAATTCGACAAACATTCATTAAGAGAAACTTTAAAAAAATTTACCACCTCCCATAGATGTTTTATTATCTTGCCTGAGCAAAAAAGGTGTGGAAGTGACAGGGGTAAACATACCTCAAGAGATTTATAGCTGCCAGCTTCTAGTAAGGGAAATGTGTGGCTATATTCTACTGAGTGTACATCTGAGAAAGATGATTCTCTTCCTCATGTAGATACCCTGAAAGGATTCTCCTCTCTGAAATGTATCTAAGACAAATTTAGCTTACAAAATCTCCCATTTCCAGCTCTATGGACCAAAAGTTGTTATTATCTTTTGCTTTTAATGTTTATTCAAATTCTACCTGCACATTTCTGAATGATTTTCTGGTCATTGGTTCACCTCTCCGTAGGAGCATATATACACATTAACCAGCATTGTCTGTCATCTCACACACACACACACACACACACACATATACCACACACACAAGCTCTCTCTCTCTCTCTCTCTCTCTCTCTCTCTCTCTCTCTCTCTCTCTCTCTCTCTCTCTCTCTCTCCTCCTTAAAACGGGCAATTAATCATTTTCTCCCCCAAGACTAGATTTTACAGTCGGAAGCCAATTGTCAGCATACTTGTTCCTAAATAAACAGACACACATACCAGTTAATAGATTAATTCACATAGAGAAGGCATCGTGGGAAGAGAACCTGCATCTCCTGCTTTCCCAGGCAGGTGCTCTGCCTGTTAAAATAAAGATCAGTTCCTTTGGCTCAAACCCCTTGGGCAAAGTGCCCAAAATTGCTTACAATTTCTAATATAACTGATACTTAGATAGTTCTGCCAACTGAGAGCCTCATTTATACAATGTAACTCAAGAGTTTGTTCCAGAGAAGCTTTTCCTAGCTCTTTTGTCTCTCCAATGACTTTCATTTTTAAAAAAAGGGATGGAACCTGGACAGTATTTCCTAGCTTGGGGTTTCCTGATTGTCATCTTCAGCAGTTCTTCAGACTGTTCTTGCAGATAGGTAAAAATCACACTTCTGAGTTTGCTGTTAGAGAAAATGAAATCCATGGAGGTTAAGTGGCTGTGATCTATAATGGGGGAAAAAATCAATCAGACCAAGCGTTAAACCTCAGACTTATCATCTCCTTTCCCCCTTTCCCCCTCTTCTGCACTGTGCTTTCTAATCTATTAAAAGGCATTTATGCCATGCAGTTATCACCCTTCAGGATACAAAATCTCAGTGCTGGTCAAACTTTATTAATGAGATTGAGTGGGATCAGCCCTCCATTCTTTAGGTGAATGATATGGAAGGGGAAACTTAATGCCAATATCTCTTATTAGATTTCCCCTCTCTATGAGAGACAACATACCACAGTGGACAGAAAACAAGTCTTGGATTCAGGAAGTCCTGGGTTCAAGTCCTCCCTCTAACACCTACTAGGTTTGTGACCAGGGACAAGTCACAACTTCTCAATGCCTCAGGCAACTCTCTGAGACAATAATTCACAAATGAGTTGACACTCCATCAGTAAAGGGAGTTACCTCACCAATGAGTTCTCAGGTCTGGACCAAAAAGGAAAGATAAAGATGGGGGTAAAATGAAAGGAGAGGAGGCATTGTCATCTATAGCTCATGAAATAGATGTCAAAAGCTGAACTACAATAAACTGTCAGACCTAGTTGATGAGTTAGTTTTGCTGAACTGCTTATTTCTCAGTCTTTGTTACAAGAAATGACTCTCAGAGAGAGGGTGGGGGATGCTATAAAAACAAAAGATATAAATACAATTTTATTCTAAATAAACCTGGCTGTTGTGGGACAACATACTTAGTGTTTGCAGGAGCAAGAGTTATTACTGCAACAGACTTTTAAAATGATTTATTTATTTATTTTGAATTTTTTTTCCAGTTACATGTAAAGATTTTTTTTTTTTGAGTTCGAGATTTTTCTCCCCCCTCCCTTCTTTCTCCCCTCTCAAGGACAGCAAGCAATTTGATATAGGTTATTCATTACAATCATAACAACTGACTTTTTGTAAGCATAATTTAGGGTAAAGGGTTCAAGTGAACCTCCAGTAAAGAAAAAAGAGAAACCAAACCCTTTCCCCCTCATTCTGTCATGTAGATTGAAAGAGGCCTATGTCCTTTCAGGACCATTAGTGAAGAAGAAATTTAGACCAAAGCACACCAGCTGCTGGGGATCTTGCCATCAGAGGAGGACAAAATCTTTACACTGAGGGATCCAATCCCCAAGCAAATCCTTAAACATCCAAAGCACCTTGGCTCCCCTGTGGTGCCAGTGAACCAATTTCTTTGGCTTTACCTGGTTCTCCATTGTCCTCCTCCAGAAATTCCACCTGCTTTCAAAGGCTCTGCTCCTATTGTTCTCAAACTTGTAGCACCACCACCAAAGGAAAGAGAGAGAGAGAGAGAGAGAAACCAAGGATTAGGCTCATGCTGGTCCGGCTGCTCTGTTGTTGGGCACCTTAAACACGAATAAATGATTTTACTTCCCTTCCGCAATTGAAGCAAAGCCCTCCCTGCTGAGGAGATGGTCCTATTCTGTAGCCTAGCTCTTCCACAGGGTCAGATTTGGGGAACAATAACACAACTGTCTGAAGCACATGGGAAACTATCTCTTGCTGGGATTTGGAGCACACCCTCCTACAAACCCAGACATGCACAAAAGTTCAGCATTTCACCGCAGGAAGTGAGACTAGTAGCTGTAGGCATCATTAATCATGTTGAAGCGATTATTCTTTTTTTTTTTTTAATTGCTGGGGAGATATCTTTGGCAAAGTCATGCCCAATTAAAACAAGCAATTCTTAAAATTTAAAAAGTCACACATTTTCCTGATCCCATTGGAAAGTCCCACTTACTCTCTGCCCTAGCAATAGCTGTCAAGAGAAAGATATCTTCTAAGTAGCTAGAAGCAAAACAAGGAACCAGTTTCCTTATTAACTAAAGGTCAGGAAAATACTTGGAGACTGTGAATTGACAAAGTACTTTACAAAGGGATTAAGATGATAGACCACAACTTCTCTTCTCCTTACCTGCCTAGGTCTTTAGAAAATTAAAAAAATTTTTAAAAAAAGAAGAAGAAGAATCATTTGGGCTTTTGCTACTTTCTCATGAAAAAAAACCACTTAATTTTCATTATTGAAAACCCAAGAAGCAAGTCTTCAAGTCATCCTTTTTTTTTTTTTTTTTTGCTTCATTGTTCTGCCAGAAAAAGAATGTGGGCAATTACTTCCCAACCAAATTCATGACAATTCATGAGATAATGAGACTAGAGGAAGCCTTTACCCCCTAGGTAGGACCAGATGGCTCTTTCCCCGTAGAGAGCACAGTTCAGCTATTAGTTACTCTAATCCTTCTACCTTTAGAGTGGCAAGTCCTCTCTGGACAAGCCTTACAAAAGCTGAGACATTTTGCCTGCCTTGGGGTTATGAGAAAACCAGTATCTAGGAAAATGAAGACTTAAGTCCATCCTTAAATTTGGGTCTGGCCCAGTGACGATGTCCTAGATGTCAGGTGACTAGAGCAGGGGCTCTTCACTTATCTTGTGACCTGGCCCTGCTTGGCAATCTGCTAAAGTCCATGGGCCCCTTCTCGAAAGAAGAGTTGTAAATATAGAGGGTTACTAAAGAAACCATTTTGTGAAATACAGTTTTTGATGTATTAAAGAAAAACCAAAAACCAAGTTTATGGACTCCAAGTTAAGAATCCCTTTCCTAGAGTGTTGCCTGTTATTAAACTCAAACAGAAAGGAAAGGGACAGGGAGGCACTAATCCATACATAAGGATCCCTGCAGGCTATACATTGACTTTTAAAAATGTAATATTATCTATGTTTTATTGTATTTTGTTTATTTTATTATATTTTTCTCAATTATATTTTATTCTGGTTCCAGCTGCAGGAGGCGAGGGGGACAGAGTGAGCTGTGGAGGGGAAGGTTGGATAGGGGTAAAATGCCATACATATTTGCACACCTCTGGTCTAGGAAGCTAAGAAGTTAAGTGACTTTTTTTAGGTAATCTGGGTTAAGTGACTTGCCCAGGGTCACACAACTAGTAAGTGTCAAGCTGGATTTGGACTCAAGTCCTCCTGACTACATGGTCAATGTTCTATTCACTGTACCACCTAGCCATTTCCCCCCTCCCTTTCTTTTTTCCATCCTCTTAAGAAAAGGGGAAAAAATTTCCTTTGGGAATCAGACTCATAAATTAGAGAAATAAAACATTTACACAATTTCTAAGTATCTGAGCTTCCTCGATTCAAGGACATGTACACACATTGGGAGTCTTTTTAAATACTCTCTGCTTTGAAGCTCAAGCAGGAAATAACTATTAGATGTATAATGAACTTACCATGGAATTCTTTCTAGCCTTACATGGAAAACTTCTGTCAGCATCCCAAGTGAGCATGATTTGAAGGTAACACAGTCAATAGAGCATTGGGCCTGGTGTCAGGAGCACCTGGGTTCAAATCTGACCTCCAACACATACTAGCTATGCAACACTGGACAAGTCACTTAACCTCTGCTTGCCCCAGTCTTCTTACCTATAAAATGAATATAATAAAAGCATCTACCTCCCAGGATTTTGGGGAATCAAATGAGATGATAATTGTAAAGCACTCAGCACAGTGTGGCACATAGTTACTACTATGTTAGCTGTTACTACTATTATTATTTTGCATTGTTTAGATTTTTTCCAACCAAAGAAACTGTGACCAATGAAAGTTTTGAGTACTGGACCATGCAAATTGACCATCTGCACAATTTCTCTCCCCCCAGATAATTACCAGTTTTCTATTTTATCTTTTACTAGGCATCATTTAATATTGTTCTATGATTCTCAGCCTATGATCTGGACAGGAGACTGCTGATGTCAAAGAGATGGGCTTTCGTCACAGTGAACAATGTAGGGCTTACTGTAAATGCTTCCCAGTTTTCCAAGTACCACCCAGCCTGGCCTCCTCTTCCCTTTTTGATTGAAGGTCCAGCTCCTTATCTAACTGTACCAGATGTCCAAAGTCTATGTATTTGTGGACTAACAACTCTGTCCCTCCATCTGGGTGCCACCACCTGGTAATATGAGGTTTGATCTACCTTATTTTTTCAAATGCAATACTGTACATAAAACTCTTTGCAAACTTTAAAGCACTATAGAGAGTGAGCTATTTTTGTTGTTGTTATCTATTTTTTAAATTTTTTGTATAGAAAATAATAATTATTTTTAAATTATACTTCCATCTGTACTCAGATATCATCAGTTCTTTCTCTGTAGATAGATCGCATTTTTCTTTTTTTTCTTTTTTTTTGCAGGGAAATGAGGGTAAAGTGACTTGCCCAGGGTCACACAGCTAGTAAGTGTCAAGTGTCTAAGGCTGGATTTGAACTCAGGTCCTCCTGAATATAGGGCCGGTGCTTTATCCACTGTGCCACCTAGCTGCCCCCACTTTTTAAAATTTTTAATCATAAAATTATTTTATTATTTTCCAGTTACATGCAAAGATAGTTTTCAACATTTATTTTCATAGGATTTTTAGTTCCAGATTTTTCTCCCATCCTCCCTTTCCTCTACCCTCCCCCAATACAGAAAGCAATCTGATACAGGTTATATAAGTACAACCCTATTAAACATATTTCTGCATTATTCATATTGTGAAAGAAGAATTAGAACACAAGGGGAAAACCTCAAGAAAGGGAGGAAAAAACAGCCAAAAAGTAGAAACAGTATGGTTCAATCTGCATTCAGAATCCACAGTTCTTTTTTCTGGATGTGGAGACCATTTTCTATCATGAGTTCTTTGAAATTGTTTTGGATCATTGCACTGATGAGAAGAGCCAAGTCTATTACAACTGATTATCACACAATGTTGCTCTTACTGTGTACAATGTTCTCCTGGTTCTGCTCATCTCACTTATCATCATTTCATATAAGTTCTTCCAGGTTTCTCTAAAATCCTCCTGCTCATTGTTTCTTATAGCACAATAGTATTCCATTACATTCATATACCACAACTTGTTTAGCTATTCCCCAATTGATGGGCATCACCTCGATTTCTAATTCTTTGCCACCACAAAGAGAGCTACTATAAATATTTTTGTACATGTGGGTCCTTTTCCATCTTCTATGATCTCTTTGGGATATAGACTTGGTAGTGGTATTACTGGGTCAAAGGGTATGTACAGTCCCATGGCCCTTTGGGCATAGTTCCAAATTGTTCTCCAGAATGGTTGGATCAGTTCACAGCTCCACCAACAATGCATTAGTGTTCCAATTTTTCCACAACTTCTCCAACATTTATTTTCCTTTTTTATTATTAATAACAATCTCCTGGACTGAATGGCCTCTAAAATCCTTTTCTGCTCAATGAATCTATGATCTTTCAAATTTTTATGGCCTTGCCCAGAGGAGAATACAGGATAGTGTCTCAGACCTGGGGGCAGTCCGGATGTGATTTGCGAATAGAAGCATTTCAAGAAATTCACCATCCATGAGGAAGCTTTCAGTTTCAACTCAGTACACATCATTTTTGTGACTCTTCCTCAGTTGTCTCCCAGTCATGAACAGCCCCAGACTTTTTCCAGTAATACATGTCCTCGATAATTTTTTAATTTCATATTTAAGAACCATCCCTTAGGTGTGCTTGAATTTCTGTTTTATATCTTGTTGGAGTCTAGATAGTTA
Source organism: Dromiciops gliroides (assembly GCF_019393635.1). Taxonomy (NCBI): domain Eukaryota; kingdom Metazoa; phylum Chordata; class Mammalia; order Microbiotheria; family Microbiotheriidae; genus Dromiciops; species Dromiciops gliroides. The sequence continues at coordinate 434,761,320 of NC_057861.1, read as the reverse complement.
TCTTCACACTTGTGTCTGCTCATAGAATCTTGCATTATTTTAACATGGTGGGTGCATTTTTTATTTTTGAGGAAAGCAGCATTTTGTCCAACCAATTTAAATGCTTACTAAAAACAACAACAAAGAATAGGATTCAGTGGCATCTTATAATTTCACTCTATTTTGTAGCCTGTTGTATGACTGTAAAGGTGTCACCTGTTGGAGAAAATCCTCCATGGAAGCCTGCCTGTTTCATGCCTGTAGAAAACCCCAGTCCCAGAATGGGTGGTGACTAAAAGAATGATGGAAAGAAACACAGTGAATCTAAGTAAGCTACAGCATAGGACCAAACGGTAATTTGTCCTTTGGATGTGACAAAAAGGGTCATCAAAAGGACACGCCGGTTTTTGTGGTGGCAAAATACTGGAAACAAAGGATAAATGTATCAAATGGGAAATGGCTAAATAAATTGTGGTACATGGAAGTATACAATTGGATATTGTGTTTGTAAGAAATGACAAAATATGATGAACTCAGAGAAGTGTGGCAAGATTTCATGACCTAATCTAAAGTGAAGTAAGCAGGAGCCAAGAAAATCTAGACAATGACCATAGGCAATGAAATGGAAAGAACAATCACAAAATAATGGAGAGTAAATGCTACAAAATTACATCAATTAAGTAAGCATTGCAGCTAAGTGGTGCAGTGGATAAAGTACAGGGCCTAGAGTCAGGAAAACTCATCTCCAAGAGTTCAATTCTGGCCTCAGACATATACTAGCTGTGTGAGCCTGGGAAAGTCACTTAACCCTGTTTGCCTCAGCTCTGCAACTATAATGAGCTAGAGAAAGAAATGGCCACCTATTCCAGTATCTTGGCCAAGAAAACTTCAAAACTGTGTCACAAAGAGTCAGGCATGACTGAATATGACAGAACAACAACAAAATAAGTATAGCCACAAAGAAGAGAAATGAGAAGATACTTCCAAATCTACTCTTTTGAGGGTACGGAAGGTCTTTACATGTGGTAGAGTGACTATATTTCCAGCCTTTTTTAATGTATTGAACAGTTTTGCCCTATGAGGTAAGTCCTGTTATTATTCCCTTTTTACAGTTGAGGAAACTGAGGCAGGTTGAGGTTGAGTGATTTGCCTAGGGTCATGTAGCTAGGAAGTATCTGAAGCCAGACCTTGATTTCAGGTCCAGCACTCTACTTCTATTCGGTGCATCACCTTGTTGCAAAGGAAAGAAGACACCCTTTTATGGATGATTTATAGCTTTGATAGTTACATTTCTCCATGTTACTAATAGCCCTTTGTTCTTTCATAAAACTTCTTCATTTTACACACAATTCTATAAAAAGTGTTGATCCTCTGCTGTCATAGTTCCTCTTTATTTCTTCCATAATAGTTTCTAGTGAACATAAGAAAACATAGGCAAAAAGATGACCAAGTACTTGCCATCTTGCTCTGCCCTACATTACAGCTTTATCTTACATTGTACCACTTCTCATATCCTACACTACAACCAAAATGAAGCATTTGCTATTATTTATATGTCCCAACAACCACTCTAGCCTGGAATAGATTTACATGATGCCCTATACCATTCTCCCTTCCACATTGCTATTTCCCCCCTCAGTTTCAATATATCACAGGTCAGCATAAGAAATTGAATGGGTATTTGGGGGGGGGCTTCTAAGGAAGGCAGAGATGACACATGAAGGCCAGCAAATGACACAGAGCCTGTGACCAAATACTTAACCCAAATTTTACAATAAGGTATTGTAAACATCCCATAAAAGAAATGAAATAATTCAGACTTCTCTGTTTTGAAGGGAGGACCAATAAACAACAAATCATAGAAACAATCAATAACTTCATCCAAGAGAATGACAATAATGAGACAACATACTAAAATCTATGGGATATAGCCAAAGCAGTGCTTAGGGGAAGTCTTATATATCTAAATGTTTACATGAATAAAATAGAGAAAGAGGAGATCAATTAATTGGTCATGCAACTAAAAAAGCTAGAAAAAGAACAAATTAAAAATCCCCAATTAAATACTAAATTAAAAATCCTGAAAATCAAAGAAGAGATTAATAAAACTGAAAGTAAGAAAACTAGAAAATTAATCAGTAAAACTAAGAGCTGGTTTTATGAAAAAAATCAATAAAATAGATAAGTCTTTGGTTAATTTGATTTAAAAAAAGAAAGAAAGAAGAAAACCAAATTACCAGTATCAAAAATAAAAGGGGTGAATTCATCAGTGAAGTGGAAATTAAAGCAATAATTAGGATCTAGCTTACTCAACTGTATGCCAATAAATTTGACAATAGAAATGAAATGGATGAATATTTACAAAAATATGAACTGCCCAGATTAACAGAAGAGGAAATAAAATCCTTAAATAAGCCTGTTTTAGAAAAAAGAAACTGAACAAGACATTAATGAACTCCCTAAGAAAAAAATCTCCAGGGCCAGACGGGTTCACAAATTAATTCTACCAAACATTTAAAGAATGAAGGGAGGACTGGGGCAGCTAGGTGGCACAGTGGATAGAGCACTGGCCCTGGGGTCAGGAGGACCTGAGTTCAAATACAGCCTCAGACACTTGACACGTATTAGCTGTGTGACCCTGGGCAAGTCACTTAACCCCAAATGCCTCACCAAAAAAAAAAAAAAGAATGAAGGGAGGACCAAAAATATTTTATGTGAATTTTCCAGATGACAAGGAGGTGCCATTCCCTTCACCTTTGTGATGTGGAAGGGATAACTGTATATGGAGGAAGATTTAACTCCTGATTGGCTATGAGAATGCTGAGCATGATGGTGCATATCTGTCATAAGGGATTTATTCAGGTGATTCCAGGCACTTAAGAGAGACACATGGAGAAACGACTTCCTGGGATCCATTGGAAAGAGACTTTATATGGCAGACTGTAGCCTTCTAAGCCAGAGACATGTATGGTAGCCAGCTCCATCATTTCTTCTGACCTTTAGGTCCTGCAGTTCTATAGAGACTGCAGAAGGAGAATCTCTGCCATGTGAGGTTTTTTTTTTCTTTCTTTCTCCTAACCTGAGCTGAGATTTTTACCTCACTCCTCGCTGAAGAGCTCAGTTATTCTTCTCTTTTTTTTAGCTCAGTTATTCTCGTACTCTTTGCCAAATTCCAATTTATAGAACTTGTCCAATTCCCATTTGCTGTTTTGCTTTGAAAAATTAGTTCTCCCTGATGATGAGTGAGACAAGCAGAACCAGGAGAACATTGTACACAGTATCAACAACATTGTGTGTTTATCAACTGTGGATAGACTAGATTCTTCTCAGCAATATAACGGTACAAGATAGTTCCAAAGGGACTTATGATGGAAAAGACTCTCCAAATCTAGAAAAAAAAAAGAACTGTGGAATGTGGATGCAGATTGAACCATACTGTTTCTTTTGTTTTTGGTGCTGTTGTTTTTCTTTTTGAGGTTTTTCCTTTTTGCTCTGATTCTTCTCTTATAACATGACTAATGCAGAAATATGTTTAATGTTATTGTACATATATAACCTATATCAGTTTACCTGTTGTCTTGGGGTTGGGGGGAGGGAGGGAGAAAAAAATTGCAAACTAGAAATCTTATAAAAACAAATGTTGGGGCGGCTAGGTGGCGCAGTGGATAAAGCACCAGCCATGGATTCAGGAGGACCTGAGTTCAAATCCGGCCTCAGACACTTGATACTTACTAGCTGTGGACCCTGGGCAAGTCACTTAACCCCCATTGCCCTGCAAAAAAAAAAAAACAAAAACAAAAAATAAATGTTGAAAACTAAAAAAAATTTAAAAGTACTTGGGTCATTTTATAAATGCCAGATATCATTATTTAAGCTTTTGTAGCTTTTGTGTTGTTGAATTGTGGGGTCCAGGGAGAAACTTAGTAGGATTGAGAAGTCTTCAAAAACATTAATAGACTCATGTGATCATAGAATCCTAGAGCCTGAAGAAAACCTTGATGATGACATTGTTGAACCCAGTAATTTTCTACATGAGAACCTTTTAGTTGAATGATCCTAAAATATTATAAATGTTCTGAAGTTATGTTTTTGTTAATTGATAGATGTGTGTAGTATCTGTAAAATACTTGTCATACCTCAAAAAAAATTAGTTCTCTCACTGTTGCTACTTGTGATGATGGTCTTTTGTATAACTAGCATTTGGTAGAAAGTGGGCTAAGCTGATGAGTATAATCTAAGAGCTACCCTCCTCTTAAGAGAGATCAGCAAAACGGCTTTCCTTCTCAACCTGGACTCATCTCCTCTTTACATATGTCCCTGTCTTCCCTATAAATAAATCTCACCATATGGTTTCTAGATTGTAAGCACCTTAACAGCAGTGTTTTATGTCTTGTCTTTGGATCCCCTACAATGCCCAGCCCAGTACCTTCCATATAGTAGGTACTTAGAAAATGCTTCTTGAATGCTAAATATTGTAAAGCTATTTAGAAAAAAAATGAGATAACACAAGGGCCAGAAGGAATCATACATAGACAAGCAGGGCAGGCTTCAAAGTTCCACATGGAATTTTTTATATGCCTAAAAGAAAAGCAAGTTCTCTAAAATAGAGATTCACAGTTTCACATATAATCCTCTCCTTCTGTTCCACAACATAAATGGAAATGTTCCTTTTATTTGATGTTTGCTAAGTTCAGAATTTTTTTAAAATGAAATTTGGAAACTTTTTTTTAAAGAAACAAAAGCTATTTCACAAGCTGTTGCCATTGCCTACTACTCACAATGAAAAGAATTATAGAATGACAGAGTAGGAAGGAAATTAGAGCTCATCTAGTCCAGGGGTTCTTCATCTTATTTTGCGTGTCCTGCACCTCTTGGGCAATGTAGGGAAGTCTATGGACCCCATCTGAGAATGGTCTTTTAAAATGCATAAGAGGGGGCAGTTAGGTGATACAGTGGATAAAGCACTGGCCCTGGATTCAGGAGGACCTGAGTTCAAATCCAGCCTCAGACACTTGACACTTACTAGCTGTGTGATCCTGGGCAAGTCACTTAACTCTCATTGCCCTGCCCCCCAAAAAAAATTCATAAGAGAAAATAACAAAAGATGTTAAGGAAACCAATTCTATTGGGAAACAGAAATCAAAATATTTTTTTTTAAAAAGCACAACATCATGGACCCCTAGTTAAGAACCCCGGAACTAATCCAAACTAAGAGTGAAGTGCTTTCCTTGCTCAAGGTCACTGGGGTAGAAAGGAGCAGACACAGCACTGGAATCCAGGTCTCCTCTCTCCAAATGTAGTCCTGCTTGCATACCTACATCATGCTCTGTTCCTTCCCCTTGCCCCCACTGAAGGTTTACCTTTCATTCACCCTCTTCTATTATCCATGTTTTGATAATGTTTCTCTCTAGGCAGTTCTTTCCCTTTCCACTCTCCCATAGCCATTGCTGTCAGCTCACCCTGACCTGCACCTGATCGGAGAATTTGCTTTTCAGAGTAATGTGTTTATCCCAGTCCTGTGAATGACTGCTATGCCCCCACCATATGTTTTCTCCATTCGGGCCACCTTGCCATCTGGACTATAGAAGCTTATGCCCTGGGGATGACATACACATAAACCAATTTACATTAAGACGCAGACTGGAGACATGAGACACGCAGTCTAAGTTGGACCATACGGTGGAGTCCAGCTGATAATGCTCCAGAGCTCTGATTGATTTAGGCCCCAGGACTTTGAGGCTTCCTTGTCTTCAGAGACAGAGGCCAAGTACATCATGTAGGCTGTGGGACTAACTCAGCTGGTGCCTTGCAGCACAATGCCTTCACCTAATCTAAGGGCACAGGCTCCAGTGTGAGTGAAGCCAGCTCTTCAGTCCAACGGGTGAATTTCTGCTCTGAGATTCAGATACCAGGGCATAATCTACATTTGTCAGCTTTTGCCTCAAAGGGGCTCTTGAAACTCCTCTGACTTTTTTGTTGTTGTTGAAATTACTCTTTCCACCACTAAAAAGCATTAATAAAGTTGCCTAGCAACCATTTTTCATTGCCTGCCTTCCCAAAAGCACCATCAAAGATGGGCCTATAGACCTCAATAACCTACTTTCTAGCTATTTTACAAGGCAAGAACTCAGTGCCCAGGGGACTTGGGAGTGTTAGATTGGGGTTATGGAAAGAATCAGTTAATATTTTCAGTAATCTCAGTAATCCTGGTGCCTCACACTGGGTGATATAAAATGTTTCTTTGGAGGTCTATGAGAGAGGAGAAAGAGACGTTCCCATCAGCAATTCTCCTTTTACTAAGAGTTTGTTCTGCCCACCCCAACCAGCTGTTAATTGAAGATTGGGGAATGTTAGCATTCCTTCCTCATCCCCTAATTTTTCTTTTTCCTGGATAAGACTCCCCTCACAGTTCCACTGTTTATATGGCAGTTGCTGCTACATAGTCAGACCCTAGTCATTAGGCAAATGCCGTGTGTTGTTTTTAAATCTACCGGCACAATTTTTATAAGCCCATAAGTTTAGAGAAGTCCTTTATAAATTGACTCATGTCATAACAATGATGCATGTGTTAATAGGTGGTAACAACAAGGATGTCTCATGATGGCAGACCACCAGCCCATTTCCAGGAGGGAGAAGCCAAATATCCCTTGGGCATCAGTATACTGAAGAAATAGAGCACTAGTATATTGGGTTGTACGTTCATGTTTTCTTAAGTGCCCTAGGCCTGATTTTTTTCAAGTCATAGGCCTCTGGACCTTGCTTGATCCCATGCCCTTCCACCTTCATGACCCCATGCCATCATCAATCAACCCCTCTCATGCGTCTTTAATCACCAAGTCTCTACTAACTTCCTCCCCTTGCTACAAGTATGCTTAAGTTTCCCCCATCTGAAAAATAAAATTGTACTTGAAGCTGCTAGCCTCCTCAAGCTATTGTCCCTTTTGTCACCAAATACTTCACCCCTGCCCCACCCAAAGCAACTTGCACTGGTTGCTTCTATTTCCTTTCTATTGCTCATTACTCAACTCCTTGCATGTGGCTTCAGTCTTCATTACTTTTTAAAAACTTCAAGGTCATTGATGACCTTCCTGTCACTAATCCAGTGACTTGTTTTCAGTCTTCATCTTATTTAACTCTCTCCTTGCAGCATTTCTTGTCATATTCCCTTTGGGGACCCTTTGGGGGGGGTGCAATTGAACAAATATGTTTGAAATGCCTACTATGCAGACTACATGCCTACATGTAGCAGGTACTTGCTAGGGCCTTGGGATACAAAAGCAAAACAGTTTCAGCATTCAGGGAACTGAAATTTACTGGGTGAAGTAAGGAAGAATTAACAAGGGTAATATGTGTATACAAATATGATTATAAGGTACATTTGATGAAAGAGAAAACACTAACTGGGAAATTGAGGAAAATATCAGGAAGAAAATAACACCTGAATTGGGCCCAAAGATAGACATTCTGAAGGCACAATTAAAAGAGGATCTGAGGGAGGATCTGAGAGGATCACCTGTGTATACTATAATTAATAATAATATAACAATAATAATAATTTTATATGATACCTTAAGATTTGCAAAACCCTTCACATACATTATTATATTTGATTTTCACAATAGTCCTTTAAGACAGGTGATATTATTATCCCCATTTCACAAATGAAGTAACTGAGGCTAAAAGACCTTAAGTGACTTGCCTAGTATTACACAGTTAGCAAGTCTGCGGAAGGATTCAAAATTAAGTCTTCCTGATTTCAAGTCCAGACGAAGCATCAGGTTGAGCAACACTTAGAAGTCCAGTTTGACTGGAATATACTTGTACTTATATATGAAGGGGAGTAACACAAAATAAGGGTAAAAAGACAAGTGAGAGTTGACTTGTACAGGGTCTTAGATATCAGGCATGATCAACTCAATGTTTTTTTTTTTTAATTGAGCAGATCTAATCATGATTGTCTGCATCAAGAAAGGAAGTAGAGAGATACAGAGAAAGATAAATATCAATATAAAAATAGAGAGAGTGAAGGTAGAGGTGGAGGAAATGATGAATGGAGCAAATTCCCATGACTTTGCACTATTACTGTTCTCATTTTACTTCCACCACTCCCTCTCCTTCACAAATTTTTTCCTTCCACTCCCTAAAAGGAAGTGTCCCCAAGGTTCTGTACTTGCCACTCTTTTCTCTGTTCTCTCTGTCTCTGTGTATCTGATGTCACCAATCCTCATGGCTTCAATGATCACTTTTATGAAGATGACCCTCTAATCCCTCTCAGAGTCCTATAAGCAGACACAAGCATACCTGAGGCAATAAGAAAGCTCTGTCAAGAATGCAACTTGCCATGTACTTCATGACGCAGATTCATCACCACTAAACCTCCTGTTTTTTTCTGCATCCAAGACCCTGGGCTGTTTGCAAAATATTCTGATACATAAGACTTCCCTTAGTGGCACATATTATATCGGGGGATATGGAGACGCATAGGAAAAACCACTCCGGAATCCCAGTGTTTTATCACAAAGAGATCTCATGAGTCTCAGTTCCTTTCCTTCTTTCCAAGAAAATCAGTTCTACAAGATAGACAAATGATAGATAGCTAGGCGATAGATTTTTGTTGTTCATTTGTTCAGTCATATCTGACTCTTTGTGACCCTGTGGACCAGAGCACACCAGGCCCTTCTATCCTCCACTATCTCTTGAAGTCTATCCAAGTTCGTGTTTGTTATTTCCATAATACTATCCATCCATCTCATCCTCGGCCATCCCCTTTTCTTTTCGCCTTCAAACTTTTCCAACATCAGGATCTTTTTCAATGAGTCCCATTTTCTCATTATGCTGCCAAAGTATTTAAGCTTCAGCTTCAATATAGATTAGCCTGAATTCATTTCTTTAAGTATCTACTGATTTGATCTCCTTGCTGTCCAAGGGACTCTCAAAAGTCTTCTCCAGCACCACAATAGATAGATAGATAGATAGATAGATAGATAGATAGATAGATAGATAGATAGATAGATAGATAGATAGACAGACAGACCGACCGACCGACAGAGAGATAAGTAGATGGAGGGATGGATGGATGGATGGATGGATGGATGGATGGATGGATGGATGGATGGATGGATGGATGGATGGATAGATGGATGGGTGGGTGGGTGGATGGATAGAGATAATAGGTGAACAATAGCTAGGTAGGTAAGTAGATGATAAGTAGATGAATGGATAGATGGAGCATTTATTAAGGACTTACTATGTTCTAGGAGCTATGTTAATGACTGAGAATATATATAAAAGCAAATAAGATAGTCTCTACCCTTAAGGAGTGTATATTTTAGTGGGAGAACACAACACATAAAGGACAGCTGGGGGAGGGAGAAGGGAGGTAAGGAGACTGGAGAAGGTAACCTGGTCTCCAAAGGACTTGCCTATATGAGGGTGCATGGAGGCTAGGTTTGGAGTCCTAGTTTTTGGTGGGGTAGAGATGGTCAGAGAGTGAGGCCATGACAGGGAGATTACAGGAAGTATAAAAATGAGGCAGTTTCATAAACACCACTCCCAAGATTCTTTCTTCCCCTGTTTTAGCTGCTCTATAGACAATTTCTGAATGCAGCAGAGGCTGGTACAATCTTCAGGGCTCTGCTGCTCTGCCTCTCTTATGATAACAATCACTCCCTAAGGTCCCTCCAAGAGTAGGCACCTAACTTGTAGAGGAGGCACTTGGAATGAGGCTCAAAGGCATTAGAGATTCTAAGAAGGCTAGGTGAAAAGGGAGTCCATTCCTGGTATGGGTTACAACCTGTGCAAAGGCACACATAGCATGGCAGTCATATTAAGAAGAGAGAACAGGGGCAACTAGGTGCCACAGTGGATAGACACCCGCCCTGGATTCGGGAGGACCTGAGTTCAAATCCAGCCTCAGATACTTGATACTTACTAGCTGTGTGACCCTGGGCAAATCATTTAACCTTCATTGCCCCACCAAAAAACAAACAAACAAACAAAAGAGAACAAAAGTGAATTTGACTGGACCAGAGAATTTAAGAGAAATAATATGCCCTAAGCCTAGAAAGGTAGGCTAAAGTCAGTGTCTGAAAGGTTTTAAATGCCAAATAGAGTTGTCTGTGTTTTAAAATTATATTTTATTTTTTAATCAGAAAAAATCTGCTTTCTCACCCTTTCCTCCAACCCTATTAATAACTAAGAAAAAACAAAACCCTCATTCTAAACACGTATAATCAAGCAAAACAAATTTCTGAGTTGGTGGTGTTGGTGGTGTTGATGATGATGGCAGCACATTTGTACTCCGGAGTCCTTCACATTCTCTATCAGGTCCATGGGCAGCATTTTCTAGATCTGATTAGAGGGCCTTGGGAGAAAGAGGAGGTCCTCCTTACACTACTGCCTGATGCTCTACCATCTTAGTGTTTGTGTTATAGACTAGGGGCAATGAGAGAGCTATTGGGAGTCTCTTGAGCTGGAGGGTGGACAGGGCCTGTGCTTTAAGAATATCAATTGGATATCTCTAGCTCTTATACCTTCTTCCAATTCTATGGCTTGCTAACCCTGACTGAAAGCCAAATTTAAAAGTCTTGCCCACTGGGACTTTGTCTTCAACCCTGTAAATGTGATCTCCCATACTGTCATCCACACAGTGAGAGTAAACATTGTTTTGTCCCTTTGACTTGAGGCTCTCTTTATTAGGATGGAATCTTGGGAAGGGTTATAGACTCATCCCTGAAAGCCCACTTCAGAGTTATAATCAAGGCAGGGACTATGATATCTGAGCCATCAAAGTCTGAACATTCTCACCATTTAGGCTGTCAATCACCCTCAAATGGACCTAAGTGATTCCTTACTTGCTGTGCCAGTGAGCTGATTTCCTAAGATACTAATCTCCTCCTAGAGGTCTACTCTCTGCTGTGACAAATCAGTCTAGTATAGTGTTCCTCGATAATAATACAACCTGTCACACTGCCAATTATGGCCAATATAATTCCCTTATTCCCAAAACTCATTAGGGCTATCATCTATCCAGTTTAGCTTAGAACCAAGAATATTACTTCCTGAAATACAACCAATATGACCCCTTCTCCTTAATTCAACAACCACAAGGATTTGTGAAGCACCTACTATGCACAAGGTCCTGGACTAGATATTGGGAATACAAAGACAAAAATATAAATCCCTGTCCTCAAGAAGCTTGTATACTCTTAAGACAATATAAGTCATACAAAACCAACTAAGTATATATGTGTGTGTATATGTACATATGTGTGTATATGTGTGTAGACACAAAGTAACAACAGGGACTAGATCTAATAAATTATTTCATTAGTATGAGAAGCCCCCAGATGAGGAAATTCCCTCTATCAATGCAGGTTGGCCCCTTCTCTGTGACTTAGAATCTTGGGGAGTTTCCTAGAACACTGGGAGGTCAAGTGATTTGCCCAGAATCACACAGCCAAGATAGTTCAGAAGCAAGATTCGAATGCAGGTCTTCCTGGCTTTGAGGTCCACTCTCCATCCACTACTCTCTGATGCCCAATAGTCATTCCTGAGGGGAAGCAGGAAAAGCCTCATAGAGGAGATGATACCCGGCCTGTGGTATGACTAGTGATTTTGCAAGTTGTAGGTGAGGGAGAAGTGCATTTCAAACATGGGAGACCAAAGGCAAAGAGGAACCAGTTTTGTCATATGCAGGGACCAGCTCACAGATCAGGTTGACTGAAACAGCAACTACATAAAGGGGGAAAATAATTAAAATTGGAAAAGTCGATTACTTCAGATCTTAGAAGGCTTCTGAAGTTTTTATCAGGCTTCAGGACTCCTGACCAGCCTTGTTCCCATGCCCTCACCCCACACTGGGATGATTCAATCCCCTGGGAGGCTCCATGCACAACTGAACCAAGAGATCAGGGGCCCAATGCAGTAGCAGCACCATGGATAGAGCACCAGGCATGGACTCAGGAAAACCTTAGTTCAAATCCATTTTCAGATACTTAACAAGCTGTGTGACCTTGGGCAAAGTGCTTAACTTCTGTTTCCTCAGTTTCCTCAGCTGTAAAATGGGAATAATAACAGCCCCTACCTTGAAGGGTTATTATGAGCACAGTGCCTGGCACATAGTAGGCTCTCTATAAGGGCCCATTCCCTTACCTTCCCTTTCCCAACATCAAGGATCTTGGCCAGGCAGATATGAACACACTCTAAGAGACTAAAGTCTATAGCTATCCTCAACTTGAACAGTCAAGGCTTTCTTGCTTTCCTAAGGGCACTGGCCCTAGAGTTAGGAGAACCTGAGTTCAAATCTCACCTCAGACACTTAGTAGCTGTGTGACCCTGGGCAAGTCACTTAACCCCAATTGCTAATTAAAAAAAAAACCATCTGGTACCATCTCTAGTTGTCTTGATATATATCTTGCCACTAGACTCAGATGGTTCTAAAGGAAAGAGTGAGGTTGGTGACCTAACACAGCCCTCCCTCACTTAAATCTAATTCATCACAAGTCATGACATCACTCTGATGTCATGGTCCTCTTTAAGAATGAAGGACAACAGGGGCAGCTAGGTGGAACAGTGGATAAAGTATTGGCCCTGGATTCAGGAGTACCTGAGTTCAAATCTGGCCTCAGACACTTGACACTTACTAGCTGTGTGACCCTGGGCAGTCACTTAACCTTCATTGCCCCATGCAAAAAAAAAAAAGAATTGTGTAATTTAAAATTTTAAATGTGAGTTCTAATCTGTCCCCCCAGTTTTGGGGGGAAACTGACTAAAATCACTGATAAACTAGTTTAGGTTTTTTAAGGGTTTATTGAAAGGTAGTAAAAGAAAGAGAAAAATTGAGAACAGATTTCTTATAGCCTGAAAATCCTCACCTTCCTAAACTCCCCTGTGAAGTTCCCTGCCACCACACCGATGTTTCACAGCTTAAAAAGGAAACACAGTCCCACCAGCATCTTCTTCCTCCTTTGTGTCTTCCTCCCAGAAATGAGAGGCTCCTCAATTGATTGGCTGGTAGCCTTGATAGACAGTACCCACGAACAAATGTCACTTCCTGACACCAAGGACCTTGACTGCATGGCTTGCCCTCAGAGGCCTTCTCCTCATGGTGGAGCTTTTCTACAGTCAGTCTCCAGCAGGTGGAACCATTCCAATCATTACAGAATGAAGGACAACAACAAAGCACTTCTTTCTAATGGCTTCACCTGGGGCCCAGAGAACTCAAAGCCAAACAATTAGGAAAGCCAGACTGGAAACTGCCCATGATGATCCCAATATTACCCATCACCAGAGACTTCAGTATGAGCCTCAACAATTTCCTGGGCCTTGAAGTCTCCTGTCACCCCATGGCTTCAATATTCTTGTTTGTAAGGCAGCCCCCTCATGCTGTCATTCAAATGCAGGTCAAGTTATATCAGGTGAACTTTGTAAATGTGTCTAGAATTCATCTCCTCCTCAATTGTCACCACCTTAGTTTTTGCTCCTATTACATCTTGCCCAAGATAGTATAATAGTCTTCCTGCAGCCAGACATCTCCCCACTCCAATTCATTAATAGACATCTCTTGCCTTCCCCTACTAACTGTAAGTTCCATGAGAGCAGGAACTAATTTCATCATTGGATCCATAAAATCAGCAGAGTCCTGTGTGTGATACACACTTAATAAATAAATTAAATGCATACAAAGGATGCTGAAATTATCACAGGTAGTGAAAGAGGCCAGGGAGTAGGGAACATAATATTTGTATAGGTTATTTTTGGGAAATGATCACAATCACAAAATTTAAGTCTACTGAAATCCTAGAAGTAGGCTCTTGCCCTGTAAAAATTTGCAAAAGAAGGTCCTTCATTCACTCCAGGCAGTCATCTCTTAGGCAGCCTCGACACCTCCATTTTTATCTGATTACACTCATCAGGTCTCCTTTTCCTATCCTTCCAATAATTCACATCTTGTCCCTGTTGCAACCCCTTTGTTTGTCAAAAGCTACACACAGCAGCAGCACCATCAGAGTCCTGATTTCTTCCTGTCTGTTCCTCACAAACTCTTTCAACCCAGTATCCCATTTTACAAAACTGCATTTCTTACCCACATGGATCTCTGTCAAATTCCCATTCCTTCAATGGGTTGAGATATTGCTGGAGAAAAAATTTCTGATTCAATTAATTTATTCTAGTGGGAATTTCTGGCAGTATATCCAGGAATATTTTCACTTTAAAAAAAAGGCTGATTATTCCCCTCTATAAACTTCTAACTCTAGGTAAAGGTTTCTACTAACTGCAGTAGTCTCTACTAATTATAAAAATGTAGGACAAGTCTTGGAGGCATCATCATAAATTTTTACTTGAAGTTTCAATTCTGCCATTTCATGGCTAACTGATATTTGGTAGATCACTTTGTCTGGGTCTCAGGTTTTTTAGCTGTAAAAATTGAAGACATTGGACTAGATAATCTATCTCTAAAGGCCCTTTTAGTTCCAAAGCCTATAATTTCAAATATATTCTGCTGATAACAGATAGAGACATATCATTGAAATCATTAACATTATGGTGGCTTACCAGTGCTTCAACTAGCATTCAGCTGAACCAATCCTGAGTTGTAGAGATGTCCGATGATTCTAAAGAGGGAATCTCCTGTTTAAGGCTACAGTTGTTGGGGGGATTCTTGTAGGGAGTAGAAAGAGTATGACAGGGTCCAAACAGTAAGTGAGCAGCTTCTAGAGATAGGAAGAAGGAATATGATCTAGATTGGACACATGATCTAGGAATTCTATATAACAATCAAACATGCTATTGGAATCTTCAATTACATTAAGAAAGGCATATGGGGGCACCTAGGTGGGGTAGTGGATAAAGCACTGCCCCTGGATTCAGGAGGGCCTGAGTTAAAATCTGGCCTCAAAAAAAAAAATCTGGCACATGACATTTACAAGCTGTGTGACCCTGGGCAAGTCATTTAACCCTCATTGCCCTACAAAATTAAAAAATAAAAATAACAAGAAAGGCATAGCATTCTAAACAAAGAAGGTGATAGTTACCCTAAATTCTGTGCTTGTCAGGCCACCTCTACAATTTGGTATATTTGGAGAAGTAGAGCTGTAAATCATTGAACCAAAATAGTGAAAAACCTTGAGATCATGTCATATGAGGGTCAGTGAAGAGAATAAGAGGTGTTTAGTCTGAAGAAAAGAAGAACTAAGGAGAATGTCAGAGCTGTTTTTAAATATTTGAAGGGAACTCACTTAGAAAAGGGATTAGATTTGTTCCATCTGACTCCAGACAAAAGAACTAGGTGCAGATGAGGGAAAGTTGGAAAAAGACAGATATAAGAGAACATTTCCATATTTCCCATTCATCTAGCCATCTACCCAAGTATGTCTTCTAGAGACCTCTTCCATTTTTCCTGAGAGAGTTAATCCACTCAGTTTTAGAATTATTACACTGGCACTGAATGTTCCTGATCCATGGGTTAGTGAATACAAATTCACTCAATCCACTCTAACTGATCCCAGAGCAAGACTCACATCTCATCTAGCCAGTCATCCATACCAGACATCTTGCCATGTGCCCTGCCATCCAGCAAGGATGCTCCCTTATCCTCCTCATCCAGCAATAAAGCCAATTCTACCATTGTTCCTGGGAAGAGTAAGACAATCACCACTATAGCTCTTCTCACCATCTCTGTGACTGCCCAAACCAAAACTTCCTTCCCTAGTCATCACTCCATAATATGCATCATCTCCCTTTATTAGCATATAAACTTCTTGAAGACAAGGCCTCTAACTTTTGTGTTTGTATCCCCATTACCTAGCGCAGTGTCCAGTATATAGTAGATGCTTAATAAGTCTTTTTAAAAATTCATTCATAACAATTAAAACTGCCCAAAGTTAGAATGAACTACCTCAGGAGATAGTGGACCCCTTGAGGTCCTCAAGCAGGGACTGGATGATTACTGTTTGGTGTGTGGTAGAATAGTGGTGTCAAATTCAAATAGAAATAGGGGCCACTTGGGGCAGCTAGGTGGTGCAGTGGATAGAGCACCAACCCTGGAGTCAGGAGGACCTGAGTTCAAATCTGGCCTCAGACACTTAACACTTACTAGCTGTGTGACCCTGGGCAAGTCACTTAACCCCAATTGCCTCACCAGAAAAGAAAAAAAAAAGAAAGAAAGAAATAGGGGCCACTAAACCATTCATAAGCATCCCTGTGGGTGCTTATTAATTTAGAAATCCAATGTTGACATTATTTATATTTCATTGAATTTTTATTTGCTCCATATTTCCCAATGTCATATGTTTGATATCTTTGTTGTATAGGATATTCTTTTTTTCTTTTTTTGTGGGGGGGGGGCAATGAGGGTTAAGTGACTTGCCCAGGGTCACACAGCTAGTAAGTGTCAAATGTCTGAGGCTGGATTTGAACTCAGGTCCTTCTGAATCCAGGGCCAGTGCTTTATCCACTGCACCACCTAGCTGCCCCCGTAAAGGATATTCTCAATCCAATATGGATTACATTAGATGGCCTCAGAGGTCCTTACCAGTTCTGAGCTTCTGTGATATTATTTGGATGCTACATATGGAAAACTCCATCATCTTGGCAAAATTCTAATGGCTGTACTAGGTAATAACCTTGAAGTCAGTGTCACCATAAAAAAAAATGGTATGATGTTATACACAAGACTTCCCCATGAGGAATAGGTAAATATTCTCTAAAATTCTATAAATAAAAAAAAGGTTTAGGAAAAATGATTTACATATTATTGCAAGGTATACTTGATGGAAGAAATCCTCAATTGCCCTATGCCATTATTCAGAATCAGTCTCTTACCTCTTTTTGTCAGTTGCCATGGCACCCATTCCAATACCCTCACCTGTTAAACTCTACCTTCTTATCCAGGCTATGAATAGCCATATGGAAAATGCTTTAAATGACTAATAATTGGAGAAATGCATATTAAAAGAACTCTGAGCTTCTATCTTATACCCTTTGGACCAGAAAAACTGACAAAAAAAGAAAACTGACCAATGCTGGAGGGGCTGTGAGAAAACAAGTACATTAATATGCTGCTAGTGGAACTGTGAACTAGTCTAGCCATCCCAGAAAGTAATTTGGAACTAAACTGTGCATACAGCTTGATCCAGTAATACCAATATTAGCTCTATACTCCCCAAAGAGATAAAAGAAAGATAAAAAGGACCTTTTTGTACAAAAATAAATTGATGGCAGCTCTTTTTGTTGTGGCAAAAAAATTGGAAATTGAGGGAGTACCCATAAATTGGGGAACGGCTGCATAAGTTATATTATATGAATGTAATGGAATATTATTGTGCTGTAAGAAATTATGAACAAGATGGTTTCAGAGAAACCTGGGAAGATTTGTATGAACTCATAAAAAGTGAAAAAGACCACAACCAGGAAAACCATTTATACAATAATACCAATATTGTAAAAAAAATTAATTTTGAAAGACTGAGGATCTAGGATGTGATCAATGCCAATGATCAAACACAATTCTAGAGAACTCATGATGAAACACTCTACTCAACTTCTGACAGAGTGATGATTGACTCAGAGTACAAATTGAGACAATTTTTTTAAATATGCCAATGTGGAAATTTGTTCTGCTTGACTTTATAAGAAACAGGAGTTTCATGGGTTTTTTTCTTCCTCATGATGGAGAGGAGGGAGAGGAATAGAAAATGGATTTTCATTGACTGAAAAAAAATAAAATTTACTTTAAAAAATACACTCTACCTTTTCACTATTGTTAAGTCCCATAAAAATTATTTTGCCTACCCATTAATACTAATTGCTTCCCTCATTCTCCCTGCCTGCATTGCCTTTACCCATACAAATAGTTTAACTTTTATATCTATTAAGGTCGTCTCTGAATTTTCACTTCTAGCTCATAACCTCCACCTCCACCAGAGTTCTCTGAGACCATCTAGAGAAACTGGCAAGGGTCACCTGGTTCTTAGTTTTCTGAAAGCAGCAGATATCATGGTACAAGGAGCCTGGAATTATTTCAAGTTCTAGGAGACAGTTAGGAGAGTACATTTTTATCTCTAGTTGGGAGTGTTGTCCTGCCTACAAATCCATGGATGGATAGATGGAGTATAGTGGTTCATATGTAAGAGAGGGCTTTAAAGATGACAACATGTTTCTCCCAATGATTTTTATAAGCTCTTTCAGGACAGAGATTATGTCATTTTTCATCTTTGTATTACCAGAACCTAAAATACTGCCTTGTTAATTGCAACAATTTAATAAATGTTTATAGTTGTTGAACTACTTTGAAGGAATGGCCTGAGCAAAGGTAAACATATTCCCAAATAATGAAATACCTGGAAAGGGCACAAAATAACACCTTAAAGCAAGTGTTCTTAATCTGAGATCCACTAATTTTTTAGCTATTTCTATGACTGTATTCCAATGTATTTGGTTTCCTTTGTGATCCTATATATTTTATGATATGTATTTAGAAGCCTCAATCTGAGAAGAGGTTCACCATAGACTTTACCAGACTGCCTGATGGGCACATCACATGCAAAAAAGTTAAAGAATCCCTGCATTAGGGGAAGAAAATAATATAAATAGGTTATGTCAGCTTATTCCCATGAAAGGGAACAGGTTTTATTTTTCTCTCAAAAAGAAAAAAAAATGTCTGCTACAAAACAATTTCCCCAATCCAATTCCTTTTATAATTCCCCTGAAAAGCACTTTCTTTGGCTGGCCATGGAAAGGGTCATGTTGGGATGGATCGAGAGAGCATCACAACTGCCACTTTGCCACCATGTTTGGGAATGATGTTAACTCACAATAAAGCTCATCAGGCTCGATTTCTCTTAGGAACAATGCAGATGTGCTAAACTTGTTTGGGGAATCATTTCTTGGATCCAGTCTAATAAATCATTTCAAAGTCAACATGGATGAAGATGGGACTTTGGAGTCTATTTCTTCCTGTGTCCTTTGTTATAAGAACAGAAGGTGAGTAGGAGATGAGAGGGGAGGATATTTTTAGCACATAGAGCCCTTGAATAATGGAGAGGAAAGGATGGGTCAGGACTGAATGTGGTACTACATTATACATTTCCTTCCTATACTACTCAGTCTGGCTTTTTAGTCCTAGTAGAATAAAGTTAATTTGTGTCAGAGGCCAATATTTCACAATATGCAGGATTTTTATTATTTCTCATATTCTATACTTTATAGATGTAACTTTTTTGAAGAAGTCACTGTCATTTGGTATGACGATTTTTGAAAGCATACCACAGATAGTGGATATTTAATTACCTGGTTGAAAAGGTGTCCGGTCAAATTTAGTATTTAAATCTCAACTCTGAATGAATACTATTTTTAAAATTATTTTACACCTAAGGAAAAACTAAATAAATGAATTAGCAAAATCATACTCATGTAAGTCCTATGCTGGGATTAGAAGACAGTCAAGCAGGTTCTTTAAGGGTTTCTAGAAAATATTTGTTCCTGTTATTCCTCAATACTCTATTCAGCTGCCAGATTGAAGAGATCCCTTATTGGTTCAGTCCACCTCCCCCTGGAAACTTCCTCTTCTTAGATCTAGTCTGTAAACTAACCCACATTCATGTTGTAACCAAAAGCAAAACTATTTGTTTAGATTAGAAAGCAAAACTTGGGAATACCAAAATTGCTAAAGATATAAACAACATAACAATTGCCTCCCGAGGTCAAAGTAGTCTTTCTGTCCTGACTCTTACAATCAAATCTCTTGGTTGCTGAGCATCCAGAGTTCCCCAGTTGAGGTACTATCTGAAAGCAACTCTTAATCTAGGGGAAATGGATGAGGCGATCCCATCACCCGACAAACACTGTTGTCGTCCCAATCTAAAAACTGTTATTCTCCCTAAAACATTGTCCCTTTTAAAAATAAGTAAGCCCTATGGGGAGTTTACAAGAGTTCAGCTTCACCTAATCTACAAGCCAAGCATTGTCAAAAGTGATGAAACCTCCTGGCACTGAATTAATAGAGCCAGTGCCCAACACCCAACCATGATCAGAGGAAAGGAAAATTCTCAAAGCTTCTACAGTTTCAAGGATTTCCAAGTACACCACTCCAGTTTTCTCCCCACCCCTTTTCCTCCTTCTTTTCTCCCTTTCTTCCCAATGTTTACTGAGGAAAACTCCTGCCATTACCTGCATACATGTTCCTCTAGAGTCCAGCAATTGCCTTGAAGATTAGCTTAGGCTTTAAAGGCAGATAGGTGAAACAATAGATTAAGTGGTTAGCCAGGTCTGAGTTCAAATCCAGACGCAAACATTTAGTAGCTCTGGGACCTTGGCAAGTCATTTAACCTCAGTTTACTCAATTGTAAAGTGGGGATAATAATAATACCTACCTTTCACAATTATTTTGAGAATCAAATGAGGAGATATGTATACATATTTATATATATATAAATGTGTATTATATATACACATATATTACATATAACATGTACACACAGGTTATATATGTGCACATATGTTATGTAGTGTGTACATGTATTCTATATTATATACACACATATTTATACACACACACACACACACACACATATATATATATATATATAAAAGCACTTAGCACAGTGTCTGTACCAGAAAGCACTTAATAAAAAACTTTTTCCCTTCCCCTTACAACAGAATTCATGGAGTTCCACGTGCAGGGGATCTGAAGTCCTCACACAGCTCCTGACCAAGAATACTAAGCAGCTGTGACATAGTTAAAACCATGCTGTATTTGAAGACAAATGACCTTGACTTCAAGTTCTGGCTCTGACACTGCATTAGACTCTGGAGAGCCCAGCATTGGGAAGCAAACAGCTGGGCAGAGAAGGTGGTGGAGAGATGCAGCTGCTCACAGCTGCTCATTATGTCCACTATTTCCTGAGTTATTCAGGTAGCATAAGAATCTTTCTTTGACACTGGTGATCACATATTGGGGCATGATAGGAAATACCCCTGGGTATTTCTAACAGAGTAGCAGTCTTTGCCTCTCTCTCAAAAAAAAAGATTTTATTCTATGAAACAACTACTCATTGAGAGAAGAGCATTTACTGGTGTCAATGGTGGAGAACAATAATCAATAAATTTTTTAAGTGCCTAATATATACCAGGAACTGTGTTAAAGCTCTGGGCCAAGAGAGAAAACAAAAGAGGGAGAATAAAAGTAGAAGTAAAAGTGATTGAATCTGTGGAAATGAAAAAGATGTGCTCATGTGTGGTATTTCTGTAGTGACTCTGGGTATGGGAAGAGTGAGGCTAGTCCTGGATGGAAACCCTGGTAGCTAGTTATACAGAAACCCTAGAATAGGAAACTCGCATCGTAAGATAAGGGAGTATGGACAGTGGGTGTTGAGGGGAGATATAAGTCTGCATGCCCTGCCTTTGCTTTAAACCCTGAGGCCAGGGGGCAGAGCCAAGATGGCGGAGGAAAGACATTAAACACACAGAGCTCCTGATACAATCACCCCTAAGATAGCAATAAAAGAACTCTTGGAAAAGAAAAACAGACAAAAATACAGGCTGAGAGTTTTCTCCAGCTATAGATGGATTTCAGGGGGCCGTGCTGGGCCACGGGTAAAGCCTAACCTGGCAATCGGGCCAACACAACAAACTCTGGGGCCAGTCCCAGTCCCTTCCACATGGTGATATCTATCAGCATTCAGATAACAAATATGAAAGAGCCCTCTCAGGTGTTACCCATTCAAATGGCACAGTTGTGAACCGTACACAAACAAATATAGCAGTCAGGTGAGCAATCGCAAGATGGGAAGCTAGAAAAGTGGTTAAGATCAACATGAGCAAGAATTGGTACGTGACTTGCTAGCTATGTAACTTTGGCCTTAACTTTTCTCAATAAACTTCAGTTTTGTTGCTGTTTTTGTTTAGTTGACTCTTTGTAACCCCAACTGGGGTCTTCTTGGCTAGAGTGGTTTACCAGTTCCTACTCCAGCTCATTTTACAAATAAAATTGAGGCAAATTGGGTTGCCTGTCTTGCCTAGGATCACACAGTTACTAAGTGCCTGAGGACAGATTTGAATTCAGGTCTTCCTGACTCTAGGGCCATGCTCTATGCACTCTGCCACCTAGCTGCCCTAAGCTTCAGTTTCTTTGTCTGTAAAATGGGGTTAATAATACACATCCTGCCTAACTCATAGGAAGTGTTGTGAGGGAAAAAGCTTTGCAAAAGACAATGTAAATATGAGCTATGATTTTAATTATCATTATGCTAACAGTGGATACTGGATAATACTATACTGTGATAACTTCATAAAACTACAGGAAGTTGAGGGCTTGAAATACAGGGAGATTTGCTTATCTCTTTCTGAAGTTAGCCCACAATCCCAGGACATACTTGGCAGAGCCAAAAACAACTTTGTCTGATTATTCTCACCATGATAAAGCATGCTTTCCAGCAATACTGGGCTCTTCCCACGATTCCTGGGTTACGGTGTTGATGTGGCTTTAACACCTCAGGTGCCAAGTGGAGAGCTGAGTTGACAGTTCCCCTCCCAGAAGCAAGAATATACCCCTCATGATCAAGGGCATTTCCTTCATGCCATGGGAAGCCCTTCTGCCATCATCTGGGCTCCCAAAAGGCTTTCTGTTCAGGGGCCTGATGTAATATTTCACACATTCATTGCTACCAATCCCCAGTCTTTAGCAAGTTCCAAGTTTCCCACGGATGAATGGATCATCCAGCTGTTACTAACTCTTTCGAACAGAGGAATATGTGATAGGAAGGGGAGACAAGGAAATCTTGGTCTAATTCTCAAGCAGCCAAAGAGATTTAGAATCCATCAGGCAAGCCCCTTCACAATGTGGGCAGTGTTTTAAAAAAATAAAGGTGCATGCTCAAGTGCTTGGGAATGAGGGGGAAAAAAGGCTTGTATTAAATTAGTCTATGGCTAACCAGGTATGGCCTCACTTTAGCTCCCTAATCCAGCTCAGGAATCATTTAAATGAAGGGTGATCTGATGATCAGATACCTCTCAAATGAAAGTCATTTCTATAACTTGTAGAGAATCTGAGAACTGCTGTCAGCAGATGAATAAAAAGTTATGTTCACTCAAATTAAATACCCAGGAGAATCTATTGGCTATCATGAGTTCAAATTTTTAAAATTCCCTCTGAATATAGTATATTATACTAAAAAGGACACTGGGCTTGGAGTCAGGAGTATCTAGGTTCAAATCCCACTCAGACACTTATTAGCTCTCTGAGTGACCAGGCAAGACACTTAGTCTTTCTGTATTTTTGTTGTTTGCTCATTTCTTTTTTTTTTTTTTGTGGGGAAATGGGGGTTAAGTGACTTGCCCAGGGTCACACAGCTAGTAAGTGTCAAGTGTCTGAGGCCGGATTTGAACTCAGGTACTCCTGAATCCAGGGCCAGTGCTTAATCCACTGCGCCACCTAGCCGCCCCCTGCTCATTTCAACCATGTCTGACTCTTCATGACTCCATTTGTCGTTTTCTTTGGCCAAGATACAGGAGTGGTTTGCCAATTCCTTCTCCAGCTCATTTTACAGAAACTGAGGCAAACAGGGTTAAGTGACTTGCCCAGGGTCACACAGCTAGTAAGTGTCTGAGGCTTGATTTGAACTCAGGAAGATGAATCTTCCTAACTCCAGGCCTGATGGTCTGTGCACTATGGTGCCACCCAGATGCCACATTCCTCATTTATAAAATAAAGGGTTGAACTCAATGCCCTCCAAAGTCTCTTCCAACTCTAAACCTATGAACTCAGCAGTGTGAGCCTCTTGGGGACCAAGGCAAAGAAAAGTCACCTCAGAAAATTCCCATGTCCTCTGGGGATGCTTTAAGTTCCAGTGAAACACAGTCACCAGGACTTCCGCAAAGCACTGGGGATTCCCTAATCCTTTGAAGCCCTTGGGGTCTTTGTTGACTGGGCAGTGGGGTCTAGGGAATGGGAGGACATACCCTGTGATTTGGAGAGCATAGGAAACTCATGATATATAAATTCTCCTCCATGGATGTAAGTGAGCAACTTGCCCATAACTCTCAGAGAGTTTCCTGATACAGACACACAGAGAAATTCAAGTGACTTACCCATCAAGTTGGCCAACAGGCTGCCATTAAGACTGAACCACTGAGTAAAACACACATATTAATTACTTATGAAGACAAAAACGATTTGTGTATTACACCAGAATTCAAATGCATTTGGATTTTTTGGGAGGAACTTCATGTAACTTAAATGGGCAGGGCCCATTTAAATTAGTTTCTAGAAATAATTTTACCTTCTAAAATCAGCCCTACATATCGATCTACCCATACACAGACAGACACAGTTCTCTGTGCTATGCTTTACCCTCCCAACACCAGACTTAGAAACCACAAACCAAGAAATCAACTTACTCATATTATTGCATTCGAGCCTCACAAGAACCCATTCAGATAGATAGTTGTTATTCCCATTTTACAAATGAGGAAATAGGCTTATAGAGGTTGTCTGTCAGTTTCCCACAATCAGTAAATGGTAGAGCTAGAACTAAGTGGCACAGAGGATAGAGTGCTAGCCTGCAGTCAGGAAGACCTGACTTCAAATCCAGCCTCAGATGCTTAATAGATATGGGCAAATCACTTAACCCTGTTTGCCTCAGTTTCCTCATCTGTAAAATGAGCTAGAGAAGGAAATGGTAAATCATTCCAATATCTTTACCAAGAAAATCCCGAATGGGTCATGAAAAGTCTGTCACAACTGAAACAGCTGAATAGCATGAAAGATATCATGAAATGGAAAATGTGATGAATTTGAAGTCAGACAACCTGAGTTCAAAACTTTGTTCTGCCACTCAATAACTATGAGGCCTCTTTAGGCCTCAATTTCCTAAAATATTTACAGCAGCTCTTTCTGTGGTGGTAAAGAACTGGAAGTTTCAGGGATGCCCATCTATTGGGGAATGGTTGAACAAGTTGTGGTATATGGATATAATGGAACACTACTACAACATGAGAAATGTTGAGTTCAGTGGTCTTAGAAAACATGGATAGACTTACATGAAATAATGAAGAGCAAAATGCACAGAACCAAGAGAATGTTGTATACAGTAACAGCAATATTGTTGTAAGAGCAACTTTGGGGGCAGCTATGCGGCACAGTGGATAAAGCACTGGCCCTGGAGTCAGGAGGACCTGAGTTCAAATGTGACCTCAGACACTTGATATTACTAGCTGTGTGACCCTGGGCAAGTCACTTAACCCCAATTGCTTCACCAAAAGAAAAAAAAAAAGACTGAATGAATAAGTCATTTTGACTATTATGAATACCCAAAGTAACAACAAAGGACCTGTGAATAAAGATGCTATCTGCATCCAGAGAAATGATAGGTAGAAGTATGGGGGACAGCTAGGTAGTGCAATGGATAAAGCACCGACCCTGGATTCAGGAAGACCTGAGTTCAAATCCAGTCTCAGACACTTGATACTTCCTAGCTGTGTGACCCTGGGCAAGTCACTTAACCCCTCATTGCCCCCAAAAAAAACAAACATACAAACAAAGCAAAAAAAAATGTATGTATAGAATGGTTTTTCATATATATATATATACATATATATATATATACATACACAAATCATTTTTGTCTTCACAAGTAATATGTGTATATATATACACATACATACATAATTATGTCTAATAGTAGCCATCTCTAGGGTGGGGACAGAAGATGGAGAGAAAAAAGAAAAAAGAAATTACATGATAATTGCATTATATGATTATATGATAGCTTTATTATATATTTTATGATAATATTATATATGATATAATAGGATAATATATTTTTATTATAATTATATGATAAATATATTATCTATTTTAAAAGAATAGCAAGTTGTACATGATAGAGTTGTAGTTTCTTGTGCAATCATCTTTTTTATTATATTATGTTATAGAAATGCCTTTCTTATTCTATTAATTAATAAATTAAATAAATAATAATTAAATAATTAAAAATAAATAAATAAATGAAAATGGAAATCAAATTAAATCAAATAAGATGACCTCCAAAGCCCCTCTCATCTCTCAGTTCTATGCACTCACTTCTCTGCCTTGAATAATACAAACCCTTGTAGAATTTGTACTGTGGCATTTGTCAGCTGCCACAAGGTTCTAATGATGGTGTTTGAGCTGGAACAGAAAATACAAACAACATGATGTTTTGGCTTCTTTAGCTAGAAAGGAGCAGGGTTACTGTTGATACAGGCAAATTCAAACCAAAAACAGAGCTTATGTCCATTAAATGAGGCCAGAGTATACAGTCAACAGCCTAGGAGGCCCAGCCACCTGGCTGGGTTCCCCATCAGCTGGTGTGCACAGAACTGGCTGTCAGCTGCTTTAACCTGTTGGTTGGTGCCTGAGACAGGGCACAGATTTGACCTAGAAATTTTCTCCGTCAAAATTCTCAAGAACAAATGGAAGCTTTAATTAGTGCTTCCCCCATAGAATGCATCAATCAATTAGTCAACACTTATTGGCCTCAGTGGGAAAACAAAAGAAAAAATGTAATGGTTGCTGCTCTCAAGGAGCTTATTTTCAACTGGCAAATGACATCTATGTAACAACAGACATGGTCGGACTGTAAAATATCCTTTGAAAAAGTTTGCCTGTTCTCCTCTGCTCCTTATTCTTGATTCCTCTCACAAAATGCTTCATCTCCCATCTCCTTACCTTTGCAGCAGCTGTCTCTGATGCCTTGAATCCACTCCCTCCTTACCTCTCCTTTCATAAATTGCCTTTCTTCCTTTAAAACACATCTTCTTTGCCTTTTTTGTACCCCCTGTGCTTAGCATAGTGCCTGACACATAGTAGGCACTTAATAAATGTTTAATGATTGACTGGTTGATTGATTGATTAACTTCTCAGTGTCCCCCCCCCAGCAACTCTAAATTAAAGAGGAATTGTTAACTTATATGGTAGAGGGCATTTCCATCTTGACAGGCCCCTTTCATGCCTTTCATAATCCTCCCAACTTCTAGTGCCTGTCCTCCCTCCCAAACTACCTTGTATTTAATAACATCGGGGGCTATGCATTGGAGACTGTCAGTATACATACATGCATGTGGATTACAAATATATACATATTGTTATTAATTTTATGGAGTGTATCTTTTTATATGTACTTGGGGTTTTTTTCCATTAGAATGTGAGCTCATTGTAAATAGGTATTATTTCATTCTTTTTACTTTTATAACCCGTGTGCCCAGACCCACTGGTATAGGACTTTCTCCCTATTGATGGACTTGATTTGGTGGGGGTTTTTTTGTTTTTGTGGGGCAATGAGGGTTAAGTGACTTGCCCAGGGTCACACAGCTAGTGTCAAGTGTCTGAAGCCAGATTTGAACTCAGGTCCTCCTGACTCCAGGGCCAGTGTACCACCTAGCTGCCCCCATCTTGCTAGTGATGGAAATGAAAGCTTCACCCTACATTCTTGGCCTTCATCTCCACCAATAAGAAGAAAGTCCCATTCTGATGGATTTAGGGACAGGCGTTGCACTTATATCCCCCATGCCTGGCTCAGTGTCTGGCATTTAGTAGGCACTTAATAAATATATGTTTGATAAATGTGAATTTGAGCAAGCCACTTAACCTGTGCCTTAGTTCCCTCATATGTAAAACAATGGAGTTGGAGCAGATGACACGTCAGGTCCCCTTATGCCTCTCAGTCCATGATTCCTATGATTGGGCACACACAAGTGAAAACAAGAAGCCCCTGGACTTGTGTGATCCCACAACTATTCCTTGACAACAAGCACAACGTTTCCTGCACAGAGAGAATACACATTGCCCTTCTTCTATTAATTGACTTCAGTGCCACATCAAATTATACTCAAATGGCTATTTCAGGGCAGCTTGTCAAGATCACTGGGCAGACAGACTATAAATACAGTTGTTTCTGACCAAAGGATGAAAGGAAACTGAAGTCATTCTTAGAATGTTACCTTGAAAATGATCCTTGTGGCATCCCCCAAGTCCTCTTGTGGGGCAGAAGTAGAAGGGAGGAGAGATCTGTGATCTCATCATTTGGGAGAGAGGGGACTCTCAAGAAGGAAATGCCCTCCACCATATAAGTTAGCAACTCCTCTTTAATTTAGAGTTGCTGAGGGACACCAGAAGTTAATCAAGTCAATCAATCACTAAACATTTATTAAGTGACCTACTATGTGTCAGTCACTATGCTAGCACTGGGGATACAGAAAAAGGCAGAGCTCAAGGAACTTACAATCTAATGGAGGGGGGGGGACAACATGCAAACAAATCTATGCAAAGTCATATACAATATAAATAAATAATCTGCAGAGGGGAGACACTAAAATTAAGAAAGACTGGGAAAGGGGCAGCTGGGTGGTTTAGTGAATAAAGCACTGGCCCTGGATCAGGAGGACCTGAGTTCAAATTCAGCTTCAGACACTTGGCACTTACTAGCTGTGTGACCCTGGGCAAGTCACTTAACCCTCATATTATCCCACCAAAAAAAAAAAAAAGACTGGGAAAGGCTTCCTGTAGACAATGGGGGTTTTAGTCAGGAAAAATTAGAAAGCCAGAGAGGTCAGTTGTCATAGCAGGAGGAGAGCATTGCAGGCATGGGGGACAGCCAGAGAGAATGCCCAGAGCCAAGAGCTGGAGTATCTTGTTCATGGAATAGCCAGGAGGCCAGTGTCTCCAGATCAAGAGGGTGTGTCTGTGTATAAGGTAAAAGAAGAATGGAAAGGCTGAGAGCTTTGGATACCAAACAGAGCATGTTGTTTCCTCCTGGAGACAATAGGGAGCCACCAAGTTTTTCTGAGTAGGGAGGTGACATGGTCAGACCTGCACTTAAGAAAATCACTTTTCTGACTGAATGGAGAATAAATCCGAATTGTAGCGAGGCTTGAGGCAGGCAGACCCAGAAGCAGCTATTTTAATAATCAAGGTCTGCAGTGATGAGGGCCTGAACTAGAGCAGTTGGCAGTGGCAGAGGAGAAAAAGGATATATTTGAGAGATGCTGCAAAGGTTAAGTGAATTTCTTGGGCTCACACAGGAAAAATGTGTCAGAAGTGGGACTTGAAGGTAGGTCTTCCTGACTGCTTCTCTAGCCTCACACCACATTGTCTTTCACAGGCCCATGGTCACAATAAGTCCTGTAAGGTTCAGGGTTTGGAGGAAGTACTGGGAGGGTAAAATCAGGCTGCCCCAATTTCTTCTTGCTGTTCAAGTGGTGTGCCAGCTCTCATCCTGCCTGTCAGATGAGAGACTTTGAAGTGGTTAACTATGACTATGGGATAATTAGAAAATGTGACACAACAATGGTGGTATTAATGAAGTGCTCAGTTGTATGGTTCAGATTTTTAAATTTAGGCAAAGTGGGGAACAATTAGGGCTGGAATGATCAGAATTGGCCTGGGAATCAAGAGAAGTGGGTTATAATATTGACTCTGTCATTAATAACTACATGACCTTAAGCAAGTCATTGAAAGTGTCCTAGGCCATAATTATTCCTTTTTTTTTTTTTTGTCTTTTAAAAGACCTTAAAGAACAGCTGTAACAAAAACACTACCTGTTCTACTGGTTTCCATTTCCTTCCAACAATTTTAGAATCCTTACCTATGGTTTTCAGGTTCCTTTCTGGTGGTATTGTTTATTTCCACATAAATCATCAGAAAAGGGTAGATTGGAAAGCTACAGGAAGACCCTTCATCATGTCCTGAATTCACACTCCAGGAAACCAAGCATACTTTCCAGCTGTTCACATCAGGATCACCTCAGTATCTCCCAGCATGGAATCACCAAACCACCATAATTCATTTCTTCTTCTTTTCCCTGGTTGCAACCCTGGTCTTTCTGCCTCTCTTTTCTGTTCTGGGTCTAATTTAACCTTCCTACCACAGCCAAAGTCATCCACTTTATACACAGATCTGATCATGCCATTCTCCTGTTCAGAAGTGTCTCCCCATTCCCTACAAGTAAAGCTCAAACTCCTTTGATTATTATTATTTTGAAGTCCTCCACAGTCTGATGCTGAGTTCCCTATCTTTTTAGCCTTATCTCATCTCATCATCTGCCTCATGTCCTCCCTTCACTCCATGCTCTAACCAAACTGAATTAGCCATGCCATTATTGAGGTACCAGATGAAGATGTTAAAGGTAGGGGATCTGAAGCTGGTTGAATGACTAAAACAAAACCGAAGGTGTTCACAAGGTCAGTGGTAATTTTGATGGAGATCTTTAGTGGAGGACCCCAGGAACTGTCCTTGGTCTTGTGATGGTCTAACCTTGTGTCAATGAAGCACTGGATACCAATGGTCTACTTATGAATTTGCAGACACCACATAGCCAGAAGGTATAGGCAATACATCAGATAAGAGAGTTAAGATCCAAAACATCTCAGAAGGGACAAATGGACAGAATGAATATAATAAGATGCAATTTCATAGGAATAGATGTAAAATGAAGTGAAGATATGATTAGCAAACAATTCTTAAACACCTACCATGTGCTTAGGCACTAGAGAATTCAAAAACAAAAGAAGAAACAGTTCCTTCCTTCATGGGGTTTACAGTCTAGTCCTATTCATATGTACATATCTGACCCTCTTGCAGAAGGCATAACTTGTAGTTATTGCTACACATGTTCCACTAACAAATCATGAATGGAAACACAGAGTAGAAAACATCCTTAGATTCCTGCCCTTCATTGGGCATGTGCTGGTAGAAATCACAGAGACCTGAACAGCAACAATCCTTAGGAACTCAACTTTTTCTTCCTTGTTCCAGTTGTTAACAATATAGGATAGACAACAAGCACACAAAGCATAAGCAAACCCTGTCCCTATGTAAGTGTAGCTGCCAAATGAGATAAATGTAAAGTCTTCCATTTGGGTTTAAAAGAATCAATATCGAGGACAGCTAATGGTACAGTGGATAAAGCCCCAGCCTTGGATTCAGGAGGACCTGAGTTCAAATTTAGCCTCAGTCACTTAACATTTACTAGCTGTGTGAGCTGGGCAAGTCACAACCCTCATTGCCCCATCAAAAATTTTAAAAAAAAGAATCAACATACACAAGTATAAAATGGGTGAGGCTTGGTTGGATAACAGTTTGTTTGGAAAAAGACCTGAGGCTTTTCATGAACTGCAAGTTAAATCTGAGTCAGCAGTGTGATGTGACAGCAATAAAAAAAAGGGGGGAGGGAGGGTGTAAATGTATCCTGGACTTCATTGAGTCTTAGCTTCCAGAAATAAGGGGGTGATGGTCCCACTCTATTCTGCCCTTGTCAGAGTTTCAGTCAGTCTAGTTCAGTGCTAGGATTGTGGGTTTACGCTCGGAGGGAACTTAGAATCATCAAGACGAAACCTCTTATTGTACTAAATGAAGAAAATGAGGCCCAGTCACATAATAAATTAATCATTCAACAAGCATTTATTAAGTTCCACTTATATCCCAATGGAGATATAAATACAGCATTAAATAGATCTCTCTGGGTGAGCCCAAATTCTCTGATTCAAAACTCTAGTCCTTTTTCTGTTGTGCCTTATTGCCTCTGCTTACATCTCTGAGTTTGTTAGCTTATTACTGGTTTTGTTTAGGGATTTTTCAGTCATGCCACGGCTTCCTGACCCCACTTGGGGGTTTTCTTGGCAAAGATAAATGGAGTGGTTTGCCATTTCCTTCTCCAGCTCATTTTACAGATGAGGAAACTGGAGGGCAAACAGGGTGAAGATGACTTGCACAGGGTCATACATCTAGTCAGTGTCTGAGGCCAGATTTTACTCAGGAAGAGTTATCAGGCACTCTATCCCACTGTGCCACCCTTTCTCTGTAAAATCAGGGAAATCAATGCTTGTGCTATCTGGGATCCACAAGGCTTGCCACAAGACAGAATATTATCCCTCCTCAAATACTCAAATGTTCTGTGGCTCCTTTCAGGCCCTAGCCTGCATCATAGTTATCTGTGTTCATGTTGTCAAATTCCATCTTGTAGAAAGTAAATTTAAATTTTGTTTTGTTTTTTGTTTTTTGCAGGGCAATGAGGGTTGTGACTTGCCCAGGGTCACACAACTATTAAGTGTCAAGTGTCTGAGGCCGGATTTGAACTCAGGTCCTTCCTGAATCCAGGGCTAGTGCTTTATCCACTGTGCCATCTAGCTGCCTCCCCCACTTTTTTTTTAAATTTTGTTTTGTTTTTTGTTTTTTAGAAAGTAAATTTAAAAGAAAGAAAGAAAATTTTTGAGGTTAGGTACTTTTTTTGTTTCTGATTCCCAGATATTAGAAAAATGCCTTCTGTATAATAGATGCTTAATAAATATTTAATTGAGTATAAATAAATTGTAAACATTAAACTGCTATATATGTGTGTGTGAGAGAGAGAGAGCTATTATTATAAATCATAGCACCTAACATTTCAACCTCCATTTTCTCATCTGTAAAATTGAAATAATAATGCTTGCAATATCTATGTCACAGGTGTTGTAAAAACCAAATCATATATGACATCTAGAATGCTATGCGTGATAAAGGGCTGCATAAATGTGAGGTATTATTGCTATTTATCATTCTCATTATCTGTGGTTACACCGGCCCTTCAAACTCCCATTTCTGCATTCCCCTTTTCTAAAATGGAAAGCACCCTTTTCTCACTGACAAAAAGGAACATTTTAAATTGGCTCCCTTTAACCTATTAATAATTACCAAATCAAGTTGGAGAGATAACAGATTTAAAGGTGGGGTCTAAAATTAAATACTTGGCATTAAACTTGACCAAACTATTAATCCACAGTTTATAGTTTAATAAAATGTGGATGCCAAGAGTCAAATTGTATCTGGATTGGGCTATGAGGAAATGTATGTGTTATACAGGCAGTTTTGGAACACCCCCCCCCCCCCGCAGAGGTTAAAGAAAAAAAAAACACTTCATGTTTAAATGAGCCCTCGAAGTTAGCCACATTCGTGTTAAATATGCCATCGCCATGAAATGTTCTTTGAGTTGAGTTTGCTTTAGTTGATCAAACAAAAATTGCTGACATGTTCCTCATTTTGGTGAACGCATCAAGACACAGATGGCAGGAGAAATTGGAGCTGTCAGAAAATATGAGCCCTCCTCTAGGCTGTGACATTATCTTCCGATGCTCCCCTTCGAGCTGCTCCCTACGACGTGCTATGCCTGGGAATAGCTGACCTTTTCTGGGAAAAACAAAAAACCATGGCAAGCTTTGCAGATGTGATGGGGATTCAGGAGGCAATAACAGCTATGTGAAATGTATGACTCCAGATAAGCAAGACAGTTTTATAAAACTTGCCTTTTCTAATCAACAGTAATGATGAAAAATGCCTTTGCCCCCTGACATCAATTTCACCTTTATCCATCTGTCTCATAATTCATTGGTGGGTGTTGTAAGGTAAACAACTTCATAAATTATCACTAGATGTCTTAAAATACTGTATTCTTTTAATGCACACACACCCTTTTCCCTGTTGTAGAATATCGTTGCTTTAGATATAATGCCTACCATATGAAATTGGATGAACTCTCCAAGGGAATAGAATACCATCTCACTGAGGTCAAAGATGGGCCCTTTTGTACTCTGGACAAAGGGATGGGCAGGGGGTGGGGCAGGGAGAAATGTCAATGGTTCAACATTTTCTGAAGGAATATATCCATTTCTTCTACATATTTTTGCTACCCACAATTCTGTTCTGGGAAACATGTAAACAAACTTCTGATTCTCTGAATTTCTGAATATAACTGGTATGGTGTGGACAGGACAACTGGGTCCTAGCCAGTTTTTCCACATGCTAGCTGGGTAACCTGGGGCAAATTATTTTAATTCTCCAAGCCTGGGTTTTCTAATTTCTAAAATGAGAAAAAATCAGGTAGATTTCTGTACTCAGTTCTAGTCTCTGACATACACTAGCTGTGTGACCTTGGATAAGTCCCTTAACCTCTCACTGTCCACAGGCAATTCTCTAAGATTCTAAGTTTCAGGGCACTTGCTTATATGTATTTGTAGAGGGAGTTTCCTCATCTAGGAGTTCCCCATATCAATTAAATCATAAACCTATATTCCATCATCCACCCAAAAAAAATATTGGTGATAATACCTTCCCTATCTCTCAGTTATACTCTGAGGATCAAATACTAATATATAAAGCAATTTGTAGTGAGTGAAACACAATAAATGTGAAATAATATCTCTATGTTTTTCGTGATTTTCCAACCATGCTGGCAATGAGAGTATCCCAGAAATACTATAATAATAGAGATCTTCATTCTTAATGGTCATTAAGGTTATGAAAGGATATTTGCTCAATAATAAAAAGAAAGAAGAAATGGGTTTCATATCCAAGGTCTATTCACTCATCTAGTAAGCACTTTGGGGAAATTTTCCAAAAAGTCAGTTTGATATTCATTCCATGTAACTTTTCCAAATATTTCAAAATTGAGATACTCTTCACCAGCATGACCTCAAGAATATCTTATGCATGGACAGCACAGTGCTCAGTGTCCTCTGGGTCATTTATTCACTAGTGCCCTACAGAATATGATGGTTATCAATATTAATACAGAGCTTAGGGCTCTATCAAACATGAGAGACGCAACAAACAGCTCTTTGACCAATAAGCAGATAAGAAACATTTGGAAATGTCATTCCCTCTCTGATGTCCTATAGAATAAGATGAATAGCAACAATCTGGGCAACTGTGCTTAGGAGCAATAATTGGGCCTGGAATTTTTTCTCCAAGGTCCTGGCATCTGGAATCAAGACCTAGAGCAATAGATGTAATCTTTTCTGAAAGGACATGTGCTTTCTCAAGGATCCATGTGGGATTTTGACCAAAACACTGCCTCAAAATCAACTGCAATTATGGAAGAAAGAACTCATTTTGTCACATTCAAACCGATCTAACACATCATGGCTTTTGAGTTGGATTCCCATCCTGACCATTCTAAGGTTCAAGTTTCTTTACTTGAGGAAAACTAGTGTTGTGTATTACCAACATAAAGGCTTAGAGATTCATCTCCAAGGATTCTTTCAGACATCTAATAGCACTTACAACACAGCTTTTGGATGAATCAAGTGTAAATGAATAAGATATGTACCTATTAAATTTCTACTCTGATCCATACACATGGGTTTAATATTAATAATTCAGGGGTAAAATTCTGGAAAAACCACATATGGGATTTCGCCAAACCCAATATGTTTGAAAATACTTTAAGATTTGTATAACCCTATAGCACCAACTGAATTTGCCCATTCCTGGTTGCAAGAAACTTGGGAATTGTAACTAATGCCATTGTAATATGCCCTCAGCAGATGCTAGAGTTCTTACCTGCCAACAAGCACAGTAGACTGTTCTTTTGGTGCAAATAAATAAATAAAACTCCATATGGCTACCACAGCTCCCATTCTACCTGTGGCATATATGGTAAAGGACACATTACTATCTTTTGTGCATGAGCACATGCATGTGTGTATGTGTCTGTGTGTCCAACTGCATTTCAAGCTCAAGCTGAGGCCTTATTGTTGAATCTGATTCATATTGTTTTTTTCTTTTCTTCTTGAAGTAAATATATTTGGCCAAAGCCCTACTCCTGCCCTTGGATGCCCTGACATGACTGCCATTTTTATCACCTCAACGGATAAGATTGCCAACTTAGGGTTCAAAGCCCTCCATAATGTGAGTGCCCACTCTTACCTTTCCAGTCTTATTTCATATTATATCCCTTCTCATAGTCTTTATTCCAGTCCAGCTGCCTCCAGACTAAACATTCCATCTCCCTGAGGGCAGAGACATTTTATTTTTGTTTTTATATCTCCAAGACCTAGCACAGTATTCTTGCATGTACTAGAAGCTTAATAAGGATTTGATTAATAAATTAGCAATCAAGATGTGAAAAGTAAAGGATGGATATGCTCCTGATAAGCAACCTGAAGTGTAAAGGAAGATAGGAACGGGTAGTAGCTAGAAATTTATATGATGCTCTACTTATTTGCAAAGCATCTTACAAATACTATTTTATTTTTATCCTGACAACAACCCTGGGAGGTAGGTACTATTAATGCCTTCCATTTTGCAAATTAGGAAACTGAGACAAATAGAGGTTAAATTACTAGTTCAAGGTCACAAAGCCAGTAAGTGTTTGAGGCAGGATTCAAAAGCAGATCTTCCTGTACTCTTTGCAGGATAAAGTATAGTTAATAATAATAGTTGACATTTTATAGAGGATTTTAAGGTCTGCAAGGTTTGAGGTCTGCACAGTGCTTCACATATATTGTCTCATTTGACAAAGGTGTTATTGTTATCCCTTTGTTTTACAGATGAGGGCACTGAGAGATTGAATGGCTTGTCCTGGGTCAACACAGACAGAAAGACATGATCTAGGGCCCAACTCAGATCTTCCTGATGCTAAGCCCTTCACCCCAACCACTGTACTACATTTCTACCCCAGTTATAATCCTCATCCCTATATCTCCTGCCACACCTGCTTATAAAATAAATGGCGGGGGGGCAGGGGGGGGCAGCTAGGTGGCACAGTGGATAAAATACAGGCCCTGGAGTCAGGAGGACCTGAGTTCAAATACAGTCTCAGACACTTGACACTTACTAGCTGTGTGACCCTGGGCAAGTCATTTAACCCTCAATGCCCCGCAAAACACACACACACACACACACACACACACACACACACACACAAACAATCTGGAAGTTGTCAGGGCAAGACATCCTCTTCCTAGGCCCAATACCAGATAAAGTTGCTGCCAAATACACAGCCCAATTGACTAAAAACATAAACTATCCAACTCAAAACAATAAAATAAGACGAGCTATCTGGGCCCTTTCCATTGGTGATGGCTTTGCTCCATTATTATTACTTCTATTGCCATGTTAGGCCATTTAATGTGAATAATTAAAGGTAACATTGAAATGGTGATAGTAATGAAGGTCACTAATAAATTAAATATAGATTCTGTCAGCAAAAGGGGATGAGATTAAAAAGAGGTGGACAAGATAGGGGTCTGGTCCTAAAGCAGAACAATGAAAGTGAGAAGAGAACATGGACAGTCCTTTGAGAGTTCAGGTGCTTCCACCCACACCAGGGCTGCATTGAGTAAGAGATACAAAATAATTCTTGCCAATATATATTGGTCTAGCCATTGGCTTGAGGATAAAATACAAACTCTTCAATTTGCCATTTAAAGGTCTTCATGACCTTCACAATTTGTCTCTGACTCACCTTTGCAGGCTAATTACATATTACTCACCTTTACACACTCTGGGTACTAGTTAAACTATCCAACTTGTTGCCTTTATATAATATTCCACCTATATGCCCTTGCACAGGCTACAATGATCTCTACCTTTTGGAACCCCTAGCTCCCTCCCTTAAAGGCATGGCTCAAGGTCCATGTTCTACAAAGAGGACTTTCCCTGATTCCTCTACTTGTTTGTGGCCCCAATTACTTTTTAATTATTTTGTATTCCCTTATCTGGCTACATGTTGTTTCCCACCAGTAGAATGCATGCTCCCTGAGGACAGGGACCACTTTGTTTTTGTTTGTCCTTGGCAGAGACTTAATAGGAACTTAATAAATGTTTGTTGATAGAAAGAGTTATGGTTCATGGATAGAGCAAGAAGACAGGAAGGTCTCTACTTACATAATAATGGTCTGGTCTATATCACTTGATTTCTGAGTGTGGGTGTGTCTGTGTATGAGTTTGCTCTGTTGGTGTACCAACCTTTCTTTGCATCCCAGGCCTGGAATGTACTTCCTCATCATCTCTATCTTTCACATCTCCTTTGTTCCTTCAAGGCTCACCTGAAGTATCAACTGCCTCATGCAGTTTTCATTGATTCCTGGTCTACTCCCATTAACCTAACATATACACCAAGATGTTATGGCTCTCTCCTTCTAAAAATATTCCTGGAGTCATTTATCTGTATTTTTCCTTGTTTCCTCTTCTGTCGTATACTTACACACATACATGCCACATCCCTCTAGTAAGATTTAAGCTTCTTGAAGGTTGGGAATGTTTTATTTCTAATCTTTGTGTCTCCAGCACCTTGGACAGTGGATGTTTTACACATAGTAGGCATCCAATAGATGTGTGTGGAATTGAAGGTAACCAGAAGAGTTCTACTTTTTGGAGTAGCTCATGTGTCTGTGTTTGAGCAGACAAACTTTTTATTGTTTTGGAGGTTTCTTTGGAGTCCAGCCACAGCTAATCTTAAGGAGCAGGCCATGATGATTTTGTGTCAATTTCCTTATCTGAAAAATGGGGGTAATAATACTTTGGATCCTAGTGTTAAAACTGCAAGGGATAATCTGGTCCAACCTTCTCATTTTACTGACTAGAAAACTGAGGCCCAGAAAGGTTAAGTGATTTTCCCAAGGTTACACAGGTAGTCTGTAGCAGAGCTGGGATTTGAATCTAGGTTCTCCGATTCTAAATCCAGTGCTTTCCCCCAATATACCACACTCTGTAACACATCAGATTGATGTAAGGAAGGTGTTTTTCAAACCTGATAGTGCTCTAGAAATGTTTTTACTACTACTACCACCACCACCACCACCACCACCACTACTTCTACTTCTACTACCACTAGCACCACCGCTATTACTTACTACTGCTGCTACTGCTACTACCACCACCACCACCACCACCACCATCACTACTTCTACTTCTACCACTATTACTATTACTACTACTGCTGCTGCTGCTACTACCACCACCACCACCACTACTTCTACTTCTACACTAGCACCACCACTACTACTACTACTGCTGCTGCTGCTGCTACCACCACCACCACCACTACTTCTACTTCTACTACCACTAGCAGCACCACTATTACTACTACCGCTGCCACTGATACTACCACCACCACCACCACCACTAAAACTACCACAACTACCACTATTACTACTGCTGCTGCTACTATTACTACCATTACTACTACTACTACCACTACTATTACTATATGGAACCATTTGAGATAGTTTCTGCCACTAAGGCTGACATGGCAGTTTCCATCACAGATTTTCCTAAATTTTTCATACATCTTACCATCATCTCTAAACAGTTGATATATGGTCACATCCACTAGGATGTTTTGAACAACTTATACAGGCTTGACTAATTAAATCACCAGTACTTTTGTAATAGAAACTTGAGAGGATAGAAGTAAATAATTGAAGAATTGAAGTCTTGATTTCCATGATTAAAAATAAATATGTCTCCCAGTTTTAACCCTTGTGAACAAAGTAACTTGAAACTCAGCTATTATGCTTTGAGTTATATAATTTTTATAATATGAAGATGAGTATCTTCATTTTAAATAACTATCATGCCTCCCCCAGGAAATAATTTCAATTCAACTCAATGAACATATTTAGAGTGGCTACCAAAGCAAAAATGGAAAGCAGCCTCAAGGAGTGTAGAGTCTAATAGGGGAGATAAAACACAAATAAAAAGAAAATAAAGTATAATACATATGTATGAGAGATACAACACACTCTGAGAGTTCAGAAGTGGGGAAGATAATTTTTAACCAGGAGGAGATTAAAGAGTTTGGATTTTATGGGTAGACAATGAGATGGATTGAAGGTTTAGGACCAGGGCAATGACATAATAAGAGCTGTGGATGTAGGGAGATTAATTTGGCAGCAATGAACAGTATATATTAGAGTAAAGAGGGACTAAATGATGATAACCCAAGCAGTTTTACCTATAGTCTATGATGAAGAAATGTTTATAAAGTATTGGATAATCCAGGCTAGACACAGGACAAATGGACTGGGCAGATTAAAGATATAATAGAGAGGGGCTAACTGATGGAATAAAATTCTGAAGGAGAGAAGAAGGAATCAGATCAAGAACACAAATTTAAGATTTAGATTTGGAAAAGAGGAAAGACACTTATTCATGTGAGGCAAAGGGGGAACAAAGGACAGGCAAAGATGCAGAGAACTTTTGAAGTGGAAAAGGAAACAAGTTCAAGGAATTCCTTCCTGTTGGATAGACCACATCTAAATAAGATAAGAGATCTTATCCTCTCCTGAGAAAGAAATGACAAGAGAAACATTGAAAACTTGAGGGGAATTGGTAAGCTTTGGAATGGTAGCTATGGGAAAGGGTATAGGGAGTCAAGTAAAGATAAATAAAAGGTTTGCTAGACAGATCTGAGAACTCAGTTAAGGTTAGAGGTCATAAATTTCATGTACCAATTAACAGAGCTATACAGCCATTTTCCTTAAACTATTTTTGCAAATGAGGGACAAAAGCAGATAGATGATATAGTGGGAATTATCCAAGGGTGGGGATTGGGAAAATGGTTTCCATAATGGCTCAAGGAAGCAAACTACAGAAAGCAAAAGAGAGAAGGCTCCAAGCAGAGTCAAGAAGCAAATGAAACCAGAATGCCTGGTCCACTAGGAGAAAGGGAATAAACTGACTCCGAAATAAAGCCAGTTGACTCCTTAGGGACACCCAAATAACATTTTAACATTTTTCTTTGAGGAAAAGATCTGTCATTTCATTTGTGTAGGGAATTTCTAATATAGAAAGTCGTTCCACCAATGCTGACTAGCCCTTCTCTACTACATTCTGTCTTAGAGATTTGCCTGGGGACACTGAGAAATGAAGTAACTTTCCTCTAGGCTCATAGATAATATATAAGCCAAGGTCAGTACTTGAACCCAAGTCTTCTTGACTCAAAATCTAGCTTTCTATGAACCTTTCTATTTTAGCATTTTTCTTTTTAAATTCCATGCTGTCAAACCTCAATTCTTTTTCATTGAAACTAGAAAACTGAATGCTGAAAAACAACCAGAAGGATGACTATAATTTCTGGACCAACCAAAAACAGTCTGATCAGCAAATCTCATGGGAAAACAAACTCAGATGACATTTTCAGTACATTAATCTACTTCTATGACAGGAAAATGGTTCTTGAAGATTGAAGAGAAGCAATAGATGTAATATATCTTGACTTCATATTGGGTTCTGGTTCCATCTTGCAGAAAAAAAACACAGGTGAGTAACTAACTCGAAAAATAGTTCAATCATAAAATTGCTGAATGGTTATACAATAGGCTACACAATTCTGGATTGTATTCTAGAAGTAGATTTAATGACTCAATGTCAATAAAATTGAAAATGGTACTATACCAAGGCCTATTTAGTATTTATTTTAGTGTCTCTGGATGATGGACATGAAAGCAAATTCACCACATCTAAAAAATACCACCAAAATAGACAAGATGACTAGTTCCCTAAAGGATATTCCAATATGCCACTATAACCTTGACAAGTTGGGGAAATGAAGAAGAAGAAGGAGAAGGAGAAAGAGAAGGAGAAGGAGAAGGAGAAGGAGAAGGAGAAGGAGAAGGAGAAGGAGAAGGAGAAAGAAGAAAGAAGAAAGAAGAAAGAAAGAAAGAAAGAAAGAAAGAAAGAAAGAAAGAAAGAAAGAAAGAAAGAAAGAAAGAAAGAAAGAAAGAAAGAAAGAAAGAAAGAAAGAAAGAAAGAAAGAAAGAAAGAAAGAAAGAAAGAAAGAAAGAAAGAAAGAAAGAAAGAAAGAAAGAAAGAAAGAAAGAGGGGAGGAGGACAACAACGATAACAGTGATGATAACAAAGAGTGATGATGACAAGGAGGATGACAAAGGTGAAGAGAAAAAAGAAAGAAAAAAGAAGGAAGGGAGGGAGAGGAGAGAAAAAAGTGGGGAAGGAGTGGAGGGAGTCAGTGGCACAAGTGGAGAAGCATTTAGGAGAAAAAAAAGGAGCTATGCAAACATTAGATGAAGGCTGACTAGCTAGGCAAGATTCAAAGAGAGAAGAATCTTTGGATACAGTTGACAAGTCGAATATATGTTGGTGTCAGAACTAGAGGACCTTAAAAAGATCCTCTAGCTCATCCTTCAGTCCTATTCAAAACTTAAATTAGGTACAGTTAGTCAATATTGAAAGAGATTATTATAGAACAATTACTAGATATATTATTGTATATTTCAAAGGCCAGGTTTGCCAAAAATTGTCCTCTAAATGAACAGATCTTAGTGCTATTCCTCTGCTCAAATATTTTTTTAAAAGTCAAAATATTGCTTCCAGGATAGATCACAGACTCATCAGTTAGGCATTTAAAACTCTTTACAATCTGACTGCAGCCTACCTTTCCAGCATTATTTCACATCACTTTGTTCCTTTCACACAATACAATTCCCAGCCATATTGATCTCTGACTGTTATCCTAACTTACAAGTCTAGCTCCCATTTATGTGATTTTACTCAGTTTGTACTCCATGCCTGGAACACACCCCTTCCTTGCTTCTGCCTCTTTGAATCTTTAACGTCCTTCCAAGGTGCCACCTCCTATACAAGTCTTTCCTGATTCCATTACTGTTATTAGTGTTCTACACTCTTTATATTATCTTGTATCACTTTTTGGTTGACATGTACCTTCTCTACATCCTA
This sequence comes from Dromiciops gliroides, assembly GCF_019393635.1. Lineage (NCBI taxonomy): Eukaryota > Metazoa > Chordata > Mammalia > Microbiotheria > Microbiotheriidae > Dromiciops > Dromiciops gliroides. The sequence continues at coordinate 434,718,854 of NC_057861.1, read as the reverse complement.
GGAGAAAGTAAACTCCTTGATGCCAAGAACTGGATTGTTGAGTTTGGGTTTTTGGTTTTTTTCATTTTTGTCTTTGTATTATCAAAAGCTAGCACACTACTTAGCACTAAATGAGGCTGTATAAATGTTGGACTGGATTGAATTGAATAATAGCTATTTCTAAAATCATAAAATTTAAGAGATGGATTAATCTTTTTTACCCTTTGATTAAAGAAAAAAGAGAAAGGAAAGGAAAGACAGCTTGGTTCCATGGAACATTAGTCCCTAACCTCAAGTCAAAGAACTGTCAAGGTGTGTGTGTGTGTGGGGGGGGGGGGTGGAATACTATTGTCAAGGAAGGCAAATGGAATAAAAATAAACCATGACTAATTCATAGTTTTGCCTAGGTGCCAGTCCCAAGATCCACTCTAAAACCCCAAGTTTAACCTGAAACTTATAGAATACTGGTGTTCAGATCATAAAGGACCCTTAAACATTATCTAGTGTAGGGTTTTTCAAAGATGGTGCAAGACACACTTGCTTGGAACTGTATGGAATCCATACTTGGAATTGCATGTGTCCACCCAGTATTGACTGGTATGAGTAATGAATCCCCAGAAGCAGTCTCTTTATTCAAATTCACACTGCATATTTCCATTGGGCTGAAACCAATTACCATATTTTACACAATTATAATTTGAAATAGCATAAATTCGAATACATGCAACCATTTCAAGGGGTTCATTATTTACACTAATCAGAACCTAGATTATATTCTAATCTCCTCACTCTTCCACAGTCTTGTCATAAATGAATGAATGAATAAAAAAGCATTTTAAGTGCTTACTACATACCAAGCACTGTGACAAGTGCTGGGATTAGAAACACAAAAACAAAGACAAACCTTGCTCAAAGATCTTGCTTACTTTATTTTTTTAAACTCAATTAAATTCAATTAATATTCTGATTATTTGAAGTAGGAAACTGAAAGTAGTTACTGAAGTGATAACCCATCTCTTCTCCTTCCTTCCTATACAAAAGATGAATTTTATCAAAATTCCCAGTTTCTTAATAGTTGTTCCCCTGCTTCTTGACTAATATAAAGCAGTTCTGTGAAAGTCAGATAGAAAAAGGTGCCACTGAACTAAATATAAAGATCACTAGGGGGCAGCTAGGTGGAGCAGTGAATAAAACACTGGCCCTGGATTCAGGAGAACCTGAGTTGAAATCCGGCCTCAGACACTTGACACTTACTAGCTGTGTGACCCTAAGCAAGTCACTTAACCCTCATTGCCAAGTCAAAAAAAAAAAATCCCTATATGTTGACTTAGAAAACCACATATTAACATTATCTATGTTCTATTTAGGAGTTAGGTGGTTCAGTGGATAGAGCTTTGGGCCTGGAATCAGGAAGACCTGAGTTCAAGGTCAGCCTCAAACACAGACTGTGTGAACCTTGGCAAGTCACTTAGCCCAGTTTACCTCGGTTTCCTCATCTGTAAAATGAGCCAGAGAAGGAAATGGCAAACTTCTACAGTATCTTTGCCAAGAAAATCCCAAATGTGGTCATGAAGAGTTGGGAACATAAATGAACAACAATGATAAATGTTCTATTGTATATTTTTATTCATTTTGTTAAATATTTCTCAATTGCATTTTAAACTAGTTACAGCATTCTGAAGTGTTGTGGGCAGCATGCTATTTTGAAAGCTCTACTCTAGTCTGAATCCTTTATTTTAGTCCAAAAAGGTTGCCCAAGGTCATACAAGTGATAGAGCAGATTTGGAGGTAGGTCCTTTAACTCCAACTCTTGCCTTCTTTGCTATACACCATATTGACTCCCAAACTTCTGTTACTGGGTAACCATTAAATAGGAAAACAATAGTAAATCAGCCCAATTCTCCTCTTCTGCCTCTGTAAAGTATGTGGTCCATGAAGCCAGAAAGAGGTATCCCTGGCTTTCTACAACCTCCACATAAAACTGAAAACTGAAAACCAAATAATTGTTTGACAATTATATGGTTGACAATAATTGTCAATCTTATAATTAGAACAGTCTAGAGTAAATGAATGGGGGCAATAACCTTTAGCTCTATGCCAAGGGGAAACCTACACGATTGGGTGGTGACTCAAGAGGGCAAAAAGGAAAAGGCAATTTTAGTACCAACTGGTGCTAAAAACAGCTATATAGCATAGTTCTATATAAAGTAAAAACAAAGTAGATGCCCAGAAATTGGGGAGTGACTGAACAGGTTGTGGTATATGTATGTAAAAGAATATTATTATGCCTTTTTAATTTGTTTTTTTGTTCAGTGATTTCAATTGTGTCTTGACTCTTCATGACCTCATTTGGGGTTTTCTTGGCAAAGATACTGAGTGTTTTCCATTTCTTCTCCACCTCATTTGGTGGATGAGGAAACTGAGGCAAACAGTGTTAAGTGACTTGCCCAGTGTCACACAGCTCTTAAGTGTCCGAAGTCAGATTTGAATTCAGGAAAATGAGTCTTCCTAACTTCAGACCCAATGCTCCATCCGCTGCACCACCTAGCTCCCTTCTTATGCTATAAGTTACAAAAAATAGGAAGATTTGTAAGAACAGATACAAAGCAGAACTGAATAAAGAGGGTCCTAGAGAGCAGTGATCACAATAATACAAATGGAAACAACCATGCCAAAAGGCAGGTAGACTCAAGTTAATTGCATTGACCAATCCTAGTTCCAAAAGACATGATGAAACACACCATGATCCTTTCAATAGAAAGATGGGGGATTCCAGCTGCCAAATGTGACATGTACTGTCAGACTCAGTTATGATGATGGTTGATTTTGTTTTTACTCTTTTTCTTTATTACATGGGAGGTTGAGGTGGGCAGAAGAATGTTATATGGCAGGAATGACTGGGATAAATATGAAGGGTATGGAGGGCAGCTAGGTGACTCAGTGGATAAAGCACGGGCCCTGGATTCAGGAGGACCTGAGTTCAAATCTGGCCTCAGACACTTGACACTTACTAGCTGTATGACCCTGGGCAAGTCACTTAACCCTCATTGCCTCTCCCCCACAGGAAAAAAAAAATGAAGTGTATGAATAAAAACTTTCTAAAACAGACTCATTTCCACACATTTAGATTATAATCTCCTAACTTTCACTCATTCCCCTGAGCTCATTGGTTGAGGAGAGGGAGTTGGAACACATATTGCTCCCCATTGTTGCTTCCAGGTTGTCCTCTTACCTCCTCCTTTGAGGTCCATATAATCTACATCTTCCACCCAATCAAAATCTTGGCAACTATTGTCTCCAGACCTCCAGGATACTCCCCTTCTTTCCTCAAAGAGTTCAGTACCTGGCTCACAATCTCTCTCTCCACCCCAATACTAGGGAAGTCAACATACATATTGACACTCCCTCAAACATCTTAACCACTTGATTTGATTCCCCAACTTACTCACTTCCCATGACCAACTCCACCCCATTTAAGCCATACACAAAGACGATCATACCCTTGGGCTTGCCAACACCCACAAATGCACCATTATCATGTTCAAGAACTCTGAAATCCCCTCATCTGACCATAATCTTCTGGATTTCGACCTCTCCTCTCCCTTCCCTTTCAAATCCTACTCTTTATCCAAACTATGATCTCCAATCCCTCAGTTCTCTCCTAGGTCATCACATCTACACTAGCCATTCTCTCTTCTTTTTCCCATTTTGACCCCTTGGTGAACCAGTTCAGTTCTACATTGTCCTCTTGAGTCTCTGGTTCCTATATCATATTGCCAATTGTACCCTCCCAAGCTTCAGCCTTACAACACTCCCACTATCCACTGCCTGTGCTCCTACACATTGAATGAAGATAGAGAAAAATCACAAAACCCTCCTGACTAAGTACACAAAAAAATAATGTTATAGAATAGCATTGCTTATTGCTGCTAGGCAATTCTTCTATCTCTCTTATCAACTCACTATCCCACATACCACAGTGGGGCTTTCAATCTTTTCATCTCTCCTCAAACTTCCCATTGTTTTCCTCCCCTTCATCCTTTTAGATGAGAATCTTCATATTTTATAGAAAAAAAATGAAGTCATTCAGCATGACCTCCCTCTTCTCCTTACTTCATCTCATATAACCCTGATATCTTCTATTAATTTTTAAATAATTTTTAACATAAAAGACACACATGCACAAGTGTAACATTTACAAATTATTTAACAGCCATCAATAGGAAAATACATAGGAGATAAACCCAGTCAGAGGGTTAACAAAGCCTGCCACCAACTGTGACTCAAGATATAAAATGAAACAAACATTTTTGGACCTGGCCAATGTGAAACTTTGTTTGGCTTGACTGCATATTTGTTACAAGGGTTTTGTTTTGCTTTTATTTCCCAGTATGCGGGAGAGGTAGAAGGGAGAGAAAATAAATGTACATAAATATTTTTTTTTATTTTAAAATACACATATGCATAAGTATAACATTTACAAAATTTTTAATGGCCCCATCAATAGGAAAATGAACAGGAGACAAAGACAGCCAGAGAGTTAACAGGGCCTACCACTGACCATGCCCACACACAGACTCTAATTTAAGGTCCTTTCATTCAAGTCCAGGGATAGACTCCAAAACCAAAGGGAGGCTGGATTCAAGCCCCCACGTCTGCCTCCCAGTCATGATCTCCAGGCATATAAGCCATGGAGAAAACAATTAGACACACAGACACCCGTGTGCCAGTGTTTTGATTACAGTGTGCAGTGGAAGGGGACCCTGCCTCAGGCTGTATCTCATAAATTTCATGGCTCAATCCTACAAAACTGAACAAGGGTCACAATTTTATTTCTTGGGCTACCATATTACCAGCCATTGAGACAAATATAAGACAAGTCCAAGGGACCCTACCCTGAATCAACCTCTACAAAATAAAGAAAGTATGGACTATTCAGATATAATCAAAACATCAGTGCATATCAGATGATGTTTTTAAAGAAACAGAAAGCATTATTTACTGAATGAGATAAGAGTTCTTTCAGTAAACCGGTATTGCTTAAGGGCTTGCCCAGGGGTGATGGGGAATTAAAATAATCAAAATCAATGGTAATACTATGTTCAAGAAGCAGGTCTGAAATGCAGATTAGCCCCTCAGTATCCAACTTGTTAATGACATTAGAGAATATGAGGTACAAACAGGAGAAACATAATCAAAGTCAATTATAGTGATTATGCTCCTGACATCAGAAGGTGTAGCAAATGAAGCTAAATTTCCATATATTAATAATAAAACCAGTACAGAATAAGAGACAGCCCACATAATGAAAGCCCTCCAGATTTCAATACACACTAAAAATTCCTAATCAGACCACAACAATTTTCCAAATGATAATTAGCAATAATCGTGTTCTTCATCTGCAGAGATACTTGGAATATAAACTGGGAAGGAAGGAAGGAAGGAAGGAAGGAAGGAAGGAAGGAAGGAAGGAAGGAAGGAAGGAAGGAAGGAAGGAAGGAAGGAAGGAAGGAAGGAAGGAAGGAAGGAAGGAAGGAAGGAAGGAAGGAAGGAAAGGCAAGAGAGTGGAAGAAAAAAGGTAGCTCTGTGCACTGTACTGAAAAACAAAAACAGAGCATACTTTATAGAACTGTCAAGATTTTATTGCTAAATGCACCTTCAATCAACATAAAGACTCACACAAATGCAATTAGTCTTCATAAATAATCATATTTCTCTAAGAGTGATCCAAAAATCAGTAGCATTGTTCTTATGAAGAAGAGGCTTATTACCAGTTGGCCTAGTGGCCTATTCTAATGAATAGTTGGCTAAGCCAGATTCTCCTGCTCAAAGAAAGATAGGGTGCTCCACTTGGAGAAAGTCTCCTTTACCTTCCTTTACCCATTTTGGAAAACTGCACTATGGTGATGTCCATCTTCCCAGGACAAACCATGACTTCGCCCAAGACTCCTGTGTTACTGTCTATGTCCGTCTTGGGGGTGAGGAAACTGAACCAATGTATCTGAATAATAGTGATATATTCTACCATTCCCTACCTCCCATCCCCCAAGAGTGGGTGGGGGATGAATTAAACTAATCCATTCAAAGTTATGTGAATTTCTTGAATAAAGAAGCAAAGAGAATATTATCAGCTTTAATTACAGTCCCTTAGAAGAATACTTTTTATCCTAGTTCAAGACTTGCAGTCTTTTATGATGAAAAGACACTTGGATTTGGAATCTGCAGACTTGGTTTCTAATCCTGACTCCACTGTTAACTAACATTGTGTAATGGACAAGTCACTTAACTTCCTTGTCTAAGAAAAAGGAATATTAACACTTGTTCTGCTTCATAGCTCTTATCATAGTGCCTGACAAAAAAAAAGATACTTAATATTTTTTTTACCTGAGCAAAGTACCAAAGAAATGTGTTGAAAAGGCAAGCTTTAAAAAATAACTATTTAGAAGCCTCTGATTTTTACAATCAGAAGAGGCATGAAGTAGCGAGTTGTGTTCTCACCAGAACTGATTGCTACTGTCATGGAAATAAGATCCTGTGGTGAGCCCCTACGGTTGGTGAAGCCCTCCAGATATCCTTGTTTGCAGATGATATTGTATTGATGGTATCAAACACCAAAATATGGAATAGAGATCTATGATTAGCCAAAAGAGATTGACTTAAAAATACATACTAGAAGAAAACTACTAGTAGGGGGGAAATGCCTGCTGTCCAGACTATGATGTTCAGTTGAATACCCAATCCATGGAAATAGACCACCAGTTCATATACCTAGAACTAACATTACAGATGAACAAGAAATTGGACCTAGAGTTAAATTGGAAGATCATTGACTTCATAGTAAGAATTAGTGAATTAATCAGTATGTGTAGTAGAAAGAACATTGAACCTGGAGTCTAGAGACACTTGGGATGAAATCCTGGCAGTTTCTTTATCTATAAGTAAGTAGAATTGTAACTAGAGCTCTTCCCCAAGACACCAAAATTTGTTGTTGTTCACTTCTTTTAGTTGTGGATGACTCTTCATGACCTCATTTGTGGTTTTCTTGGCAGAGATACTGGAATGGTTTTCCATTTCCTTCTCCACTTCATTTTACAGATGAGGAAACTGAGGCAAACAGGGTTAAGTGACTTGCCCAGGATCACACAAAAAGTAAGTGTCTGAGACAAGATTTGAACTCAGGAAGATGAATCTTTTTGACTCTAGGCCCAGCACTCTATCCACTGAGCCTCCTAACTGCCCCAAAATTTAGAGAGTACAAAAAAAAAAGAAAGTCTGATTTTAAAAGATTGTGTAGGGATAACTAGGTGGCACAGTGAATAAAGCACTGGCCCTGGATTCAGGAAGACCTGAGTTCAAATCCAGCCTCAGACACTTGACACTTACTAGCTGTGTGACCCTGGGCAAATCACTTAACCCCCATTGCCTTGCAAAAAAAAAAAAAAAGATTGTGTAATTTAAACATTTATATTTTGACATGACTTCAACTTCTTCAGCAACAAAGAAGTATATTGATCCTGGTGTCTACAAAGCAAGAATAGTTCATGTAGGAAACTCCCAAATGACACACTTTCTCCCTTGAGAAGCTTGCACTCCAGATGAACTATTCCCCTACCCAGTCTTTTCAACTCCCCACCGTACAATAATTTTCCAGTGTTCTAGGAGCCTTTCCCTGTGAAATATGTATCCTATGGTCTCTTCTGATGGCAGAGAAAATGGGGGTCTCTTCCCCAATGTGATCTTATGTCCCAAAGGGATCCCCTTCTCCTCCTCCTGAATTTATTTTACTTGCTTTATTATTTTTACATCACGATTTACAAGTTGATGGTTTTTGTCCCAGGAACCAAAATGTTTAACTATAGCTCTGAAAATAGAGAAATGATACTTGGCCACCCAGCCTCATAGGGATGCTGGGAGGAAAGTGCTTTGGAAAGAGTTATAGAAATATGAGCGATTGGTATTGTTTACCTTGGTGAAAATGCAGAGTGCCTGCATCCATGTAAATCAAATCTATTAATAGACAGTGGCAAGCAGCAGGGCAGCACTAGGTCTCAAAGCCCCCTCCCCCACTCCTTTCTTTATTTTACCTCTATTTACCACCATGGTTTTCTTAGGCTACGAACATTATCACCAGGTTGTTGCTTTGTTTTGTTTTGTTTTGTTTTTTCAGTACCCTTCACATGGCACAACTATTCATCTCCAAGCTCATGATATTAACACAAAGACTGAAAAAAATTCGATGTGACTCCAAGCTATCTGATTTACATCTTAGAGGGCAATGCCAGGTAGGAGTCTAGGCCTGAGGAGCCTTTGGAATGCTTTTATCTGTCTTCAAACTTTATACAAAATGGCAGAACCAAATGCTTTAAAAGCAAGCTGAAACAAGTGTCTGAAAGCAGTCATGAAAGGAACAACAACAACCAAAACAAACCCAAAGCATGATTAATTGAATAATTAATATGTGCTCAGCCCTGCACAAGCCACTGTGGTAGTGAAAAGAGGATGGTACTGTGTTTTCCTTTTCTAAGCACATGCAATGGCATTTTAGAATAAGCCTCCATTCCAGTGTAAATGGGAACTACAAACTCCAAAGACTGAAAAAAAAAAATTACCTCCAACCTGTGAACCCAAGGCAGCTAGGTGGCACATTGGATAGAACTCTTGACCTGGAATCAGGAAAAGTTTAGTTCATTGAATCCTGTCTCAGACAATGACTGGCTGTGTAAACTTGGACAAGTTACTGTGCCTCTGCCAGCCTCAGTTTCCTCCTCTGTAAAAGAATGATAATAACGATAGCTACTTTACAAGGTTGTTTTGAGGATCAAAAGAGTTAACATATTTAAAATGCTTTCCTGGTGAAGTGAGCGAAATGAGGTACACAGGAACAGCCATATTGTATGATGCTCAGCTCTGAAGGACTTAGCTTATAATGATCTAAGACAATTCCAAATGATCTATGATGAAAAATGTTATCTACCTCCAGAGAAAAAATGGATGCAGTCTGAATGCAAATAAGAAAATACTTTCTTTTTACTTTGTTTTTCTTTTTTGATTGATTTTTTTTTTGGTTCGTTCCTTCTTTCACAACATGGCTAATATAGAAATGGGTTTTGCATGACTGCACACATATAATCTATATTTAATTGCTTTCTTTCTCAAGGAGGAGAGAAAGAAAAAAGGAGGGAAAGGAGTTGGAAATCAGAATTTTAAGAAATGAATGTTAAGAAGCATTTTCACACATAATTGGAAAAGATATATAAAAATCCCCCCCACAAATAAATAAAGTGCTTTGCCAACCTTGAAGTGCTATATAAATGCCAACTGCCTTGAATCCTAGAGTCTAATGACAGATTAGGAAGGCTTTGTCCCCTCTCCTGAAACACAACAAACTGTTCTCAAGGCCGGTATATGACTGGTTTGTGAACCCAGAATGACTAAGTCATTTCTTAAATATTAGATATACTGTGGGAAATGACTTGTATTTGGAAGGCCCCTTGCTCCATAGTGAATCACTTTTCTATATACAAATCAATATTTGTCCTTTCCCTGACTTGTGATGACTAGGAGCAAAATGAAATCTTTTACTGACTTGAACCCTAAATTGTATGAGTCAACCAGGTGGCACAGTGGATAGAGCACCAGACTTGGAGTCAGGAAGACTCATCTTCCTGCAAATCTAGCGTGAGCCACTTACTAGCTGTGTGAACCTGGGCAAGTCACTTAACCCTGTTTGCCTCATTTTCCTCACCTATAAAATTAGTTGGAAAAGGAAATGGCAAGCCACTCCAATATCTTTGTTGAGAAAATCCCAAATGGGGTTACAAAGAGACTTGAACAATAAAAATCCTAAATTGTAAATAGGGTGTTTTCTTTCTACAACACCACTATGGACATTTAAAAAAAAAAAAGATAAGGAGTAACGGGGCCAGCTAGGTGGCTCAGTGGATAAAGCACCAGCTCTGGATTCAGTAGGACCTGAGTTCGAATCCAGTTTCAGACACTTGACACTTTTTTGTGTTTGTTTGTTTGGTTGGTTTTTTTTTCCAGATACTTGACACTTACTAGCTGTGTGACCCTGGCCAAGCCATTTAATCCTCAATTCCCCCCCAAAAAAAATTTTTTTTAATAAAATAAAGTAAAAAATAAAAAGGAGCAACAAGACAAGATCTAGCATCCTATCTGAGAAGAGTAATCTGGCACACATTTGAAAAAAGATACTATAGAAATATGCATAGAAATGATAGGAAACTATATAAATAATTTAACACCAACATTAACCCCATAACAGTTCAGAGAAAAGAGTGTCCAGTGGGGATGACCTATGATTGCTGGGATGTAGTCACTGATCTTGTAGTGAACACCAGGTCATTTTAGCCCTAGTGTGAAAGTTGAGTGAGTGAGTGAGTGAGTGAGTGTGTGTGTATGTTTATATAAGAATAATACCGACCCATCACAAAGTTTTGACCCTAATGTCACCTGCATAGATACTTTCTGTTTTTTCAGGAAGTGTCATTCTAGCTTTTGAATGGGAGAAGAGCCATTTACCCAATGGTAGATACAATAACCTAACCCCTGTCCTCATGCAAGTTAGGCTAATTTTTCCTTAAAAGGTACTGAATCGGGGCAGTTAGGTGGCACAGTGGATAGAGCACCAGCCCTGGAGTCAGGAGTACCTGAGCTCAAATCTGGCCTCAGACACTTGACACTTACTAGCTGTGTGACCCTGGGCAAGTCACTTAACCCCAATTGCCTCAATAAAAAATAAAAAAAAAAAAGGTACTGAAACCATTATGAATACTTTATTGAATCAGGGGCTCAATCTGTTGACATCACTTCCTTATCTCCTGAGTACAAAACAGACACAAAGAGCTGTAAGTGCTCTCTGATGTTTGGCTGGCAGACCACCACGGGCAACTCAGAGGCAAGAGTTTTGCTCAAATGAATCAACTAAGGGTATGCTTGATGTATATCCTTCTCCTTCTTTACCTTCATAAATTTCCTTCCCTCAAGTCTCTTTTTTTTCCCTTCAAGTTTCTCCTTACTAAAATCCATCTACTCAGCAGCCAAAACAATCTTTACAACATTCAGTGGTTCCCTATTACCTCCAGGATAGTGTAATAGAGTCATATCTTAAAGAAGCACACTTCTTGGGGGCATTCAGTTTGGGGATACTAATCACCTCTATAACTTTTTTTTTTTTTTTGCGGGGCAATGGGGGTTAAGTGACTTGCCCAGGGTCACACAGCTAGTAAGTGTCAAGTGTCCGAGGCCGGATTTGAACTCAGGTACTCCTGAATCCAGGGCCGGTGCTTTATCCACTGTGCTATCTAGCCGCCCCCTTTTTTTTTTTTTGACCTCTATAACTTTTGAAGGCATCACTGTAAAGTAATAATATAGTAACCCACTTATTAAAAATGTGAAATACTTTTTTCTTTTATAACCAGATGCAAAGTGTAAAATAATTTTTAAACTTTCCATCAAAATTCCTTAAAAACATTTAAATAGTAGTTAAAGACTAAGCTTTGGTTATATATAGGTCTCATTCCGTAATCTTGATAAGTAATAGAGGTGCTATGCTATCAATTCACCAGGATAAGTTTATGGCCCACAACACTCCCAAGGGCGATCTAATCAGATTAAACTGTAATTGGAAAATATTTTTTAAAATAAATAAAGTTACAATAGAACATAGATAATGTTAATATGTGGTATTCTAAGTCCATACAGAGCTTCAGGGATTCTTATGCATAGTTTAGTGGCCCCCATTTGTATTTGAGTTTGGCATCATTACTCTACAGAAGAATTAAAGTACAAAGGTCTAATTACAGATGGAGAGACTGAGTAACAAGGGAGATTTTAAGAGCGTCTGTATACTCATAGATATTCTGCTGGAAGGGAGTTTACAGACCATCATTTTATGGATTAAGGAACTGAGTTACCTGAAGTAACTCAGATTAAGTGAGCCTGCTCTGGTCATGAACAGCTAGTGTCAAGGGCAGGATGCTAACACAAGCCTTCCTCACTGTAAGGTCAATGACTTATCCACCTCAAGATGCTGCCCATGGTTGTAAAAGCTTATTTACTTCTAAGCTACCCTTGGCACAAAGAATCTTAATCTGAAGACTTTTTTTTTTATTATTTGTTGAACAAGAAAGACGACTCTTCAGTAATACCACTCCTAAGATCTCGGAGAATGAGGGGTGACCTGAAATTGATAGGTGGAAAGGAGGAAGTTTATTGAGCACCCCCAATACAAGTGAACTTAGCCCTTTCCAGAGAAGGCTGGGTTTTAATGTCATTGTGGCCAATTCCAGGCTGAATCAAATAAAGCTTTATTTATAGACAATAGCACGAATTAGTCCATTTCCTTTTATAAACCAGAGCAAAGTCCTTGACACAAATGTGTTTCGTGATATGAACAGGAAAGTTATCGAAAGCCAGATATCACCTGCCCATGGTGGTCTTTTAATTTTCCCAGTGGTTTATATATCTCATGTTATCTTGGAGGTCAACCTAAACAAGGGACAAAAATGGAATGACTATTTCCCCTTCCCTGTTCCTCTCTCTCTTGGCCACCAAAACAACTATGATTACACACTGCTCCCCTCTGAATGCTAATTCTTGTCACTGACTTATGAGGCTAGAAATGCAGGCCACCTCTGTGCCTGCAGCAGCACCTGGGAGACAGGTGCATAAAATATCTGCCAAGCGCTTGTCATTTGCTCTGCCAAAACCCGACAATTCCCATCCATCCATCGCCCACAGCACTATCAAGCCTAGTTTCCTTCAGAGAGCTCTCTTGACATTGCCTGACCTGCCCAGCCCACCTTTGTCATTCCCTTCTTGACAGATGGGACTGTACTACTGAATGTTAATGAGACATTAATTCATGGTCCAGACTCTGCCAATCATTTTTAAATAATTCCCTTCCAGGGCCACACAGAATGAACAACTTGATGGTTTTTAAGTAATCAGCAGGTGAAACCTCCTGCCAACCTGCAGGCATTGAGGGCACTCCCTAAGCAGACACAGAGGACATGTGTTACCCAGACCAATTCTGCTCAAATGCAAATTTGTGTAGATTCTACTTTGATGACAGGCACAATCCCCAGCAGCCTACGGATCACTCTCCTTAAAATGAATGTTAAATAACCCTTCAAGCAGCTGATAATTTACATAAGTAGCTAAAACATTTCTCTCTTCCTTTTTGGATGAACCTCATTATGGGGAGGGGGCTGGCAATAGGATAAAGAGAACTAAAGCTCACAGTTCCTTCTCAGAGACACAAATTTCCTTGCAAATAAAACAAAGGAAGAAGGCATCCTATTTGTCCATGAGAACATGACTGATGGGAAAAAATATATTCCTTTACCTTTTATGTGTCACACATAACATGACTTTAAAATAAAAAGAAATGGGCCCCCTCCCTCCTTTCTTTGAAAAGGCAGTGGAGGGGGCGGGGTTGGAGAAATGCTGCATATAAAGTCAGACAAGGTCATTGTGACAGCTGATTTTGTTTATCATTTTCTTTGTTGCAAATGAAAGTTCACTGGAGTGGAAAGAAGTGATGTATCTGGACATTACTGTGATGTTAAAACAACAAAAAAAAATCAATAAAACTTTTTTTTCCACAGGAATAAATGTGTTGGAGAGGTAGTATTGTGAAGAAAGAAAGAAGGAAGGAAGGAAGGAAGGAAGGAAGGAAGGAAGGAAGGAAGGAAGGAAGGAAGGAAGGAAGGAAGGAAGGAAGGAAGGAAGGAAGGAAGGAAGGAGGGAGAGAGGGAAGAAAGGAAAAGACAGAAACAGAGAAAGAGATGTGACTAGACAAATCTGGAGACTCCTCCTATACTAACAAAGATTTCTCAGCAAATTTCCCCATCAGGAGCCTCAAGTAGGACTTCTAAATACAGAGATCTCATTTAAAAGCAAAAGGCTATTCTATGCCCAGAACATTCACTCTCATTTTATCATAGGCTCTATTGACACAGAGCAGTGTGTTGGTCAATATGACTGGTCAAAGACAGAGACAGAGGTAAGATTCCAGCCATCTGGAAATCTATTATCCACAGGGCTAATGCACAAACCTTTCACCTCTACAGATCTGGTTTCAGCTTTCATCAGTTAAAAGTGAGTTGGGTGGTCTTGTCTTACTCACATAAAATAGACCATTATGCAGTTTTAGCTAATGAAACACCCTTGACTACATGATAAAGTATAGAGAGCTTTGGATACTCAGTCATAGGAGCTGGGTTCGAGTTCTGAATCTGTTCCTTCTAACCTCTATGACCTTGGGCAAGACAACCTCTCTAGGCCTCATTTTCCTCAACTGCAAAAGTAGGAAGATGGAAATGTTCTAAATCCAAAGAAACCTAAAATCAATCTCAAACACACACACATACACACACAGAGACCCCCTAAATTCAATCCCCAGAGAATGTCACTTTCACTTTCTATATACATATAGACCTTTCCCTTATGGATTACCAGGAGCAAAATGTCCTGAGTGCTTTCATCCACCTTCCCCCTTTCCTTACTATAATCTGGAAGACAGTCATAGTCACTCTCGTGAAGGTTATCAGTCTCTTTCCCATTATAAAACTCTCTATCTGCTATCCACAAAAGCGAGTTGATGTGGACATCTGCATTGGCATTCCCCAAATTGTTTTACCCTATAGTTATAAAGCTAATTGCGCTGAAAAATACTAAGCAAGAGAGCATGTGAGTCTTTGACATGACATTAGTGTGAGCCAAGGGCGTCTGGTTACTGGGGTGACTTTACCTGTGTGTGTGTGTGTGTGTGTGTGTGTATGTGTGTGTGTGTGTGTGTGTGTGTGTGTGTGTGTGTGTGTGTGTGTGTGTGTGTGTGTGATCCTTCATGTCCTGTGTGTCTGGGAAAGTCTGAAGCATCAGATTCTATGTCACATTGCCTGAGGCCAGAGGCAGAGAGAAAACAAAAGGACTAAGATGACTCTGTATCACAGCCCCAATGACAGCTGTATCCTTGTGTCATCATAATTTCCCCTTATTCTGAAGGCCTGGCTACCCCAGATTCAGTGAAGGGGTGTTTGGGAGAATCATAATTATGTTAAAATGGTTCAAACCTCCATCTGGAACATTGTTTACCAGTCAATAAATATTCCATCCCTATTATGTGCCAGGCACTGTGCTAAGCTCTGAAGATACAAAAAGAGGCAAAATATAGCCCCTGCCCTGGAGGAACACACAGTCTAATGGGGAGACAACAAGCAGAAAAATGTGTACAGACAAGCTAGATACAGGATAAATGGGAGAGAATTAAAAGAGGGAAGGCACCAGAATTCAGAGGGGTTGGGAAAGGCTTTCATGTGAAAGTTGGGACTTAAAGAAAGTCAGTAGTCAGAGTTGAGAAGAAAGAATGTCCCAGTGACTTGGGACAGCCAGAGACAATGCCCAGAGTTGAGAGATGGAATAGACACTGGATCAAAAAGTACATGTAGGGGGCAGCTAGGTGGCGCAGTGGATAGAGCACCAGCCCTGGATTCAGGAGGACCTGAGTTCAAACTTGACTTCAGATACTTGACACATACTAGCTGTGTGACACTGGGCAAGTCACTTAACCCTCATTGCCCTGCCCCCCAAAAAAAGTAAAATGGAGTAGAATAAGGTATAAGAAGAATGGAAAGGTAGGAGAGGGCTGTTTTGAAAGTTTATATGAACACTATACAAAGGATTTTGTATTTGATCCTGGAGGTAATAGAAAGTGGGCAGCTAAGGAGCACAATGGATAGAGTGCCAGGCCTGGAGTCAAGAAGACTCAACTTCCTGAGCTCAAATCTGGACTCAGACATTTATTAACTGTGTGACCCTGGGCAAGTCACTTTACCCTCTTTGCCTCAGTTTCCTCATCTGGAAAATGAGCTGGAGAAGGAAATGGCAAACCGCTCCAGAATCTTTCCCAAGAAAACCCCAAATGGGATCATAAAGAGTCAGGCACAACTGGATAAGGATTGAACAACAATCGAGTAATAGGAAGCCACTAGGGTTTATTAGGTAGTGGGGAGACATGGTCAGACTTGTGCTTTAGGAAAATTATTTTGGTGACTGAATGGAGGATCAATTGAGGTGGGGAGAGACTGAGGCAGGCAAACCCACCAACAAGTTATTGCAATAGTCTAGGCATAAGGCTATAAGGGCCTGCACTGGAATGGTGGCAATGTCAGGAGAAGGGGACATATTTGAGAGATGTTGCAAAGGTGAAATTGACAGGCCTTGGCAACAGATTGGACACTGGTAGGACTGGGGTGGGGAGGGGGAGGTGTTGAGATATAGTGAGGAATTGAGGATGACACTAAGCCTGAGGGACGGGGAGAATGGTGGTAGTCTTTTTTTTTTTTTTTTTTTTTTTGCAGGGCAATGGGGGTTAAGTGACTTGCCCAGGGTCACACAGCTAGTAAGTGTCAAGTGTCTGAGGCTGGATTTGAACTCAGGTACTCCTTAATCCAGGGCCAGTGCTTTATCCACTGCGCCACTTAGCTGCCCCCGAATGGTGGTAGTCTTGACAGTAACAGTGAGGTTAGGAGCAGGGGAGGGTTTAGAGGGAAAGATGACTTCTGTTTTGGACATATTGAGTTTAAGATATCTAGTGGACATCTGGTTCAAAATGTCTAAAAGGGAGCTGGTGGCCGAAAATATGAGATTGGAGGTCAACAGAGAGGTTGAGGCAGAATAGGTAGATTTGAGAATCATTAGCATAGAGGTGGTAACTAAATACATAAAAGCTGACGAAATCACCAAGAAAAATAGCGTAGAGGGAGAAGAGAAGAGAACCCAGGTTAGAATCTTGTGGGACACCTACAGTTATAGGCATAACCTGGATGAAGATCTACCAAAGGAGACTGAGGAGCAATCTGCTAGGTACAAGGAGAACCAGGAGAGAGGGATGTTCCCAAAAACCTAGAGAAAAGAGGGGATTAAGGAGAATAAGGTGATCAATAGTGTCAAAGGATGCAGAAAACTCAAGAAGGAAGATTGAGAAAAGAACATTGGATCTGATGATTAGCAGATCATTGATAACTTTGGAGAGAGTAGTTTTGGTGGAATGATAAGATCAGAAGCTAGATTATAAAGGAAGTGAGAGGAGAAAAAGTGGGGGTATCTATTACAGACAATCTTCTATGATGAGGGTTTCCACATTATTTATTTGGGGGGAGATTTTCTTTGAGGTAGGGGAATGACCCAGGAGGCAGCCTCCTCTGATAGATAGAATAGCATGAAGTTTACCTTGTCCTGGGTTGTGGGGGATTCCTAGGGGATGGAGGTCTAAAAGCAACTTGAATTCAATCAGGAATTCTGGGAGGTCTTCCACCTGCCCAGTGAAAGAGTCTGGGTTGGGTCGGGGAGGAGGTGCCTCTATGTACTGTCTGGAAGCAGGATGGGCAGCTAGGTGGCACAGTGGATAAATCACTGGCCCTGAAATTGGGAGGACCTGAATTCAAATCTCACCTCAGACACTTAACTAGCTGTGTGGCCCTGGGCAAGTCACTTAATTCCAATTGCCTTAAACATCGAGGACCATCTCCAATTGTCCTGATATATATCTTGCCACTGGACCCAGGTGACTTTGAACAGCCCTGCCTCACTTAAATCCAATTTACTGCAAGTCATGACATCACCTCCTGATCCTTTTCAAGAATGAAGGATGGGGGGGGGGGGTGGACAGCTAGGTGGTGCAGTGAATAAAGCACTGGCCCTGGATTCAGGAGGACCTGAGTTCAAATCCAACCTCATTCCCTTGACACTTACTAGCTGTGTGACCCTGGGCAAGTCACTTAACCCACACTGCCCTGCCAAAAACAAAAACAAAAACCGAACCAAAAAAAAAAAAAGAGAATGAAGGATAGGGGCAGCTAGGTGGCACAGTGGATAAAGTACTGGCCCTGGATTCAGGAGGACCTGAGTTCAAATCTGGCCTCAGACACTTGACACTTACTAGCTGGAGTCCTGAGGATTCTGCTCCAGGGATGGCCACAATTCCTTTATCAGGTAGCAAACCAGAACAGGTGGGGAAAATGGCTCCTCTTACTTCAGAGCTTTCAGCACAGCAAAAAGCTCTGCTGCCATTGGCTGCAAGAAGTCGAATGAGGTAGGAATCACCATCTTACTAGGGAAGCTAGCTTCCCTCCAAGTAGGGTAAAAGGTCTCGTGATTGGGAAGTAAAGGATCCAGGGCTCATGAATGAGACTACCACATAAGGGAGTGAGCCCCTGGGAGAAATGTGTAAGGCAACAGGAGGGTGTGACTCGAGAGTCTCAGCTGATGTGTGATAACTTCACTGTATGTGTTCCTATAAAATGAAGTGTTACGGTGTTTAATCATTACCATTGAGAGGTGATATGCTCTATTTTGGGGTCCTTGATTGCAAAGCAATTGAAAACTAAGGGAAGAAGTTGTCTAAACAGAATATACGCAAGTACGGTGTGAACTGCTGTGAAAATAGCTGTGTCTGGCAATGTATGGTATGCTTCAAAGTAAGAGATGCAGACACTTCCTCCTTTATTGGGAAGCAGTTACTGTATGTCTCTTACGTTATAAACATTAAACTAGTGTGGAAATTTATTTTGATTTGGGGACCCAACCTTTAGGCTGAGATTAGAAAGCCTTAGGCCCTCAGGGTCTCTCCCCCTCCTCCTCAGCTTCAGTTGAGCGAAAAAGCCCTGTGGGCTATACAAGACGCCAGGTCAGACAGCTGGGGGGAAAAAAAAAGCCCCAGCTCCCTCCAACCTGAGCGGAGCTATCCAAAGATTCCGGATAGCCGGTATTGAAGCATGAGGGTCGAGAGCACACCCTGCCCCCCCCCCCCACCAGCTGCAGTTCTGGCTGGCGTATTAGTTTGGTCTGTTGGGGAGAAGGAAGCCCCGAGATTTGAGTGGAGAGAAGAAAAGGTATATATAGACCTGGGAGTTAGACTAGGGGGAGACGGACTAGATAGAAAAGGAGCAAGGACGGACTAGAAAGAAGGGGGGCTGACTAGAAGAGGACAGACTAGAGGAGACTTGAGGACGGACTAGGAGAGAGGCTGACTAGAAGGGAACGGGGACAAGGTTTTTGGCCTTAATACAAACCAGGGAAAGTGTAACGTGCCCTGAGGCCGGTGGTTAAGGCCCCTTATTGTATTCAAGAAGTTCGAAGCGCACAGCATGTGCAAAAGAGATGCAGTGGAAAGAGACCGCAGGAAAGCAGTCAGGTTGTACACTTTATTTCCCTGTATTCCTAATTTTAAATAGTATCTCATAAATAAACTCTGCTTTGATTATTTGGTTAAGAGGCTTCTTAATCTTTAGTCTATCAGTTTGGGAGCAGTGTGGTGGAACTTTACAAACGGCCCATATTAAATTAAACACAGTCAGATAGCCAAATAGTCAAAAGTCCCCAGATTAGTCCTCCAGTCAGATTAGGCCCCCAAATTAGGCTAGTCAATTTTAAAATATTTCAACATTTGAATGGCGACCACGAAGGGACTTACGGCCCACTTATAATTTTTCTAAACCTATAATTTTTCATATACTTATAATTTTTCATAAGTCCAATTATATATAATTTTTCCAGGTTAGTTATAGTTATTAATAATTAATTTTTTACACTAGATTTCACCTAGTACAGTGATACTTGGAGTCTCATGGCAATAGAGCTGAAAGGAACCTCAAGTCTTTCATCTCACGGGTGAGAAAACTGAGGTCTAGAAAAGTTGAATGACTTACCCAAGGTCACACAGGTAAGAAGTGGTAGAGCCATGAACTCCAGTCCTATACCCTCAAACCTAGTGTTAGGATATCACAATACCTTCACATAAAGTAATCCTAAGCTTTATTAGTATTCAACAAATGCCATTATTCTGACAAAGAACTCCAAGTTGTCCCTTCTATCTGATTGACCATCTCAAAGGCCATTTCAGGATAGCATCTTCATTCCTGAGCCAACAAAAGAGATATATAACAATAGGTCTGATTCATCAGGAGCTGAATATACTTTTTAATTGAATACTTTTACAACTGTTTACTTTATAAAAACAATTCTAGGGACACAAATCATTGCAGCTGCCACTGTGCCCCATGCATTGTCATGTTTGATTTTGGGGGGTTTTGTTTCTTTGGGGGTTGGAGGAGGTTATGATCTTAATTTAGTCCCCAAAAGCAAAAAAGATAGCACAAGAACTAGGAGCTGTCAGCAAAATGAATGCATTCCCAAACCCAAATAATCGATCTCCCCAAACAGCACCTCTCTCCTTTGTTGTTCATCATATGCTGAGCTGATTTGCATGTTGTTATTTCAGGTGCAAACTTTCCAAGGCAGGTTCCTGGAGAACAGGTCCCCAGCTCTCCAGTTCTATTTGCCTTCCCCTGTGTCGCTATGGAAACAGGGACCTGTACAGTAGGACAAAGAGCAAAGGTGACAAGCTTTCCAAATGAAACATCAACAAAGGACCCAACTAAAAGAGCCAGGAAATGTTAATTACATCCATCAAAATGTTTTGCAGAAATATTATTAGCAAGCTGCTTCAGGGTATATTTATGCTACAACCTGCAAAAACAAGCCCTAGAGAAACAGAGGAGAGTTAGCTACCTCTGCTTTTAGTTTTGTTTGTTTATGTTGGGGGGTTTTCCCTGAAAAGGGTGGAGAAAAGGAAAAATCCGTATCAACTATCTTGAATTCTGTTTACTTACTTAATATGTCAAGCATTAATTGACCTGTTTTTCTTATAATAGAGAATCAACTTGAGATCAGCTATGCTACCAAGGTACAATCAATAATTCTTGATCATTCTCACTTACTTAGCTTGGAGCGTTATGTGGGGACCACCTCTCTTCTGGACCCACAGGGAGCTTCTGCTCTCACAGGCACAGGAACTTGCTCTTTTTTGGCCTGAGACTCTGAGGTGGTGGCAGTGCCTTGTGCTAGGTAAGGCTTCTGAACTTTCTGAACTCCACGTGTTTCCTCTTTACTAATATTTAATATACGTTCATAAATGCTTAGTGCCCCAAACTGATGCAGTAGCCTCTAATTTCTAAGTAACAAATATATGATAAACGTCAGCTAATTTTCCCCACACTTGGAACAGAAATAGGGCAATCACATTTAGTTTTCCTCATCACAGAGTGGTTTACCATTTCCTTCTCCAGTTCATTTTCCAAATGAGGAAATTGAGGCAGTTAAGTGACTTACCCAGGGTCACACAGCTAGGAAATGTCTGAGGCCACATTTGAACTCATATCCTCCTAACTCCAGGCCCTGTGCTCTAGCTGCTCCCAAAGGACCATGGGACCTTTCATCTGAAATTACTCACTAACATATGTTGTCTCCCACACATGAGCTCCTTGAGAGCAGGGGACTGCCTTTAGTTTTCTCTCATATCCTCAGCCTTCAGAGCATCACATCATTCACATCTAATTAGTGCCTGTCTGCCTGAAGTCTCTCCCCACTCCAGTCCACTAAGCTGTCAAAGTAATGTGACAAAGAGACAGTTTGTGGTTCCTGGTTACTTCCAGAATCAAATAGGAAGGTCTCAATTTGACTTTAAAAGCCCTTTACACTTCCCAACCAGGCCCTTTCCTATTCTTCCAGCTGTCTTACACTTTACTCCTCTCCATACTCTACAATCCAAGGACTCTGGCTTCTTTGTCCTTGCTTGCACAAGTCACTCTTTCTCTGGTATCTGTGCCTTCCAGGAGCTGTCCCCACCCTTGCCTAAAATGCTCTTCCCCTCCCCTCCTTCATATCTTGGCTTCCTTCTAGCCACAGCTGAAATCCCACCTTGTACAGGAGGCATGTTTTTCATGCCTCCCCAGCCCCCATCATTAGTGTCCTCACTCTGAGATTACTTCCCATTGACCTTGTATACCTTGTTAACCTGTAAATTAAGGAAACAATCAATATAAGAGAAAACAAGGTCTTTAATGGGGCAGAGAAACTATAGCCCATGGTATTTGCGAGGGAAAAATCCATCCTCTTCTCAATAATTCTCAGGAACTCAGCAGCGAAGTGACAAAGGCTTTATTTTCTTCTCATGAGAAGGAGGCACCCTAGTGTGCAGCTAGTGGGTGCCCAGAAAGGGGGCTCTCAGGCCCTGTTTTATACCCTAGTCCCTAACTCGAATGGACCCTCCCCATTTTCATCACTGGTGGGGTTACAATCTATGCGCAAAAACTAGCTAATCAGAACGCGGTATTCCCACCCCTCTTCCTTGTATGGGCATAACTCAGGAGTGGACCTTATACTTCCTTATATGGACACAACTGTGGAGCGGACCTTATTGAGACCAGGGCTCCTTGAACCATGCGACCTTGCTAACCTGAGGGGGAGGAGGAGATCTGAGACCTTTGTCCTACAAACAGGTCGGGAGGAGTATGACTGACTGTTATATCCACATTGAGAGGAGACAACTACCCATTTCTCACAGTATTGCAAAGCAAGATGCTAGGAATACCCAAAGATGGGAACCAAGGACAGGGTTTATATGGGGTAAAGGAACAAAGGCCACTAAAAGACTGCTCAATCAAGGACAGAAACTACTTAACTACTTAGTAAATGAACCTTTAACAAAAGGAACTGTAGGAGTATAGAAGCTACTTAACTGAATAGATACTACTGAATGTAGGTGGATCCTTTTACATAATAACACAAAGTCCGGGGAGTAAGGTGAGGAATCGTTGGGAGGGCATAGTTTGCTTGGGGATGGGGAGGGGGGGCAGGATTGGGGGGGGGGAGAGGTCCATAAGTCAATCAAGAGGCTGGAATTGACAAAGATTAGTCAGCCCCAAGCAATTCATTTGCCTGGGTAGGGTGACTGGGTGGGAATCAGTCAGTTCTCAGTAAATTTGTAGTTATCAACATCTTGCTTGTATAGAGTTGTTTAGCTGCTTTCTGACCCAGAACATAAGCTTCTTGAAGCCAGGGACTGTGGTTTTGCCTTCCTTGGTATTCCCTGCACTTAGTACAGAGCCTAGCACACATTAGCCACTTAATAGATGCCTGTTGTTGTTGTTGCTATTGTTGTTGTAGTGGGTGAACCTCCCCATTCCCTTTGAATTTATAGGTTGTGATCTGTATCTTTGGAGGGCATGCCCATGCCATGAGGTGACAGATCTCTTCTGGTATTTAAGTACATAATTTATTGTTGTTCACTCTTTTTCAGTCCCTACACATCCTCCATGACCCCTTTTGGGGGTTTCTTGGCAAAGATACTAGAGGGGTTTGTTTGGTGTTTCCTTCTCCTGCTCATCTGACAGGTGAGGAAACTGAAGTAAACAAGGTTAAGTGACTTGCCCAGAGTCACACAGCTAGTAAGTGTCTGAGGCCACATTTGCGCTCAGCTCTTCCTGACTGTAGGCCCAGTGCTCTATATATTGGGCCACCCAGCTGCCCTTAAGTAAATAATATATTCATATTAATATACATTGAACGATACATAAAACAGGATCTAGTCATTTTTTGCAGTAGATTTACCTATTTACTTAAACTAATACTAAAAACGAACTGCATTTTCCAAGCATACTTTGACAGTGGGAATGGAGAAACATGCTGGGTGGCAAGGGGGCTGAGGGAAGAATGAGCCAGCCTTAGATTAAATATTTACTATGAATAATCCATAAAGTGGGTAATCAACACGCTTATAATCAAGAACTGGCCCCTACACTGCAAAGAAGCCCCCTCACCCTTACCAAGAAAAAGACCCCAGTGGACATGCTAATTTCAGGTTGCGGTTGGATATTGAGTGCTGGTTTCAACCACAGTCTCATTTCTTCAGGGTACAGAAATATCACATTAAGATATCCGCCCTGTGGCAAAGAGGGTATTTGAGAGCAGCACAAACTCCATCCTCCCTTTCTCGACTGGAGTCCAGACGCTCACTGCTTGGTGCCAGTGGTTATGGTTGATTCCATTTCCAGAAATGCAATGCAGCTGGAAAGTCATTTTTCTCATGCTGGAAAAAGCCTGTATTATTCTATGTCTCTTCAACACACACAGGAAACCATTATGTTACATACAAAAACCTACTTTAATGCAAGATAAAGGAGACACATTTACACAAACAAAAGGCAGGAAATGCAAGTCCAAGTTTTTATGATAACATTAATTTGCAGATATTTCATGTTATCCTGTTGATAAATGACTGTTCTGAAAATGGTGCCTTTTATGCAGTAGTGAAAAATGTTTGCAGATCTTTTCTGGAAGGAAGATTTTTTTTCATGTAAATTTAGTATTGCACTGTTACTTTTTCCTTTGTTTATTTTTATTTACATGAAAACAAAAGAGAACAGATTTGGGTAAAGTTTGAGGAGGAAAACAAGTACAGCTGCCCATATACTTTTAATTATTAAAATAACTTGAATAGGCTGTGGACTTCATCCTCAGTGACTCAAACAAGCTGGTTAAAGGGCAAGTGGTCCTTAACAATAGGAAGGAACCTGAAACAGAGAAACTTGCCACTCTTGCTGAGGCCAAGAAAGCTTTTTAATATTTACATTGACATCAGTTGTGAGCCAGATCTGAATAACAAAACAAAATCTTGAAGTACTAGTCATGTGGCCAAGAAAGACAAAGAGAGAGGAGACCTATATTTCTCATGCTGTTTCTATGCCTATTCTTGGCATTAAACTGTTTATTGTGAGATGAGAAGAAAAGAGCCAATAAATTTATTCAGGAAGTCACTAAATTGTTCATATCCTTTGACCCAGAGATCCCAGCAGTGGATACATAAACCCAAGGAGGTCAAAGGCAGAAAGAAAGACCTTCTATATACCAAAAGAGTCATATAAGCGCTTTTTATGATAGAAAAACAAACTGGAAACAAAGTGGGTGTCTATTGACTAGATAAATAAATTATTGCATATATATAAAATAAATATTATTGCTTATGCATAAAATGAATATTATCACATTGTTATATATTATGTATCATTATATTATAATATATTATCACATTTATTACATTATATTAGCTATTATTATTTAATAGCTAACATCTATGTAGCATTTTCTATGTGCCTGGCACTGTGCTAAGTGCTTTATAATTATTACCTCATTTGATCATCACAACAACCCTGGAAGGTAGTTGCTAATATTATCTCCATTTTACAGATAAGGAAAGTGGGGCAAACAGAGGATACATGATTTGCCTGGGATTACATAGCTGGTTGAAGTCATATTTGAATTCAGGTCTCCCTGACTCCAGGTCCAGCACTCTATTGATTGCATGAGAAATTACAAGAAAGATGTGAAGATTTAGGTGAAGTGAAATAAAAAACAGAAGCTAAGAAAACACCATGCATTATGATAGCAATAGTGCAAATGAAAAGAACACTAAACCAAAACTAAATAATGAATAATGGTAATGAATGATCTTGGCACCAGTAAGGAAAAGAGGAAATATACCTATGATCTTTCAAAGGAGACTTGATGGGGTTGCAGATTTGGGTAAATTTGCCTTCTGGTTGCAGAATATTGCAGAATATTCCATGTACTGGGTCAGTTGGTTTTGCTTTTTTTTCCCCTTTGTTATAAGAGAGGGTTAATTGGATTCCTATTATATTGAGGGGTAGGGGAGACACATCCATAAGTGATGATGGTGTAAAAATAGGAGGCCTCCATAATACTTTTTTTCATAAAAGAAAAGATCTAATGACAGTAACCTCTCAGTTCTATTCTTCTACAAATCATTGCGTTTAAGGGAAGAAATTGATTTGGATGGATTCAAGCTTTGGGGTCATCATTGTTATAATTATTATTTTTAATTGGTTAGATTTCTATAGGAAACATTGATACTCCATGTCAATATTGGACTTTTATCTTTATCCACTTCCCATTTTTCAGCATCAATATCTTGTTTGATTCAGATGACCTGTATCAGCACTACATCAGCATCTGTATAGCAAATTAGCACCATTCTAATTCCCCACAGGGTCTTCTCATATTAACCCTTTCTTCTAATTGGTTTTGAACTTTGGTTGAACTAACTGATGGTCTGACTACCCAGAGCTAGCTGATTTGGAAATGACTCCCATGTCAACAAATAGCTGAAAACCTAATCTTCTGTCTGATCTTTACTCATGAGATTCTTTTGATTTCTATTTTAGCTTCTGCTTCTAGAATATCAGAATATCACAATCTCTTGGAGGATGGTGTCTAATCTTTTGTTTTGGTCATGGTTTTCAGGTAGTCCAATGATTTTCAAATTATCTCTCCTAGCTTTATTTTCCAGGTCAGCTGTTTTCCCAAGGAAATATTTCACAATGCCCTCTATTTTTTCATTCAATTGGATTTGCTTTACTGTGTTTTGGTTTCTCATAAGATCACTAGCTTCCATTTGTTCAATCCTAACTCTTAGGCAGTTATTTTCATCAGACAGTTTTTTAATCTCCTTTTCCATTTGGCTTTTCAAACTGTTGACTTTTTTCTCATGATTCTCCTGCATCGCTCTCATTTCCCTTTCCATTCTTTCCTCCTTTTCTCTACATCTTCTTTCTATTTCTCCTACTTTCTCTTCAAAGTCCCTTTTGAGAGCTTCCATGGCCTGAGACCAGTTCATATTTTTCTTGAAAGCTTTGGATGTTGGAGCTTTGGCTGAGTAGGCAGAGAAAGCAGAAGACCATCGAAAACTTCTTTGGGAGTAAGGTAGACCACACTACAACCTCAGAAGAAGAAGATACTCATGAGATTCTAATTCCAGTTTCCCTATCTTTCTACTGGCTATCTCCCATGCCTGGAAGGCATATCCTCCTTACCTCTGGCTTATAGAGTTCCTCTTCTCTTCATTGACGATGCAGTTCAGACACCATCTTCTGCACTAACCTTTTCTTTTTTTTTTTTTTTTTTTTTTAGTGAGGCAATTGGGGTTAAGTGACTTGCCCAGGGTCACACAGCTAGTAAGTGTTAAGTGTCTGAGGTCAGATTTGAACTCAGGTACTCCTGAATCCAGGGCCGGTGCTCCATCCACTGCGCCACCTAGCTGCTCCCGCACTAACCTTTTCATATCCTACCAATTGCTAGTGACCTCCCCACAAACTATCTTGTATTTAAATATTCTGGTTTTGTGTGTGTGTGTGTGTGTGTGTGTACAGGTGCCCCAAAAGTCTTAGTTCAGCTTTAAGCATTAATAGACTTTTGGGCCACCTACATATACATATTAACTTTATATTTATGCACACATTTACATATACTCATGTGCACACATGGACTCATTCCCCATTACAATGTAAGCTATTTTACAAGAAGGGATTATTTCATTCTTTGGATTTGTATCCCCAATAGTTAGCATGATACCCAGGACATGGTAGAGGCACTTAATAATTGATTAATTTTTATTGATTGACTCCCACCAAAGTATAGTCCATTTAATTTTATGTGTGTGTGATATTTCTAAGTGCTCACCATAACTAATACTTCTTAATGATTTTCTTCTTCTTTTCTTTTTTTTTCAAGGCAATCAGGTAATCAGCAAAGATACTGGAGTAGTTTGTTTGCCATTTTCTTCTCCAGTTCATTTTACAGATGAGGAAACTGAGTCAAACAGGGTTAAGTGATTTACCCAGGGTCACACAGCTTAATAAATGTCTGTAGTCTGATTTGAACTCAGGTCCTCCTGACTTCAGGGGTACTACCTAACTCTCAATTCTTTTCTTAAAGAAACTATTCACAAAATATAGAAGCTCAAAGGCCCATTAGGCTTTAGCTGACTGTGTCATAATAATAGCTAATAATTATATAGTATTGTATGGCCTGCAAAGTGCTTTTCATATATATAATCCCCATAACAATACAATGGAGTAGATGCTATTATTATTGGCAATTTACAGATTAAGAAACTGAGGCTGAGTGATTAACTGACTTATCCAAAGCCATATAAGAGAAGATTTAAACTCGGTTCTTCCAAATCCAGTTGCCCTATATACTTACCTGCCACATCTTTACACCAAAGGCCATACATTTGAGTAGGTAATTGAAGAGATAATGGACCTTGGTTCCTGGGCTTAGCATTGTCCTTGTGCCTTTTCCTTTTTCATTCGTCTACATGAGAGAGTTGGACTGAAGCTTGGATTTTAGAAGATTGCCTTGAACCTGGAGTATATTGTCCTGAAAGGTGAGGCAGGGTTGCCCCTAGGTGCTAAGTGAACATGAAACCTCTGAGTAGTATACAAATCTAAGAGAAATTGCATTTCTTAATCCTGAAACAGATTTTCTAATTTAAAGTTTTATCTTCTTCTCCTGTGCTCATCTTAGCTCGGCAGTCAGGAGGTATCAATATATAAATTGACTTAATTTGGACGATCTATTTTTTGCAATGATTTCTCTGTCTTCTCATCCTCTAGAACAGATATTGGAACATGATATGGGTTATCTTCATCTTCTTTTGGCTTATGATCATCATGAGGAAAGTTATAAACTTCAAAGAAATCCCATAAGAAAGGTTCAAAACTAGAAAGCCTTATTGTTTGTCCTTCATTCTCGAAGAGAACCATGACATCAGGGTGATGTCATGACTTGCACTGAATTGGATTCAAGTGAGGAGGGGCTGTCCAAGGTCACCAGCCTCACTCTCCTCCAGGGCCATATGGGTCCAATGGCAAGACATATCAGGACAACTGGACATGCCCCAGATATTTAAGGCAATTGGGGCTAAGTGACTTGCCCAGGGTCCCACAGCTAGTAAGTGTCTGAGGTGTTATTTGAACTCAGGATCTCCCAACTTCAGGATCAGTGCTCTATCCACTGTGCCACCTAGCTGCCCCAGAAAGTCTTATATTTCTTAGGAGAAAATTTTCTCTCCAAACCAAGCTTAAAGGTAGGGATAATGACTGAGAGGTCTCTGGGACAGTACAAGTTAAATTTAGCTCAATTCAACAAGAGCTTAGTAAGCACCTATTGTGTACATAGCATTGAGCTAAGTTAGGTGCTGATAGAGACCAAATTAAATAAAAGGGTGATTACTTTCACTGAATTAACAGTCTAGCAGAAGAAACTACACAATTGGAAGACATTGGCATAATTAGCAATGGAACAGCAGCACACTAACCATTTTTCAGGTCAGAGGACCACCAAAGGCAATCTTGCCTCTGTTGCTTTTTTTCCATCTATGTGACCTTAAGCATGTGGTTGACTCTCCCTGGGTCTCAGGAAGCTGGCCTCAAAGGTCTCTTCCAGCTCTCAATCTAAGGTCTTATGATTCTGTGCCTCTTAACTCCCTCACTCAAAATTCACCTCATAAATAGCTGGTTGGAGAGAAATCCAGTTCATCACTTATTTCAACTAATGAAGATTCACTTACTAAAAGAAGAATTTTGAGAATCTCTCATGAGAAAGAGGGTCCCTCCTAGAAATAGCAAGAGTACTTTTCTCAAGGAAAAACAAAAGGAAACCAAACCAAAAAACAAAAACCAACCCCACCCTTCCATGGGTGTGAGGTCACCCAGGAAACAAATATAATGAAACCACTGTAATTGATTCAAAGCATCTGGTTCACTCCATAAATGAAGCATCCTGATTCTTTGAGAAGGAGTCAGCAGAACAAATCATTTCCTCCTACAGCAGCCAGGGAAGCTGACTCCCCAAACAAACAGTGATGCTTTTTGGTCTGGCTCCTCAGATTATTTCATACAAGACCTGGGGCTCAAAAGAAACATTAGATAATCTTTCCAGCTGTCAGCTGGACAGCCAGCTTGGGTCTAGCCACATTTGGGCTTCTCTAAACATATGTTCCTGTTGTATTATGCTACATTTCTAATTCTAAAGCTAGGAAATCAGATTAAATTAGCGTACCACGGAAATGTGAGGGGAATAAATGGGCTATGAATGCCTTCAACAGGAATCCCAAAGTGCATGCATTAGATTAGCAGCAAACTATCAGTTTCAGAATTCCTTGTACCCCTTTGTTCTCCCTATTTTCAACACTGTCTCAGGCTGCTTCTGAGGGTCACAGTTAATTAAATAAATATATCTTAAATGATGGAAATTGAATTGGAGGCTTTTAGAATTCTCTTTTCATCATCTAATTACATGGATGGCATTTATGGGTAGCCTAACTCCAAGTTAATTCCCTTCTCCATCTCCATAGCTATCATGCAAACTGTAAAACATCAAACTGTGAAACCACAGGGTGGGTAAAATCCACTAAAGAACTGACATCAGCTTTCTGAAAGTCACTTTTTTGGGGGAGGTAAAGTGTTCTGAAGCTACCTATAGTAGCCAGAAAGTGACTCAAATGCCACATGTGAAGAACTGCTCAGGCCTTCAACCCCTGACATGTGTGGGACATAGAAGAGGCTTCAATGCTTCCTGTTTCCTGATTAGGCCTAGCAGTGAAAAGAAAATTGTCAAAGGCAATTACAGAATTCCTCCAGTCTCCATAAAAACCCAGGTTAAGCCTCTCCTCTCCCTGACAATCCCTTATGCCCAGCTCACCCCATCATACTCAACAATGACATTATAGCCTCAGTACTCCAATAATAGGAAGCTAAGTAGGGTGATGGATAGAACACTGGATCTGGAGTCAGGAAGACTCTTTGTGAGTTAAAATCCAGCTTCAGATACTAGCTGTGTGACCCCAGGTAAGTCACTTAGCCCAGTTTATCTCAGTTTCCTCACAAGTAAAATGAGCTGGAAAAAGAAATGGCAAACCAGTCCAGTATCTTTGACAAGAAAACCCCAAGTTGGGTCATGAAGAGTCAGTCATGACTTAAACAATTCAACAAAAACCTCCAATAATAGCCAGAAAGTCCTATGGTAATTGTAAACTCATCATTGTTCTTTGATAAATTGGCTAACAAATCTTGCTGCTTTTTCCTTCTTAGCATCCTCCTATCCCTTTCCTTTCTATCTGTAGGATCAAGTGACTTTTAGAGTTGTAAGAGTACTTAGGAGATGGGGGTGCAGAGCCAAGATAGCAGAGGAAAGGCAGTGACTTGCCTGAGCCCTCCCCGACTCCTCCAAATACCTTCAAATAATGCCATAAGAGAGTTCCTAAAGCAACAGAACCCACAAAAAGACAGGGTGAAATAATTTTCCAGCCAAATACAACTTAGAAGCTTGGCGGGAAAGGTCTGTTGTACCAGGGTGAGAGTGGAGTGCAGCCTAGTCACTGCAGACCTAGCCCCAACATAGCCACAACCCCAGCCCCAGCAAACCAGCAGCAAGCCTAGGGAGCCTCTGGGTCAGCAATGGCAGCAACTGCTACTGGAATTCAGCCCACAGACAGTAAGGGGGTCAAACAATTGGCCAAAAGGAGATTACAGGGATCTCTTTGCTAGCACTGAGACAGGACTCTGTTGTTTTTCCCATACCTGAATCCAGGTCACAGTCTTGGGTGGTGGTCCAAGGAGGAGGAGGAGCACAAACAAACAAGAGCTTGCAGCCACAGTGGAGTAGGTCTCTGTTCATAGTTCCAGGGAAGAAAAGTAGGCATGTGGTTGCTTACAAACCAGAGCACAGGCCAAGAGAGTAGTAAACATACCTCTCCTTAAATCATAGCACCTTAAGAACTAAAAACTTAAAAATACCTAGAAGTAGCACTGTAAGCTGCTGCACAAACCCTCTGAAGTTTGGTACAGTGTGCCCTCCACCCTGGAAGCAGTGCCCCACTTTAACAAAGAGTTAAAAGTCAAGAAATAGGCTGGGGAAATGAGCAAACAGGAAAAAAATGTTAACCATAGAAAGTTTCTATGGTGACAAGGAAGATCAAAACACACCCTCAGAAAAAGATAACAAAGTCAAAGTTCATATACCTAAAGCTTCAAAGAAAAATATGAATTGCTCTCAGGCCATAGAAGGGTTCAAAAAGGACTTTGAAAATAAAGTAAGAGAGGTAGAGGAAAAAATGGAAAGAGAAATGAGAGTGATACAAGGAAATCATGGTGGGAAAAAGCCTACAGTTTGGTAAAGGAGACACAAAAAATGATTGAAGAAAATAACACCTTAAAAAACAGACTAGACCAAATGGTAAAAGAGGTACAAAAAGCCAATGAGGGAAAAAAAAATGCCTTGTAAAGCCAAATTGGCCAAATGGAAAAGGAGGTACAAAAGCTCTTTGAAGAAAATAACTCCTTAAAAATAAGGATTGAGCAAATGGAAGCTAATGACTTTATGAGAAATCAAGAAACAATAAAGCAAAAACCAAAGAATGCAAAAATAGAAGGCAATGAGAAATATCCCATTGGAAAAACAATTAACCTGGGAAATAGATCCAGGAGAGATAATTTGGACTACCTGAAAGCCATGATCCAAAAAAAGAGCCTAGACATCATTTTCTAAGAAATTATAAGGGAAAAATTGCCCTGATATCCTAGAACTAGAAGGTAAAATAGAAATTGAAAGAATCTACCAATCACCTCCTGAAAGAGATCCTAAAATGAAAACTCCCAGGAATATTATAGCCAAATTCCAGAGCTCCCAATTCAAAGAGAAAATATTGTAAGCAGCCAGAAAGAAACAAAGTATTGTGGAGCCACAGTCAGGGTAACACAAGATTTAGCAGTTTCTACACTAAAGGATCAGAGGGCTTGGAATATGATATTCCAGAGGGCAAAGAAGCTGGAATTAAAACCAAGAATCACCTACCCAGCAAAACTGGGTATAATTATTCAGGGGGCGGGGGGGGGGGGAGAATGGGAATTCAATGAAAGAGAGGACTTTCAGACATTCTTGATGAAAAGACCTAAGCTAAATAGAAAATTTGACTTTTAAATACAAGACTCTAGAGAAACATAAAAAGATAAACAGGAAAAAGAAATCATAAGGGATATTAAAAAGTTAAACTGTTTACATTCCTACATGGGAAGATGATACTTGTAACTCATAAGAACTTTCTCATTATTAGGGCAATTGGGTGGAGTATATTTAGACAGAGGGAAGAGGAGTTGAATATGAAGGGATGATATCTTTTTAAAAAAATAAAATTAAGGGGTGAGAGAGGAATACCCTGAGAGAAAGGGAAAGCAGAGGTGGAACGGGGTAAAGTATCTCACATAAAAAAAGCAAGAAAAAGTTTATACAATGGAAGGGAAGATGGGGCAGGTGCTGGGGAATAAGTGAACCTTACTCTCATCAGAATTGACTCAAAGAGGGAATAGCATACACACTCAATTGGGTATAGTAATCTATCTTACCTTGTAGGAAAGTAGGAGGGGAAGAGCATAAGGGTGTGGGAGATGGGGAGGTGATAGAAGTGAGGGTAGATTAAGGGAGGGGACAGTCAGAAGCAAAACACCATTGAGGAGGGAAAGGGTAAAAGGAGATAGAATAAATGACATGGGGAGGGAGTAGGATGGAAGGAAATTCAGTTAGCCATAGTAACTGTGAAAAGATGAACAGGATGCTCTCAGGGAAACCTGGAAAGACTTCCATGAACTGATGCAAAATGAGATGTCCTGTATACAAAGTAACAGCAATGTTGTAAGATGAACAGCCATGAATGACTTGGCTATTCTTAGCAATGCAATGATTTAGGACAACTCTGAAGCACTTTTGAAAAATGTGATCCATCTCCAGAGAAAGAACTGATGGTGTCTGAATACAGATTGAAGCATATTTTTAGTTTCTTTCTCTTGAGTGTTTTTGTCTGTTTTCTTTTACAACCAGACTAAATGGAAATGTTTTGCATGACTACACATGTATAGCTTATATTGAATTGCTTGCTTCTTTTTTTTTTTTTTTTTTTGCGGGGCAATGGGGGTTAAGTGACTTGCCCAGGGTCACACAGCTAGTAAGTGTCAAGTATCTGAGGCCGGATTTGAACTCAGGTCCTCCTGAATCCAGGGCCGGTGCTTTATCCACTGCACCACCTAGCTGCCCCCGAATTGCTTGCTTCTTAATGGGGGGGGGTGGAGGGAGAGAGGAAGAGAGGAAGAGAGGAAGAGAATTTGGTCAACAAAGTTTTTAGAATGGACATTTAAATTGTTTTTACATGTAATTGGGGGGAAAAGAAAGTTCTAAATAAAGGGGGGGAAAAGAAAAGAAATAAAAAAGATTACTTAGGGATTCTGTCATTTCTTGGCCAGGCCAACCCACTCTGTTATTGCTGGTAGCCACTCTCCCTTCTGTCTCTCTAGATCCTTCAGTGCTCCCAAGGTGGCTGCCTGATCACATCCATCTCAAGGCTGCTGCTCAGTCATGGAGAAGCAAATGCAAAAGAGACAGTGGTTACCATGAGCTCACAGACACCATTGGCCAGGTAGGAGACAGGGCAGGCCTTCTCCACCTCCCTCCCCACTCACCCCCAGCTCTGGGGAGGAATCTCAAAACAATGCTGCCTCCCCAAGCTACAAAAGAAGAGAGAGGGCCGAAGGAGCAGATCTCCTCTTTTGTCCACCCACTCAGATTCAGCTCAGCAACCCCATGTCATCAGTTCTGCAGCCAATTAGAAAACTTCTCATCATTACACAATACAAACCCCATTACTCATCCCTATGGCTTCTTGAGCTAAAACCAGGAAAAAAATATACGAAAATGTTTCAAGGATTGTTCCCAGCCCCAACCCCAGACCAGATAATCCTATTACATCTCAACAATACTGGGCACCCAAAATCTCTCCAACAGATTCTTACCAATGCATAAGAAATCTCTAACTCATCCAATGATAGGACAGGCAGGCTCCATTCCAAAAGAAAGAAAATGGAGGGAAGTAAGCTTTGATCATGTGTGGATCTCCCACAAGGGATTAATCAATTAGGGTAGATTATTCTAGGTCTCCAGGCCAGCAGGAAAAACTGATATATATAGGATATACCTGTAGTCCATAAGGATCTCAATACATCAAGCAGCCCAGCCCTTCTAAAAATCAAAAAGAAAAGGAACAAAATGAACATTAATGAGCTATCAGAGGGTGCTCTAAGCAAAGTGCTAGGCACCAGCATTCTAAGAATGTAAATTCCTCATATTAACTACAATATGTGACGAAGTAGGTACATGATGTTGAACAAAGGAGTTCAGTAATTTAACGGCTATCAGTGCATACTCATTCAAACAAGTACATCTTCTCATTAGAGTGGGTCTGACCTGCAAGGAAACACACCAGAAAACTTACTTCTAAATTATATTCTGAAATGGGGCATGGGGGGTGGGGAGGAAGGAGGGGGAGGCAGAGGAAGAGACAGAGAGGGAAACAGAGACAGAGAGGGAGGGAGGGAGGAAAAGGGAGATGTTAATTGTATTTATTGTATCCTTATGAACTAGGATATCCTGACTGAAAATGAGAGGCCCAGGAATATAATTTATACAGTGGTTCCCATCCTATTAAAAGGGCATGAAAATATATCCCAAACAAAGCCACCACATAGAGTACCCCCTGGAGTTTCTCTCTCAACTAGACATTCACTCACACTCTAACTCATGGGTTATGGTCTCCAGAGGGCAGCTTACTACATGGAATTTTAGGCAGGTCTCATGAAAAGGTCACAACATGTAGATCTATTGGGGCATGTAAGATGATACAAGTAGGATGGTTGTCTGCCTATAACAAATACTGTGGATGATTCTTCTTCATGTCAGATCTAGTGAAGGTATAAACAAATAATAAATATATGGGGAAATAAATTCTTTGTTTGGTTGGTTTGTGTTTTTTTTTGCCGGGCAGTGGGGGTTAAGTGACTTGCCCAAGGTCACACAGCTAGTAAGTGTCAAGTGTCTGAGGCCGGATTTGAACTCAAGAACTCCTGAATCCAGGGCCGGTGCTTTATCCACTGCGCCACCTAGCCGCCCCAAGAAGTATTCTTAATAATAAGAGAATATAATAATAGAGAATAATATTAAGAAAATCAATAATAAGCAAAGTTTTTATCAGATCACAAGTTTAAGAGGGTAAGTACCACCGGGAAACACAAAGGGGACACGTGTGTGTGTGTGTGTGTGTGTGTGTGTGTGTGTGTGTGTGTGTGTGTGTGTGTGTGGCCAAAAGAGTTGGCCAGGATACTGGAAGTCCATCACTCTCTCACTGGAATCCTGATGAAGTTCCTCTTAGTTGTAGCCTCTGCTAGGTTCCAAGGATCAGGGCCTTTCTAGAGGCCCCCTCACCTTTGTTGGATCTAAGCATTACTTCCCTCTCTCTTGTAGGAGCAAACTCCCTGAAGCTGTTGCTGTGCTCAGTAATAGTCTTTCTGCAACTTTCTGCAATTACTTCCTCAGCCGCTATTGGCCATTATCGCTCCAGTGACCCTGTTACCTACTGCCTTTGGTGGAGACTGTTGGCACTATCTCTGCCTGCCAATAGTATCTATGATAGAATCTTTTGATTTCCCAAACTTTCAAGTCACCTAGACACTTCCATCCCCAAATCTTCACTTACCTAAAATCAGGGGGGAAAAAAAAAGATTGGAGCAATATTGCTACTACTACATACAGCATTTTCTTGGCTCTGTTCATTTCATTCTTCATTATTTTGTGCAAGTCTATCCATATTCTTCTAAGATCCCTGAGCTCACCATTTCTTATAGCACAGCAGTATTCCATCATAATCATATACCACAACTTGTTCAACCATTACCCGATGGATGGGCATCCCTGCAATTTCTGGTTCTTTTCCACCACAAAGAGAGCTGCTATAAACATTTTAGAACAGAGAGGTTCTTTTAATTTTTCCTTAATCATCTTTGGAAATAGACATAGTCGCAGTATTGCTCGGTTAGAGTGGCCATGTATCTTATAACTGCTGTGGCTGAATGAGAGTCACAGCTACCGATTCTTAGGTCTGGCTCAATGGATTCTTGCCTTCTCAAAGCCACAGAGGATAAAACAGTGTCTAAGAGGTGGGTTGATCCTTTCGTATACTCCTGGCTCGGCAGCCTATTTGCACTGAGTTCTTCCAGAGCAACAACCAATTAGATGACTTTTTGTTATATGGTACAAATTCCTGAGTCATCTACATGGTTGCTTGGACTGAAACAAGGAAGGGATATCTGCCCATTCTTCAAGGATTGAGTCCCAGTGGGCCAGCCCACCCTTTTTATATACATGATAAGAGATTCAATGATCTTGCTAAAATTGTCTTCCCTGATTGTTAATAACAATAATAGTAACTGTGATGTTTAAAATCTAAATTGTGGTCGATTTAAATTAGAAGCTTTAGCACCAGTCCTTGGGCATCAAACATTTTTTAAAGCATACAGATATTCCCATGGAGTTCAGAAAGTTAAGAAAAAAGCCTATTTAGCCTAGAGTTCCAGCCTGGTCTGGTCTGGTCTGGTTCTTCCTCAAGTCCTCTGCCACAAGCCTGCTTCAATCACGAACTCTTTCCAGCAAACTGATTGTGGAAGCTTTTTATAGGTCTGGAACAGAGGCGGTCCTTACACACTGCTTCAAGCTGATTGGTTGGCATCATCCAAATCCATTGGTTCTGAAGGTGTTCTCAAGGTGTGATTACAATCCAGTCAACTTGAAGTAGGCTAATCAGCAGTTAATCACTCTCACTTGATTCAATCAGTCTAGATTAATCTCCAGGTGGGTCTTTGAGTATCTGCTAAATCTCATTATTTCATCACATAGCTAACATTTATATAGCACTTAACTATATATATAGTATATATGTATGTGTGGGCATGTGTATATACATATAAATATATATATATATATATACATATATATAACATGATATCTAGGTGTGGGGGGGGGAGAGAGAGAGAGACAGGCACTGTGCTAGACACTTTATAAGTATTATCTCATTTGATCTTCACAACCCTGGGAGGAGGTAGGTATTAGTATTATCACCATTTAATAGGTGAATAAAGTGAGGCAGTCAGAAATTAAGTGACTTGACCAGGGTCCCACAGTTAGTATCTGAAGCCATATTTGAACTCAGGTCTTCCTGACTCCAGGCCTGGTGTTCTATCTGTAATGGCTAGCATTTATCTAGCACTTTAAGATGTGTAAAGCACCTTACAAATATGATCTCATGTTATCCTCACAAAAACCATATGAGGTAGGTAATATTATTAACCCCCTTTTACAGAGTATAAGTGCCTCACCAAGATAGTAGGCATCTGAGGCAGGATTTGAACTCAGGTTCTGACCTCAAAACCAATACTCTACTACTCCATCTAGACACCTTATAATGAAACCCTCTGCCCTGGGATCCCTTGAGAGTATGTACCCATTTATACTATGGGTCAGGTTCAAGGTTTTTAAGGACCTTGCTGAGAGTTCATTTAAAGGACCAAACACAGACTACCCTATTTCCATTTTTCTGCTCTCCAGCCTACACTCTGAAAAAATGACAGGAAAACCACTAGGCTCATCAGGGGGCACAGTGGATGAAGTGCTGGGCCTGGAGTCAAGAAGACTCACCTCCCTAAGTTCAAATCTGGCCTCAGACACTTACTGGCTAGGTGACCCGGGCAAGCCATTTCACCGTTTGCCTCAGTTTCCTCATCTGTAAAAATGAGCTAAAGAAGGAAATGGCAAACCACTTCACTCTGCCAAGGAAACCTCAAATGGGGTCAGAAAGAGTTGGACACGAGTGAAAAAAAATTAACAACAACAATAATAGGATACATTAGAAATAATAGATAGATAGATACTATAGTTAAAATGCATTGGGTAAGGCTTCTTGTATAAAGTGGGATTTTGCCTGGGGCTTGAAGGAAACTTGAAGGGAAGTTATGAGTCAGACAAGGAGGTTCAGTATTCCAGGCATGAGGGGCAGCCAGCAAAAATATTCAGAACTTACCAACAGTCCCATAACTAAGGATCCAAGTCATGATTTGAACTCAAGTCTTTCTGATACCAAACCCAGGACTCTTCATACTGTGCCAATCTAGCTACCTTGGGATAACCTGGATTCCAATTTCACCTCAGATACTTACCAACTTTGTAATCCAAGGTGAGTCATGAGCTCTCTGGGCCTCAGTTTCCTCATCTATAAGTTGAGGAAATTAGACTTGGTGACCTCTAAGTTTCCTTCTAGCTCTAAATCAATGGCCCTATGATCCTGAGGTAGTTTCAAATCCCAACTCTGCAACCTTATGACCATGGTAAAGTCATTTAACCTCATCTAAAAAATGAGGAAATTAGGATGACCTTTCCGGATTCTTCCAACTCTAAATCTATGATCCTATGACATCTTATATCATTGAATCCAATGCCCTTCTGGGTTTCACCTAGTATCACCAAGTGATTAGGTGGGTCAGTGGATAGGTAGAGCACTGGAGTGGGAGCTAGGAAGACATGAGTTCAAATCTTTACCAGCTGTATTACTTACTTTGTCACTATGAGCAAGTCATTTCAAAACCCTTCTCTAGGGGCAGCTAGGTGGCGCAATGGATGGAGCACCAGCCCTTTACTCAGAAGTACCTGAGTTCAAATCCAGCCTCAGACACTTAACACTTACTAGCTGTGTGACCCTGGGCAAGTCACTTAACCCTCATTGCCTCTCCAAAAACAAAACAAAAAAACAAACAAACAAAAAACCTTCTCTGCCTCAGTTTCCTTATCTGTAATACCTGGATAATGATAGCCTCCCAGGCTGTTGTAAGGAAAAATGAAATAATATTTGCATTTTGCAAATCTTAAAGCACCATATAAATGCTTATTATTATTCACCCACATTTTAAAAAAATTTGGTGTCATTCAGACCCCTGGAAAACCTCCATTCTATAGTTTGAGGGAACTGTTTCTTCTTACTGATGCCACAACAATCACCAACACTCTGCTGGACAACATCCTAAGCCACTGACAGAAAGCAGCAACCTGAACAAGAGGCACCAAATCTACCTGCCTGCACTCACCCTCCTCACTCAAAAATCCAGATAAAATTTTTCTAGTAGTTACCCAGTACACCCTGAATAGGCAGAAGAAATTTTGACAAGAAGCTATGAGCACTGGGGTAGTTACTTATTGGAGTCAATTTCCTATGGGCTTTTAATAAAGTCATTGATTAGAACTTGAAATAATGTCCACTTTGATAATTGGCATATTACAGTCCATGGGGTTGTGAAGAGTTAGACGCCACTGAATGACAGAACAACAAAATATCAACAAAATTGCTACTAGTTGAAATAGCAGCTTTTGTATCAATTCCATTAGCACTCTGTAATATTAATTAGTTCTTGTTGGGTCATTTTTCAGTCATGCCCAATTTTTCATGACCCCACTTGGGGTTTTCTTGGCAAAGACACTGGAATGGTTTACCATTTCCTTCTCCAGCTCATTTTATAGATGAGTAACTGAGGCAAACAGGGCTAAGTGACTTGGCCAGTATCACATAGCTAGTGAGTGTCTCAGTCCAGATTTGAACTCAGGAAGATGAGTCTTTCTGACTCCAGGCCATGAACTCTATCCACTGTACCACCTAGCCACCCTAATATTAACTAGCCTCATTGTCATTACAAACAGACTACAGTATTTGATTTTACTCTTGGTACTTTTTTTTTTTTTTAGTGAGGCAATTGGGGTTAAGTGACTTGCCCAGGGTCACACAGCTAGTAAGTGTTAAGTGTCTGAGGCCAGATTTGAACTCAGGTACTCCTGACTCCAGGGCCCATGCTCTATCCACTGCGCCACCTAGCTGCCCCTCTTGGTACATTTAAAAAAAATTTTTTTGGACAGTGGAAGGCAGGGAGGTGAAGCCAATAATTTCAAAAGTGAGCAGAACTTGTATAAACTCCTTCCACATGAGTGCAGACAACAGCTCCTAAGTCAGCAACTCTGCTTTAACTTACAGACTGAGGGAGCTGTATAGGATTTTGAGGTTGAGTGACGTATCCACAGTCATACAGTTAGTATATGACAGAGTCATATACTCCAAGACCTATCCTCTACCCCCTACTTTTCTATTTGTATACTGGGCACTAAGCACGGTGCTTTGCACATTGTAAAAGCTTAATAAAAGCTTCATTCAATTCATTCACAAAATGGGGAAAGTAATAGCCTGATAGTACCCAAGCACCTTCCTTACCTGGTTATTTTTAGAATCAAATGAGGGGGCAGCTAGGTGGTGCAGTGGATAGAGCACCAGCCCTGGAGTCAGGAGTACCTGGGTTCGGATCCGGCCTCAGACACTTAACACTTACTAGCTGTGTGACCCTGGGCAAGTCACTTGACCCCAATTGCCTCATTTTAAAAAATTAAAAAAAAAAAGAATCAAATGAGATCATGTATTAAATACAATAAAAATGGAAATATCATCATTAGCTTGAGGGCCATACAAAAACAGGCAGAGGGCTGGATTCGGCCCACTGGCCACACTCTGTCAAGCCCTGATGGATGGGAAGCACTTTGCAAATATCGAGGCCTCTATAAATGTCAGTGATGATGAAATGATGATAATGAAGATGAAGAGGATTACCACTTGTAAAGAGGTGGATTGCTTTCAAGATAGCCTCCAGGGTAAAAGTTTGCCCTTACAAATTTAAGAACCACTGTGATAGCAGTTTAACTGAAAATAGCTTTCGGAGCAAATCAAGCCATGACATTTTGGTGAGAATATAGGACTGAATCTACTGAATATATTGCTAAGAAACAAAGATAGGATAAATCTGAATATCACAGTTGTTCCTTATTGCCATTGTTTAAGTGAGGTGGCCTAATGGTAAAGAAATATAAGATTCTTCTTTGAAAAATCAAGAAAGCCCAACATTGGGAAGAACCACAGTGGTCTTCTATCTGAACCCTGACCCAAAGTATGATTACCATCTATGCCATCCTCAAGAATAGCTCATCTAGAAGCTGTTTTAAAACTACTAATAACAAGGGATTCATTCTCTCCAAAGCCAGACCATTCCATTCTCAGAGAACTCTAATTAATTGTCAAATTGTTTTTTCTTTAATTTTAATGAAGCTTATCCCCCCATAACTTGCACCCCACTGGTCCTATTTTTGCCTTCCAGGATCAAGTAAAGAATATATTCTATATCCACATGACAAACATTCAAATATCTGAAGGCAGCTGGTCACATTAACCCGAAGTCTTCTGTTACCCGGGCCGAAGATCTCTACCATCTTTCAACCATTCCTCATATGGTATGGTTTCAAGTTCCTTCCCTCTGCTGGTTATAGACATTTTAGCTTGTCCATCAGTGATTATCCTTAGGGCAGATAGGTGGCACAGTGAATAGACTGCTGGGCCTAGAGTCAAGAAGACCCATCTTCCTGAGTTCAAATCTGGCTTTAGACATTATGTGACCGTGAGCAACTCACCCTCGTTTGCCTCAATTTCCTCATCTGTAAAATGAGCTGGTAAAAGAAATGACAAAACACTCCACTGTCTTTGACAAGAAATTCCCAAATGGGGTCATGAAAGAGTCAGACATAACTGAAACTATTGAACAACAACAACAAAAATTATCTTTCATGACTACTAAAATGCAGTGCCCAGCTATGTGCATCATACTCTGGATATTCTCTGACGAGATCACATTATTGAAAGAATATCAAGTCTTGTACTCTACAGTCTACATCTACAAATGCAGCCCAAGATTATATTCGCTTTTTGTGGCTTCCTCAACCTATCGCCTCACATTAAGTCTGTAGTTCCCCATGAAACTGAGATCTTCATCACATGAATTGCTTTCTAGCTATATCTCCCTCATCTTAAACTTAATTTTTGAACCCTTATACATAACTTTACACTTATCCCTATAAAATTTCACTTTAGCTTTAGTAGTCTGTCAAGGTTTGTTGGGGGTTTTTTGAACCCTGATTTGGCATCCAGCATATTATCTATCCCTTCCAGCCTCATATCATGAACAAGTTTGATAAGTATGCCATCTATACAGTCGTTCATGTCATTTTTAATAACATTAAAAAGACTGAGACCAAGGATCAAGTCCTTCAGCACTCCACCAAAGACTTGACATTCTCTGGATCTGGATATTCAACTTATTCTGAATCCCCTTTAACTTTATTAATATCAAGTTTGCATCTTTCCCTTTTGTCCACTATTGTACCATGAGATTTTACCAAATGTCTCTGCAAAATCTGAGTATGCTATTGTCAAATATTAAAATATAGCTTTTGTATCTGCCTGTCTCCTACAAATAGATCAAATAATGTTTAATTTCTCTTACAAATTAATAAACAGGTCAGAAAAATTATAATCTTATATCTCCTACTAACTAGGAAGAGAACGTGATATATATGCCTGTCTCCTACAAACAGATCAGAGAAATAATGTTGAATTTCTCCTTCAAATCCAAGACA
Source organism: Dromiciops gliroides (assembly GCF_019393635.1). NCBI lineage: Eukaryota > Metazoa > Chordata > Mammalia > Microbiotheria > Microbiotheriidae > Dromiciops > Dromiciops gliroides. The sequence continues at coordinate 434,675,732 of NC_057861.1, read as the reverse complement.
GATAGAAAAAACATACCTGTCCTATGAAAACAGATCAGAGACAGACAGAAAAAACATAATATCAATTTAATATTTTATTGTCCCAAGAGAAAGAGAACAAAACACATGATCATGTGGAGACTTCCCTCCTAAGAGAGAAGCTCGGGAGACTCCCCATTTCTAAGGGTATATAAGGTTTTAGTCCACTGATGATAGGGCATTGTCAGTTTCAATAGTATGATACAGAAATCAACCCTCCCCCCCCCCAAAAAAAAAAGGAAAAAAAGGAATCAACCCAGAAGCAAAAAATAGTTTAACAATTTCTGTTATAACAAGTATAGAGGAAATACAGAAGCATCATGGTAAGACTACAGGATTCCTAAAAAGGATTTGGCAAGGATGAGGATGCCCGGATGTTACCATAAGATAGGGACTTACTATCCTGAGGGAAAAGAAGTCACTAGGTAGGGTCTTTTACCTGCTAGTTATCTGGGTTAAGTTTGGAATTCAGTTGAAGGATATTTTGCTCCTATTAATCCAGAGTTTCATAAAACTCCCCTTGGATAATAAGGTACCTCCATCAAATCCAGGTGATCCATATATTCATATTAACACTATCATTCTTCTGATTGGTCAGTCTAGTGATCTAAATCAAAAGAAGGAGATTCTGGCATGACTTGTTCCTACTGAGAACCATCACGTTGGATCATGGTTATTCCCCTTCCCTTTCTAAGAGCTTCTAAATGATCCCTTTCATATGTGTATTCTAGAGTTTTAGTAGGAATTGTCACTGAGCTCACCATCCTCAAGTCTGGATTTCCAACCTCCTCATTTTTTTTTAAATAAAACCCCTTGCCCATCTAATGTTCTATAGCATTTCTCTTCATCTCCTTGATTCCTCAGAGATCACCTACAGTGACTCAGTGATCATAACCACAAGCTCTTTCAGTTAGCCTAGCATATCCTTTGCTTGGACCAGGTGATGGCAGCTCATTATCATTGGTCATCTCTTACCATCTTCTCAATTATCTTGAGTTTTCATTCCCTCTGTCTGCTTTCTCAGCCAGAAGATTATTCTCCTTCATAGAGAAAACAGAAGTAAAATAGAAGGGGAGTGGTTTTGCCTTTTCTCCAGTGGATTACATCATCATCATCCATTCTACCCTGGTTGGAGTGGTCCTAGTCCTTACCTGTCCCCAATCTAGCCCCAAAATTTATTTTATTATTCCTTAGTATTAGCTCCTAATTTACTAGGTTGATGGCTATATTTTTAGAGTCATAATTAAAGTAATACTTGGGGTTTAAACTCCTACTTCTAGGCTATTTAGCATATAATAACAACAGCAATAATGATGAGAAGGAAAAGAAAGTTGGTGGTGGCAGTAATGTAATGTTTTATCCCTACCACCATTATTATTATTCAGGGAGGTTCCCAGAGAAATTAGTTCTGTTCTCAAAAGGATGTACATTCCCACTGAATTTTCTAGGGTTTGGGGCTTCTCTCCTATAGAAATTGACTTGTCTTTTTTAAAGTTTATCCTCAAAATTTTAAAGGTTTGATGATCTGGCCAGTTTCTCTGAACGCTCCGAGAAAAGCTTTCAATATTTTTCTATTGTAATCATTATGGCGCTGGCATGTGCATTTGCATGAATTTATGTAAAGGTACACACATTCCTTGTGAGCTAGAAATGTACTTCTTGGTCTTTAGTGCATAACTCTTACATTCAAAGTCTTTGGAAAAGCTGCCACTTTTAGATCTAGTGAAGCTGATAGACTGTTATCATGAAACAACCCAGTATGACAATTTGAATTAAATTTAATATGTGGAACTATTCCCATCTCACTCCCTAGATGAGTGAGATGTAGAAATGAGATGCTGTAATAATGGGATGTCAGCTGGACACTGAATGCGATAAATTAACGTAACTGAACTTGGTTTTGTTTTCTGGGATCAACCCACTGAGGAATTCATATCTGTCTATGACAAAATGCTTTCTTCCTTGAAATACCTTGAAAGGAGAATGCCTTTTACTTCTCATAAAAGTATTTTATTATTTTCCAGTTACATGTAAAGATAGTTTTCAACATTTGTTTTCATAAGATTTTGAGTTCCGAATTTTTCTCCCTCCCTCCCCACTCCCCAAGACAGAAAGCAATGTGTACTTCTCACAACCTAATGACGTGTGTCCATTTTGTCCCGGGAAAAAAAAATTTAATTTATTTATTGCTTTATATAAAGGCATATTGCTCCAGTAATTCCCACATTTTCAATCACTGTGGGAATCTAAGTGTCTCCATTCTCTATAAACTCAGGAAAAACCACTGCAAATCCTCTTTCCTCAGTCACAGTCCCGAAATCATTTTACATAGTAATTAAAATATTATCAGCCTCACCTTGTGCTACCAAACAATCTAGTCTCACTGAAAATAAATGCACAAGGGGAAAATTCCTCTCCATGATAAGCAAACAGCAATTATTATTCCCTGTTATTAAAATGCTCTCACCTAATTGCACAGATACCAGCAGTGAGATTACCTTAAAAGGCTGGATACCAAACAGAGAGTTAGTCAGAGTTTTGAACCTACTGGTCTAATTTACAGCTCAGTTTACAGACAGATCGAGTAAATATTTGTGAGAGACAATTAACCCGGAGTAAACAATCCAGTCCTTTGGCCTGTGATGAGCAAAAAGGAAAAAAATTTAAATAATTATAAATAAAACCTCTCTTGATTAATACCCTCAAATGAATCATTTAAAAATGGAAACAGCCTTAATATACCCATGAAAGAACACTAAGCATTCTGTGCCATATATAGACCGTCTATCATTCTGAACCGTATTCATAAAAGGCACCTTTTTTTTTTTTAATGAAGAACACAAAAAAGAAAAGGAGGGATAAAGCAATTTTCACTTGGTGATCATTTTACAAGAAACCCAGTCCAGCCCAGCTCTCCCTCCGCATTTTTTTCTCTACCCTCTCCAATAGAAATAGGATTTCCCCATTTGTTCTCTTCACAGATTATGACATAACATTCCATCGTGTCCCTCCATTCTATGCTTTCATTGACACCCAGGAACAAAGAGAAGGAGAGCAAACATAAGGATATCTCTGAGATTTCTCCTCCCCATCAAAAGACAGAGATGAACTTCACCAACACAGATGAAATTCTCTTGGAAGTCTTCCTAGCTCCATTCAGATCCAACTTTGCTGAAGTGTTTTTTTAAAGGGGGGAAGACGGGGGACGGTATGTCACTCGTGAAAACTGTTTAGGACAGCTGTTGGAAGAGGAAGCAGGTGGTGAAATCACCCTGAGGGCCTAAGAAATATTAATATTTAAACCTCTCCCGTTTCACTAAAGTTCAATAGAGCTTTCTATTGCCTGGAGGAAGAGAGAACCAGGGAAATCACAGGCCATGAAGTGGGAAATACCTTCTAATTTGGTTAGAGAGAGGTTTGTTTGTCTGAGTCGCCTTCCCAACAGCTCTCATTTGCTCTTAGCTCACAAAGGGTCTGTGTTAGCATTTCAAAGCTGACTCCTTCTTCCTATTGCATCTCAGAGACATAACATGTCATCAGATCACAGGGATTTGCCAGGTCTGTGATTTGTTTGTCTAGACTTTGGCCATTGAACTATGTTTATTACAAAACATCATGTGAAACGGGCAAGAAATCAAAGAGGTTACTGGGGCTTCTCCCCTTGTCTTGGCCCATGATGGCTCTAGCAATAGGTTGCCCTACAGATATTCCGAAGCTAACTTTCATCTTTCATGTTTCTGCACATTCTTTGAAAGCCTACCTTTCCCATGACCCAGGGGCTGAACACTGAACTAATCCTCTCCTTGCCTTTGACCCAGGGCATGATCTCCAGTCTGTCATAAACTTCAGAATCTCATACTCTGAGGTTGTTCGAGTGGACAGAGTAATAGCCATGTACTAAACAGATATCAAAAGCAATCACGAGTGATTGATAATTGGCACCATAAGGTACCATGAAAGCTTTACAACATCAAAGCAAAACCGCCTATCACAGAACTATACTATCTTCCAAGGACATTTAAATACCAGCCATTCCTTCAACCTGGGAGTGCAACATTTAAAAGAGCCCTGCCTGTTTCGTTTTTGAAAGACACATTAGAACAGGTACATGATTAACTTCCAAAGGAAAAATTGATTAACTTCATTTAAAAAAAAAAAGTACGTTTCCTGCCTTAGGCAAAGCTGAAACATGAAAATCCAGTTTTATAAGCAAAAAGTAAGGTGGTGGGGAGGGATATTATATTGTTTACAAAAGCATTCACCATAGAGTTATTTTAAATAGCAAGAACTTCTAACGCCTTTTGAAAATCAGAAGAATTTGACAGAAATTCAGATGTAACTTCCCAGAATCACATCTATAGAATAAATCAAAGGACTTGTAAATAGGTATGGTAATAAGCACATGTTATACTAATGGTCTGTGTTTGTACAGGATGTCCCAAAAAGTCTTAGTGCAGTTTTAAGTTTTAATAGCTTAAAACTGAAAGTCTTTGGGGACTCTCTGGAGAGTGCTTTGCAGATTACAAACCTGGTTTCTGTGGGTTACCTTCTCTTTGGTCCTCACTTCAGTCCTGGAGGTAGGAATTTCAAGTACTATTATATTCACTTTACAGATGAGGAAATTGGAAGTCTTCCTAGCTTAGGATCTAACTTCAGAAAAGTGTTTTGTTTTGTTTTGTTTTGTTTTGTTTTGTTTTTTGTTTCATTTTAAGGGGGAAATGGGGGAACAGTTACATCGCTCATGAAAACCATTAAGGACAGTCATGGGAAAAGGAAGCAGGAGTTTCAGATTGAAACCATGGATTCAAATACTTCCTCTACTTCCTAGGTGACCTTGGACAAGTCACTCCATCTCTTTGGGCCTCAATTTCCCAAGCTGTAACATGAGAATAACAAAGAAAATTTAAAAGCCAAATAAAAGATAAAATGAGTCTGGACTCGATGACCTTTAAGGTCCCTTCCAGCTCTAAATCTATGATCCTTTTATAATTTATTGTTATTGCTCAGTCATGTCTGACTCTTTGTGACCCTATTTGGAGTTTTCTTTTCAGAGATATTGCAGTTGGGGGCAGCTAGATGGCCCAGTGGATAAAGTACTGGCCTTGGATTCAGGAAGACCTGAGTTCAAATCCAGCCTCAGACACTTGACACTTATTAGCTATCTGACCCTGGGCAAGTCACTTAACCCTCATTGCCCCCTCAAAAAAAGAAAGATATTGGAGTAGTTTGCCATTTCCTTCTCCAGTTCATGTTTTAGATGTGAAAACTGAAGCAAACAAGGTTAAATGACTTACCCAAGGTCACATATCTGAGGCCAGATTTTGGGGGTTTTTGTAGAGCAATGAGGGTTAAGTGACTTGCCTAGGGTCACACAGCTGGTAAGTGTCAAATGTCTGAGGCCGGATTTGAACTCAGGTCCTCCTGAATCCTGGAACAGTTCCACCTAGCTGCCCCCCTACCCCCACCAGATTTGAATTCAGGAAGATTAGTCTTCTGACTCCAGGACTAGCATTTTATCCACTGTGCTACCTAGCTGCCCAACTCTATGATCCTATGAGGCTCAAAGAGACAAGGATCAAGTGGTTTAGAGCTAAAAGGAACCATGGAGATCATCTGCTCCAACCCCTTCATTTTACAGATGAAGAAACTGAGGCCAAGAGGAGGAAGTGACTTGCCCAAAGTCACACAGATATTAGCAGAGCCAGGATTTGAACCAAGATCTTCTGATTACAAATCCTATGGTCTTTCTGCTACATCATGGCACCTGCTAGTATATAGCAGATCTGGGTACAAGCTCAGGTACAGAGATTACTATTCATTCTGGTATAGCACATTGCCTGCCTGTGTTCTAAGATCTGTTCACCGGATGGCTCTCACACATGCCCCATGCTCTAGTATAGAGGATAGAGTTAGGAACTCACAAGAAGGTTTGGGTGCTATGTCCAAATTTACCCTGAATATTGTGTGCCAACTTGGGCAATTCATTTAATCAGTGTTTCACTTTGCCCATCTAGATAATTTCAGGGAGGGTGGAGATGGGGTAAGGGTCAATTCTGTGGGAATCCAAAGATTTTTTAGTTCCTAGAGGGAACTTTCCCAAAGGTTGATGAGGAAAGAGGGGAAAGCCAGCCTAGTCACTCTCAGAACCTCCTTAGAAGTCTCTCGGACTAGAAAACAGACTGGTTTCAAACTACCTCTCCCAAATGGCCATCAGTCTCCTAAGACCCATTCTTTTCCAGATTTAATCCCCTGAAATGGTTCCAGAAGCCCAACTACATTCACAACAAACTTGATTCAAAGTCTTCTACAACCTAGCTACCATCTTTTTTTCCCCCATATTACTGGATTTCATCAACTCTGTGTCCAAATCTAACAAAATCAAAAACCAAACTGGATACAATCTGAGCTCTCCAGACCCCAGATCTTTGTTCATGCCCCCCATGCCTGAAATGAACTCCTTCCATACTTCTACCTGTCAAAATTCTTCTCTTCTTTTAAGGTTCAGGTGAGGTATCACTTCCTTTATGAAACCTCCTCTTATTTCCTCAGCTAGAAGTGACCCCTCTCTTTCCAATATCTCATTCTTCTTCTCGAAATGGTCTCCCTTGTGCACTTACTACATTCTAATTTATAGGATCATGAATTTACAGCAAAAGGGCCTTAGAGAACCCATCCCAACTTTTTCGTTTTTACAGATAAGGAAGCAAGTTCAGAGAATTTAGATTACATTTATTTTATTTCTAGTTGATCAATCAATTCTGACAGAAAGACAAAAAACAGACAGCCCCTGGCTTCATGTGTCTTACATTCATATTGGTTTCATAGATTTAGAGGTGGAAGGAACCTTTGGGATCACTTGGTCACACCTCTATATGCCACTTCTTTTCCTACTCTCTGTGTTGTGCACAGTCAATAAGCATTCATTGAGCACCTACTATGTGTCAGGCACTATGTTAAGCACTGGGGATACAAAAAGAGGCAAAAGACAGCCCCTGCCTTCAAGGAGCTCCTAATTTAATGGAAGAGACAATAAGTAAACAAATATGTACAAATGAGCTATATACAGGAGATAATTAAAAGAGTAAAGGGAAAAAAAGTAAAGGCACTAAAATTAAGAGAGGTTAGGGGAAGCTTCTAGTAAAAAGATCTTAGTTGGGACTTCAAGGGAGCCAGGGAAGTCAGTAGGGTAGAGTGGAAGTGGGAGAGTGCTCCAGGCATGGGGGACAGCCAGAGAAAATGTCCAGAGGTGAGGGATGGAGTGTCTTGTTCCTGGAACAGCCAGGAAGCCAGTGTCACTGGACGGAAGAATATGTGTCAGGGAGGAAGGTATAAGAACACTGGAAAAGTAGGAGGGAGGGAAGTTATAAGAGTTTTGGATGCCAAACAGGGGTTTTGTTCTTGTTCCTAGAGGTAATAGGAAGTCATTGGAGTTCATTGAGAAGGGAGGTGACACGGTCAGATCCATGCTTTAAGAAAATCACTTTAGGGGGCAGCTAGGTGGAGTAGTGGAAAAAGCACCGCCCCTGGAGTCAGGAGGACCTGAGTTCAAATCTGCCCTCAGACACTTGACACGGACTAGCTGTGTGACCTTGGGCAAGTCACTTAACCCTCATTGCCCTGCAAAAAAAAAAAAAGAAAGAAAAAAGAAAATCACTTTAGTGACTGAATGGTGAATAGACTGGAGTAGGGAAAGGGTAGAGGCAGGCTGACCTACCAGTTGCTATGGTGATAATCCAGGTGTGAGGTGATGAGGGTCTACACCAGAGAGGTGGCAGTGTCAGAGGAAAGAAGGGGGAGGATTTGAGAGATGGTACAGAGGTAAAAACATCAGTCCTTGGCAACAGCTTGGATATGGGGAGTGAGAGACAGGAATTCTGGATGACTCCTAGGTTATGAGCCTGAGGGACTGTTACCTTTACTTAAGTAATAAGGATGGTAGAAGGGAGACAGCTACGTAGCACAGTATATGGAGTACTGGGCTTAGAGTCAAGAATACCTGAGTTCCAATCCAGGCTCATACACTTACTTACTAGCTGTGTAACCCTGACCAAGTCACTTCACCCTGTTTGCCTCAGTTTCCTCATCTGTAAAATGAGTTGGAGAAGGAAATGGCAAACCCCTCCAGTATCTTCGCCAAGAAAACACTAAATGGGATTGTGAAGAGTCAGACACGACCGCTTAGAGGTGGGGTTTAGGAGAAAAGATAGTAAATTCTGTTTTGGACATGTCGAGTTTAAGATAATAACAAATTAACATTATATATATATATATATATAACATATAGAACTTCCTATGTGCCAGGCACTGTGCCAAGTGCTTTACAATTATTATTTCATTTGATCCTCACAATAATCCTAGGAGGTAGATACTTATTATTATCTTCATTTTACAGTTGAGGAACCTGAGGTAGCCAGAGGTTAAGTGATTTGCCCAGGGTCACACAACTAGTAACTTCTGAGTGAGGATTTGAACTCTGATCTTCTTAACTCTGAGTCCAGCACTCTGTCCATGGGTGCTACCTACCTACCCAAGATGTCATTAGGACGGACATCCAGTTCCAGAAGTCTGACAGGCAGTTGGAGATACGAGATTAGAGATCAGCAGGGAGGTTAGGGCAGGGAAGATAGATTTGAAAATCATTAGAATAGGGGGCAGCTAGGTGGGGCAGTGAATAAAGCACCAGCCCTGGATTCAGGAGGACCAGACTTCAAATCCAACCTCATTAGCTGTGTGACCTTGGGCAAGTCACTTAACCCTCATTGCCCCACAAAAAAACTAACTAAATAAAATCATTAGCATAAAGATGGTAATTAAATCCAGGGCAGCTGATGAGATCACCAAGTGAAGTGGTATAGAGGGAGAAGAGAAGAGAAGAGGACCCAGGGCAGAACTTTATAGGACATCTACAATTACAGGGCATGCTCTGGATGAGGATTAGAGATTGAAAATTTCTAGATTGTAAACTACTTAATTAAAGACAGGCATGAGGCTGTTTTTCATCTTTGTAAACCCTGTACCTAATACGGTATACAGCACATATAAAGAAGGTACTTAGGAAATGTTTTGGGTTTGTTGTGGGTTTTTTTTTTTTATTGAATTGGATCCAGTTGAATCCAATGAACTGAATAGAATTGTAGCATATTGTAACTCCATGTGGGCTGAGGCTGTTTTTTATTTTATCTTTTTGTTACCTGGCATCTATCAATCATGACGTAGTGTGGTACAATAGATAGAGCTGTCCTGGGAGCCAAGAAGATCTGGGTTCAAGTCCCACCTGACTTATGACCTTGGGATGCTGCTCACTTAACATCTCAGGAGCCAACTCTCCACAACTCTTAAATTGCATAAGATTGGTGCTGTACATTTCCTCATCAGGAACGTCCTGGATTATCTAAGGTGTATCAGCTGGGTGGTACAGACTTCAAATCTTAGCCATTTACTAGCTGTGTGACACTGGATGAGTCACTTTAACTGTCATTTGCCTCAGTTTCCTCACCTGTAAAATGAGAATGACACCAACCTGTCAAGGTTGTTGTGAGGACAAAATGAAATGATGTTTGTGAAGCTCTTAGTATACTTGCTGGCATAGATGAGGCACCATATAAATGTTTGCTATTTTTAGTAGTAATCATGTTTAGCACTACTCCATTCCCTATCCTGTCCCTTGCATATAGTAGGAACTGAATAAATGATTCTTTGATTGTACTGGATAGAGTCCTAATGGGCCTGGCTACACTTAAAACCAGGCAAACTTTCAAGGGCCTTTTGGCTGTTTCAGCCTCCCAGCCTTAGAAGAAACTTGGCTTCCAGGCAAAAATACATTTTATTTATGTCCCAGTCAACTGCTACTAAGAGTGACCAGAAGGAATAATGACTCTATTATCTATACAAAAGGATTACATCTACCCAACTAGATGGAAAAACGCCTCCAGGGCAAGTATTCAGTGCCTTCAACTTCTTTTATAGCCTCCCCTCACTGGCCCCAGGAGGCCCAGTGTGGGCCAACTGCAGGCACCTAATACATTTCTGTTGAATTGAATTCATGTGAGTTTTAAAATATCCAGATCAGAACAAAAGCAAATATTCATACCCATCAAGGTTCCCATAGAACTTTATTTCCTTTGAAGATTGAAGAGGAGACACCAGATAGAAGGAGAAATAAGGGTTCTTTCATTTCTGTCTGTGACCTCCATCTCTTTACCTGGGGGGCGGGAGGTGTATTAAGTCTACCCAGAAAATACTAGGTTATAATTTAACTCTGTAGGCCCTCTAAGGCAGGGACATCTTAACCTGGAGTCCAAGAACTTGTTTTTGAAATATTTTTATAACTGTATTTCAATACCATTTGCTTCCTTTATAATCGAATACATTGTATTTTGTACACTGAAAGACATTATTATGAAAAGGGGTTAGTCAATAGACTTCACCAGATTGATTCCCAAAAGGGTCCATGATACAAAAAAAGGTTAAGAACCCCTAAACTAAAACTTTACTAAACTTGACTGTCTTGTCATTTTTTCATAAATATAAAGGGCCTTGATGATTTTTTCTTTTCAGAAAATATCTTCCCACTATTACCAACAGTTATTTAAAGACACATTTATAAGACTATCTTCCTCCCAGCTACCCCCGCAAAAATCCCCAATACTATAATGCCCTAAAAAATCCTGTCTGCTTTTAGCCTAACAAACATGGTAACTAGCCAACTAAAGTCTAGAGCATTGAAGTGGCACATCTAGCTGGCCACTTCCTCTTTCAAGGAGAAAAAGGCAATTTCTGATTCAGAGGAAAGAATTCCAGTCCTTTTCACCCTAATCTACAACTTAGACATGCTGTTTCTAAACAACCAGCAAAGAGGAAAAGAGAAAGTTCTATGAACTTTCAGAGCCTAATCAGGCTTTCAGAGACACAAGCCAATTTTTAAAACCATTGGTCAAGAAGTAATTGGCCTCTCAAGAAGTGTTCCTAAATTGAATGTGGGAGAAATGGACCAGCATAACCCAGGTTAAATGTTTCCCTAAAAGCTGATGTGTAAATGAATAATTGTTTCTCAAATCACACTCAAAATAACAGTAATTACAAAGAAAACCAATATATTGAAATAAAGATGTAATTTTTATCCCACCCAAGTTCATAGACCCCTTGGTCCATGCATCCTAGGTTAAGAACCTCTGCTCTAAATAAATCAAATAAATACTAAAGCATAGGAATATAGAACTTAGTGATTAAGGGAACTTCGTATTGAATCCAAGTGAATGATTACTCTCTCATTTATCTTATAGTGGGGGGAGAAGGGGAAGTCATATAAATTTTCCTAAGTCAAATTCCCACGACTATGGGAGAACCAGATCAATCCATCGTCTTTTGCCGCCACATGCCAGCCAGAAAGGAAACGTGATGGTGCAAAGACAGAAGGATCTGACACTGAGAATTGATCTGGACTTAATTGTCCAAACAGAGATTGATCAGAGAGCAGCCATCCTGGTCAAAGATATCCTGGAAGACAGAGCTGATTTTGTTGACATTCCCCAGTGAAAGGGCCAAGAAAAGTCTTAAAGGGATAAAACAAAGCACATCCAACCAAGGAAGGAAGAAGATATGCTGGTTTTTCATTTCTCATCCACCATCTGCAGCTCCAAAAGAAGGAGCTTCTGCCCACCTGTGCTTATATATGCCTCCTTGGACAAATGGATCAGTTTTCCAATATATTGCTCATAACATCTATTTTCCCCTCCTTTCAGAAGCCCCCTGAAAAATCTATCTGGATGATTGTATAAGTGACCACTCCCTGGCACTGGTTCCCTTAGGTCACTGGAACTATTGGTGACTGACTGATGGGTTCCTAGTTTCCAGGGCAGACACTTCCTGCTCAACATCCCCCAGGATCCTGCCTGGGAAGGCACAATGCCCTATGGGCCATTTCCATTCTATTTATTATTGTTTTTCAGTCACATCTGACTCTGTGACCCCATTTGGGGTTTTCTTGGCAAAAACACTGCAGTGGTTTGGCATCTCCTTCTCCAGCTCATTTTATAGATGAGGAAACTGAGGCAAACAGTCCCATTCCATTCTGTAGAAATAATGCATTCCTGTACCATGCTTGGGCTCTGTTGCCTTCATTGGTTTCAACACTGGTAGAAGCTATGGAATAAGCACCTAAAAGTCTGTTCTCCAAGAAGGTCAATCCCTTCTTATTGGTCCAAAGCTTCAAGGAGAAATCTATGTAAAACAATGAATGAGGAAAAGACATCAACTAGATCCACTCTAATCATAAGATCATAGAATCAGAGATTTTGAAATGGAGGCTAGCCTCCTTATTGCACAGATAAGGCAACTGAGGCTCAGAAGGATTAAGTGACTTGTCCAAAGTCACACAGATAGTTAAGAATCAGATAGGATTTGAATTGAAGTCTTCTTGGTTCTAAGTCCATTACTATATCAACTAAACCATGCTGCTGGGAAGGGAAGAGAAGGGAAGGAAGGGAAGTGGGAAGGGGAGTGACTGCTAGATGAATGCTTGCCTTAGCTACCTCTGGCCTAGGTCTGAAAGGTCACTCCTGAAGGTCGTTCCTTGCTTCTTAGGGCATCAATTCAGGGCTGGCTACAAATCTGGCAAAGACTCAGACTCTCAGATCTCTGGAGGCTCACTCCCTGAGGTTTTGAAACTCCCAAGGTCAGAGCCTCCAGATCCCTCCCCTAAAACAGAAAAGAGTAAATACTAAAGTGGGAAAAGAACTCAAGTCAAATTTCATGGAACCACATGGCTTGAGGATGGGGAAAGAGAAGAGGCCCAAGGCTTCTTCCCTTATAGAACTGTCTTACAACAGACTCCATCAGTGAGGCAAAGGAATCCACCAAGATGGAGCAAATGAACAGAATAAAAATGTTGGAGGCCAACTATGGTCTTTTTCAAGGTGCCCACTCCAGTATCTCTGCCAAGAAATTCCCAAAAGGGGTCTTGAAGAGTCAAACATAACTGAAAAATGAATCAACAACAACAAACTGCACCCACCCACTACATATCTCAGCTGGAAAACCAAGAGTGGTCATATTGATCTATTTCATGAGAAAATTGTATGGATTCTGCTATTTGTGATTCTGAAATATTTATGAATATTAGTTGATTTGATCTTCTAAACAAGCCTGTGAGGTATGTACTATTATTTTAGCACATCTCCACTTTGCATCTGCTGCCCTGCCTGGTCTCAATTTCACAAAACAAGATGCCTCTGCCTGGGTACTCCCTCGTGTCCCATTCCCCCTACTTTCCTACCTCCTTTTGTATATTGGCTCCTCCTTTAGATTAGTCCATAAGAGCAGGGGCTGTCTTTTTATTAAATGTATTCCCAGTACTTAGCACAGTGCCTGGCACATAGTAGATGCTTTAAAAATGTTTATTGCATTGGATCGGATTCTGAAAATACTACATATCATGCTTCGGTTATAGTCTTATCCTGGACCATTCGGAGGACCTGAGTTCAAATCTCACCTAAGAACTTACTAGCTGTGTGACCCTGGGCAAGTCACCTAACCCCAAATGACCTCAAACATCCAGGGCCCCCTCCAGTCATCCTGATATATTTATTGCCACTGGCCCCAGATGGCTCTGGAGGAGAGAGTGAGGTTGGTGACTTTGCACAGCCCTCCCTCACTTAAATCCAATTCACCGCAAGTCAGGACATCATCCCAGTGTCATGGTCCCCTTTGAGAACAAAGGATAAGCAACAACAAGATCTTTTCTCCCATTGGTAAATTTTTCCTGGAGCTTCCATTTTGAAGCAAGCCCGGCCTGGCCCCTCCTCCTATGCTTTAGGGACTTCAATATTAGGCTCCCTGGGGAACCTATATTGCCCCTTCCTCCTCCTTCCTTTTCAGCTTACTTTTGTGTATTATCTTACCTAATTAGAATGTAAGATCCCTGAGGGCAGGAATTGTCTTTCTTTTTGCTTGTACTGTAGTTGTATCTCCAGTGCTTAATAGAAGTTTCTGGAACATAATAAGCTCTTACTAAATGTTTTGCCTTGACTGAGCATGGTAAAATTATTTCTAATTTGAAGGGGTTTAGGAGAGAGGAGGGTGGTTTTTGGTTTTTAGATTTTTTTTTTTTAAGGAGCAGAGTTTTGACATTTACGGAGGTGTTTTTCTGAAGCTTACCTCAACTAAGAACATAATCTCTAAAGTGATTACCTTGTATTCTCTAGAATTTTTTAGAATTCTCTGATGTCTCTTTTCTCATGCTCAAATAAAAGTTTACATTGAATGAAATTCAGAGGGGTCTTTGATGGCAAATATAAATAGTCTCTGCCCCTTCCCTGGTAGCCCAAAGCCAAACTGGGCTGGAATTTTTCTCATGAGATTTCCCAGAAGCCTTTCTCTCCCATGGTTCTGGGAGTTCTCCAAGAATAGCCCATCTCCCAATGTATTGGCATTTCCCCGTCTAGCCCAGGCAGGAACCCAGAAGTGTAAATAGAGGATGCATATATTTTTAAAAGGAAAACTTTTTTTGGATACTCAACCAAAAGAAAAGGTGGAATTGAGGTCTGGAGAAAGGCCCTTAGGGTGTCCTGCTCTAGCTTGTCTGGGGGGATCCTCTATGCCTCACAAAAAATACAACAAACACCACATACAAACACAATCACAACAATAGCAAGCAGTTGGAGCTGAAGGGCATCTTCCTCTGATTAGGTGGGGAAGCTGAGACCTATGGAGTGGTACCTTTGAATGTTCCACAAAAAATGGCTTCTTTTGAAGAAGAAAAGATAACTGAGAGTCTAAGACTTTGGATAGTGGGAGGGGAGGGAGGGGAGAAGTCCAGCTTGAGATAAGGGGGTTATTAAACATACTCAAACCTTTGCATTAGAACACATGGTTCCCAATGTCACAATTACCTGTGTGTGGCTGTGTTCTATGTACCTAACTCCCCCAAATACACACCCCAACCTTACTCTGGGACATTAAGCAAACATAGGGAATTCTCAGGGCTATCCCCCCGCCCCTTTCTTTTTATTTGACATTTATTTGGATCTCTGTAACCAGTACATGATCTGAGTGCACACAGCTGAAATGACTCCTATAAATTTTTTTTGTATTTTTAAAAATCATAACAAACATTTTTTATTTATATTTTTGGGTTCCGATTTTTATCCCTCTTTCCCTCCCTCCCCTCCCCCTCCCTGAGGCGGCAAACAATCAGAAATGGGTTATACATTATGATTATGTAAAGCATTACCATATTTCTCATTTTGTACAAGAAAACTTGAGTAAAAGAAAAAAATGAAAGAAAGTGAAAAATAGCATGCTTCAGTCTGTTCCATCAATATCAGTTCTTTCTTTGGAGGTGGATAGTATGTTTCATCAATAGTCCTTTGGGATTGTCTTGGATCATTGTATTGTTGAGAATAGTCACTCAAAGCTATTTTCTAAAAGAGGTTCTTAGTTATCATACATATAGATATTTTGTGGAAGGTTTTATTTCTTTACTCTAACAGGTTCCCATTACTTTATGCGTCTAAACCAAAAAGGTAAAGATTATAATAAGATACACAGGCTAGGATTTGCTCATGCATTCTCTTTGGGAAGAAGCCAAGTTGGGGGGGGGGGGCAGGGGGCAGGGGGTAGAGGAGAGAATCTCAAGGAAGATGATAATGCCTGAGTTCCCAAGAAGTAGAATCTGAGTCTTCCATTCACACTTAGTTCATCTTCTCAGGGTAAACCTAGACTAATAAAATGTAACTTGATGAAAAGCCTGCCAATGTTTCTAGTATTTCAAACAAATTTCAGTTTCCTAATTCCACTTACAGGAATAGCTCATTAGGGAATGATTGTAAGGCAGTGTGGTAGAGTGCAAAAGGATAGTGAGGCTGTAGTCAGAGAATCTGGGTTCAGATTCTACCTTCTTGTCACCTGACTGGCTCCCTGCAGTAGTCAGGGGTTTTACCTTTCTTAGCCTCACCTTCTTTATTTGTAAAATAAGGGTTTGGCACATGACCATCTCCAGGCTTTCCTCTAGCTCCCAATCAGTGATTCTCTGAATTCTGAAGGCCCTTTAAGCGCATATTTAAACACACACACTTTCTAAAATTCCCATGCTTGTTTCCTTCAACAGCCTATATTCAAGGTGAAATGAAAAAATTTCTGATGCTCAAGATCAGGAGATTGGGACTCCAGTCTAATCTCTGCCACTTGCCCCATCCTCTTAGGAAATTCACATAACTGTAACGATTGGAATGATGCCACCTGCAGGAGACTTACTGTAGCAAAGCTGCGCCATGAGGAGAAGGCATCTGAGGGTAAGACACCTGGCTCTTTGGCGTCAGGAAGTGTCGTTTGCTTGTGGGAGGAAGAGGGGCGAGGCTGGCTCTCTTGCACTCTTTCCTCAGGACGCTGGTGGAGAGTAGAGCTAGAAATGTGCTCTCCCTTTAATAGATAGATGAATCTAGGCCTTTCTCTCTCTTCACCAAATTCTTATTCTCCTTAATAAGTGCTTAAAAGTCTAAACTCTTGCTAAAGCTTATAATTTAATGGCAACCACTCATAAGATATTTTAGACAGACTAGCTAGAATTTTAGCCCTTTACATAACCTAGACCTTTATTCCTTCACCTGTTAAAATGAAATTAGACTAGATAAACGCCAAGGTCTCTTCCCATGCTTCAATTCTATAGTGCTATGATATTAATTTTATTTTTCCTAGATGGTTCAGTATCATGATAGAAAGAAACAAGTATTTAGGTGCCAACTACACACCCTGCACAATGCTAAGCACTTTACAATTACTGCATTTGATTCACAACAACCTTGAGGGGTACATGCCATTATTATCGCTATTTTACAGATGAGGAAACAGAAGGAAAGAGAATATAGGTGACTTTTCTAGGTCCACACAGCTAGGAAGCATCTGAGGCCAAATCTGAATTCAGGTCTTACTGACTCTGAGTCTAGTAGCTCTAACCACTGAGCTACCTAGCTGCCCCATAACTGTTGTATGAAGGACAAAGATGTACTATAAAACTGTCTTGTGCTGTAATAGAGTAAGGCTTGCAGACATCACTTGATTTTAGACTAAATGGACCCAGATGAATGAGCTAAAAATCAAGAGATCAGACACTTCTTATTGACAGCAGAATAGGAAAGAGCACTGGGGCAGCTAGGTGTTGCAGGAGGACCTCAGACAGTTACTAGCTATATGACCCTGGGTAAGTCACTTTACCCCAATTGCCTTAAACATCTGGGGCCATCTGCAGTCGTCCTAATATATATCTTGCCACTGGACCAAGACGGCTCTGCAGGAGAGAATGAAGTTGGTGACCTCCCTCAGTTAAATCCAATTCACTGCAAGTCATGACATCACCTAGATAACATGGTCCTTTTCTAAAAGGAAGGACAAACAACAGGAAAAAAAGCATTCAATTTTGAATCAGAACATATGCTGATCCTGGCTCAAGCACTTACTATCAGTGTGACCTTGGACAAGTCATTTAAGTTTCCTGAGCTTCAGTTACTTAATAAGAGAAATGAGGGCATTGGACCAGATTATCTCTACTACCCACCTAACAATAAATTCTATGGTCAGCTGTCATTTATCCTTCTATTAAGGCTGCCTGCTGCAATAGAATCACAGAACTAAATCAAGAGGTCATCAGCTATTATCTGGCACACATCATTTTCTGAATAACTTTTTTGACCACATCTTCTACAAAATAAAATGCATGGACTTTATGACAGCTATTTGCCCATCAGAGTCCTTTCTTTCTTTTGCATTCCAAAACATCAATGTTGCTGGAAATCTGGCCTTAGGCTAAACAAGGGTGGTTCTGTATTACTGTTCATCTTCTTGGTACCATGTGATCTATTAGATATATCACAAAAAGAATCCAAAGAGTTGGGACCAATGGCCAATGAAGCATCAGTTTACTATTCCCCTGTGTTTCAGATATCCCATCTGCAAAACAGACATTTGCCACTTATCTCATAGGACATATGTTATAAGTAAAACAAAGTTTTAAAATCTTTAGAAGAAGAGTATCTTTAGAAAACCAAGCATGACATAGGGTTGGTATAAAGTGTTCTAAAGGGCACACTGGAAGTTATCTTGAATACAGAAACCACTCTCCATTGAAGGAAAGAATATTCTATTAAGCAGATACAGCTATAGTGGCTGATATAAGACTTACAGGAAGACATCTCTATCAACAACCACATATTAGATTCTAACTCTTGACATCCATCTTACTGAAATATGGTCGATGAGAGCCCTTCCAACAATCAGAAATTAGTGTCATCAGATATTAGAAGGATAGTACTGTCATTCCAATGCTTCAAGGATCCATAATTCCATTAGTATGCATACTCCCCACAGTGATGCAGGTCAAAACCCCTTTATTGATCTCCATGGACTCCCTTCAAGGGTTTCTCTAACCTAAATAATTCGTCACCTCTGTTCCCAAGAAAGTGTTGAGTCTCCCAAATTTAGCTAGACTAGTTCTTGGACAGCACATAGATTCATGACCTATTGCTGAATTTATACATGAGTCTTATCATGTTAGTAGACATTTTCAGAACTTGGACTGTTTCTGGCTTAGATTACAAGAACTCAGGGTTGCCTCCAGGCACTAGCTGGATCTTGGAGGGGTACCTCAGTGTAGTATAGTCATCTTTTTGTACTGAAAGTATAATATATATGTATATAGAGCTGTCTGCTTTTGAGAATAATATAGATAGAAATCTCACAGTGACACGCCTTCATTGAAATAATCTTTCTTGACAATAGAAAAACATGCTTGATCAGTATAAGATGTAATTATAAAGTCTTGAATCATATAATTTTAGGGTATTGTAAGGGATCTCAGAGATCATGAGACAGATTCTTTAAAAGGAACATGCCCCAGTTTCTACATTCATCAATATTAGTTGATTCACAGAAGTCATACTAAAGAGTCTACACATATTCCAAATTCACAATACTTAAATTACTCTTCTGGATTTTCTTTCAGAATATATTCTTTTTGACAACCCAGGTATTATTGGGGCAGGTATGTGGTACAGTGGATAGAGTGCTGGGCCTGGAGTCAGAAAGACCTGAGTTCAAATCTAGCCTCAGATACTTACTAGCTGTGTGATCCTGGACAAATTACTTAACCCTGTTGACCTCAGTTTCCTCATCTGTAAAATGAGCTGGAGGAGGAAATGGGTAAACCACTCCAGCATCTCTGCCAAGAAAACTTCAAATAGGGTTACAAAGAGTCAGGAACCACAAGTGGCATATCTCTGTTATTTGAAAGTGGATTTGATTTTTAGAAAGAGCCAAAAATTATTCAGAACCAGGCCTGAAAAATAAAGTGGGTGCTCAATCTGAGTTGTACAGTTTGGGAGAAGAGAACAACAACAAACCATATGACTCTGCCTTAATGAAACTGGATTTCTTCTATGTGGCCATAAACTGATTCAATCTCACTCTATTCATGATAGTATTTATAGAGTATTTTCAGGTTTATAAAGCTCTTTACATATGTTATCTCATTTGACCTTCACAATGACCCTGCTGTTATTATCTCCAATTTACAGATCATTAAACTGAGACTCAGAGAGATTAAATGACTGACCCAGGGTCACCCAGATAGTGTCTGAGGCAGTATTTGAACACAAGTCTTCCTGACTCTGGCTCTGGCACTCCACCCACTATGCCACACCACAGTAATAGACCTATATACCCTTTCAAGTCTCAATCAACTCACTTGGGTACAGAAGTTCTGGTATACTTGAGGATGGTTTTGTTTGTTTGTTTGTTTGTTTTTTAATTTTATTTACTTTATAACTAGCATTTATATAGTGTTACAGTCCCGTCCAGATAGTTAGGTGATTCGGTGCATAGGCTGCAAGACTTGGAGTCAAGAAGACCTGAGTTTGAATCTCAACTCAGACACTCAATTGAATGAACTTAGGTCAGTCCCCTAACTTCTATACAGCTCAGTTTCCTCATTTTTAAAACGAGAATAATAATAGCACCAACCTCACATGATTGTTGTACCAAATGAGTTAACATTTGTAAAGTGTCTTGCAAACCTTAAAGCACTATATAAATACTAGTAGTTATTATCTATCACAGCTAGAACACAAATCAGGAACCTACTAACATCTTCCTGGTTCCCTAAAACCTCAGATTAAGGCCACTTGACACTTATGGTTGTTGATTTAAGTGAGGCAGCTTTCTCTTTAAAAGATTCTTTGACACCCAAAAGCATGTCAAAGAAACAACAATTAGCTGGGGAGAAAGAGTAAACACAAACACTATTCCAGGATCAATAATTTTGTTAGTCCTATTCTGTTGTGTTAACAAGGCCCCGGAAGCCACTGAATAAACAACTATTAGCCTGAGAACAGAAGGGTCAACATGTGGATACTCTCCTAAGTTCTTCATTGGCCATTAGCTCTGATCTTTGATGATAAATAATTAATAACAAGGGTTCTGCTCCTACCAACCTAAAAAATGACTTTTGGAGGTGCCAGTTGCTTGTTAATTATACACATCTTTTAACATGAAAGGGTGAAGTATATAAAAATCAACCAGGTTCTTTTTTCTCCCACCACATTTGCGCATTTTGAACTGAGGCAGGTCCATCATTGCTCTAACTGAATACTTTAGCACTTTGACAGTACCCTAAAGATAAGATTGGCTATTTATGTCCTCACACTTAGAAACTAAATTATTGGGCTATTTGATGAAAGAAAGTCTCAATTCTTACTAAATTCTAGACAATTTGGGGGAAAGTGCTAACTATAAAATTACCAAGGTCTTGTCCTTCTCCAAATGACAAGCTGTAAATTGCTTGACTATTTCTCCCAGGCTCTTGTGTATAGCAAGCTTTTAATAAATGTGTATTGAATGAATGAATCAAATAATCAATGAATTGACTCTAGTAACCACTTCTACCAAATCAAATATTTTGCTAATTCAAAATAAAAACTTTAATCTTCAAATCACTTAATCTTGGCTTTATGCCAATGCTGTGGGCTAGCTAAAAGCAAGAGGAAAATATAGAGTAAACCAGATCATTTTTATCCAAGGCTCTGAGAAATCTTAGAGAGGAACCCAGAAGGGAAATAAAGTTCAAATAACAAATGGCAGGAGTGCTTGGTTTGTACCTTAATTAACCAAGTAAAGAGGAAATAAAAACATAAACAAACCACTCAAGTTTTCTACATATTACCTTGAACCTTCAAATAGTCTCAATAGATATAAATGAAGAAAATCACTGGGCAGGCTACATCCATTAATTCAGAATAAAAGTCAATTTTTCATGCAGTTCAAGCACAATGTAAATAGTATGAAATGGAAATGCATAAGCACTGAGAATGCATAGGTTAATAAACACTACGTATAAAAATTAATCATTTCTGGCCTATTTGAATCTCAGCAAAACCATGTGGCAGGAAATTGCATATGTGTGTATATGGGTATAAAATACACAAGCACAAGTACGCAATTTAAGCTTATAGCTTCTGTCATTGATCTGCCATAAAGGCCATGCTCATTTTCTAAGATGGCTATAAGTGTTATATGTGTGTGTGGACGGATGTATGTGTAGATAGATAGATTGATATGATATCTGGTGTGATATCCAATATGATATGATGGTATGATATGATGATATGATATATGATATGATATGAGACAGGGGAAGAGAGAAGGAGGGAGGGAGGAAAGGAGAGAGAGAAGGTTGGAGAGGGAGAGGAAAAAAACAATGAGACAGTGTGATTTAGTCACTAGAGAGTCAGCCCTGGAGTCAGAAATACCTGGGGTCATCTCCAACCTTTGGCACATGCTATATTTGTGATCATGGACAGTTCATATAACTACTCAATGTCCCTGTTATTGCCCTAAGACCTAAAGTTAAAAAAGAAGCAGCCAGCTTACATTGGTAGAAGTAGCTTCCATATAGAAATTCTACATGCCATTTAAATTACAGATTCAGAACAAATGCGTAGATAAACACATATACACTGTTGCTATTTTTCAGTTATTTCAGTTGTGTCTAATTCTTCATGACCCTGTTTAGGGTTTTCTTGGTAAAAACACTGTAGTGGTTTGCCTTTTCCTTCTCCAGGTTATTTTACAGATGGGAAAATTAAGGAAAACAGGGTTAACTGACTTGCCCAGGGTCATACAGCTTGAAAGGATCTGAAACTGGATTTGAACTCATCTTCCTGACTCCAGACTTTGCACTATAATCACTTTTCTACCTAGCTTCCTGGTTGTATATACATTCATGTGTGTGTGTGTGTGTGTGTGTATGTGCATGTGTGCATACACACATGTGTATATATGTATATATGCATATGTGTTCTGTGTATATGCATATACACACATGTATACACATGCATGCTGTGTGTATATCTGTACATGTGAG
Source organism: Dromiciops gliroides (assembly GCF_019393635.1). Lineage (NCBI taxonomy): Eukaryota > Metazoa > Chordata > Mammalia > Microbiotheria > Microbiotheriidae > Dromiciops > Dromiciops gliroides. The sequence continues at coordinate 434,653,309 of NC_057861.1, read as the reverse complement.
TACATATATGGGTATGTGTGTGCGTTGTATATGTGTATAGGTATATGTAAGTCTATACATACATATATACATATTTATATACACACATACTAGTCTGTTTACCTTCTGTTTCCTAAATTTTAAATTCCTTGACCTTATCATATCTTATTTACTTTTCTTTCTCCTTTATTGTCCAACCCAAGCATTATTTGAATAAACACTTATAAATGAGTAAGAATAATAAGCTTGCTTAATGTTATTGAATGCTTTATAGTTACAAAGCACTTCAAAAATATCTGTCCATTGTCCCCCATCATAATCCTGTGATACAAGTACTAGTTTACCTATTTAAATGATAAGGCTGAGGCTTGGGGCAGCTAGGTGGTGCAGTAGATAAAGCATTGGCTCTGGATTCAGGAGGACCTAAGCTCAAATCCAGCTTCAGACAGTTGATGTTTACTTGCTGTGTGACCCTGGGCAAGTCACTTAACCATCATTGCCCCACCAAAAAAAAGAAGAAGAAGAAGAAGGAGGAGGAGGAGGAGGAGGAGGAGGGGAAAAAGAAAAAAGACTAGGGCTTAAAGCAACTAAGTGACTTGTCTAATGTCACATCACATTGTCTAATCACTTATGTGCCTCTGTGTGCCTTTACCAACTTCAAAGAAGCTGATCTGGGACTCAGTAGAACTGGACTTGCTAATTTCAGGTTCGCAGCCTCCCTAATAATAATCTTTCTGGTCATCTCAATTAACTCCTCTTACAGGGGAGTTTTTCTGCATGATTGACATGGGCTACAATTTTTTTTAAATAATTGACTCTTAGAGTGGCCATCTTACAGAAAAGAAGCATGGACTCTATAGAAGATAAATGCCAGCAGCTATAAGCTTAAATTCTTAAAGAGTGATCATCAGACATCTGGAAGTCCCAAGATGCTAAGGCCATAGCTTCACTTTACATCTTCACTCATTGAAGATACATAATGTTGCATCCCAGCTCTGGGATATCTAGATCTCAGGAACAATGGGGTATAATGGCTAGGATTCTGTAACTGGAAGTAGGAAAGCCTGTGCCCCCAAAATGCCTCAGATATTTAATGAGCCATGTGACCCCAGGCAAGTCATTGACCTTCTGTGGACCTTGGTTTCCTCATCTGTAAAATGAGGGAGTTGGGCCCAATAGCCTCTAAAGTTGCTTCTAGGTCTATATCTATGATCCAATCATCTGGGCTAGGGCGTCTGAATGGGCATCCACACAGATCATTCAGTTCACTACAGAATGACTTTCTAGAGTTGGGCCAGAGATTCTAGTGTTTAGTTCAAAAGCATCTCCCAAATTCTAGCATGATTCTGGGCATTCATTCCAGGATCTAGTACCTAGTCGTGTCCATTCTGAAAGAGATTATAAGGTCCAATGGAGAAGTGAAAAATGTTCAATAAACATTTTTTAAAACCATGGGCTATAGGGGCAGCTAGGTGGTACAATGGATAGAGCACTGGCCCTGGATTCAGGAGTTCAAATCTGGCCTCAGATACTTGATACTTACTGGTTGTGTGACCCTGGGCAAGTCACTTAACCCCAATTGCCTCACCAAAAAAACAAACAAACAAACAAAAAATGGGCTAAAAATTTTAAAAAGAGAAAAAATAACAGTGCCTGACCTCAAGGGGCTTACAACTTAGGTTAGATGCACAGAAATCTATGGGGCAGTGAAGGAGTGAAATGGATAAAGCACTAGGCCTAGAGTCAGGAAGATTCATCTTCCTGGGTTCAAATCTAGCCTCATACACTTACTAGCTATGTGGCCCTGGGCAAATCACTTAACCCTGTCATTCCATCTGTGGAATGAGCTAGAGGAGGAAATAGCAAACCACTCCAGTATCTTTTCCAAGAAAATCTCATAGGGTCACAAAAAAGTCAAACACAACTAAAACGACTGAATAGAAACCTATAATAGGAGTTAAAATAATATAAGTGTATGGGAAGGTCATCCAAAATAGGCTAAGGGGGCAACTAGGTGGTAGAGTGGATAAAGAACTGGCCCTGGATTCAGGAGGTCCTGAGTTCAAATGTGACCTCAGACACTTGGCACTTACTAACTGTGTGACCCTGGGCAAGTCATTTAACCCTCATTGCCCCCCCCCCCAAAAAAAGAAAAAATAGGCTAAGAAATTTATAACAAGAGAGGTCTCCTTCAGCTGCACTGATATATGGAAAAGATAAGCCTGGAAGGAAAGGAAGGATGTCAAAAGACAGAGGTGTGGAGGATGTCTGCTGCAGTTGTGGAGGATAATCAGAAGAAAAAGAGAACAGGAAAAAATCCACTAAATAATAGTGAGCCTTGATTACCCAGATAAGGCATTTATTTGTATGTTAGCCAGTGGGCAATGCAGAGCCACTCAGTAAAGGTTTTTGAAAAGTGATCTGTGAGTTAAGAAGATTGCTTTGACAGTGACATGAAGGGAAAAAAAGAGAGAGAGAAGAGAGTGATATGAAGAATGGACTAGAAAAAGAAGAGACCGGAAGCAAGACTGAAGATACTGTTACAATAGTCTATGAAAGAGCAAATATGTATGTAAATTAGAATGATAACAGTGAGTAAAAAGGAGGGGGTGATAGTGTCCACAAAGTTGTCGGTTACAAAATAAACCCATGAAAGTCAACAGACTTTTGTAATAATAATAACAAAATTTAGGCGGCACTAACAGAAAAACCCATTTAAAAAAAACTCCAAAATTCATCTGCAGAGAGGTGAAAGCTGAAGCCATGGAAACGAATAAAATCATCAAGGGTGAATAGGAAAAAAGACAGTTCCAAGGGCAGGGACACTTGGAGGATGCTCATATTTATAGGGCTGTAGGAAAAATAAGAAGAGAGATGGTAGGAGGACTTTTCTTATTTGTATGTAACAGAAATAGGTGAACATTCATGAGTATCACTCACTCATTCATATATCTGTCCATTCATTCAACAAGCATTTATTATACTCTAGGCACTATGCTAGACCCTGGGGGAAGCTTATACTCTCTTGTTTAGACAAACCTTGTTCCCATGTAAGTAATTAAAAACTATAAACAAAACAAAAACAAGGTCATGGAGAAGACACTAAACACTGAGGCCATCAGGAAAGTCTTTTGTAAAAGATAGCACTTGAGTCAGGTTCTGAAAGGAGTTAAGAATTCTGAGAAATGAAGGTGAGGAGATGAGGAGGTAGGAACTCCAAAGAGTCAGGAGCCAATTAAGGGGACAGCAGAATCATAGAAGTCAAAAGAAAGGAGAATAAAGGAAGGAAAAGGCAGTGGTATAGAATGCTACTGAGAGAACCGGAAGGATAAAGTCTAAGAAAAGACCATTGGGTTTGAAAATTAGGAGGTCTTAAATGACCTTGGAGAGAAGTTCTCACAAAGAAGTGGAGACAAAAGCAAGATTGCAGAGGATTGAGAATTAGAGTCAAGAAGAGTAGAGTTGGGTCATCAAGCACAAACTGCTCTTACTGGAAGTTTAACCATGAAATGTAGAACAATAGAAATATACCTTGGCTATGATTTGAGGGAGGAGTAATCTGGTTTGGGGGAAGGTTTCTTTGTTAGGATTAAGATGACCACACCATAGACAGAAAGGAATGACTCAGAGGGCATCCTCTTAGACCAGGGGAGATCAACACCACCCTACAACAACTAACCATTCATACAGCACCCTAAGTTTTTCAAAGCCCTTTATATAGCATTTGCTTCTCATAACAGCCTCCATTATCAGATAAGGAAATTGAGGCGTGAAGAGGTGACTCACCTGTAGTCACACATTTGATATATCAGAGGCAGGATTCACAACTAGTTCCCTGCTAACTCCTGGTCCAGGGTGCTTTCCACCTCACAACACTTGATCACTTTTCTCCAGACTCTCAAGGTCTCCAATGTGTATCTAAGATGATATCAGAACTAAAATGTTTGGGGGCATTGCTATTCCCAAGGCTCTTGGATTCTAGGAATAAAGAGCACCATAAACTCTAGTAATTCAGTGGGAAGTAAGCTCTCCTTTCACATCTTGTCACATGCCATGTTTCTCTAAAGTATGTGCCCACGTGCCAAATCTCAACTTGAAGGATGGGAGGATGCAGAATTGCTTCATGATCTAATCTTCACATTACATCTCATGGATATACCTTGCAGTGTCTCTTTTCACTCACAAGATCACCAGCCACATTCAGGCCCTCATCCCCTGTCACCTGGACCATTGGGACAGCCTCCTCATTAATTGGTCCCTGCTTTAACTGTCTCTCCCCTTCAGTTCATCCTCCGTATAGCTGCCAAATTGGCATTCCAAAAGCACAGATCTAATCACTTTATTCCCCTACTCAAAAAATGCCTGTTGCTCCAGGATAAAATACAATCTCCTCTGTTTGGTATCTAAAGCCCTTCAGAACTTGGCTCCATTGTCCTTTTCCAGGTTTATTACTTATCATTTCTTCTCCTTTACACACTCTCTTCCAACCAAAGTGGGGGAGGCATCTCCAGTCATCCTGATGTATATCTTGCCACTGGACCCAGATGGCTCTGGAGGAGAGAGTGAGGTTGGTGACCTTGCACAGCCCTCCCTCACTTAAATCCAATTCAAGGCAAGTCATGACATCACCCCATGTCATGGTCCTCTTTGAGAATGAAGGACAGGGCAGCTAGGTGGTGCAGTGGATAAAGCACTGGCCCTGGATTCAGGAGGACCTGAGTTCAAATTTGGCCTCAGACACTTGACGCTAGCTGTGTGACCCTGGGCAAGTCGTTTAACCCTCATTGCCCCACCAAAAAAAAAAAGGACCAAAACATAGATGGTCACAGGTGAGAATGAAGGACAAACAACAATCCAACCAAAGTGACCTACTCTTTGCTACCCATATAAGACATTCCCACAGTAAGCCAGATGCTACCTCCAAGCCCCTCACCTCCTCACCTTCACTTCTTAGAATTCCTAACTCCTTTCAAGACCCAGCTCAAGTGCTATCTGTTACAAAAGACTTTCCTGATGCCCTCAGTGTCTGGTGTCCTCTCAGTTACTTTGCCTTTGCTTTATATATAGTTATAATTACTTATATGGGAACAGGTTTTGTCTAAACAAGAGAGGGCAAGCTTCCCCCAGGGCCTACCCTAGTGCCTACTATAGAATAAATTCTTGTTGAATAAATGAACAAAGAAATGAATGAATGAATGAATGAGTGGGTGAATGAATGATGCTCACCGATGTTCACTCATTTCTGTTACATGCAGATAGGAAAAGTACATTTATGCTGGGAAATTACTATCCTGGCTTTGAAGTATCCTGAGTTAGGACAAATTCTCCTATAACAAAGCCAACTTGATACAAGGGAAACAATCCCACAACCCCCTCCCCCTCTAAGAATTTACAGCCTTATATACCTTTATATTATATCAACTATGATAACATTCGAAACAGGCACACCCTCTTATTTAGCTCCTTGGTCATTAAAGTGTTCCTTTGTTTGAGGCCTCACAGTTTCCCTTATCTCTAAAAGTTGTGCCAAGAAGAACCCAGAGTTCCTGTAAGGGGATTAGGGGGAGGGAGGAGTTGAAGGGGCACCAAGTCCTACCTTCTATCTGGTGGGAGTCATGCAAAGTGCACACCTTAATCTCAGGGAAGAGAGGCACTTCCCATTCACCTCCCTGGAGGCTTGGCTGAATTTCTCATGTGCCCTTCTCTCAAACATTCCAATGTCAGCAATAAAAGAGTAAAGGGGAGAGAGAGAGCGAAAGAGAGAGAGAGACAAAGAGACAGAGAGAAACAGAGACAGCGAGACAGGCAGAGAGAGAAAGGAGCTGAGGAGAATAGAAGAGAGAGGAGGGGAGGGAAGGGAAGGGGAAGAGAGAGAGTTACACAATCTGTAAAAATATGCCATCTAAGAGGGACAGTCCCAATTTCAAGAGTCACCTTAACAATGTCTTGCATATCTAGAAATTTCTATGAGCTGTTCCAAGGGGCATTAAGCATTAGGTTCTAGGCAGTTTCAACCTGAGATGTCACCTTGAGGGGTGAAGAGAGAAAAAGGTTCAGGCTCCAAGCAAAGTTACAAGTAATTGGAACTCGCAAGAAAAGATTCCTTTTGGGCAGAGGTTGGACCTAAATGGCCACTGGGGTCCCTGGAAATGCTTTAATTCTGTGTTTCAGTGAAGGGCCAGCCAACTGAAAGGGTAATGAAACTAAGAAAACCTAGAAGAGGTTGATTGATGCCTTAATTTAAACCTATGTCAAGCTAATTGAGTAATATGACTTGCCACTAATAACTTACAGAATCCTCATACCATCTCGACGCACTTAACCATTCATTCATCCATTTCTGGGAATAAGCATCTGTCAAGGGCCCACTCAGCATCAGGTGCTAGGGATACAGAGGCAGCTAGCTAGATGGCAGAGTGGAGATAGCCCTGGACTTGGAGTGAAGAAAATCTGAATTCAAATTTGACCATAGCTGTATGAGTCTGGGCAAGTCACTTAAACCTTCACAGCCTCAGTTTCTTCATCTGTAAGTTGGGGTTAATAATGATACCTACCTCCCAGGGTTTGTTGTGAGAATGAAATAAGATAATATTTGTAAAGCAGCACCTAGTGTCTGCCACATAGCAGTCAATTAATAAATGTTTGTTTATAAAAATTACAAAAACTAAACAGTCCTTGGGAGAGAAGGAACATTACACATTGAAGACGCAAACCAGCACCCTCTACTATGCTGCTATTTACACACGTGTTATTGCAGTAGTCAGAGGTCAGGTATTCAAAGACAGAAAAAGGAGGAGAGACTAGGAACTTCAGGGACTCTGCTCTTCCATTTATAAAACTTGAGAAGTGGAAGGCAGAAGCAAGCTAGGGAATTGTCTGTTTGGGTGATCCCTTGGCTGGGTGTCTGTTTTCTCAAAACAACCCATCTGGGGAAACCATAACAGAACTAATGAATGTCACCATCCCACCTCCCCTCCTCTGCCTCAAATCTGGCCCCAGTCGGTCACCAGCTGTGTGAACCTGGGCAAGTCACTTAACCCCTATTTGTCTCAGTTCCTCATCTATAAAATGTGCATAATAATAACACGTCCTTTACAGGATTGTTGTAAGGATCAAATATAAAGTGATTTGCTAAGTTTAAAGCACTATATGCTATATAAATGTTAGCTATTTCTATTAATTTGCTAGTTGCTCAAGGTCCCCTGGGCAGCTAGGTAGTATACTAGCTTTGGGCCTAGACTCAGGAAGATCTGAGTTCAAATCTAGCTTCAGACACTTAGTATTTGTGTGACCCTGGGCAAGACACTTTTTGCCTCAGTTCCTCATCTATAAAAAACAGGAACACACTGGAGAATTTGGTAAACCACTCCAGTATCTCTGTGAACAGTATAGTCCACAGGGTCACAAAGAGCTGGGCATGACTATTAAGTATTTAAGTCTCTGATGGAGTTATTAACCCTGATGAGGAGAAGTTTTAGCACCAGTCACCATTCCATGGTCAAAGGACACTTTCAGGGCAAAAGGTAGAGTCTAAAGCAAGAGTTTTTCCCTCCCCTGATCCCAAAGGAGAGTACTAGGGCAAGACCCCAGACAGCCATTTAAAAAAATTTTTTTTGGTGGGACAATGAGGGTTAAGCTGACTCACACAGCTAGTGAGTGTCAAGTGTCTGTATCTAGATTTGAACTCAGGTCCTCCGGAATCCAAGGCTGATGCTTTATCCGCTGTACCACCTAGCTGTCCCCCTAGACAGCCATTTTTACATACTCTTCCAACACCTGTGACTCCAGACTGGGCAGAGCTGAGCACTTTGAAAATTCACCAAAAATATGAGAATCACAAAACTCTGAAATGATACAACCATAATAACAACATAATGAATGTCAAAGATTGACTCCAGACACCCACACCTTTACCAATACCCCCCAACTTCCTTATATTTACTTTCGAATATATTTCATAATATACTTAAGTATGGACATGTTGGTGGGGGTTTTTGTGTGGTTTTTTTTTACTTTTTTGGGGGGGGGGATGGGCAATGAGGGTTAAGTAACTTGCCCAGGGTCATACAGCTAGTAAGTATCAAGTGTCTGAGGTCACATTTGAACTCAGGTCCTTCTGAATCCAGGGCTGGTGCTTTGTCCACTGTGCCACCTAGCTGCCCCCTGGGCAAGTTGTTTTTTACAATTGAATGTAAGCTCTTTTAGGACAGAGACTGTCTCATTTTTTACTTTGTAATCCCAGTGCCTGGCACAGTGGGTGCTTAATCAAGGTATGTTATAGTGTGTATTCTTTTGGTGTGGGAGTTGAGAATAGAGACCACTGAAATCCCTCCCAACGCTCACATTTATTGAACCTGTGAATGCTTGTTGAACGATTGATTGAGTGATTGATTAATTGAATGCACTGAAGGAGAGGTACAGAATGCAGAGAAAAAGAGGGGGTTGTAGAGAAACTAATAAAGAATAATGTCTATCTAATAATCTAAGAAAGAAAAGAAGAAGGGGTGAGGAGAGGAGAAACCCTTTCTTGCCAAATCTTCGGAGTTCTCAAGTCCTTAATAAAGGCCCAGTCAGAGCAGGCAGAAGATAGCAGCTGGTGTTGGGAACCAAGAGGTGTTGCTTTGAATTCTCCTTGTTTTAAGCTTACTTTAGATATCTGCCCCAACGTGGCTGGTTTCCCTGAAAGGAACAAGCCAGGTAATCACTCCAGCTATCAGTTTCCAGATATTCAATACTGGTCTTAAAAGCTGCGTGTGGTGGGAGAAGAAACATTCCATCAGGATAAGACAAAGATTAAGACATTGTGTACAAGACCCGATAGACAACGGAACCGGTGTTAACACACCCAGCGAAGGGAAAACAACTGGTCTCTCTGCCCGCTCCACTGCTTGCAAATCCTCCGGCTAACCCAGGGCAGACGATAGCAACAGCCTCACGGAAGCCTATAAAGCAGCTGTGAATCGAACCATTAAAAACCTCTGATAGAGATTAAAAAGAAACAGAATGCGCTCGCAAAGCCCTGCCGTGGGCTCAGCCAATGAAAACGCCGCTGCTGGTGCCCTGCTGCGGGGAGCGCTTCCAAGGGGAGGCCGGCCCTCCCTCCGGGAGAGCTCTCGGGTTTGGTTTGGAAAAGCCCGAGCTTTTTATCATTACCCAAGCATTTTATTGCGATAATAAAGAAGAGTAAACACCACCCTCTTTGAAAGACTCCCTGCAGTTTACAAATGGTCTCACCCTCACCAGTTTAATGGCCTGTCCCAGAGGCTCAACACTGAGAAAGAAATCCCATTTCCCCTGAGATGCTACAGATGTAGCTCACCGCACAGGACTAGCAAAAGGGAAGGAGGGAGAGGGGGGCCCAGAAAAAAAATCAAGAAATTAATATATGGTTTTGGTTGACTGGTTCATGACTGCTGTTGACTGAAAAAATATAGGCCATAGCATCATTCAAAGAAACACTAGTTCTATTCAGGAATAAGAGGAAATAATAATAGGTAACCTGGTACAGTGGAGTCAAAGATCTGGGTTTAAGTCCTGACTCTACCAATTACCAACTAAGTGACGTTGCTGCTGCTGTTCAGTCACATCTGACTCTTTGTGACCCCGTGGACCCTGCTGTCCAAGGAATTTTCTTTGTAAAGACACTGGAGTGGTTTGCCATTCCCTTCCCCGGAGTGTCCCCATTTTGCAGATGAGGAACTGAGACAAATAGGGGTTAAGTGACTTGCCTAGGGTCACACAGCTAGTAAGTATCTAGCCCCGGATTTGAACTCAGATCTTCCTGAATCCAGGACCAGTGTTCTATTCACTGTACCACCTAACTGCTCAGGTGACTTTGAGCAATTAGCAAATTAATACTAATAGCTAATGCTTATATAGCATATAGTTCTCTAAGGTTAGTAAAGCACTTTATATTTGATTCCTATGACAATCCTGTAAGGTAAATGCTATTATTATCCACATTTTACAGATGAGGAAACTGAAATTAAGAGAATTTTATTTGCTCAGGGCACACAGATAGAGTCTGAAGCAGAATTTGAACTCAGATCTTCCTGACTCCAAGGTCTACAATCTATCTGATGTGCCACCTAGCTAAGCTCTCAGGACCTCAGTTTCCCTTCAATACAATAAGGATGCTAGACTTGACCTCTAAGGTTCCTTTCAACTCAAATTTATGATCCTAAGTGCTTTGGACTTGAGCTTGATCTAATTGTATTCCTGCATATCTAACCTGGGGCAAGTCATTTCAATTCTCTGGGCTTCTGGTTCCTCCATTGCTTAATTTTCTAAGTCTAAATATGCCTTTTTCTTCCCAACTCAGTGATATTTCACCATGCTGATGCCCACCTAGACTTCAAACGACCCCGCTAAAGTCGTCCAATTCTCTTGTATGTATAACCTTCAGCCAGCTATTTCACAACCATAAACCTCAGTGGCTACATCTATAAAACAAGATGATTGGAATAGATAACCTCTGATGTCCATCTTGGGCAGCCAGGTGGTCCAGTGGATAGAGCACTGGGCTTGGAACCACAAAGGCTCATCTTCCTGAATTCAAATCTGACCTAAGACACTTACTAGCTGTGTGACCCTGGGCAAGTCACTTAACCTTGTCTGCCTCAGTTCCCTCATCTGCCAAATGAGCTGGAGAAGGAAATGGAAAAACACTCCAGTATCTTTGCTAAGAAAATCCCAAGTGGGGTCATGAAGAGTCAGACACGACTGAAACTACTCAACAACAAAAAAGTCCATCCTTTCTCAATTCTATGATGACAGCTAAATGACTCCCCTGCTCTCCAAGGTACAGTGATTCTGGATCCTCCAGCGATGATTGTACATTAGGTATAATCTATGCGGTTCTCTTCTGCCTAGATGCTGCTGTGCCTTAAGGGCTTCCTACAAAAGGAGCTGGCTTCTTGACCCAAGCATCCACAAACAGCCCGGAGAAGGCTCCCTACAGTCAGGGACATGCTTTGAAACAACCATGCCAGGCAGCCTCTTGGAAAGAGTGGAACAAATGTCTGCTTGTTTTCTCACCATGCCTTGTGGAATTACTGACCTGTATTTAATGGCTGATTGGGAACTGGAACTCACCAACACCTGCTAACATAAGAGAAACAGGGGAGGGAGGAGAGGAGTGTTCGGGCCAGATTCATGGCAGATTTACAAAGCAATTTACTTAACTAATAATAGTTAATGGTACTCTAAGGTTGCTTAATAGTAAATTAAATTATTATTATGCATTAATAACAATACACCCTAGATTAAATGATATTGTGTGTCATGCTATCCACACAATAAATTATGTTATGTTTACTTGTTTAACACTTCAAGAATGTGTGATTTCACTTGTGAGGTTACTCCCTCCACTGCTGCAAGCTCTCCATACTTTAAGAGATGGTCTTTGTGAGTTTTTTCTAGTCAAAACCAGTCATTAATATTCAGTTATTTTTCAGGACCTTCCATAATCCCATTTGGGGTTTTCCTGGCAAAGATACTGGAGTGGGTTGCCTTTTCCTTCTCCAGCTCATTTGACAGTTGAGGAAACTGAGGCAAACAGGTTAAGTGACTTGCCCAGGGTCACACAACTAGTAAGTGTTTGAGGCCAGATTTAAACTCAAGGAGATGTCTTCCTGACTCCAGGTTAGATGCTCTATCTACTACACCAGCTAGCTGCCCCAGGCATTACCCAATGGCCAATTTCTGGTGATGAGCCTCTCCAGATTTATGTGGGCTTCTCAGAGGATCATAGACCCAGAGCTAGAAAAGACCTCAGCAACCATCTAGTCCAACCGCTTCATTTTACAGGCAACAAGTCTGAAACCCAGGAAGGTTAAATGAGTTACTTGCATATGGTCATATAAGTAGCAAGTCTCAAGGGTGGGATATTAGCCATCATCCTCCTCTGACTCCAGGGCCAATTATCTTTCCACCACATCATGCTCCGATGACCAGCATGTACTTAGTTACCTGATCCATCCTAAAAACTCTTTCTATTTTGGTAGGATCTACCAGACCAGGGGTTCTTAACTTCAGATGCATAAACTTGAGAGCTTTTGTTTGTTTTTTACAATTTGATAACTGTTTTTCAAAATAATTGGATTCCTTTACAATCTTGTGTAATTTTTATGCATTTAAAAATATTATTCTGAGAAGGGGTCCCTGAGTTTCCCCAGACTTCCAGAGGGCAAAACCATGACACAGAAAACAAAGAAGGAAGAATCCCTGAGCTGGACCCTGCGTTTTGCTGGCATAGCCTTCCAGAAGCAAGGTCAATTTCACACCATGACCATACCCAGAGGAGGAATATATATTACCCAAATATGCTGTTTAAATAGTTAGAGCTAAGGAAATTGAAGGCCAGAAAGTAGACGTTATTCTTCACCATTAATTTGTTCCGGAATTAATTATGTTTTCTTTCCAAAAAACAAAAACAGAAAGGAAGTAACCCTATGTGGAATCCCATTTATTCAGTTAGAATGTCCATCCCATGGAGCCAAGTACAATCAGTACATGCCTACACTAGCCACTGTTGTAAAGCCACTATGGCATGTCATAAAGACCTGTTCCCAGGAATCTGACCAAAGAAAGAGCTGGGTATATTTATGCTTCAGATTTATGGGCCAACAATGGCCTAAGCAAAAACTGCTGGAAAACAGAATCATCCCACAATGTGACACCAGTTGAATAAATGGATTTGTGGTGTCTGCTTGGGATCAGCCTTGAATGTGAGGAGGGAGCTTCACATCAGAGCCCAGAATGTGTTAGCTGTACAGCATCTGTCCAGAGAATCAAAGCCATAGTTTTGTGTTATTATTTTTCCCCAGGATGGAGCCAATGACACAGTACCACATTTCCCACCTCCATCTGCCAGGGCTGCTGCTAATTTGGCACTAGTAGGATGCTGCTGCTGCTGCTGCTGCTGCTGCTGTCGCTACCCACCACAAAATCTTATCCTCTGGCACCTGGCCCAGCTTCCCCCATCCACATGGCTCCACTGAGTCATATAGAATCAAACATTCAGACTGATCCAGTGTTTAAAAAAGAAAAGGCATTGGTGCAGGTTGATTGGAAATGCAAGCTCTGAGATCACTTTAATTTGCCTTTTAAATAAAGCGGTATGCAAATTGGAAAGTGCTTGTAACAGTCAGTAGATTAAGGTACAAACAAACATTATTCTCAAAACTTGGCTTTATGGGCCTAGAATATCAACTTGGGAGAAAGTACTTTGAAAGATCATTAAAAAAGAGAAGATGAGGATGGTGGCTTTCCTTCCTAGTGAAATGGGGGTCTGGCGCATGCCCAGACCATCTGAGACTGCATCTTTCTAAGTAGAGGATGCTGGGAAGCTGCTTCCAAGAGAACCGTGTGAATGAAGTGCCTTTGAGTGACTGGAACATGCTTGGACATCTGATAATGGGTTCTGGCTGGCTAACCAAAGGTGAGGGTGAGGCTCTCTGGCTTTGAGGGTATTCAAAAAGGCAGTTCAGCTTCAGCTATTTCCTCTTTCAGCTGAGCTCTCATAATGTGATGGTGTTTAGTGAGAGACTACACTATAAGAGGAAGGACCATGAGACCTTTTTCATTCAATGAGGCCATATGGCTTTTTAGCTCATTCTTTTGCATTCTAGGTACAGAGTATTCTCTGAACTTGGTTGACTCAGGAGAATAAGCCATGGAAATTTGGGAGTCCTAGCCCAGCCTGGATTCACAGCCAGCATAGTATTGTTGCCCCAAGGAACAAGGAGCAATCTTAGGGAGTGACCTCCAAGTCTCTAGCACAGCAGAAGGATTCATCGGGCAGTCCACATCTGGACTTGGTGGGACCAGTGCTATGTAGCAACTGAGCTAAATGTTGAACCTACTCCTCCAGAGACCAAGGTGGAATAATAAGAAGGATATGCCCTCAGGAAGGGGGAGAGGAGGGTAGAGAACATTTATATGGAGGTTCTAGTCCCAGCCCCGCCCCCAACATAGCCAGTGGGGACTCAAGTTGATAGTCGAAAAAGAAGATATCTCCAAACCCTTCAGGGTATCAGAGAACCCTGAGGGGGATATTAACAGGACTGGTCTTGAAAGGGGCCAATGTGTTCATGCTGTACCGGTTTCTCTACTAACTTAGTACATTGCTTTAAACTGTCTTTTCATTTCCCTGGGACTTAGTTTCCTTATTTTCAAAATACCTGTGATGTGACCACTTGCATCCTATAAATGTACACTGTTCAGTCAATGGGCACTTATTGAACACCAACTCTGTGCCATGCTGGGCCAGATGCCAGAGGACTGTGCTAGGCACTGGGACAACAATGACAACAAAAATGGAAACGGCCTCTTACCCCTCAAGAATCTTACATTTTATTAAGAGATTCAACAGGTACACACATAAGAATGTATAAAACATACAAAATAAATGACTTTATATTGCTTGGTAGTTTTTCAGTCATGCCAGACTCTTCATGACCCTATTGGGGGTTTTCTTGACAAAGATATTTGAGTGGTTTGTTATTTCCTTTTTCAGTTCATTTTACAGATAAAGAAACTGAGGCAGAATTAAGTGACTTTCCTTGGGTCACGAAGCTAATAAAGGTCTGAGACCAGGTTTGAACTCAAATCTTCCTAACTCCAAGCCCAGCCCTCCATCCACTCTACCACCTGACTGCAAGATAATTTTTTAGAGGGGAGGCACTAAACTGTCTCCTGGAGAGCATCAAGAAAGGCCTTAGGCAGGAGATGATACTGGAGCTGGGCTTTGAAGAAAACTGGGAATTCTAAGTTCAGAAGCAAGGAAGAAAAACACTCCAATCATGGGGAACAGCCTAAGCAAATTTCACGATAGTATGCCACCTGATTTTCATGACATATCAAACACAGAGATGGGAGATCGAGAATAGGGTATGAGAAATCATAAGGCTGGTTTGCCTGAACTATAGAGCATAAGAAAGGGGAGTCATTTTTAAAAAGAAACAGAGAAAGCAAGCAAATAAGAACGGATACAAGCATTTCTTAAGCATCTACTGTGTTAAGTAGTTTTCAAATATGATCTCATTTTATCCTCACGACAAACCTGTGAAGTAGGTGTTATTATGAGAAAACTGAGATGAGGAAACTGAGGCAGACACAGGTTAAATGAATTGCCATGGGTCACAAAGCTAGTAATTGTCTGTGGCTGTATTTGATCTCAGGTTTTCCTGACTCCAAACTCAGTGACAGATCTGGGGATACAGATATAAAAAACAAGAGTCTCTGCCTCCACAGAACTTATATGGGGCAGAGGGAGGGAGAAGAGGCATATGTAACAAAAACACAGGTAAGTATAATACAAGGTACAGTGTGATGGGAGCAAAGGAGATTTTTTTTTTTTAAACTAACACTTTGGAGAGCTAGGGAGCTAATGCTTTGAATTCCCTGGTTTTTAAGCACAATTCTAAGCCACTGGGCTTTTGTTGTTGCTGCTGAATGTGGAACTAACAAGTCTGCATGATGTCATGGAAAGGACATTCAAGTCTCAGCTCTGACTTTAACTTCCCAATTGTCCACGGGCAAGTTAACTTCCTTCTGCCTCAGTTTCCTCATCTATAAAACAGGAAAAATAATACTTGGCTATATACTTTGTAGTTGTGAAGAAATCACTTTGTGAACTTACAAGTGATGCATAAATGTGTTGTTGTTGTCATTACTGTTATTATACTGGTCTCTAATATACTCAATGATTGGCATTTCCTGATAAACTGGAATCCTGGCTATGCTTTTGACATTACAGTTCACTTTGTGTCTGTATGTTGGCAAAGAGGGTCTATTTCATATTAGTACTTAAATTGATTTTCATGCTATGTCAAAGAAAAGATAATTCCAAAAGAATGGAAAGAATCACAGAGAGTTCTTTTATCAGAAAAGGCAATCAAGGAAACAGCAGCAGCCATTAAATTGGGTGCCTGCTTTTTCATCTATACAAAATCTTTACAAGAATGGTCTACTCTCACATTGAGGGTGTCCTTGATGGAAATATAAGAAGGCAGTAGAAAACATTTTTGCATACACTTTCTAGACTACACCTTGAAAATTACACAATTAACTGAATTACAAGATAAATAGGATTCCAAAATGTCCTAATTATTGGATCTATTAAAAACATGTGACTCAGAACAAAAGAAAGCCTTGAAAGCTCTCAGACAAGGTGTTTCCCACACACAGGATTAAAATAATATAAAATTCTATGACAGATGCAACTACAGAGACAACCATTCAACAATCAAGTCCTGGCATGGATCCAGGAACAAAATGGAGATATAGGTATATTTCAGGTATTCACTAGTATCTTGGAAGATGTCCAGCACAAAGTTAAAAAAATAGTATTCCCCCCCAGATTGTACATTTCTCCAGGTGATCCTTTCCCCAGACAACACTGCACTAATTGTTGATGAAGAAGAACACTGCAAAAGCTCCTCAGTGAAATTCATAGGAATGCACTAAAGATCAGTCTAACCACTGGCACTGAAAAAAGCAAAATGATTGAAAAACACATATTCTGGGGCAGCTAGGTGGCACAGTGGATAGAGCACCGGCCCTGGAGTCAGGAGTACCTGAGTTCAAATCCGGCCTCAGACATTTGATGCTTATTAGCTGTGTGACCCTGGGCAAGTCACTTAACCCCCATTGCCTCACTTTAAAAAAAAAGAAAAAGAAAAAGAAAAACACATATTGCCCACCTCTGGCATAAAACTGAATGGGCAGTCTATCCATGTGTCTGTCTTGGTACTACATATAGACAGTGAACTGGTATGAAAATTGATCTGGCAGAAATAATGATTTAATTAGGAGAACATGCAGTGACCTAAATTAATAATACCATGAAAACCCATCTCTTTGAGCAGGTAGATGCTGTGGTGGATAGAGCACTGGCCCTGGAGTCAGGAGGACCTGAGTTCAAATCCTACTTCAGACACTTACTAGCTTCGTGACCCTGGGCAAATCAACTAAGCCTGAATGCCTAAACAAAAGAAAACCCATCTTTTAATGCAAATAGTTTTTCAGCAATACTACAGGGCTTCAAATCATGGAATAGCATAATTTCAAAATAATATTAGTGGCAACCATATAGCACTTCAAAGTTTGCAAAGATTTATAAATGTTATCTAATTTGGAAGAAAAGAATCAACATTATAAATAATTCAAGGGGCAGAAAGATACATGGTGGATGGTAAGTTGGCCCTATATAGCACATTTTAAACAATGGCATGC
The DNA here is from genome assembly GCF_019393635.1 of Dromiciops gliroides. Lineage (NCBI taxonomy): Eukaryota > Metazoa > Chordata > Mammalia > Microbiotheria > Microbiotheriidae > Dromiciops > Dromiciops gliroides. Next base: position 434,636,092 of record NC_057861.1, on the reverse strand, counting down.
AAAAAAAATGACATAAAAAGTTAAAGGCCTTGACAAAGAGGCAGGCCAGTCATGTGGAAAGAGTGAAACCCAAATTTTATATTGGTAGTCCTTAGACTGGCATGTGTTTAATAACTGGCTCTCTGAAATAATGTACACTGGACACATTTTTCAATTTAATCTGCATTGTTAACATTTCTCCAACACTTTCTTAAGTCTAGACAATCAACCAAACAACAAATCAACCTCTGATGTGCAGCATTTTCCGCTTTCTAGTATGTAAAGGCTCAGTGACAATTTACCAGTGGCTCTCCAGAGTCTATACAAACTGGCTCCAGCATACTCCTGGCTAAGACAGTAAAAGGAAAAGAGAAAAGCCACTAGTATATTGGACAAATCTTCCAGGAAACCTGTAGGGAAAGAATGTCCAAGATTCACAGGTGATATGAAGTATGGAGTAATTACAATCTCTATCTTTGAAATGAACACAAGAGGGTTTAGAATGTTATCTGAGTGTGCCCTGAGGTGGAGGAGGAGGGTCAGTGGGAATGTAATCCCAGGGTGGTGTCACCACAATGCCTGCTCAATGGGAGAGAGTGCCCACCAAGGCACCAGTCAAACTATATTAATTTAGTCCAACTTTAAAAGATATCAATAACAGAATAAGAAATTCCATGATTAGAATAGGAAGGACTATGGAATTCAGAGTGGAAAACCAAGGGAACAGTCAGTATTCTCAAATAAGTCAGCCCAGATTCCAATTAAGAGATCATAAAGTGACCCAAATTAATCACTGTTATAAAAACTCAGAGGGGGCAGCTCTGTGGTGCGGTGGATAGAGCACCGGCCCTGGAGTCAGGAGGACTTGAGTTCAAATTCGACCTCAGACACTTAACACTTACCAGCTGTGTGACCCTAATCCCAATTGCCTCACTAAAAAAAAAAAAAATTTAAAAATTAAAAAAAAGCTCAGTCCCCTTTACCACCTTCTTTAATTCTCATGTCTCACTCTCTTTCTACCTATATGTTAGGCATTTCCTACCTTGGTTGTTCTTCAGTTGTCTACTTTGAATTTCATAGCCTTTCCTACACTAATGGTGGAATTTCTTATTGTATCATTGACATCTTCTAACAGTGGACTAAACTTAATGCCTCCCTCATATCTATTGATGATACCTTGGTGGGCACCCTCTCCCACAGACTTGTATAGAGTAGGTCGTTGTGTCAACACACTCTGGCTTTTGTTCACAAGTCCTTGGAATTTAAAACCAGAAATGAAATGCACACATACACAATGTAAGTTCATCATGCTGCTCCTTTGGATAAACACTTTCAAATTTCTTATTTTGTTTATAAAAACATTACTTGATCCTAATTTATAAACACTGAGCTTATTCTCCTCCTGAACCCACTGTTAACTATCAAAGGTTCTCCAAACTTAGTTGCATCTTCTGCTACTCTAAGGGCCAGCCCTGAGTGCCTCCATCTTCCTTTTTCCAATCTCTTCTGAGTATGGAAACATGCCACATAGCTTCAGGCAATTCACATCTGCTCATGCCCCAGGTCAACCCAATACCCTTACAGTCTTGCATTCCTTCAGTGAGACCTACTTGCACACCACAATCTCCCTGAAGGCAGAGGTAGCATATCTGAACTGGAGCTTTTCAATCATACCTCTAAACTTCAGCATGATACTTAATCTCCCTGTATTTCAGTTTTCTTAATTGAGAAATGAATTGAAGACCCTTCAACTCTCTCAGCCTCCATTTCCCCATATGTAAAATAGAATGATATAGCATCTACCTTGTGTGGTTGTTCTAAGGTTCAAATGAGATAATACAAAATATATATTCATACACAAATTTAAGTCCATCATGATATAACACTTTGCAAATCTTACAGGTCTGTATAAATACTTATTGTTCAGTTGTTTCAGTCATATCCAACTCTTTGTGACCTCATTTAGTGTTTTCTTAGCAAAGATATTAGAGTGGTTTACTATTTCCTTCTCCAGCTCATTATACAGATGAGGAAACTGAGGTAAACAGGGTTAAGTGACTTGCCCAGAGTCACACAGCTAATAAGTATCTGAAGCCAGATTTGAACTCAGGAAGACCCAACTCCAGGCCTAGCAATCTATCTACTTCGACACCTACCTACCCACCCATATAAATACCAGCTATGATAATGATTATTGTTATCATTATTATTCTTAGTGGCCTAGTAAAGTACAGAATTAACTGCTATCCATAGGGGTAACTGACAGCTATATGAAAGTAAAGTAACATACATAGTACTTACCTGGGGCTTACTTGCTCTAGAAACACCTATTCATGGGTGAAGGTAGAGAGAGAAGGAGCCTGAGAGATTATGGAGCTAACTGACTTCTCTCAAGATGACCTAGTCTCACATATCCTCAGTGTGATTCAACAAGTATTGACTGAACAACTACTATATGCCCCAAACACTGGCTCTGTTTGGTGGGAAGAAGGGCAACGAAGAGAGCAGTCATTTACATCCCTGTACATTGGTAGCTAATTTGAACCTGAGAAGCCTCCTGGAGAAGTAGAGAGCCTAAAAGTCAGGATAACCCAGGCTCCATTTCTTCCTCAGATACACACTGTGTGACGCTGGGCAAGTCACAACCTCTCAGTACCCCAGGAATGCATCTAAGGCTACAAGTAGGGGACAGCTAGGTGGCGCAGTGGACAGAGCACCAGCCCTGGAGTCAGGAGTACCTGAGTTCAAATCTGGCCTCAGACACTTACCACTTACTAGCTGTGTGACCCTGGGCAAATCACTTAACCCCTATTGCCTCACTAATAATAATAATAATAATAATAATAATAATAATAATAATAATAATAATAAAAATAAGGCGAGAAGTTGTAGATCTGATTGAGTAGATGGAGTTTCTTTACTTGGGAGCTTCCTACAACTGGAAAATCATAGGTCTGAATTTCCCCTTCCACCAAAAAAAGAATTTATTCAGGCAATCTTTACACATTCCTAAGAGAGAAAATTGATCTTCCCATGATTCCTTCCCTTAAAATAGATCCAGTAATAGTCATGATGATTATTTGAAGCTATTGAAAAATATGATTGCACTGACTTTGAGTGTTTATTCCCATGGTGCACTGGGAATCATACAAGATTTAGAAAGAAAAAACCCCACAGATTTGAATTCTGACTCTGCTACTTACAGGCTGTGTAACTTCAGAGCAAGTTACTACACCTCTCTGGACCTGAGTTTCCTTCCTTGTCTATAAAATGGTGGTAGTTGGTTTTTGTCCTTCCTTCTCAAAGAGGAACAAAATTACATCATCACTATATTGGAGTCAAGGTACAGTGTGTCCAACTGTGGCTGATCAGACCAATACAAGCTCAGAAGGCTCTACCATAGGCTGGGCACAAACAGTCCAACATAAATATTTGGAGTGGCGATGTCTCTAAATTTGCACACCTCATGTTTCTGTTGAGCCAGCACAACTCTGCGTGCTCATAGAGCACAGCGCCTTCTTTGATATGGTCAGGTCATTTGGGGCAGTCCTGTGCCATTGTCTCCTGCATCACGCAATCAATTCCAAAGTTCTTCAGAGAGAAGATGGGCGTAATAATACTTTGGGTACCTACTTCAAAATGTGGCTATAAGAGGAAAAATAAAATTCTGCAAACTTGCTTAAAGCATTTGTATGGCTCTGATCTCTCCTTTCAAAGCACAGCGTGTTGCTTAGGCCCAGTAAAATTATTTTGCCTATTCTCTTCCTGAAACTGGTCACTAAGAATGGCAAAGCCTGAAGCCATGAAAAAGAGAATTGTACCGCATTGTGATAAATTCATTTACTCCCCTGTCATTTGGAGGTCTGTGGGTAGCTCTGCATGTAGCCCACTCATTATCTTCTCTGCTGGAGATAAAGAAATGTTAGCTGTTAGCTAGTCATTAACTGGAAGATGGCAGATCACTTATCTACTTTCTCACTGCTTAACCTCTGGGCTCCCCCCTCCAAAAATGCACTCTAAACATTCCATTGGGACAACCCCCTGCATCTTTAGAGAGCCTCCACCAGGCCTTAGCATCCACTCATTCAACTGAAGGGTTTATAGGGACAACTCTAAGCTCCCCAAAGTGATTATTTTTGAAAAGGATGATAGGAGCTCCTGGGGTCATTTGTCAAACTACTTATCAGAGCTTTCTAGCACCTCCTGACAGTAGAATGTGACATGTAATGGACAGAGCTTCCCTGTCATGCCCCAGTATCCCATGGACTGGGTGGCATGAGATCTCCTGAAAAGCCAGACACAAAAGCCACTACCTGAGATGCCAAAAATGCCTCCAACTATCATTGAACTCTCTCATGTGAATGATTTTTTAAAACAAATATCAATTAGACCCTGTTTTTAATGATACACATTTAAATAGCAAGCAATAAAATTCACAGGAATTTCACAATTTTAGGATACACAGTGTGGCTATTCTACAGAGTAATGCCTTTTGCACATTTCCTATACATTATAATCAGATTGTACAGACTTGGCCATTTGTGACAGTTCTCAGTTAGGCTTGAGAGATTATTGGATTGGAGAAGGAAGAGTCATAGAAGAATTGAGTTGCAAACATGATAACTAGAAGGATAGTGGTGCCTTCAACAGAAATGGTGGTGTCTACAGGAAAATATAACAAGTTACATTTTGGACCTGTGGAGTTTGCCTATGGAACGTCTAAATGGTACTACCCAGCAATCAGTTGCTATTGGGCAACTTTTGATTCATGATGTGCCAATATTTACAAGTGTGCAGTACCACTGGGACACTATATGTATTTAAAAGGTGGGTTTTCATACTGAGGAGCAGCTTTGGAGCATTAAAAACACTGTATAATTTCTCAAATGCAATTTAACTTGCTTTCTTTCTCTTTTTTTCTTTTTCTTTCCTTCCTTTTTTCTTTCTTTGTTCAATGCTTAGCACAGCGCCCATCACATATTAAGCACTTAATGTTTATTGATTTGACTTTACTGGATGTATCCAGTTCTAAGGCCAACTGTAAGGGAGTAAAATTCTAGCTAGTCTGTCTAAAATATCTAATGAGTGGTAGCCAATAAATTATAAGCTTTAGCAAGAGTTAGACATTTAAGCATTTATTAAGAAGAATAAGAATTTGGTGAAGAGAAAGAGAAAGGCCTAGATTCATCAATCTATCTCGGGGAGCTACAGTTCTCCTGCTCCCCTGTCCACGAGAGTCCTGGTGGAAAAAAAAGTGAGAGCTCCAGCCTTGCCCCTCTTCCTCCCACAAGCAAAAGTCACTTCCTGATGCCAAAGAAAAACCACATGTCTTGCCCTCAGGCGCCTTCTCCTCACGGCAGAGCTTTCCTATAGTGAGTCTCCAGCAGGTGGCGTCATTCCAATCATTACACAACTCATTCACTGGCCACCTACATTACCTATACCATATCTATGTACTAATGGATTGGCCTTAAAATTTCATGTCATAGTCTGGACATTAGGCATTTTTCATCCATTTCATTTTTCCTGTGTGGATTGTTAAACTGATCTCTTTTGAGTAGCCATGGATCTCATTGAGTAGGTCCAGTAATATTCAGGGGCTTGATACAGTCAGTACACTGTCATCCACAAATAGGAGTGTCTAGAGTATAGGTGTCAAGCACACATGGATGGCATGTGGTCCACAATTCTTCCAAGTGTGTCAGAAACCAGATTAAAATGTAATTGGGGGGGGGCAGCTGGGTGGCACAGTGAATAAAGAACCAACCCTGGAATGAAGAGGACCTGAGTTCAAATTTGGCTCCAGACACTTGACACTTACTAGCTGTGTGTGACCCTGGGCAAGTCATTTAATACCAATTGCCTCACCAAAAAAAAAAAAAAAAAAAAAGAGAGAGAGAGAGAGAAAATGTTTAACATGTAATTGGGAGGGGCAGCTAGGTGGTGCAGTGGATAGAGCACCGGCCCTGGAATCAGGAGTACCTGAGTTCAAATCCAGCCTCAGACACTTACTAGCTGTGTGACCCTGGGCAAGTCACTTAACCCCAATTGCTTCACTAAAAAAAAAATGTACTTGGGAAATGTTTAACAAAATAAATAACAGTACAATAAAACATTTTAGTTGTTGTTTAATCAATTAGCCCTCTCCAACTCTTCATGACCCCATTTGGGGTTTCTTAGGCAAAGATACTGGAGTAGTTTGTCATTTCCTTCTCCAGCTCATTTACAGGTGAAAATATGGTTCCTCTAAGTCAACATGAGGCCCACAGCAATTCCCATGTATGGTTTAGTGTCCCCCATTTCTATTTGAGTTTGATACCACTGTTCTACAGAACTAAAATGTCAGCAAGGCATCCCTCTTCCATTTGGACCCTGCATAGAACATCTCCATGACACACCTTTGGTGAGTAACTGTTTTATCTGCTTTATGTTTCACTGAAGATTAGTAATTATCAAAGAAATTTATCTCCATGATGTCTTTAACAAGAAATTTCCTATGATCTTAACATGGGCGTGAAAGACCTTTGTTAGAAAAGAAACTCTCAGATTACATTTTGTTCCATCAAATCATTATTGCCAATTTTTATCTAGCAGGAAGAAGTCATGAAGGGATAAGATACATGAGAGTAAGTTTTGATGGACACAGAAAGGAGGAAAATACACTGGCCAGAGCAGTGTGTTGTGACAGGGAAGGGGAGCCAGGGGAGCAGCATGAAAGAATTGAATCCTTAAAAGGACAGTGAGTAGTGATGCCCAAGATATACTTTGCCCATTTCACATTTCTGCCTGGGCCAGATCCACCTTGGTAACTACCTAAGAGCATACCACTGCCCTAATTATAGATATTTATGATCAGACAAAGAAAGCAGACCATTTAATAATATGGACCAAATTAATGGTTCAAAAAGTGCTTCAGTTGCTGAACTGATTTTTAAAGTATTTTGTGAAAGAAATAAATGTAGTGATATGGGCAGTTGGGATGTAATGAAAATGGTGTGATTTAAATATGAATTAAGTGCAGTCAGATCTTTTACTAGATCTGTTGTCCTTTGTTTCACATTCATATCCTGAGAAAGTCAAGATATTAACTCATTGTCTTCTGCTACTTGAAGAGGAATAAACTTTGTAGCCTGCTCAATAAAAAGACAAGATCCCAACAGTCAGTATGTTGGGGACTACCTATCTACGATGTCACTGAACCCAAGAAAATCAATTAGAAAAGTCGTTTGTGACTGCAGAAGGATGTTCCTGAAAGACATGCTTACCTGGGACATAAAGGGTCTAGGAAAGAGAATTATTAATGAAGCTCAAAACAGATGCTGGAGGAGAAGCTAACCGTTAGACTAGCATTCAAATGATTCTAAAGAAGGTAGTTTTGACCTGAAACCAAGCACTTAGGTGCATACAATCCAGTTAAAAACCGTGTTTCTAAATCTGTTGTTCTGTCATTTTTCAATCATGTCCAACTCTCTTTGACCCCATTTGGAGTTCTCTTGGCAAAGATACCAAAGTGATTTGACATTTCCTTCTCCAACTGATTTGACAGATGAGGAAACTGAGGCAAACAGGGTTAAGTGACTTTTCCAGGATCACACAGTGTCTAAGGTCAAATTTGAACTCAGGCCTTCCAGACTGCAGGTCCAACACTCTAGCCACTGTGCCACCTAGCTGCCCCCAGTGACTACAGGGGGGTAATGTGGGATAGTGGACAGAGTGCTGAACTTGCAGCCGGAAAGACAGAGAATCAAATGCCACCTCAGACACTCTATAACTGTGCAACCATGGGCAAAGTGCTTTATGTCTCTTCGTCTCAAATTCTTCATCTGTAAAATGAAGCTTATAATTCCTATAGCATCTACTTCATAGGGTTGTTGTGAGACTTGAAAGAGACAATGAGTAAAAAAATACTCTGAAAGCCTAAAGGGCTGTAGAGAAGTGTGTTATTATTCGTGCGATTATCCTTACGTATGGGGGGAGGGGAGGCACACAGAGAGGGGAACCCTTCCAACATCAGCAATTTTGTCATCTTCCACAGTTTGCTAGATATGAAACCTCAGAGTTATTTTAATTTGCATTTCTCCCATGATAAGTGAACTGGAACAATCTTTCCTATGGTTGATGATAGGTGATAATTATTCCTTTGAAAGCTGTTCATAATCTTTGACCATTTACTTACTGAGAACAGGCATTTAGTTCCCATTATACTTTAAATAGTACCACCTTAAACTAGCTAAGTTCATCCCTACAGGGAAACTTTAAGAAAGAGTTCAAAGACAAATGCACAGAGTATACCATGAGGGCCCTGGGCATTCAGAAACAGCAGCATGAGGTCACTGGGCAGCAGAGGAGAAGAGGCGATAGCACGCGTAGGAAAGTCACAGAAAAGGAATTGGGACATTGCCAAAATAAAACTTTGTCACTTAATAGCCCTGCTTATCTGGTAGGCAACTAGGTGGCAGAGTGGATAAGACCTGTTGTCAGGACAACGTGAGTTCAAATCCAGCCTGTGACACTTGCTACCTATGTGACCCTGGGCAAGTCATTTAATCTCTGTCTGCCTCAGTTTCCTTATCTGTAAAACAAGGATAATAATAACATCTCCCTCCCAATGTTATTGTAAGGATCAAATAAGATAATATTTCTAAGTTGCTCTACCTGCTATCTAATTGTTGTTGTTCAGTTGTGTCTGACTCTGTGATCCCATGGACCATACTGTCCAAAGGGATTTCTTGGCAAGGATACTGGAGCAGTTTGTCATTTCCTTCTCCAGTGGATTAAGGCAAACAGAAGTTAAGTGACTTGCCCAAGGTCACACAGCTAGGTAGTGTATGAAGTATCAACAGGCTAACAGAGGCCACATTTGAACCCAGGTCTTTCTGATTCCAGACTCAGCATTCTATCCATTGAAACACCCAGCTGCCTCCTGGCAGTAGCAAGATAATGAAAAAGATGGTAGCCTGCTTTAGATCTATCTTCTTCAGCTTTCGCTACAAAGGAAGAGTGTAAATTCAGTGATGGAATACAATACAATTCAAAAAACATCTAGCAAGCATCTATTGTTAGCAACGCACTGGGCTAAACTGAGGAAGATACAACATTTGGGTAAGGTTGGGTCTCTAACCAGACTGAGGGAAGGAGGGGGTGGTATACTACTGTGAAGGCTGAGACTGGTGATTCACTTAAGTTGTGAGCTGCTGGAGTTCTAAGACCAATCCGCCCAGGTCGAAGCGCGAAAATGATGGGGTCCTACCTGGGGTCGAGGGGGTGGGCCACCAGGCTGCCTAAGAAGAGGCAAAACAAAACAGAGTAAGATCTAGGCACCCATGCCTATTGGCAGTAGAGTTAGCCAGTGTGTGGCCTCTGCACTTCAAGGCTAAGTGAGATAGGGAGACTCAATCTGAAAAAAGGAAGGGAGGAAGGGAGAGGAAGGAGAGAGAGAGAGAGAGAGAGAGAGAGAGAGAGAGAGAGAGAGAGAGAGAGAGAGAGAGAGAGAGAGAGAGAGAGAGAGAGAATGGAAGGAAGGAAGGAAGGAAGGAAGGAAGGAAGGAAGGAAATTAGTCTCTCCTCTCAGGGAATTTAAGGAGATTTCCAGTGTTCTTCCTTGTCAGCTCTAAATCTTCTGGATCTTAAATCTGAAAGGGACAATTGGATGTTAGGGGACAAATGAAAATCTGTTGGGTTACACACACACACACACACACACACACACAAATGTGGGAAAGTAAGGATATTGCAAACTGGTTTCGCCTTAGTTTCTTCTCTCCTGACTCTGCCACTCCCAGTGAAAGGGCCTCTTCACCCTCCCCCTCCCCTCAAACAATAAATTAATTAACCTGGTGAAAAGAGATTTAATGAATCACCTAACTTGACCAACACCCACCACAATGGACTCTTTTCCTAAAAGAGAAAGCCCCTAAGTCCAGATGCCCCGGGGCCTGTCACTCAGCCCTTTGTGATAGTGCTAGCTGGACCGCTCCTTTCTTTGAGGGCTCATTATTTTGTTCTTAAAAGGAATGCCCCCAGAAAGAAGTCACGCATGGGGGGAGGGGAGAAGGGCGTGCCGGGCAGCTCCGAGCCCCGGCAGAAGGCAATATAGCTCCCGCCGCTCGCTCGGCGCTGGTAAATGACAATTTCTCCGGGACTCTCCCAGCACAATGGCTTCTCGGCCCGTGTCAGGACCTGTGTCAGCTTGCTGCCCTGCCAAATTTCCACACAATGAGGGGAGGATGTCTGCATTCAGAGCTCAAAACCCTCCTCAGGGGAATCATCTCGAAAGCTCCGAGGCCAGACGGTGAATAATGGCCCTCAGCCAGAGAACAAAGCTCACTTCCTAAACGCAGGCACTGATGCTTTTGAAACACCCCGACAGCCTAAAATCTCTATGAAGGAGTGATGCCTGGAAGAGATCAGATGCCGAGGCCTCCCTGGGGAGCCCATCATAACCTGCCTCGTCCACCCACTGAGCCAAATAATAAAGTTCTAGGTCAGGAGCCATTTAATTATACAAGCGATCATTCAACCCTTGCAGCCAACACCAGCAGACCTTGGAGGACTCTACCACAGGCTGGACAGTGGCACAGAGCCACTGGTCCCATTGGCCAGAACCTAGAAAAAATTGGACCCGGGACCTGAAGAAAAGCAGACAGCAGGACCCAGTGAGAACTATCATAAGACTGCCTTTCTTGTTAGGTTTTCAGGAGAATCTGTTCTGGGGGTGCAATCGTGAGTACAATGGGGCAGGCAATCTTCTTGGCAGATTTGTTAGTGGAAAGGGATGGCACAGATAAATGTGAATGGCATCCTGAATATGACAACGGGAGACCTGATAACTGTTTTTGTTTTGTTTTTGGTGAGGCAATTGGGGTTAAGTGACTTGTCCAGGGTCACACAGCTAGTAAGGGTCAAGTGTCTGAGGTCGGATTTGAACTCAGGTCCTCCTGACTCCAGGTCCAGTGCTCTATCCAATTCACCACCTAGCTGCCCCAACCTGATAACTTTTGAAAACCATCTAAACAGCCTTATATTCAGATTCTACCTTAATCCACAGCCTCCAATCAACAAGCAACACTGTGTTAGGCACTAACATTTACAAAGATAAAAACTAAACAGTCCTTACCCCGCTTACCTTCTATTGGAGAAGACAATATGTAAACACATCTATACAAACCATATCCAATATGTCAGAATTGTGTGTGAGATATGCATCTGGGAAAGGAATCTACTAGAAGCCCAGGATCAGAGAACCACAGAACACACCCACCCACTCCCCACCCCCAGACCTGCTTGGAGAACTAACTAGAGTTCTGATTTCATTGATCATAAACAACAATGTGAAACTGTTATGGGATGATCTGGATTCAAATCTTTCCTGTGTTAACTTCAGACCTATGAGACCTTGAGCAAGTTACCTGGTCCTCTCCACAAATGAAAGATGAACAGCAATGATAATAGCTAGCTAGCATTTATATCAAATTTATAAAGCACTCTTACATATTCCCTCTCATTTTCTCCATTCTCAAAACAACCCTACTACGTAGAGTTTTATCCTCTACAGATAAGGAAACTGGGCCTGAGCAAGTTTAAGTGATTTATTTAGGGTTTACACAACTGGCAAACATCTAAGATGGAATTCGAACTAGGGTCTTTCTGCCTTAAGCTCTTTCTGACCGAAGCCCTATTCACCAAACCACCTTTGTCATCTCTCAAAGTCTCAGTTTCCTCTCCAGTAAAATGAGGGATTTTGAATTCAATGATTTCTAAGGTCCTGTCAAACATGTGACCCAGGGGTACTATCAAATGCCACTGAAGCAGATTAAAATGAAATTGGGAGGGGGCAGCTAGGTGGCGAAGTGGATAAAGTACTGGCCCTGGATTCAGGAGGACCTGAGTTCAAAGCCGGCCTCAGACACTTGACACTAGCTGTGTGACCCTGGGCAAGTCACTTAACCCTCATTGCACCCCCCCAAAAAAATGAAATTGGGAAATATTTAACAAAATAAAAATAGAACAGAACATTTCTAGTTGTTAAGTCATGTCTGCCTCTTCATGACCCCATTTGGGGTTTTCTTGGCAAAGATACTAGAGTGGTTTACCATTTCCTTTTCCAGTTCATTTGATAGATGAGTAAACTGAGGCAAACAGGATTAAGCAATTTGCCCAAGGTCACACAGCTAGCAAGTATCTGAGGCCAGATTTAAGCTCAAGAACTCAAGTCCTCCTGACTCTGGATCCAGCACTCAACATGCAGCCCAAAGGGATACTCTTCCAAGGCTTAGAGCCCCCAGTCTCTATTTGAGTTTGACACCACTGCCATCTACAACTCTATATCCAATTATCCATTTTCTCTATCAAAACTAAGAATTAGGCTCAGTTATTTCTGCTCTTAAGCCACTGTGTCCACTAAGACTTGGCCCCCTTCTCAAAAGACAGAAAATAATTTTGATTTTCAAAAATACCTTTGATGAGAATACTCTCACCTTCACCTGACACCCCCTCCCACAAACACCCTCCTATCTCCTTTCCCCCCTTTTAATTCCTTCTTGGTGGCTTTGTGACTTCTTTCTAATTAATTCTTATGGGAGACCTGAATTTATAACAAAAGATGATAGCCCCAGAGTAGGCACAGAAAGAAATCTATTCCATTTCCCTTCCATGGAAAATGACTGATATCTAAATACTAAATAAAGGATCAGTACATTCCATGATGGTGCTATCTCATCTAGTGTGGGTAAGGCATATCTTCCATGACCTTCTAATGAGAATAAAGACTATAGTCCTATGCTGTTTCTAAGTTGCAAACCGAGCAGTCCTCAAAGGATTCTCTTATTGCATCAATACTGAACCTAGATGGAGATAAAGTGGGAGCTCTTTTTTTCCCCTTTTAAGTGTTCCAATAAATCCTCAATTGTTTAAAAATCATCTTTTCCCCACCCCCTCTCAACCACCCCCATCAGTTTCTTTGATAGCATCTCTCTGCTACATGAGTGTGGTACCAATACAATAACAGCCTTGTTTCTGATAAGAGTATATATCACAGAGAAAGGGGAAGCAAAGTGTTTTTTATTGAGCTGACCCCCTTAATGAGCAGTCCACAAGAGATCATTAATTATAAGTGACTTTCTGTCCAGAGTCCTGGGCACATTTGCATTTTCAAAAGCTTTATGTTAACTATTTGGAAATGCTAGGGACTGTGCTTGGCATCCACCCCCCTGAATAGAAAAATGACTGCCTTAGCCACACAGGCCCACATCAATATTCAGGACACAATATATATGTATGTTTCAATAGCTTTGTGGCTGACAAAAGGCAGGACATTTGAAAGTTAAGGTTAACACTACTCTTAATTCACACTCCCTAGAAAACAAATGTCAAAGGGCGGAGTTAGAAGCAATGTCGGCATGAACTGTGAATTTCCTGGCTTTTGTAGATTTATGTCAGAACACAAACACAGTCAAAGAGAAGGTTTTGTGGACATTAGGGACCGAGTGTGTGTGTGTGTGTGTGTGTGTGTGTGTGTGTGTGAAAGAAAGTAAGGAAAGGCTTATTTAGGGCACTTCAGTTCTGTTGGGAAATGTGTAATTACTTGTTACATGGAAAGAATTCACTGAGTCCTGTTTTTCCCTGAAATTTGGATTATGTACCAGATCCCCTAAGCGAATTGTCATGTTCATTTTTTACATTTTCAATACTTCAGTATTTCAAGATCCTCTCCCATTTCTTCTGTGCAGGGGCCATCTCTCCACAAAAGCAGATGACACCCCTTCTGTGCCTCATTAGACAACCTTTGAGAGGGGCCTGTGACTAACCTGGTATTGAGCCTCCTTTGCTGCTAATGCTTAGGAAAGACACATGCAGCCAGGGGTGTGGTAGTAAATGTTAAACAAATGCATTATACTTTAAAGTTTAATCTGCATTAAAAAATTTATTTCTCCACCACTTTAAGTCTAGACCATCAACAAAACAATAAATCAAGCTCTGATTTGCCTCATTTGCCAATTTCCTGGGTGCAAATGGTTGTGATGAAAATTAACCGATTGGCTTTCCTGCTGGCTCCAGCATACCCATGCATTCAACTCAAGGGAAGCTCACAGCTTCTCCAGTATGGTAGGATTTGGGGAGGCACCCTAGAAAGATCAGAGGCTCTAAAGGCAAAGGACCTGGGTTCAAGTCTACCCTCTTAGGCCTTAGCTTTCTCAGTTAAAAAATTAGGTGATTGGTCTAAGTGTTCTCTGACATTTTCTATATCTATGATCAACGTATAGCTCTCTCTTTTCACTATCTCAAATGAGATAATGTTTGTAAAGTGCTTAGCACAGTGTCTGGCACACACTAGGCTCATGATATAAGCTCCTTCTCTTTCCTCTTCCCTCCTACACTGCTACAAGAGCCCTTGAAAACCAAGGATCCCCACATGCCACGATGAGACATCAGAAGAAGACTTAAACTGCAAGAGAAGGCTGATGTATCATAGATTTAAGGCTGGAAGGGACCTTAAAGGTCATCGAGTATAAATCCCTTTGTTTTAGATCTGGGGACACTCAGGTAGACAGAAACTGAGATATTTGCCCAGGGTTACATGGCTAGTAAGGCCAGGCACAGCTGTCCTCTTTGCTACTGAACTGCTCTAGAAATCACTGCCAGGGAAGCTACAGGTTCTTCAGGAGAAAAAAAATGTAATGCCCACATTGCCCCCCAGAGTTCCCTGGGACTGACATTCTCACTTACTTACAATTGTGTACCTTCCTACAAATGACTTCCTGACTTAGAGGAGAAGAGACCTTGCCATGCATACTTGTGATATAATTGAAAGACCTCTGGGTCTAGAGAGTGCCTGGGTTTGAACCCCAAGGTTCTTCCTTACTTCCTGGGTGACTTCATATATATAAGTAGATGTTCACACAGGGGGATGCTGACAAATGTTTAAATAGTGTTAAGCTTTCCCCAGTAGGGGTGGGGGTGGGGGCTGGGTAAGGGGGTAGGGAAATGTCACACATTGAAGTTTAATCTGAATTAACATTTTCCCCATCACTTTCTAAAGTCTAGACTATTGACAAAACAATAAATCAAGCCCTGATTGGTAGTATTTGCCAATTTCCCAGGTGCAAATGCTCACAATGAAAATTTAACAATCAGCTCTCCTGAACAGGCTAGAGTAACTCCAGCAAACCTTTGTTACTTATGGCCCCTGAGAGAATTCAAGCAAATTTTTGTGTCTTCATCCCACAACCTAAAATAGCAGTGAGGCTAGGAGGTGTAGTTGATAGTGTTCTGGACCTGGAGTCAAGAGGACTTTCCAAGTTCATATCTGGCTTCAGACATTTTCTAGCTGTGCTACCTTGGGCGGTCATTTAACCCTGTTTACCTCAATTTCCTTATCTGTAAAATGAGCTGGAGGAGGAAATGGCAAACCTTAGGAAAACACTAAATGGGATCATGAAGAATAGGACACAACTGAAACAATTTAAACCAAGCTATAGAGTGGGGACTTAATTAGTATTTACTGAGTAGTTGGTTATTTTCCTGGAACATAGTAGGATTTTAATAAATGCTAGTTGACTGACTGATTGACCAGCACCTAGGATAGAGCCTGGCATATAATAGGCCCATATTAAATGCCTATTGACTGACATAACCTCTCTAGTTCTTGGTTTCCTTATCTATAAAAATGAAGGAATTGAAGTAGATAATACCTTTTTTTAAATTTTTTTTTTAGTGAGGTAATTGGGGTTAAGTGACTTGCCCAGGGTCACACAGCTAGTAAGTGTTAAGTGTCTGAGGCTGGATTTGAACTCAAGTACTCCTGACTCCAGGGCCAGTGCTCTATCCACTGCGCCACCTAGCTGCTCCGAAGTAGATCATTCCTAAGGTCCCTTCTACCTCAAAATCCTATTATCTTTGTTTTGTTTCTGAAGTAAATATTTATACAGGATAAGCATCAATTTTTAAAATGACATCTGTCTCAATTACTAATCACAGTTTTCATAAATGGGGAACAATGGCACAGTGCCAAAGAATGAAAGTCACCTGTCCCACACAGGTATGCTGCGACTGCTTCTCCATTCTGTAGTATCCCCCCATGCCGCAACAATTCTATCTTCCACTATCCAGACAGAATCTTTCACTTTAGAGTACATTTACTGGATCTGAACCAAATGTTCTTCCTTTCCTTTCTTCAAGCCTCTGTTACTGCTTTCACATCATCAGGAGTAAATCCAACCTTCCCCAGAACATCTCCATCTCAGACACCCATGTGAAATCTGCCCTGTCATATGCTTCTACAGCTGTCAAGCCTCCCAACCATCTATGCCTTCATTCATTCCCATTACCAAGGAAGAAACTGGCCTTCATTCCAGAGATGACAGATTCATGTTCTTTGCAAAGAACAAAATCACCTTAACTCATCCTATTTACCATCCCAAAAACGTGTTCCACTTGAGTGGATTTGCCTGAGATCTGCCATTTTAAAATTCAGAATGAAACTCACCCTGTCAGGGAGCTAATACTCAAGAGAATTCAACAAATGGTTTGACATATAGCAGTCCAGACAGTCAAGGAACTATGCCAAGCACTGCAGATACAGATAAAGTTAAAGATAAATCCCTGCCCTCAAGGAGCTCACAATCTAATGGGGGAAACTACATGCAAAGAACTATGTACAAACAAGCTAAATACAGGATAAAGAGGAAATAATCAACAGAGAAAGTGGTATTTTAGTTAGGTCTTGAAGGAAGCCAGAGAAAACCAGGAGGTGGAGATGAGAGAGAGCATTCCAGGCATGGGAGACAGTCAGGAAAAATGCCCCAAGTCAAGAGAAGCATCTCGTTCATGGAACAGCCAGGAAGCTAGTTTCATTGGATCAGAGTGTACATGGGTGGAGCAGTGCAGTGGATAAAGCACTGGCCCTGGATTCAGGAGGACCTGAGTTCAAATCAAGCCTCAGACACTTGACACTAGCTGTGTGACCCTAGGCAAGTCACTTAACCCTCATTGCCCTGCAAAAAAAAAAGAAACAAAAACAAAAGTGTACATGGGGGAGATGTAAGGTGTAAGAAGACAAAAAAGATGGAGGGGGAGAGGGAGGGGAGTGTTTTGAAGGGCCTGGTAAGTAGAAATCAGTCCTCAGAATTTGGAAGACCTGAGTTTGAGCCCTACCTCTCATGCATACTATGTGATCCCAGGCAAATCACTTTTCTCTCACTACCAGAGAATCTGAGGCAGGAGAGGGCAAAATGGGGTTCTGGAATCAAACCTTGTAATTGGCTACTGCAGGGATGGTGGGAAGAGACCCATCCCCCCCCCTCTCCATTTCATTGGTTGTATGCCAAATAAGGTTATCCTATGGCCCCTTGGGATGAATATTCCCTATTTTGGAAATAATTGTAATAGTTTCTAAGCTGACTTGAAGAGGGAAAGAGGCAAAGCCAGAAGAGTTGAAGCATCCTGTTGCAGTCACCAGGAAACCTGCACAGGAGATGAAGGGGGAAAGGCTCAGGGGAATCCCAAAGGAGAGTTATCATTCTGGGCAACCCCAAGAAAGAGACAAAAGGGGAAGAGAGTCACCACAGATCCTGAGTCTCATGAGGCAAACTCTAGGATAGAGGAGGGGGAGGAGGGGAAGGAATGTAGATGACAGTATCCTCAGTTGGGTCCAGTCCCACAGGACAACCCCATAAAGGAGATAGAGAATTCCCCCACTACTACCACTACAATTAATGGCTATCTTGGGGCAGAGGTGCCTGAGAACTACATGTCTTCTCATTAATAAGTGGGAAAGAAAAACTCAGATCTCAAGGTCCTGACCCTAGCTGCAGAGATGTAATGGAATAACCTCTCAGGCTGAGAGATGGCAGCTATAGAGAAGGGAACCAGATGGCCAGGTGGTCAAGTTCCTGAAGCCAAGACTCATAGAGAAATGGGATTGGGGGTGGGGGCAATGTGGTGCCAGAATCCAGCCTTCCAGCAAAAGAAAGATACCCCTTGAGCAGTCACCTCAAAACTGCCTTTCTAGCGACTTTATTTCTTGTTTGTTTGTTTGGTTAGTTGGTTGTTTTTTGGTTTTGGGGGGGCAATGAGGGTTAAGTGACTTGCCGAGGGTCACACAGCTAGTGTCAAATATCTGAGGTCAGATTTGAACTCAGGTTCTCCTGAATTCAGGGCTGGTGCTTTATCCATTGCGCCACCTAACTGCCCCTAGTGACCCCAATTTCAAATGTTTCAAAATTCAGCCTTCTAAAAGGAAAGGGAGAATTAATAACCAATGCAATTCTGGAATTCAGACTTCTATCAAGTTCCTGAACAGTGTTAGCCTTTTGAAGATAGAAAAAGATCATGCACATGGCCCTAAGGACAGAAGAATAGCAGTGAAGTCCCAGATTTTGCGCTCTGTTATTACCATGAATTTTGTGGACAATCCAAGTATGGTGGGAAAGAGTTAGCCTATCTAGAAGCCTCAGATACATTTTCCTTCTAAAAAGAGTCCATACCCTCAGGGTTGTAGCTATAGATTGGCATAAAGTTTGAGGTCAGGCACACCCTGAAGGAACAATCCCATGTCTTTCCCCTTTCCCCACAAGGAAAGGGCCAATGGCAATGCAACCTCAAGGTATGCTAGCATATCTTGCCCAGAATCTATGCCTGTGGTAGTAGCACAAAATTAGATGCCTGTATTGATCTCTGGGATGAAAGTAGGACTCTCTGGAATTTGTCCAGCCACCCCAAATTAGTTTCTTCCGGGGTGGAGGAAGGGGGTAGAGTCTAAGGCTAAAGCTAAATGACCATATTCATTGGTGTAAAAGAGGGATTCCCCATGACGTCTGCTGTGGGGTTTCCCTCCTAACAAGCTCATTTGCTTCCCTTCTAAGTTGACTCCAAACCATAAGTTAGTGCTATGAGTTTTTGAAGGACTTTATGACGCTAGGGAAAGGATGGGACTCAGGAAAAGGAATTCAGATGTTTTCTCCATGTTCTGTGGGGTAAAAATAAAGGCAATACTGTACCAAATAAATGCATTTTTACCTTGAGTTCTTATGCGAGAAGTGGGAGGGGGGAACATTTTACCCACATCTATGGAGACCTAGAAAGAGCTATATTTGAACCAATTCTAAGATTTCCAAGGGCCAGTGCAAACCAAAGAGTTATAGTTTTTGGCTAAGGCTCCTAAGATTGGACTATATTGGTACAGAGCTTGGGCTCTAGAGTGCTAGACTGCAGGTTTAATCAGATATGGAACCCAAACCACAGAGAACTTAAGAGGCTTGCCCAAGGTCATATAATTTGTAAATTACAAATCTAGAATTTAAACCCAGATGTTCTGACTCCACTCTTTTCATAGTACTGATGAGCCAGCATAGAAAATGCAGGGCTCTACCCAGATTAACTACAAAGGACCTATGAAGGAATACTTTACATACAGAGAAAAACTGATAAATAGAAATATGTATAGAATGATCTTACATATATGTGTGTATACACACACATACATGTGTATGTATGTATGTATGTATGTATGTGTGTGTATATATATATACACACACATGCATATGCCTGTTTGCGTCTAATGGAAGCCATCATAAGATTGGGGGAAGAGAAGGGGGAAAAAGGAAATTTACATAATAACTTCATTATATATTTAAAAGAAATAGCAAGTCATACATAATAGCTTTGCAGTTTCAAGGAGAGTCATCTGTTTTTATTATGCCATGTTATGGAAATACTTTTTTTATTCCATAAATTTAAAATTAAATAAATAAATAAATATTTTAGAAGACTAATAACCTACATGCATGGAATACTGTATGGTTTACAAAGCACTTTCCATAGAAAACAAATGTTTACTTCATAGTTTTTCTTCACACTGATCTTTGCCCATTCTAGACCCACATTCAGAGCCAGGCCTAGAGATGAATCAGGCCCAGGACAATCTGCCAACTGAAGGTTCCTTGGACCTTCTTGCCACCTGCCAGCCTCACCCAGGGGAATTGGGGATATTTCTCCTCCAGCGATGGCATCCTTGGGGTGAACCCTTCCCTATTCTATTCTCTCTGGTCCTTCCTCCTCAGCATTCTCTTGAACACAGCACACAGTGTAAAGTAGGAAATTATTTCACCACAGTCTAAGACAATCTCAGGATGAGAACTCTATAGAGATAAGTAGAGTACATGCACCCAATCTTGTTCCTTGAAGTAGCTTGACACAGATTAACTCATAAATCAGGCTCTTAATAGGCTTGTTACTCTGGGCTCCACTTCCCAGTTCCACCTTTGGCTTCTGCCATCTGCTCAAACAAAGTCCTTTCAGTCACTAAGGAAGCAAACTCTTGTTGGCCCCAGGTCCAACCACTCTATTCCAAGTCCAAATCACTACAGCTACCCAATTCTTGTGAGGACACTGCCTTAAAGGGGGGGAGGGAGTTGGCAAGAGACTCACAGCCACACTTTGGGGCAGACAGGAGTTTAGACCAGACTGGGCCTGGCTCTCCCAAGTGGCCGCTGCCAAGGGTATGTGAGGCAGCTCCAGCTCTCTTAAAATCTGCATCATGAGCATTTGCACCTCGGTGGTCCCTACAAATCAGGTTTTGGTGGGCTGCTTTGTTGATTGTCTAGGTTTAAGAGAGCAATGGTGAAAATGTTACTAATGCAGATTAAACTTTAAAGTGTGTCAGGCTTTTTCGAAGAGTGGTTGTAAAGCATTTACCAGCACACTGCTGGCTACTGCCCATAGCAATCCAACTGGCTTGGCCCATTTCCCTGGTTTCTTCTAGCTATTTGTGGACACAGACTTTCTGAGCCCATGCCCAGTGTTTTCTCTGACTCTCCTATTTGATAGCTAATTCCTTCAGGTTGTATGATTGGAAAGGATGGGCTTTTCAGCCATTGTAGGTGACTATACTTCATTCCTGCAGAGCTTGGGGCTCAAATGTGAAGCCTTTGACAGTTCTCCCCTGGACCTGGCCACAGAATTTCATAAAACTAGTTTCTCCCTTTCCTGAACCCATAGCTCTCCCTGACCATCCTCCATCTGTAACCCTGAATTGCTTCTCCTCTCCTGCTGCCCTTTTTAAAAACCCTGGAATCCACATTGATTAAATCATACTACTGTCTGCTTTTCCAATTTATCATGCTTGCTGAACCCCATTTGTTTAAATAGCCACTGTACTTTTAAAAAAGTTTTTATTGCTACATTTTTTTTTACCAAATAGACAACCCCCATTACAAAGTACATCCCCCAAAATAGTTGTCAATTGTTAACAGAAAAGAGGGTAGCTAGGTAGCACAGTGGATAGAGTGCCAGGCCTAGAATCAGGGAAGACTCATCTTCTTGAGTTCAGATCTTACCTGAAACACTGACTAGCTATCTGACAGTGAGCAAGTCACGTAAGCCTGTTTGCCTCAGTTTCCTCATCTGTCAAATGAGCTGGAAAAGGAAAGGGCAAATCACTCCAGTATCTTTGCGAAGAAAACCCCAAATGGGGTCACACAGAGTTGGACACAACTGAACAACAGCTGAAAGGAGGGATTTGTCCTTTAACTTTGATAGAATGGTATTAATACTGACCACTGAATTTGACTGAAGCTTTGTTGCCTCTACAAGCTGAATTTATTTCCTCTGTCACAGTAATGCTTCTTTTTTTTTAAATTTTTTTTTAGTGAGGCAATTGGGGTTAAGTGACTTGCTCAGGGTCACACAGCTAGTAAGTGTCAAGTGTCTGAGGCCAGATTTAAACTCAGGTCCTCCTGAATCCAGGGCAAGTGCTTTATCCACTTTATCCACCTAGCTGCCCCAGTCATACTTCTTTATGTTGATGTCTTCCCTCCACTGATACATCCAGGATGTTCTTCCCATAAGATGCTTTCAGTTCATCCTGGCTGAGGATCTTTTTAAAACCAATCAACATTGTGATTATCTTTGGCCCATACAGAGAGGGGAATTCTCAAATATTTGTGGAATGAAGGAATCCGCATGCTGTAAGGAAGGATGTTTTCCCTACAGTCCAAAAGAGACACATATACAAATATGATTACTATTGCTACTGCTACTGTTGCTGTTGCTACCACTACTACTACTACCACCACCACCACTACCACTACTACTACTGCTGACGCCACCACCACCACTACCACTACTACTACCACCACCACCACCACTACAATAGCTAGCATTTATTGAGTGCTTTAAAAGTTCACAAAGGTGAGTTAACTTGAGGCTCAAGAAAGCTTGCCTGAAGCTTCCTATCAAATTCACTCTCCTTTTCTAAGGGGCTTCTGCCAGGCTGCTTAAAGGATCACTCAAATTCCCACCACTGAACTTTGACAATGTGTGGGGCAACCACAGTGAACTTTGCATGTATCTGGCCATCTGCCTGTGAGGAGAGAAAGTGACATCTTTCCTAACTCCTAATATCAGATAATATCTTTCTCTTTCAGGTGTGACATACTGCTGACCTTCAAATCTGAATGCATTTTCAGTATTTTACATATTTGGAATTAATCTCCTTATCTTGTTATGCAAATATATGCAATGATATATTGCTGTATTAAAACATATGCAAATATAGGGGGCTAAGACACCCCCCCACACACTTTCTCTGTTTTTCCCGATAGTATTCCAGCACTACACAGAGGCACATAGCTTGAAGTAATGCACCTCAGCTGTCAGTGCCTGGAAGCAATAATATCAAACAAATCACCCAGGCATACAACAGTCAAAGATGGAGATGTACCAGGGGAGCATTACATGGAACAAGCTCTTTGACAACCAGGAAGATGCACGGATAACTAAAGGGATGGCAACAACAGCTATTAGGAGAGGCTTCCCTTAGTCAAAGAATTTACTCAATGCACAGACAACAGAAAGAAGGAAAAAAGGAAGGGAGAAAGGAAGGAAGGAAGGAAAAGAGGGAGGGAGAAAAGAAGGAAGGTAGGAAGGAGGGTGGGAGGGCTTTTTAAGCATTTATCATGTTCCAGGCACTGTGCTAAGTACTGGAAATACAAATATGAGCAAAAGGATAGTCCCTACCCTCAAGTAAATTACATTCTAAAGGAGGAAGACAATACACAAAAGGAAGCTGAAAAGCAAGATGCATGATTTTGAAATCTTACAAAAGGCTATTCCAGGTTGAGTAGTCTCTCAGGTACTTAGATGTTCCAGAATGAAGAGGCCCCAGACACTGAGGGAAGAACCAGGATGAGATAGTAGCAGAGACATCGTTTTGAAGTCTGGAAGCCAAGAACAAGGAGAGGAGAGGAAGATAAAGTGGCAACTACTCTAGTCAACAAATTAATCCCATCAGCCCACATATGCCATGGGAATAATCTGAACAGCAGTGACATGTTTAACTAGAAGACCAGTGAGGTCTTAAATCCTTACTTTTTTCTTGGTTTGTTCTCCCCCATCTTCATCTGAAAATCCCGAAGGAACAGAGAGCATCACTGATAGATAACAGAGGAGCAAGAGCGAGAGCGAGAGCGAGAGAGAGCGAGAGAGAGCGAGAGAGAGCGAGAGAGAGCGAGAGAGAGCGAGAGAGAGAGAGAGAGAGAGAGAGAGAGAGAGAGAGAGAATAGATATATGATTAATAGGTGGATGGATGGATAGATAGATAGATGGATGGACGGATGGAGAGAGAAGAAGGAAAGGAGGGAGAGAGGGAAGAAAAGAGGGAGGGAAGGGGGGGGAGATAAAGCATTCATTAAGCAGTGCTAGGCACTGTACTTACAAAGAGGATACAAATAGAAGAAAATAAGACTGCACCTAACCTCAAGTGCTTAGAATCTAATGAGAGAAGACAAACATCAAGTGAAAGTGGAAGAGGGAGGAAGGTACCTAGGTAAAGGCAAGGCTGCTGGGAAGCAAGTCTCCCTCCATCTCATTTAACCTTTTCAAAGTCTTTATGTACTTTGGCTCTTTGTAGCCAAATCTGTACCTGCAAATTCATGTCATGATCTGTTTGGCTCCTTTCCCCTCTAACCTTTGCAACTGGACCCAATGAGTCCCCACCTATATTTGGCTTAGCCTTTCCCTGGACTCTGAATATGCTCTTTGTTCCTAATCAGGACAAATTTAATAGACCCTATGTCAATTGATTCATTGCAGCTCACCCTTATTGCTTCCCTTGCTTTGACTGTACTTCACCTAGTTTCAATAGTAGTTCCTGTCTTGTGACTTTGCCTCAACTTTGTGACTCATACTTTGGCCCATATTGCCCTAACTTTATGTCTATAACCCTGTCCTGATACCCCTTTGGAAATAGGGTCCTGCTTTGTTCCCTAACCACCACCACCACACACATACCCCCTCCCACACACACAGAGCTTTCCAGGGATTGGAGCCCTGCCTATGAGCTCTGCTCCCCATGACTGGATGCCTTATGGGTTCTGCAATCCCTATTGCTGGACCTCTATGATACTACATACTTGCCTTGGCCTCTTGACCACTGCCTAAAATCAGACTTCCTTGATTAAATGCCCTACCCACGTAGGAAATCTGCCCTATGCAGACCACCAAGCTACCTGGGCTTTATCCTCTTCCCTGCTGCTGAAACCCCACTTGCTTGCCTTCCCGGCCAGAAAGGAATCCCCCCACTCTTTAGGTCCTGGTTGTTTCCAAGCTGACCTGACCTTCAAGCTGACTGAACCATGGCCTTGTGGCTATGAAAAAACACTGATTAAATGCCTACAGCATGCCTAGCCTCCATTACTTTCCAGCTTATTAGCTTTGCAAAAAAGAAAAAAAGATACTTTGGGTTTCTTTTCCAAGGGATATTCAGTGATAGAAATAGAAATACCCTTGAAAAACCTAAAGATATTACCATTAAAAGTTTTTTTTTAATCTCCCCAAAAATCTATCTTCCTGAATTTGCCCCTGCTCTAAAATTTCTGATTTCATATGAGGGCAACACCATCAACAACAACATGGTAAACTCAGAGCCATCCCTAGCACTTCTCTTTCTCTCATCTTCAACATCTCATCAGTTTCCAAGTTCACTGATTCTTGGAATTGGTCCAACTTTCTGGAAAACAATTTGAAACTATGCTGAAAAATTCCCTAAGCCATAGGGAATTTGTAGGTCCCTTTGACCTAGTAATAGCACTTCTGGGCATATATCCCAAAGTGATCAAAGACAGAAGGACATATAAGACAGAAGGATAATAATACCAGTTATTTCTGGTGTGTGCAAAAATTCATAGTGGCACTTTTCGTTGTAGGAAAGGACTAGAAATAAAGTGGTGCCCATCAGCTGGAGAACAGTAGAACAAATGTTAGTAAATGAATGTAAATGGAATATTATTGTGCTGTAAGAAATAATAGAGGGGGGAAGCTAGGTGGCACAGTGGATAGAGCACCAGCCCTGGAGTCAGGAGGACCCAAGTTCAAATCCAGCCTCAGACATTTAACACTTACTGGCTGTGTGACCCTGGGCAAGTCACTTAACCCCAATTGCCTCACCAAAAAAAAGAAAGAAAGAAATAATAAAGAGATTCAGAGAAACCTGTGAAAATTTGTAGGAACCAGGAGGACAATTTGCACAATAATATTATAAAGGAAAACAGGGTTGGAAAACTTAAAAAGTCCAATCGATGCAACAATCAATTTATGACTCCAAAGAATGGATAATGAAACACGTGTTTCCTACCTCTTGACAGAGAGGTGGGGAGCTGTAAATGTAGAATGAATGTATTTTCAGACACAACCAAAGAAAGAGTTTTCCTTGACCATACTTATTTGTTATAAGTAAGGAATTTCATTTTAGAAGGTAAGAATTTTGGGTTTTTTTCAACTTTAAATTTTAAATTTTAATTTTTTAAATCTGGGGGGGGAAAGAGCAGAAGGGATTTGAGAAGGTGACACAGGCAAGCAGGGCCATTGGTTTAACTTTGTTCAATTAAAAAAAACTTAACTGTGTTCAATTTAATATACATTAAAAACCGAAGTGTATATGTTAGAGATTTGCAGTTATAAAGTATCTTTCTTTTCTTTTATATGGAAGCATTCATATCTGCAGATGTTTGTCAAAATGATATAATCAGTATATACCGGAGAGGGAGAGGAAGAGACAGAGACAGAAACATGAGGCAGAGACAGAGAGGAGACATGAGACAGAGAGAGACAGAAACATGAGATAGAAGCAGAGAGACAGAGAGACAGAGAGACAGACAAAGAGAGAGAGAGAGAGAGAGAGAGAGAGAGAGAGAGAGAGAGAGAGAGAGAGAGAGAGAGAGATCCACGTGCATTGTCTAAATGAAGCTGGCAATATAAATTGATATCTCTGGAATCTAGCCCACCCCCCTCTGAAAAAGAAAGCTATTTCCACCTGCAGGGAAGCTGGAGAGGGCAGGAGCTGGGGACTTACTCCTTTTTTCATCTATGTCCAACATAGGATATCAGGCTAGAATGATATCTATCTGCCTCATCCCCTAAATATTACTAGTCTCGGGTTAAAAAACATTTTTTAAAGAACAAGACACTACCCAAAGGAGTAAAGCCAAAGGCTAAATGACAGTTAGATATTCTAAGAGTCTCAGAGGGGTATAGGAAGCTTGCTGGATACCCCATAGTGCTTTCTAGCACTAGGAAGTATACATCATACATAGCATCATGAGATCAGAAGTTCAACTGAGGGGCAGCTAGATGGCGCAGTGGTTAAAGCACCAGCCCTGGATTCAGGAGTACCTGAGTTCAAATCCGGCCTCAGATACTTGACACTTACTGGCTGTGTGACCCTGGGCAAGTCACTTAACCCCCATTGCCTGCAAAAAAAAAAAAAAAGAAGAAGAAGAAGTTCAACTGGATGGAGACTTAAAGGTCATCTAGTCCAATTCTTACTTTATAGATGATGAAACAGGCCAGGGGCAGCTAGGTGATGAAGTGGATAAAGCACCTGTCCTAGATTCAGGAGGACCTGAGTTCAAATCCAGCCTCAGACACTTGACAATTATTAGCTGTGTGAACTTGGGTAAGTCACTTAACTCTCATTGTCCCACCAAAAAAAAAAAAAAAAGAAAAGAAAAGAAACTGAGGCCCAGGGAAATGAAATGACTACCCCAAGGTCACAGGTAGTAACAAAATCAGAATTTAGACCTGCACTCTCTGAATCATATCTACTCATCTTTCCATTACAACATGATGCCAAACGTATATGTATATAAATGTGTGTATATATGTATGTGTATACGTATGTATGTGTTTGTATATAAGCATATGTAGTTTTTATTATTATATATAATAGCTAGCAATTGTATAGCACTTTAAAGTCTGCAAAGCACTTTATATGTATCTCACAACAGTTTTGGAAGGTAACAGCTATTATTATATTCATTTTACATATAGGAAACTCAGACAAATAGAGGTTAACTGGCTTGCTCAGTCACATAGTCAGCAAGTATCTGAGGGGGGATTTGAACTCAAGTCTTTTTGACTCTAGGTCCAAGGTCCAGAATTCTATCCACTGTGCCACCTAGCTGAATGTACACACACACACACACAGAGCATACAATTACACTATATATATTCTGTATATATGTATGGCTTTTACATATATGTCCCAAGCAACTGATGATTCCAAGGTCACTCATTTCCCCCCCAACCCCTTCCTGTCAAATAATCATGTTTCACCTGGTGTCCTAAGTTCCTTTAGTCATTATCTTTTTTTTTTTTTTTTGCCGGGCAATGAGGGTTAAGTGACTTGCCCAGGGTCACACAGCTACTAAGTGTCAAGTGTCTGAGGCCAGATTTAAACTCAGGTCCTCCTGAATCCAGGGCCAGGGCTTTATTTGCTGCACCACCTAGCTTCCCCCTTCCTTTAGTCATTATTAATAATGGCCCAACCTGTGTACAGGCTCACAGAAACCATGGTTGATAGTCCATTGTAATGTGTTTAATTAGCAATGAGTGGCAGAGTCTTTTGATTGAAAGCAAACTTAATGGAACACATCTGAAAGGGTTGAGGAAGCAGTACACCCTGGAAAAGGTACTCTGGATAGTCAGAGGACTTGGGCTTGAAAACAAGTTCTGCCACTTGCGATCTGTGTATCCTTGGGCAAATCACCACATTGCAATGGGAATCAGTTTCCTTATCTGCAAAATGTGGAGGCCAGATGAAATGGCCTCTGAGGTACCTTCCCTTCCCAATCTTAACTAAACCTGGGGTCTTACCATCGGAACTCACTAGCATATTTCTATCGTAATTTCATGTACTTCTTATCTTCACTCATTTAAAAATATGTTCCCTGCTGAATTAGTCTGGATTTCTTCCAGTCCCCCTTTTTTAAATGGAAATGACAAATTTATTGCTAAAGTGGTTGCTAAATGAATCATTAATGGGCTTAATAGAGTCAATCCAAAGAGGATTTGTCAACTGAATGGCCTTCATGACCAGCACGGAACCATTTCAGAAAAAGAGTATATGTTATATGGGAAACAAAGCCCACAGTGCTTATACAGGCCCCAAGTAACCTGATATCTGGATTTGGAGAGTCCTAGACCCAAACTATACATAAGCTAAATTTGAAGATTATTTTTCCTGTAGGTCACGTCCATAGTCTTGTCCAGGTCACGTCCATGGTCTAGTCTAGATCTAGTCCAGGTCTAGTCCAGTTCTAGTTCAAGTCTTCTCCAGGTCATATCCAGGTCATGTCAATGGTCTAGTTCAGGTGTTCTAGTTCAGATCTAGTCCAGGTCTAGTCCATGGTCTAATCCAGGTCATGTCCAAGTCATGTCTGTGGGCTAGTCCAGGTCAAGTCCAGGTTTAGCCCAGGTCAAGTCAAGGTCTAGTCCAGGTCCACCACCAGGCCTCCAAGGACAACTGAGGCAAAGACAGCAAGTTCAATGCAACAAAATTCACATGAATCAGGGGCACATTTTTTGATGGATGTTCCAAACTCCCACTTATACTTGGCATTTGACTGTGGCCAAACTAACTGGAGATCACAGAAGATTTCCTCCTTCTTTGGATAGTATCAGTTTCCATGCATGTGGGCTACACACCAGAGCATCTGTATCCTCTAGAATTTTCCTTGCTTGATAGTATTGTGAGATTCAAAATTGGATATGTGAGCATTAAACTTCCCCTTTTAAATTTTCCCATATATATATATATATATATATATATATATATATATCCCAGACCACTAAGAAAAAGAAGCCTCTGAGTTTTAATCTGTGAGGGATTAGTTTTTATTGCTTGGGAATTAATTAGACAACAAAAGGTGATACCAATTAGGGAAATAGGGAAGTAGAAAGATCAGGGTTTTCTAAAGGTGTATCAAAAAGATCATTATGGGGTTTCTCAGACATATTAACTAAAGAAGCACAGTCATGCAATGGTTCCCCCGAGAGTGGTAAGTTTTATATATATATATATATAAAATACATAGTTGGTTAATGTTGCAGCCATCTTTGGCATATGGCAGGCAAGGCCAAAATATAGGGATATAGATATCAGTCTATACTTGAAATTTAGCTTGTGGTCTTTATATTCTTTTGGTAACAGCCCTCCTTCAAACCAAAACTATAGTTCTCTCTTCCATATTACTTATAATTTGTGCATTTGTGTATATGCATTTGAGACCAGGAACTTTATTGTCTTCTCCTTTCTTGGGTTTTGTTTCTTGTCAGTTTGAACATTTCCTTAATTTTTTTTTTCTGTGTTGTTGCTACTCTCTGTGTTTTCCAGTTAGATGGCAATAGGGATAGAAGAATAAGCACCTATAATGAATTAGAGGGTCAGTTTTCTCCTCCCCTTTCTCTTTGAAGTTTAAAACCTTTTCATTAGATTTCTCAGGCTCCCAGAAAATATACTTTTTAGGTGTGCTCCATCTCTGACCAAGAGCTCATCATTCTTTTTTTTGTTTTGTTTTTTGTTTTTGTTTTTTAGTGAGGCAATTGGGGTTAAGTGACTTGCCCAGGGTCACACAGCTAGTAAGTGTTAAGTGTCTGAGGCCAGATTTGAACTCAGGTACTCCCAAGTCCAGGGCCGGTGCTCTATCCACTGCGCCACCTAGCTGCCCCCGAGCTCATCATTCTTAGATTTTGATTTGTGGTCCAGAAATTACCCCACAACTAGAAGGGGTAGACTAGAGTGATCACATGTTACTTTGAAAATTTCTAACTGCTTGAAGGAAGGTCAGATTTTTAGTCCAAAATGAATTATTATACTCCAGGGTCTAGAACAAATCTGAGTGGGGAAGTGATCTCAGGACCTCTTTTGGTCATCAGAGAAATTTTAAAGAATAGAAGAAGTAGGGGCGGCTAGGTAGCACAGTGGATAAAGCACCGGCCCTGGATTCAGGAGTACCTGAGTTCAAATGCAGCCTCAGACACTTGACACTTACTAGCTGTGTGACCCTGGGCAAGTCACTTAACCCCATTGCCCCGCCAAAAAAAAAAAAAAGAATAGAAGAAGTGCTAGAGGATGGTCCAACATTGACCAATTTTTATAAGACAGAGAAAAACTAGGTTCTGGAAACCATAAGTAGGTGTTCTTGTTGTTTAATTGTTTTGGTCATGTCTGATTCTTTGTGACCCCATTTGTCTTGGCCCCATTTGGTCTCTTCTTGGAAAAGATACTGAAGTGGTTTGCCATTTCCTTCTCTAGTTCATTTTATTGATGAACAAACTAAGGCAAACAAGGTTAAGTGGCTTGCCCAAGATCACCCTGCTAGTCAGTGTGTATGGCCAGATTTGAACTCCAGGCCTGGCATTCAATCCATTGTATCTCCTAGCTGCCCAGGTGATCTTTATACTGTAGTAAATTTCCAAGAACATATTAAATGGATGGATTATGTATAGTTAGGAAAGAAAACAGTGTTAATGATTGATAAGATTGATTCACACTGAGCTTTTTTTTTTCAAGTTTGAATTTTGATTGGGTCCATATATATATATATATATATATATATATATATATATATATATATATAGGCATATATATATAGGCATATCATGGGATTGCCATTCACAGAGCATATCCAAATTTCAGCAAGGGATCTGATAATGTTACTAATAATATTCATAAATTGAAAAAGTAGGAGTGAAATGATAGGTGAATTCATAGCTAGCAGAGTAACTGTTCCCAAAGTGTATTGGTTAATGGGCGGGGTCCACCAAGAAGGAATTTTCCAGTGGGGCAGGTCCCCAGAATCAGACTCAGTCTATGTGAGCCCAATCTCTTGGGAATCCTTGTATTATATTACAAATGAGGAAACTAAGACCCAAATAAGGTATATAGGCTGTGCCCCAAATCCAAATCAATAGCAGAACCAAGACTAGAAGCCAGGTGTCCGGTCTCCTAGCCCAGTGCTCTTTGTACCACCTCCCACAGTCTCCAGCTTCTTCAGTTGCACAAAGAAGCTAACTAACTTGGAAAGGGAAGAATAGCCAACGGCTTGCATAGGGAATAGACACTAGTGAGAAAGTACTGAGGGACCAGTGATGAAGAAGTGAGCCACCCAGCATGGAAGAGATCCAAAGCAGGAACTGCTAAGTCTGATTAATGAGCTAAGCTAGTTAAGTAATGAGAGATTGTGTATCTGTAATTTAACTCATCTGCATGTGGTCTTGAAAGAAGACACTCCCCCTAGTCTCTTGGGTGTTGGCAGTACTGGTGAAACTGCCTAGGGAGCCTTCTGTTGGGGGGTGGGGGTGGAGGTGGGGAAGATAACCATGGGTCTGTTTCGTCACAGTACAGACCACAAAGAAATGTGCACACTTGGGTGCTACCCTAAAGTGCTCCCCTGGATCAGATCTCCACCTTCTCGGTTGCAAAAGCTTTTCAGTGAGCAAACAAATTAACAAACTAGTAAAAACAAAGAGCGAGGAAACTGAATGCAAAAGGGGTTCTCTCTGCAAATTACCTTGGCAATAAATCAAGCGATTTGAAATTTTGAAATGGGTGGCATGAAAAAATATAGGTTCCCAAGATCAAATCCTCCACCCAGAGATTTAGCCCAAAGCCAATTGGCACAGTCAAGCAACAGACACCAGGATGTGGAGCCTGGTGCTGTGGAAAAAGTATTGGCTTTAGAGCCCAAGAACATGACTTTGACTCAGCCTTGTTCACTATGTTACTTTCAGCAGTTACTTCACCCCAGTTTCTTTATATATAAAATGTGAGTGCTAGAATAAATTACTAGAAAGGCAATGTGATATAATGGCTAGGGCCCTGGACTTGGAGTCAGACCTGGGTTGTGCTACCCTGGGCAAGCAAGTGACCACCTGTCTGTACTTCCGTTCCCTCATTTGTGCTGGATTCAATAGCCTCTACGGTTCTTTCTGGCTCTAAATCTTTGCTCTTATGGTCCAATCATTACTAAGGCCCCTTTAACTTCTAAACCTGTGATCGAATGGTTCTTGGGAAGGCCCAAGACTGTTGCAATAATAAGGGGAGAAGATGTTGTCATCAAATAACCACAGAGCAGATGGTTCCCTAGATCTCAAAAAAGGGTCTTTTTTTTATGTGGCTTCCACTCCTCCAGCAATGAATGCCCTTTGCTCCAGTTTGCTCCCTGCCTCAGGAATCATTATTTGCTCTGGAAGCCCTTTGATCCCCACTTCCCATTAGGTAAGTGTGAGTTCTACCCATCTAGGTTTCAGGAGCTTGGTGACAAACCCAGGAACGTTGCCTCAACAAGAAGGTGCTAATTGGTCTCTGGGGAATCCCAGCTACCATGACTATAAACTGTTGCTTTTGTTTACAGCTGTAGTCTTCCTTCCCTCCCTCTCTCTCTCCACTTCCATGATTTGGAATCCAATCACCCTTCTTATTAGGACTTTCATTTTCACCTTTTCCCAGATTATGTTGTTGTTGAAGATCAAAATAAAACCAAAAAGAGAGAAATATAATGGATTTTTAAAAAAATCTGGTTGATAATCCAGGGGCTCAACACTCAAAGGTATACAACCGAGAAGATGTCTTTGAGGAAGAATGAAACTGGAACTCTCTCATGTAATTCTTAAATTATTATTTTCCTAGAGGCACAAAACCATCATCAAATAATTATTATCCCCTAGAACCTAAAGTAAAAATGCTCCATTATTCCTAGGATTGATTTCTCAAATTCGGGGATGAATGTTTACTCGTTCAGTCATTTTTGTTTGGTTGGTTTTGTTTTTTGGTGAGGCAATTGGAGTTAAGTGACTTGCCCAGGGTCACACAGCTAGTAAGTGTTAAGTGTCTGAGGTCGGATTTGAACTCAGGTACTCCTGAATCCAAGGCCGGTGCTCTATCCACTGCACCACCTAGCTGTCCCCCCCACCCCCATTCAGTCATTTTTTTCGTTGTATCCAACTCTCCCTGACCCTATTTGGGGTTTTTCTTGGCAAAAATAGCAGAGTGGTTTGCCATTTCCTTCCCCAGCTCATTTTACAGATGAGGAAACTGAAGTGACTTGCCCAGTATCACACAGTAAGTGTTTGAGGTGGGATTTGAACTCAAGAAAATGAGTCTTCCTGACTCCAGGTCCAGTATTCTATCCGCAGTACCACCCTCGTTGTGTTCTGGGTTCAAATGTGGGTTCAAATCCTGTCTCTACCACTTACTACCTGAATGACTTTAGGTTGGTCATTTTGTCTTCCTGAGCCACAAGTTTTCTGAATTATAAAATGATGGGGTTCCACTAGATGACTTCTGAGGTTCCTTCCAGCTCTACATATTGGGTGAACATTTCTTTCTCCTACACCTAGGGCACCAGCTTCAACATACATTCAAGCTCATTTTCTAGAGCTTGCTATTTCAGAAGACCATTTTGCGCATTACTAATAAAAATCTTCCCTGAAGTTCATAAGCCTTAGCTGCTCCAAAGAAAGCAGATCTAAGTATCTCTGATAGATAAAAGCAGAAGTAGCAGATGTGAGGAAAATGAAATATCTGAAAGATAATCTAGTCCAAAGTTGGGCATCAGGAAGAGTTTTCTCTTCCTCTGTTCTACCACTTAGAGTGGAAGAGGTTTGCTTTTGTAGGGGATGGGAATTCACTCCAATATCACTGGTGTCATATGAATGTCATTATTTAGTTTGGTTGTTATCCCCACAATTGCTTATTTACTAATTCGTTTGTGAGTAGGCAGGAAAGGAATGGAGGAGGGAAGGGCTGTAGAAAGCTTGGAGTTTTTCTCAAGGCTTCTTTTGATGACTGATGCATCACTGTCCTTGACTCCCTCCCAAGCATCCCTCCCTACTGGGGCTCTGAGCACTTCCTGAGAGGAAATAGCAACCACGTTGCCTCCTGTGGGATTGACTCCCAGAAAACTAAGGGTCACAAGACTAGAGACCACAGCATTCAGAGACCAGTCTAGATTATGAGCAGGAACAAAGATGGGACCAGAGTTTCAGAGACTTGATAATATATCATTACAAAGTTATCTTTTTTAAACTTTTGAATGTGCTTTTACTGCAGTTCAATTTTTAATAGCTTCTCCTCATTAAAATTCCTGTTACAAAGCAGGATGGATTACTATGATCTGTTAGGAAAATAAAGGGAACAAGCATTTATTAAGAGCCTACTAAGTGCCAGATACTGTGCAGTTTACAAATATTATCTCATTTGATCTTCAAAACAACCCTGGGAGGTAAGTGCTATTATTATTTTACAGATAAGGAAACTGAGGCAGGAATAGGTTAAGTGACTCACCCAAGGTCACACTGCTAGAAAGTATAGAGGACAGATGTGACCTCAGGTCTTCCTGATTCCAGCAAAGTCTCCATCTACTGAATCACTGTCATTCTTAGGGCTACTATGAATAGTGTTACCAATCTGTGGTAATTAGGGACCCAGTGCTAAACTCTGGAGGCAATATGTAAAAGTGAGAAGAGCACTGGCTCTGATGTCAGAGGACCCATGTTGAAATTCTGCTTCTGACCCTTACAACCTATATGACCTTGGACGAGCATTTAGTTCCCACAGGCCTAGGTTTTCTCACACAGTATTTAAAATAAAGAACTTTGGCTCAATGGCTTCTGAGGATCCCTGCTACCTCTATGATATCTATGATTCCTGTACTGAATCTTCAGGGTAAAAGTCAGAGGGAAGGCACAACATCTAGCAGTAACTCCAAAAGGTTTCATTCAGGACTATAAAGCAATAGGTTATGTCACAAATGTGTTGATACTGTGGGTCAAACTCCATGTCCTCTAAACTCCATGATAAGGAACATGGCTCTTAGTATTACACAAGAAACCCATTAATAGTATTATGACTTCATTTACTCCTAAAAGTTGTCTTTTTCATTGAAGTCCCATTTTTTCCCCTGAAAGACCATACTCAGTTTTGCTGGGTAGGTGATTTTAGGTTGTAGACCCAGTTCCTTTGCCCTGTGGAATATCATATTCCATGCCCTCTGGTCCTTTAATGTCGAAACTGCTAGATCTTCTGTTATCCTGACTGTGGCTCCACAGGATTTGAATTCCTTTTTTCTAGCTGCTTGCAATATTTTCTCCTTGACCTGGGATCTCTGGAATTTGGCTATAATATTCCTGGAAGTTTTCCTTTTGGGATCTCTTTCTAGAGACTTCATTTACTCCTAAAGTCAGCCTGGTCACCCACTCTAAGGATGTTGAAAAGATGGAGCCCATCTGAAGGAAGTGTTCAAGAGTCAGCTGGTGAAGCACTTGTTGGAGATCACAATCTGCCCTGCTCCTACCTTTCCAGGCTGATAATATATTGTTCCCCTTCCTGAATTCTATGGTCAAGACAATCTGACCACCTTTCTGTTCCTCATACATCTTCACACGTACTATTTTTGTACATTTGCACTGGTTACTTCCCATTATTGGAATGTTGTTTCCCTTTCCCTCCACCTTGTATAATACTTTACTTCCCTGAAGACTCAGCTCAAGCAGTACCTTAGACCAACCTTATCTTTTGGTGTTCCCCAACCCTCTCCCCCTAAAGCACATTCTACTTCATTTTATACCTATTTAGCATATACTTATGTTCAGAGATATGCTGAGAAATGGGTCAGCTAGGTGGTACAGTGGATAGAGCACAAAGCCTGGAGTTAAGAACTCATTTTAGTGAGTTCAAATCTGACCTGAGACACTGACTAGCTATATGACTGAGCAAGCCATTTAACCCCATTTGCCTCGGTTTCCTATCTGTAAAGTGAGATAGAGAAGGAAATGGCAAACCATCCCAGTGTCTTTCCCAAGAAAACCCCAAATAGGGTCACAAAGAATCAGATCCAACTGAAAGATAACAACAAAATGCTGGTAAATGCATAATAAGTGGTAGTGGTATGAGAACAGAGATACACACTTAATACACTTTTAAGTTTAACCTGTATTATCAACACTTTCCCCATCATTTTTTAAGTATAGACAATCAACAGATCAAGAAATCAAGCCCTGATCTGCCAATTTCTGAGGTAAAAATACTCACTGAACATTAAACAATTGGATGTAACTACAGCACACAGCCCTACTTAGATTAGTATGTGTTGTCTTCTGCAATAGAATGTAAGCTACTTGAGGGCAGAGCCTAATCTTTGTCTTTATGTCCAGTTATTGGCACAGTCCCTGGCACATAGTTGGTGCCTGATAATTACTTTTTGATTGATTGGTTGATGGAGGGATAGATAAGATTCTTGTTCAAGTATGGACTATATAATATATTAGTCCTTCCAACTTCTAGATACTTTGAATCTATGAATCTAATTATCACTTTACTCTATCACTTGAAATGTTCTTTATATCTATTCTACTGTGGCAATAAATGCCTTAGAAAGGAGAAGGATTCTCATTCAGGCATGGACTGGATTAGATGCTCTGTAGGATCCCTTCCAACTCTGATTTTATGACCCCATGAAGCCAGCCATCATTTTTCCTACTGTCACTTGAATTGTCACCTATGTCTGCTTCACTATGACAAATGAATGACAGCTGTAGGAGTGGAGTTATATATAGTTAGGGCAGAAGCAGGAGGTCCCCCAACATGTCAATCATAATCAACCATTAGACCTCCAAACCTCTCCCAGATAATTTGGTTGCTGGTTGCACTATAACCCCATTCCAAACATTGTGACCCACAGAGCTTCTCAGAATGAATAGGACTATATAGTCAAAAGTGTTCCATCATACTCCCAAAAAATTCTGGGGGAATTTAGGGTTATAAGGGCTTTTAGAGGTCATCTAATGCAACTCCCTGCCAAGGGACACATCCCTTCTACAACGTCCTCAAGAAGTGATCCAGCTTTCAATTTCAAATAAATTTATCCCATGAGGAAAAAGTTGGGGAGCTCTGAGCTAAAGATAGCAGTTTCAGGAGTTCCTCTACAAGTAAAAATAGGTCTGATGAGTAGGTACCTAGCTATTCTTACTTCACTTCTTTCTACAGATAATTTTATATAATATACATAAATTATAGAGAGATAGATACATGCATGCACAGACAGATAGACCAATGCATATACATGTAGATAGATTGATTGATTGACACAGATAGATAGATAAAGAGAAGATAGATAGATCTATCTTGATTGGTTGATACAGAGATGGATAACCGATAGGTAGAGAGGCATGCATAAACAGATAGACCAATGTATACACACATAGATAGATGATAGATTGATTAATTGATTGATTGATTCAGACAGACAAAGACAGAGACAGACAGACAGACAGACAGACAGACAGACAGACAGACAGACAGATAGATAGATAGATAGATAGATAGATAGATAGATAGATAGATAGATAGATAGATAGATAGATAGATGATAGATAGATAACCAATAGTTAGGTAGATAGATACATGAATGCACAGTTAGACCAATATGTGCACACATAGATTGATGATAAGTAGAAAGAGACAGATAGATTTCTCCAATTATCCTTCCCCCTCCATATTCCCAGAGAAGCCAGAAGAGAAACAAAAAGAAAAAAAAAACAGCAAAACTGATGAATACTCAAAAAAAAAGTCTGAGAATATATGCAATGCTCCACACCCATAGATTTCCCACTGCTGGTAAGGCTGCTTCTTCTTATTTTTTTAAACACTAACATGCTTAGAAAGATTTGGTGACACTAATGAGAAAGGAAATTGTACTTGGAATGTTAGCTATCTTCAATAAACTAGCTAACCAGAGCAAGTAGATCAT
Organism: Dromiciops gliroides; assembly: GCF_019393635.1. Classification (NCBI taxonomy): domain Eukaryota; kingdom Metazoa; phylum Chordata; class Mammalia; order Microbiotheria; family Microbiotheriidae; genus Dromiciops; species Dromiciops gliroides. The sequence continues at coordinate 434,598,032 of NC_057861.1, read as the reverse complement.
TGGAGTGTCCATAAGACCTGAACTTTCATCCCTGCTTAGGAGAAAATTCAGAATAAAATACCTATAAAATACACTAGGATTAAAAAAAGAAGAAAAAAATACACTAGGATTGTTTATGTCTCCTCCCCTCACAAACGGCCTTTAATCTATACTTCAGCTCCATGTAACTCCAGCATCCCCAGATACACTGTGGATGTGGGTGGTCCGGACCTCTGTTTCTACGTGCCCTACAGTCTGGAACAAACCACGTATTAGCTCAAAAAACAGAGACCAGAGGGATTGCATGGATAAGGGAGGCGGGTGTCAGTAAATACAGAGCCTTTTTCTTTGATCTTCACTCACATTATCTCTCAGAGCAATGGACTAAAAATCACTTCCAACTGAAGCTGTTTGGTAGCTAATATGAAGTGTATTGATGGTGTCCATCCAATTCAGAGCAAATGCAATTTCCCTCCCCAAGAAAATAAAAAATAAAAATCAGCAGTTTCCTTCTGTTGGCTGTTAGCAAGGAAGAAGGATAAAGAAAACATCCAGTGGTTTTTTCCCAAGTGCTGAAACAGCTCAGTATTATGGACATCCCATGTGAAGAAATGAAAACTCATAATGAAAAGTTTTGTTCTCACAATGAAATCTTGAACCAGAGCCTTCTGGCTCCATATCTCTGCTGGGAATTCAATTTCTTCTCCTTCCAACAGATAAGTCAACACTCCATGAGATTAACTGTTATTGAAGGATTGTTTATTAATATTGTTATTGTTATCATTTATTAAATTTCAAGGTTGCTACATTAAACAGAATGGCCCTGCATCATCATCACGAGTGCTTTTAACCCCAATTGCCAAGAGAAATAGCCAAGATTGTATAAAGGGTCCCAGATGATTGTCAGCTTTTTGACTTAGCCTTGGCTTTCATTTAGGGCAGACCCAATCATCTAGACCTCCCCATAAACATGACGTGCATTTCCAAATGATGTTCCAGGGACTTAACCCAGCACTGAGCAGCCACACCCCAAACAAGAAGAAAACATTGTGTTAAGCAATGAGTCTCTCCTTGGGTTTTCTCAACTACTTCAGCCCTCGTGTCCAGAAACCTCTCACAATATGAGAAAGAACTGAAAAAATTCACCATTCTCTTTTGCATTTCCAAAGCATTTAAAAATAATTTATAGTGAAGTAAGATGAAATACAGTAGCTTTAACACAGTTTTGCAGAGAAAGAAATGAAGTTGCAGATGTAATGAGATGTAGATCATTAAGCAGTTGGTGATGGGAAAGCCTTGATAGATAATTTATTAATTAGATTTAGCTCTGACTCAAGTCCTATCAAGATGACTAGGAAAATAATGAAACCCAGCATTGATTGATTAGGTGTTCTTATTCATTCTTGGCAGCTAATTCAAATGCCATGGGGTCAAGTTATTTGTATATGTCAGGCATACTTTCCATTGCTTACTCTTTCAAAAGTAAGCAGACTGCTATACCTAACTACAAGGTAAATATCAGAACTATAAACTTGAATCTCCCTGATTCACAGTAGCCCATCTTCATCCTGATGCTGCCCTATCCTCTCCCCCTCATCAACAGAAACAAAGGAGCAGTTTTGTATATAACTAGGAAATACCCAGAAAAGGACTATATTTCCATTGAGGCAGTGAACCTCACAGGCAGACCTGATTGATGTTCCCAAAATACTACTTCCCATGGGACAATGTGCTTATGGCTCAGAACAACTGGTCATGAAGTATAGCATCTTAATCAGTTTGGGGAAATGTCTGAGGAGTTGATCTTTATAGCAATGGGGATAAAAAGGGAACAGCAGCATGCACCCTTTTTGCCAGGGGCAAGAACATGCTAAGCGGAAATAGAAGAAAATGAAGGGACCTTCTGATGTGACCGAGATGCTAGAAAGAAGTAGACACTGGAAGTGGTGGGATCCAGACACTATATGAGTGAACCTTCCCTGACCCTTCAGTCTGGCCACTCCAGACGCTTTATGGCCCTCCACCCACACGGGAGCAGAAATCCCAGAGGAGATTGCTTTCCACATGATTCACTCCCTGGAGTATGTGTGTCTATGGATTGTTTTTCTCTATTCCCTTCTTAATTGGTTTAGTCCAAGTCAAATGTTTTGGGGCAGCTAGATGGTACAGTAGATAGAGAGTCACCCCTGGAATCAGGAGGACCTGAGTTTAAATCCAGCCTCAGATACTTACTAGCCATGTAACTCTGTGCAAATCCCTTAACCCTATTTGCCTCAAGTTTCCTCATCTGTAAAGTGAGCTGGAGAAGGAAATGGAAAACCACTCCAGTATCTCTGTCAAGAAAACCTCCAGATGGGATCACAAAGGGTTGGGCACGACTGAAGCAACAATAAATGTGTTCCTTTTAAAATGCCTATTTCAGGGGCAGCTAGGTGGTGCAGTGAATAGAGCACCAGCCCTGGATTCAGGAGGACCTGAGTTCAAATCTGGCCTCATACACTTGACACTTACTAGCTGTGTGACCCTGGGCAAGTCACTTAACCCCAATTGCCTCACCAAAAAAGCCCATTTCTTATCTGAACTGCTGGCCTGATACAAACTGAATTTAGATTTTATTAGAAATTCTCAGCTGATTTAATTCTAGTACCTTCTCTCTATTATCTCCAATTTATCCTAATTTTATAGCCTATTTGTATGTATCCTATTTGTATGGAATTGTTTACATGTTTTCTCCCTCATTAGACTGCGAGCTCTTGTCTTTAATTGTATCCCCAAAGTATGGCACAGTGCCTGGTACACAGTAGGTATGTGTGTATATACATATATATATGTGTGTGTATATATATATATATATATGTATGTATGTATGTATATATGTATATGCGTGTGTGTATCTCCAACCCTCCTGAGTTCAAGTCATGTATCTCCATCTGCATACTGGACATTTCATACTGGATGACCAAACTCATTATGTCCAAACAAGAACTCAGTGCCTCTCTCTCACAATCCACCCTCTAAGTGAGCAGTAGATAGAGTCAGGAAAAGACCTGAGTTCAAATGCAACCTTAGACACTTATTAGCTATGTGACCCAGGGCAAGTCACTTAAACTCTGGCTCAGTCCCCTCAAATGTAAAATGGAAATTAACACCTATCTCACTGGATTATTGTTATCAAATGATATTTGTAAAACACTTAGCATGGTGCCTGACACATAGTCACTCCCCTAACTCAATAAACTCTAATGTTGCTGCCTATTTACTTTACTTATCTCATCCTCAATTTCCTCATAGGTTCTTTCTAGCTCTAAATCAATCATCTTATGATCCTTTTCCTGATTGCCCTAGCTTCTAATGCCCTCCCAATTACCAGTATACATAGGCATATATTTATATACTTACATATCTCCCTTACCCCAATAGCATATAAGTTCCTTATAAGCAGGGACCATTTCATATTTTCTTTGTGTTTCTAGTTCAGTGAACATAATCCATTGTTTAATAAATGATTGTCAATTATTTGATTTGATTGAATCTTTATATGGAAAACTGAGATTCAAGAGATCTCACAATCAATCTCACGATACCCCCTTTGGAATCCCTGGATGAATAATCATGAGAAGACCTATTCTGCTCCAGAGGCTGTCATCGATGCACCAGACTGGAAAATTAAAAAAAAAAAATTCCTACTTATCTTTTAAATATAATCCATCTGGTTTGGAATACTTTGTGTAGTGAGTAAAACGGGTGCTATCCCCAATAACTTTGTCATTTATATTACCAGAAGAGCAGTGACCCTTATCAATGTCTGACCTCTCAGAAATACAGTATGGTTGAATTAGCAGGGGTTCATAACCTTTGATAGATTTCAAGGGGTCTTTGCAGCTAGGTAGATAAAAATGCGAATCATTATTTTTACTAATCTCTAACTGAAATGTGTAGCATTTCCTTCTATTATAAATATAGGTAACAAACTATACTTGTTTGGCTTCACCAGAATGCCAGGGGGGTCCATGACATACCAAAAAAGGTTAAGAATTCCTGCTCTAATATGTTATCATAGGCTGACTCTTAAGTCTTTTCTTCCTATCAACTGCTTCTTTGACATTTTTTTAAAAGGAAAAACTGAAATGGGATGAAAGGCTTTATTAATCTAGAAAAGAATCTTTCCTAAGATTGTCAGACTTTCAGTAATTCAGGTGCTAACTAAGACAGCAGTCATTCATTCCTCATTCCATTGTCTATATATTCCCAGTCCCTTAGCAGCACCACCATCTGGAAACTGGCAAAGCAAGGTAGGAGAGGACAGATTCAAATCCATTGATTTTGCTACCCTTGATAGATTTGAATATTCACAGCTTCCCTCTGCACACACAACACATTCCAGATGATCTGGCCTACTTACAGGCAATTCTTTCTCTATCTCCCTACTCCTTTTCTTTTTTAAAAAGGTATTTCATTTTTAAATTATGGAATAAAACAAGCATTTCCATAACATATTATAATAAATAAAGATGATTGCATAAGAAACTGCAAATCTATTATGCACAACTTACTATTCCTTTTAAATATATAATAAAGTTACCATGTAAGTTTCTTTTTTTCCCCTTCCTCCCCCTGCCCTAGAGATGGCTACCATTAGACACAAATAGGTGTAGATAGATGAGAGAGACAGAGACAGAGACAGACAGACATTCATAGATATAGACATATAGATATATAGAAAGATATATAGGTATCTCTGTCTAAAAAAATATTCTATACATACTTCTATTTATCAGTTCTTTTTCTGGCTGTAGAGAGCATCTTTCTTCATGTGTCCTTCAGAGCTAATTTGGGCATTTATAATAGTCAAAATAACTTACTCTCTTAAAGTGGTTCTTAAAAAAATATTGCTCTTACTGTATACAATGTTCTCTTGGTTCTGCTCATTTCCCTCTTCATTATTTCATGCAAGTCTTTCTGTGTTTTCCTAAAATCATATATAAACTCTTAAGTAGGCTAGCACCCTTAACTGGGGTGTTCTCCCCACCACCACCACCACCACCACCTTCCTCCTAGAATCCCTATCTCATCCTCCAAAAGACCTTTCTGGATTGTCCTGGTTATTAGTGCTTCTGAACACACACCCCGCCCCATTACTTTGCATTTATTTGGAGTTGCCTCCACCAGGTGGACTATAAACTCCTTTTGGGTAAAGATTTTAATTTTTTGCCTTTGTAACCCCAACACCTCACGCAGTGACTGGCACATAATAAGTAGTAATGAATACTTGACAAATCAAATTGAATCTTCCAAAGAAATTTTTGTGAAGAAGGCACCATTTTGGTTTTTTACTAAAGGGGGTAATTAGATTATCTGTAGATTTAAATAATCTAATTTGATTCAATTCAAGAACCATTTACCCAGCAACTATTAGGGGCCAAGCACTGGGTGAAGTGTTGGGAATACATAAACAAAATCCAGGATCCAAGACATTCCTTCTCCCTAGGATAAATGAGACCTGGGCCAAAGTGACAAGATTTCTTGATTTTGCTTTGCCATTTGGAAAAAAAAAAGTGTGTATATATATATATATATATATATATATATATATATATATATATATATATATATATATGTATATATATATACATACACACACATACACACACATACACATATATGTGTGTACATGTGTGTATATGCACATATATACATATATGTATGTGTATATTTGTGTATGCATGTGCGTATTTGTTAGTATTTTGCACTTATGTGGTATTTTTATACCTTAGACGTCTATCTATGCTTTCTGAAGATGTGGCCTCCTTTACCTTCCCAACTTTTGCTTGCTACAAGAGGAGTCTCTAAGGATGAAGATAGTAGCAGTTTGTCCCAGATTACATTATAAAAGAGGATGGTATTCCAACCCACAACCAGGGGAAAGGGTAGAGCTGAGTTGGGTGTCCATTTGAGTGGTTCCCAGTACCCTATGCCTCTCTGATCCTGTAAAGTCAAATGTGAGTCAATTTTAAGCCCACAGGCACATTCTGAAGAGAATATTGAATGTTTTATTGACAGTAGCATTCTAATTAACTGGTTTCCATAGTTACTATCTAAAGTCTTTTCTCTGGGACCTACCTGAAGAGTGAGAATGTCTTTACCTGGTCTTAGTTTACTCATTCCCAGGCTCCCCCCTGTCCACCTCCTTCTTCCTGGTGCCACCGCTGAGAACAACAGATACAGGGGAAAACACCTCTTCCTGGGACCAGTCTCATAAATCTTTCATTGGGCTCCCTGGTGATTTTTCTTCCCTGGTGGGGGAGGTATGGGAAGAATCTCACATTCTTGAGGATTGTGATTACTGACTCATTAGTAGGCTTTAGAAATGTGTCAGTTGGGTTTATCTTTTAAAAAAAGAAAGAAAGAAAGATTCAGTTGCCCTAGAGAGAGACCTGGCTGCCAAACTGCAAGCAGCCCAGGAATGTAGGACCATCCCTCTGCTTCTGGAGACAAGGGAAGGCTGAGCAAGCACCCCACTGAGCCATTTCCTGATCATTTCTGAGGGAGTGGAGCTTCTCAATAGGAGGAATGCATTTTTACATGGTGATGTATGCTTTAGACTGAGAGCATCCTACAGAAAGACGCCTGGGGAGGAAGGAGACTTCATTTTATAGTTGTTGTAAGTGTCTGCAGAGAGATACAACTGACTGCCTTCCAAACTGAGAAAGACCAAATTTTCTTGATGAAGCAGGAAGTGTTGTTGGTTTCCCCCTCCTTCCATGCAATCCACAGGCCCTCAACTAATTCCTGTAGATAACTGAGGGCTTTACTTTTGTTAGTGATAGATTCATTTCTGGGATAGTTTTCTGTTGGATCAATCTTTGCTTTCCAACTTTTTTTTGTTGGTTTCATCCCATTCAAATTCTTTTTTAATTAAAAAAAAGAATTATGTTTTGGTTTTTATATCACATTAATTTCCCAATATGTGCCTCCTCCCTTCTCAGAGAACTATCCCTTATAACAAAGAATAAAAAAGAAAGAGGGTGAGGGGAAAGTCATTCAGCAAAACTAACATACCTCAACCAAGTCTAACATTGGATGCATTGTTTCACACCCATAGACCACAACCTCTGCAAAGAGGGAAGGGAGGTGCATTCTTAAATGTCTTCTTTGGGGCCAAGATTGATCATTAATATTACACAATTCAGTTTCCTTTTTTGTTGTGCTTGTTTTCCTTATGTACAGTTTTCATCCTTCTGCTTTCTTCACTTTGAATCAGTTCATATCTTCCCATTCTCTATATTCTACATATTTCTTACAGCCTAGTAATATTTTATTATGTTCATGAATCACAATTGGTTTGTTTCCAATTTTTCCTACTACCAAAAAAAATGTTGCTATAAATATTTTGTTGTATATGGGACACTTCTTTCCATCTTTGAGTCAAAGGGTCTGCATACTTATTTACTTTCTTAGCATACTTTCAAATTGCTTTCTGGAATGTTTGGACCACATGCTATTCAGTTTCAAGAAGCTCCTACTAGCAATTTCCCATTTCATGTATGTCTGCTTTGTCTTTTGACCCTTTGTTCATGCTAAGTTGTGTGTCCATGTCAATGTATTTATCTTTTAAAAAAACAGCTCTTTGTGTCCAGAAAATATGATTTTCTTCTAGTATATCCCCACAAGAGGTGATATAAAGAATGGGAACACTGAAATCCCTGGGAATCTAACCCAGATCACAAAGTAATTTTTTCTTAGTTGATTCTTTGCCTTTCTTTCTCTTCCCACCAACACCATCATCATCTAAGGTTCTAAGTCATTATTAATTAAAGAGGGCACTATTGCCAAAATCCCCCCAACTGATTTTTTCCCTTCAGGCTCTCCACTCTCCAATATATCATGGACATTCCTTGCAGATTCACCTTCAAAACCAACAATTGTATGGTATGGCTTTCCTTAGAAACCCTTACTGATTCTTAATTGACTAAAGGATAAAATTTAACTTTCTTAGCCTGGCACTCGAGGGCCATCATCCTCAGACCCAACCTACCTCTCTCACCTTTTCTCCTCTCTCTCTCTCTCTCTCTCTCTCTCTCCATCTTGATCCCTCCAGCCAAGCTGCTCTACATCATTTCCTCTGTATGCTTACTCATTCCTACTTTGGAGATTCTTCTCATGTAATGTACCCAGATGAAAGCAACCTCTCCATGCTTCTCTACTTAGCCCATCCTTCAAATTTAACCACAAGTCTCACTTCCTGTCTGAGGTCTCATCTATCACTCTCTTCTCTAACTTCTCTATTAGTCTCCTTTGTCACTTGTTTGTCAACCATTTTCTGATTTAACTTTTCTAATGTGTGTAAATATATTGTCTTCCCAGTTGGATTATGGGATTCCCAGGGCAGATTTTGTTTATACTTTCTTGTGCCCCTCTGTCCTCTCCATAGCATGTAAGCACATGGTAGATGTTCAATAATTATTCATTTGTTGAATAAGAATGATGTTAAGTAGGTTATTATTATTATCTTTTTGACAGAAGAAGAAATTGAGGTAGAGAAATTGTGATAATTAAGAAAACTTTTCCTAATACTAAGTATTTTTTAATCTCAAGCATTTATTGATCACCTAATATATACATATGTAAAACACTATATTAATTATTCTAAGGAACAAAGGAAATATTAAGTTATGTCTCCTACTCTGCAGGAGTCTCCAGTACTCTGCCTGACTTATTCCTCCCCTCAAAGTCTTCTCACATTTGTTACATTTTTCTAGCACATGCTTGTTAGACTTTGTTCCCTACTAGCTAAAGTGCTGGCCAGCACAACAGGAATACTGGGGTTTAAACACCACCTTTGACACTTGTAAGCTATGTGACTGTAAGTAAGTCATTTAATTCCTCTGAATCTCAATTCCCCAAACAGTAAAATGGGGATAATAGTATCTATAGTCCCACTCTCACAGGGATATAATGAGGCTCAAATTATCATAGGATCCAAAACTGTGTCCTAAGACCATCTAAACCAACTCCCTCATTTCACATAAGGAAACTGACATACATGAAGGTCAAATGATTTGCCCAAAGGAATGTGTGTAAAGTGCATTGCAAACTTTAACACACTATGTAATTTTATAGATTTATCTTGTCATCCAGTCATTTCTTTAAGAATGCTCCCATACATTTGGTACATTTCAGTGTCTGGGAGTATTCATTGTCTTGTCCTCAAGTGACAAATTGCTATTTAATTGTTTGGGGTCATTTTCAGTCATGTACAACTCTTTATGAGTCAACCCATTTGAGATTGTTTTGGCAAAGATCCTGGAATTGTTTGCCAATTCTTTCTCTAGATCATTTTATATATGAGGAAACTGAGGTAAAAAGGGTTAAGTGACTTGCTCACAGTCACTCAGCTAGTACGTTTCTGAGGCTAGATTTGAACTGGGGTCTTCCTGACTCTAGACCCAGTGCTCTAACCACTATGCCACTTAGACTCTGCCCTAATTGTCCAGGGTTTCCTCTTAACTTATGAACAGTTTCAGCAATAAAAGTATTTCATATTTCACTGAAAAGATTGAGGCCGGGGTAGCTAGGTGGCACAGTGGATAGAGCACCGGCCCTGGAGTCAGGAGAACCTGAGTTCAAATCCGGCCTCAGACACTTAACACTTACTAGCTGTGTGGCCCTGGGCAAGTCACTTAACCCCAGTTGCCTCACTGAAAAAAAAAAAAGAAAAAGAAAAGAAAAGATTGAGGCCATTCCCCAAGAGCTCACTCTTATCCGTTCTTCCTCATCTTGAATTGTTCAAATATCTTCCCCCACCATCTTCTACTTCACCCCTATCCAACAGTGTCTGGCAAATATTTAACTGGCACAAAAAAATGTACTCAAGACCCTCTTTGAAGTTTAATCTGCACTATTAAGAATTCTCCATCACTTTCTTAAGTCTACACAATCAACAAAATCAGAAAACAAGCCCTGCTTTGCAGCATTTGCCAATTTCTGGGGTATAACTCACTGAAAATTGAACAAATACTTATGTACAAACAATCTAGAAGCCGGAGAAATTAGAAATCTTCTTAGAGGGAAGGCCCTAACACTAAGGGAGATAGGGAAAGGCTTCTAATAGAAAGCAGAATTTACTCAAGACCTGAAGGAAGCAAGGGAAGCCATGAGACAAAGATAAAGAAGGAAAACATTCCAGTGTCAGGGACAACCCTCTGAGTCAAGAGATATAACAAGGAGGCCAATGTCACTAGATCACAGAGTTGTTGTTTGTCCTTCATTTTCTTTCTTTTCTTTTCTTTTTTTCTTTTTTCTTTTATCTTTTTCTTTTCTTTTCTTTTGGTGAGGCAATTGGGGTTAAGTGACTTGCCCAGGGTCACACTGCTAGTAAGTGTTAAGTGTCTGAGGCTGGATTTGAACTCATGTCCTCCTGAATCCAGGGCTGGTGCTCTATCCACTGCACCACCTAGATGCCCCATCCTTCATTCTCAATGAGGAACAGTAATATTACAGGGTGATGTCTTAACTTGGCCTGAATTAGATTTAAGTGAGGCAGAGTTGCACAAAGTCATCAGCCTCACTCTCTTCCAGAGTTTAGTGGCAAGACAAAAGTCAGAATGACTATCAACTGTTGATGGCCCAGAATGCCATGAATGACCCCAGAAGAGGAAGTAGAGTAGGCATGGAGATCTGAAAGGAAACAGAGTATGTCAAAGGGAATAAAGAATAATATGACTGGAACAATAGGAAGGGGTCACATTATGACAATCTTTAAAAACCAAAGGACATATGAAGAAAGATGCTATCTCCATCCAGAGAAAATACCAATAAATAGAAGTATATATAGAATGATTACAAGAATATACCTATTTGTGTCAAATGGTAGCTATCTCTAGGGACGAGGACAGGGGTAGGGAAGAAAAAAGAATAAAATTTACATGATAAATTTATTACATATTTAAAAGGAATAGCAAGTTCTACATAATTCCATGTGCAATCATCTTTTTTATTATACTATGTTATAGAAATGCCCATTTTAGTCCATACATTTTTTTTGGTGAGGTAATTGGGGTTAAGTGACTTGCCCAGGGTCATACAGCTAGTAAGTGTTAAGTGTCTGAGGCTGGATTTGACCTCAGGTCCTCCTGAATCCAAGGCCAGTGCTCTATCCATTGTACCACCTAGCTGCCCCATAATTTTAATTTCTTTTTTCTTTTTTTTTTAATTTTAGTGAGGCAATTGGGGTTAAGTGACTTGCCCAGGGTCACACAGCTAGTAAGTGTTAAGTATCTGAGACCGGATTTGAACTCAGTTCCTCCTGAATCCAGGGCCAGTGCTCTATCCACTGTGCCACCTAGCTGCCCCCCAGTCCATACATTTTTAAAAGGCCAAACAGAGGATTTTATATTTGATCCCAGATGTGATAGAGAATCACTGGAGTTTATTGAATAAGGGGTGACATGGCCAGAGCTACGCTTTAAGAAGATCAATTTGACAGCTGATTGAAGGATAGGCTAGAGTGGGCAGAGACTTAGGTCAGGAAGAAAAAGCAGTAGACTTTTACAATGCTCCCAGGTTGGTGACATTGCTAGAAGAGGGAGAATATACAAGAGCATACATAAGAGATATTATAAAGGTAGAGCTGACATGACTTGCTAACATGCTAAGCATGACTTGGATATGTGTGGTGAGAGACAGTGAGGAATCAAGGACAACAGGTAGCTGTGACCCTGGGTGACTTGAAGCATGATGGCACCCTTGCCGATAATAGGAAAGTTAGAAAGAGAAAGAGATTCAGGGGATGGAGGAATAGGAGAGACATGTTGAATGTAAGATGTCTACAGGGCATCCAGTGTCTAAGAGTTGGAGAAATGAGACTGGAGGGCAGGGCAGAAATTAGAGCTGGATAAAAATATCTGAGAATCATAGATATGATAATAGAATCCATGAGAACTGATGAGATCACCAAGTAGAATTGTCTAGAGAGGGAAAAGAAGAGGCCCAGGAAAGAACCCTATGTGACACCTGTGGTCAGAAGTCAAGATCTGGATCTAGCAAAGGAGTGGTCAGACAGGTAGGATGAGAATGAGTAGTGTCTTGAAAACCTCAAGAGTATCAAGGAGATGGGGCAGCTAGGTGGCGCAGTGGATAAAGCACTGACGCTGGATTCAGGAGGACCTGAGTTCAAATCCAGCCTCAGACACTTGACATTTACTAGCTGTGTGACCCTGGGCAAGTCACTTAATCCTCATTGCCCCACCAAAAAAAAAAATGAGTATCAAGGAGAAAAGGATGAATGACAGTGTGAAAGACTGCAAAAAGGCCAAGAGGATGAAGACTGAGGAAAGGCCATTGGATTTGATGATTAAATGATCATTGGTGACTTTGGAGAGAGCAGTTTCAATTGAACGATGAGTCCAAAACCAGAATGCAGAGTTAGGAAGAGAGGTAGAGAAAAGGAAGTAGAGGCATTGATTATAAAAGCCCTTCTTAAGAAGTTTAGACAAGGGGCAGCTAGGTGGCACAGTAGATAGAGCACCGGCCCTGGAATCAAGAGTACATGAGTTCAAATCTGGCCTCAGACACTTAACACTTACTAGCTATGTGACCCTGCACAAGTCACTTAACCCCAATTGCCTTACTTTAAAAAAAAAAGAAAAAGAAAAAGAAGTTTAGACATGAAAAGAAGAAACTATATAGGACAATAGGTAGTAAGGATAAATGGAGAAGAGGGTTTTTATTTTTGTGAATGGGAAAGGAATAGGGGAATTTGTAGGCAATGGGGAAGAAGAAGAAGATGGAAACCAATTAAAGATTAGGGAAGGGGTAGGTAGGTGGTGCAGTGGATAAAGCACCGGCCCTGGATTCAGGAGGACCTGGGTTCAAATCTGACCTCAGACATTTGATGCTTACTAGCTGTGTGACCCTGGGCAAGTCATTTGACCCTCATTGCCAGCCTCCCCCCCAAAAAAATTTTTTTTTAAGATTAGGGAGAAAGCAGGGATGAAAGAGGATGAAATCTGCTGGAGAAAACAGAATGGAGTGGGATCATTTATGCAGATGGAGGGATTTGCCTTGGTGAGGAGAAGGATTGCTTCTTCATATGAAACAGAGAAATAGTGGTATGCTGGACCCATCTCCTTCTGGTTAGGACCCTCAGAGCTGAAATGGGCAAATGAGATGATCCTTTGATCCTCCCATCTTCTCAGTAAAGCAGAAGGTCAGGTCATCTGGTGAGAATGAGGTGGGCTAGAGATGTCATTTGGTGTTTAAGTAGAAAGGAGGTCTAGAGCAGTTGCTGTAAGGAATACACAAGTGAGTCAGTCACTTGATACACTATTTGCACCCTAGTAGTAGCAGTGGCGGTAGCCAATGGTATGAGAGTCAGAAGGTTGGGTTTTAAAGATTATTCCTTGCATTGGTCGTAGAGATACCGGCTCAGTTCCCAAATATAAAAGCTGATTCAAATGTTCTGGGGGCCAAAAGAAAAGGGGATGGGGAGGAAGAGTCAAATACTACAGAAAAGTCTGGGAGACCTCATCCTCATCCAAACTTGAAATAAGACTTGACCAAAGTTTTGGAAGTAAGAGAAAGTTCTAGATGTGAGCCCGCATACAAGAGATTCTCTGGGCAGATAGAAAATGGGGATAGCTTTCTCCTCTCCATGATTATTGAATGTCCTCCAATGAATGGAGAAATAATTGTTTGCTCCTTCTGTATGTAAGGGCAGCTAGGTGATACAGAGGATAGAGTATAAGGCCTAGAGTCAAGAAGACCTGAGTTCAAATCCAGCCTCAGACATTTACTAGCTGTGTGACACTGGGCAAGTCACCTAACCATGTTTGCCTCGGTTTTCTCACCTGCAAAATGAGTCAGAAGAGGAAATGGTAAAATACTCTAGTATCTTTGCCAAGAAACCCCCAAAGAGGTCATGAAAAGTCAGACATGACTTAAAACAATTAAACAAAACATATATGTGTAAGCTGAGGGGAGAATTGAATTCCTAGAGAACAGTTCCTTGTGCACCATCTTTAGTGGGACTTAAGCCTAAAACAGGGTAATCCTTTTGAAATAACCCCAGGCAGGAAGCTTAATAATTGTCAAGTCTGACTGAGGAAGCTTGAGTAGACATGATTAATTTCCTAAGTACCAAGAATACTCAGACTTTAACATTATCAGTTTTAGGGGGGGGAATTCCTCCTGAGACTGCAAGGAAAATGATGTCATGATTTGGGAAACTTTATTCAAAACATCCGGAGGCTGGCAACAAGGATGATGATAGAGAGTGGGATTTTATCCAGGAAATAAACTGACTAGCCCTAGTATTATCTATTTTCTCTATCGATGTCCATTTGTAGTCTAGGCCAATCTGTCTATATTAACTAGTATAAGTACAACAGAAAGACTACATTCTTCCCTGTTCCCTTGAACAGAAGCAAGAGCCTGGAAATGGAGTCTGTCCATGTCTAGGTGTGGGGATAGAATATATATGTACCTACTCCTGTCTGCTGAAAAAAAAAAAAAAGCAGCATCCCCAGAGCACCATTGCTATATTCCTTAGGGCTCTAAGGAAGAGGGCATCCTGTACACCAATCCTTGAAGAAAAAAAAAACTTTAGTAGGTAGGAGTGTTCATAGTCCTTCAGCCACAGGATGTGATCCAGGCCCCTTCATAGCACTGGGTCATGGAAAGCACACTACTTTTGAAGTCACATCTGCTACTTACCAACTGTATGATCCTGGCAAGTTACTTGTCTGACCTTCAGTTTTCGTATTCATAAAATGGTACTAATGAGAGCACAGTTGTTGTTGTTCATCCCTCGTTCTCAAAGAGGACCATGACATTGGGGTAATGTCATGACCTGCAGTGAATTGGATTTATTTATTTGGGGGGGAGGGGTAATGAAGGTTAAGTGACTTACCCAAGGTCACGCAGCTAGTAAATGTCAAGTATCTGAGGCAGGATTTGAACTCAGGTCCTCTTGAATCCAGGGCTTTATCCACTGTGCCACTTAGCTGCCCCTAGTGAATTGGATTTAAGTGAGGGAGGGTTGTGCAAGATCATCAGCTTCAACAGGAAATGCAGTAGTAAATGACACTAGTAATGTAGTGTTTGATAAACCCAAAGATTCCAGCTTCTTGGATAGGAACTCAGTATTTGACAAAAACTGCTGGGAAAACTGGAAGACAGTATGGCAGAAATTAGGCATAGACCAACATCTTACACCTTATACTAAAATAAGGTCAAAATGGATACATGATTTAGACATAAGAGGTGATACCATAGGTAAATTAGGAGAGAAAGGAATAGTCTACCTTTCAGATCTTTGGAAAGGAAAACAGTTTATGACCAAACAAGAGATAGAGAATATTATAAAATGCAAAATGAATGATTTTGATTACATTAAATTAAAAAATTTTTGTACAAACAGAAGCAATGCATCCAAAATTAGAATGGAGGCAGGAAGCTGGGAAACAATTTTTATGGCCAGTACTACTGATAAAGGCCTCATTTCTAAAATATATAGGGAACTAAATCAAATTTATAAGAATCCAAGTCATTCCCCAATTGAGAAATGGTCAAAGGATATGAACAGGCAGTTTTCTGATGAAGAAACCAAAGCTATCTATTCCCATATGAAAAAAATGCTTTAAATCTCTAATGATTAGAGAGATGCAAATTAAAACAACTCTGAGGTACCACCTGACACCTATCAGATTGACTAAAGTGACAAAAAAGGAAAATAATAAATATTGGGGAAGCTGTGGAAAAATTGGAACACTAATGCATTGTTGGTGGAGCTGTGAACGGATCCAACCATTCTAGAGAGCAATTTGGAATTATGCCCAAAGGGCTATAAAGCTGTGCATACCCTTTGACCCAGCGATACTACTTTTGGGTCTTTCTCCCAAAGAGATCATGGAAAGGGGAAAAGGACCCACATGTACAAAAATATTTATAGCTGCTCTTTATGAGGTGGCAAGGAATTGGAAGTTGAGGGGATGCCCATCAATTGAGGAATGGCTGGACAAGTTATGGTATATGAATGTGATGGAATACTATTGTGCTGTAAGAAACGATGAGCAGGAGGAGTTCAGAGCAACCTGGAGGGTTTTGCATGGGCTGATGATAAGTGAGATGAGCAGAACCAGAAGAACATTGTACACAGTATCATCAACATTGTGTGTTGATCTACTGTGATGGACTATATTCTTCTCACCAATGCAAGGGTACAGAAGAGTTCCAAGGAACTCATAATGGAAGAGGATCTCCAAATTCAGGAAAAAAAAAAAAAGAACTGTGGAGTATACATGCTGAATGAACCATACTATTTCTTTTGTTTTTGGTGATGTTGTTTTTCTATTTGGAGGTTTTTCCTCATTGCTCTGATTTTTCTCTTATAACATGACTAATGCAGAAATAGGTTTAATGTTATGATATATATACATATATACACATATATACATATATATATATATAACCTATATCAGATTACCTGCTGTCTAAGGGAGTGGGGAGGGAGGGGAGGGAGGGAGAAAAAATCTGAAATTGGAAAGCTTGTATAAACAAAAGTTGAGAACTATCTTTACATGTAACGGGAAAAAATAAATAAAACACTTTATTAAAAAAAGATCATCAGCCTCACTCTCTCCTCCAGAACCATCTGGGTCCAGTGGCAAGATATAGATCAGGACGACTGGAGATGGCCTCCCGAGAGCACAGTATATTAAACTGGAAGGAAACCTGGGCAATATCTACAGTTGTCATTTTACAGATGAGAAAACCAAGGCTCAGGGACATCAAGAGACTTCTTTTCTGAGCTCACAAGTACTAGTAAGTGGCAGAACTGAGATTCAGACACAAATCTTGTATCTCTCAGTCTACTGCCTTTCTTATTCCACAGGGTTGCTATGAAGAGTATATGAGGGGCAGCTAGGTAGCACAGTGGATAGAACACCGGCCCTGGAGTCAGGAGTACCTGAGTTCAAATCCGGCCTCAAACACTTAACATTTACTAGCTGTGTGACCCTGGGCAAGTCACTTAACCCCAATTGCCTCACTAAAAAAAAAAAAAGAGTATATGAGGTAACATATATAAAAGTACTTAGTATAATTTTTAGGGATTGTTATTCAACAGACATTCATTAAATAAACATTAGATACCTAATGTGGAAAGATCCGTCTACTAGATACTGGAAGAGACACCAAGTTCACTTGACATATTCCCTAAACCCTAAAGTACTGTATAAATATCACCTGTTGTTATTGTTAACAAGCAATGTTGGAGGGCAGAGGCACAAGTAGGTCCACAGGCACTGACTGCACCATACCAGAGATTGAAGTGAAAATCCAGGGCAATAGAGGTACTGTACTTATCCAATGGTGATATTAATCATAACCCAGGCTAATTCTATCATGTTACTTTTCCTGTGATAAGTCAGGGTCTGCTATTTTCTTGTCCTGGGGCCCTGTGGAGAGGAATGGACTGCTGGAAGGTGAGCTTACTACTTGTAGAACCCTCTATTCCTGTGGGAGAGGGCCTCTGGCCTCAGGGCTGTTGAGTGTAGGACTCAGCCTATCATAGTAAAGACCAGAAGTGTCAAACAAATGGAAATGGGGCCACTAAATGGTAGAAAAGCACATGTTAACATTATCTATGTTCTATTGTATTTTTATTTATTTCATTGAATATTTCCCAATTACATTTTACTCTGGTTCAGGCTTTATTCTACAGAATTGTGGGTAGCAAAGCAGCCTATAACTGCATGTTAGACACCTCTGATATAGACCAGGCTCTGAGGAGACTCTCTCAAATCCAACATTCACTCATAAGCATAGCTACTACATCCCATAAGGTATCTAGGGGCAGCCCTGAAGGGTTCGAGGACACTAATCTAAAGTTATATAGCTCATGAGTTCCCACCAGTATACCATGGCCCTTGACTATACCATAATCATCAGCTGAGAAATTATTTAGTAAACAAAAAAAGTGGTTTTTTGTTGTTTGGTCATTTTTTTTAGTCATGTCTAACTCTATAGCTCCATTTGGGGTTTTCTTGGCAAAGATACTGAAGTGGTTTGCCATTTCCTTCTTCAGCTCATTTTACAGATGAGGAACTGAAGCAAACAGGGTTAAGTGACTTGTCCAAGGTCATGCAGCTAGTAAATGTCTGAGGCAGGTTTGAACTCAGGTTTTCCTGACTCCAGACCTGGTACTCTATCCACTGTGACACCTGGCTGCCCCTAAGTGGTTTTTATTTAAGGGTATTTACCAAGGTAGTATAACTAGTAAAAAAAATTGTTTCTGAAAGTCTATTATATATTCTCACCTTGGTATATACAGAGTCCAGAGAATAGTTGGCTAAAACTTAGAGAGAAGATGCAGCAAAGGGGTAACTCACAGTTCATTACTACTAGAAGTCTTTTTCTTAAACTCATGAGGCACCCAAGAAATTCCTCTTAGGTATTGTATAGCTTCTTTGCTAGGTTCTTGGTAGAACTATGAATTTAAATTCGGTCTGTCCTTGGCTCACAATGATCCCAATTACTGTAAAAAATAAATGTTTTAATGTATTAAGCACCTACTATGTGCCAGGCACAATGCAAAACACTATACAAACATCTCACAACCTTTTGAAGTCGGTGCTATTATTATCCTCCTCTTCTAATTGAGGGAACTGAGGTAGATAGAGGTTTAGTGACTTGACAAGGGTACACAGCTAGTTAGTATCTAAGGCTGGATTTGATTTCAATTCTTCCTGACTTCAGGGCCAGGGCTCTATCCATTCTACTACCTAGATGGTGGGGTGATGTGATTGATTTATTCAGTAAACACCACATCTCTCCAGTTGGAATTTGGGGAGTTTTCAATTGGCTACCCCATTTAGAGAGTACAAAGACCGAGCCAGCCAGAGCAGAGTACTTTGTTCTTCCAGCTTCCTGTCTGAATGGAAGGTCTCAGGAAGACTTTTCTATTTGGATCAGTGGATATTCTGGAAGGGACTTGGTTGTTATCCTAATTATCTGGGGAGCTAGAGAAGCCCTGTGGTGGGCCGGGGAGGCAGCACAAATGAGATCAGTGTGGGGTCCGTGTTTATCAACCGGCATCTTTGGGCTTTTCCATTCTGAAGGTTCTTTGCATTTCATGGGAAATGTAAGGCCTGCGGTTTGCAATAAGATCCTCAACTGTGGCTTTGGTGAAACCCATTGTTCCTGGCTGCTCCCTGAAAGTACAAAGTGGCATTCAAACAAATGCAGGCTGTATTGGATAAATAACACACAGCATCTGAAGCGTGCAATCAATCGAGCTGCAGGGACTGCCATCCATACACTATAGGCCTGGATACCCCAAACCTTCTCGGAAAAGCCTTGGCCCCTACACTGTCAGGGTGTTGAAGCCTGTTTCTTCTTATACTGAGTGGGGGAAAGAAACAGTAATAGTTCACACTTAAGGTTTGCAAAGCACTCAAAACACTGTGCTATCATCCCATTTCACAGATAGGTACACTACACTCACCAGGCCCAAAGGCTGGAGGAAGGTGTACAAAAAACAAACTTCAACTATTGAAAAAAATGTGTAGCTTAGCCTGAAGCTATGGTCCTAGCCCTTTTGGGTGTCTCTCCAAAGGGGTTGGAGTCTGGGGAAGCCCCACTATCTGCCACCCCAATTGACACTGTCACAAAAGAGATAAGCTGAAACTGGAGTGTCTACGTGTAGGTAGGATGCCACTTTGGACTGTGGCAGCTGGATGGGCCCTTCATGAACTCTGTGGGCCCACCCAGATCTTAAAGGTACAGTCAGCAGTTCAAGTGAGATAATGTATGTGAAGTGCTTTGCAAACCTTAAAATGCTATATAAATATAAGCTAGTTTTGTTTCCAGTTTTGAGAAGGGAACATTTGCATAATTACCTAAACCTTTTTAGAAATAATTCTTTTCCAGGGACTGTATTCTATGGCTATGCCTATAAATGGCAACAAGTAAATAAGCCACAGCCAGGTGATATAGTCTGTATGGTTCTGGCCTGTGGTTTAGTGAATAAGGTAGAGTTACATGGAGACACAGAAATCCAAGTTCAAAGCCTGCCACAAATTCTTATTGCCTGAATGACCCTGGACAAGTCATTTGATCTTTCTTCTCCTCAGTTTCCTCATCTCTAAAATGGGGGTAATAATAGCACCTACCTCAGAGAGTTAATATGAAGATCACATGAGTTTATATACATAAAGCACTTTGTAAATCTTTGTTTTGTTTTTTTTTGTTTGTTTGTTTGTGAGGCAATTGGGGTTAAGTGACTTGCCCAGGGTCACACAGCCAGTAAGTGTTAAGTGTCTGAGGCTGGATTTGGACTCAGGTACTCCTGACTCCAGGGCCAGTGCTCTATCCACTGTGCCATCTAGCTGCCCCCACTTTGTAAATCTTAAAGCACTAGATAAATTTTGGCAATTGTGATTAATAATCCATTTCCACCAGCACCCAGATAATCCTACCTGGTTACCCAGAGCTGGGATCTGGTGGCACAGCAAATAGAGGCAGAAAGACCTGGGTTCAAATCCTGCCTTGGACAATTAATAGTTGTGTGATACTGGGCAAGTCACTTAACCGCTGTCTGCCTTAGTTTCGTCATCTATATAATGAGGATAGGCAGGTAGGTGACTTAGTAGATAGAGCACTGGGCTTGGAATCAAGAAGACTGTTCTTCCTGAGTTGAAATCTGGCCTTCAGTGACTTACGAACTGTGTAAACTTGCAAGTCACTTAACCCTGCCTGCCTCAGTTTCCTCATCTGTCAGATGAGCTGGAGAAGGAAATGGCAAACCACTCTAGTATCTTTGCTAAGAAAACCCCAAAATGGGGTCATGAAGAGTGGGATATGAATGACAACAACAAACAATGAGGGTATTCAACTTATGGCCCCTAAGATACTTTTTAGCTTTAAATCTACAACCCTGAGACTGCCAATAGAAACACAAAAGTCCCATTCCTTTAGACTGTGTAGATATGCAACATTTCAAAGATGCTAACAAAAGACAGATTCTTGAGGGGGGGAATCTGCCTACTCCATTACCATTTTTCAACACCAAAATGAACACGGAGCAGAAGTGAAGGCCTCTTCGCTACCTAAGGACCTGTCCTTCGAAGCTCCATCAATCACTCCTCACCACAGCGCTAAACAATTTGGAATTCCCCAACTCTCAGTGGTTCTCATTCATGTGGCAGACCCAGAAATGGAAATGGTCATTCCCTTTAAAAACAAAAACAAACCCACACTGCTGACATCTGTACTTCTTGCTTCCTAAGAGCCCTGGCAAGCTAGAGAAGGGGGGAAGGCAGGCAGAGGAGGGGGAAATGCAGGCCTTCCACAAAGCCACTCTCAGGGGACACAGGCCTAAATGCAGAAGCCCGAGGGGAA
The DNA here is from genome assembly GCF_019393635.1 of Dromiciops gliroides. Taxonomy (NCBI): domain Eukaryota; kingdom Metazoa; phylum Chordata; class Mammalia; order Microbiotheria; family Microbiotheriidae; genus Dromiciops; species Dromiciops gliroides. Next base: position 434,576,654 of record NC_057861.1, on the reverse strand, counting down.
TTGCTGTGTCAGTGTCTTTTTGAGTTTTGTTCTCTACATTTTCATTAGTGGCTGCCGGTATCTGAAGAGGTCACTGGCCTAATTATACCTGCAAACATGACGTGCAGTGACCCAGCAGGGAGCTCCCCCTCTCCATCCTGCCTTCACCTTGTTTGAAAGTTCCCAAGCCAAGGTCACTGGGAATGTTTGGCTTTTGACATGGAGAAATCTTTTTCTTGGAGGTCAATAATCAATCTAAAGCTTAGGCCTCCTATCTCCTCTGTTCCTAAAATATAAAGAGCTGAGGTTTTTTGACACTGAATACATTCCTTTTAGGAGAGGGATACCAGAGGAGGAGGGATGGATGAAATATAGGGGAACACCCTACTGTCACTCCCATAAGGATAGAAACTGTCGTCCTGTCCTTTCCTGTCTTGTCTTGTCTGTCTGTCTTTCTTGGGCAATGAGGGTTAAATGACTAGCCCAGGGTCACACAGCTAGTAAGTGTCAAGTGTCTTAGGCCAAATTTGAACTCAGGTCCTTCTGAATCCAAGGCCAGTGCTTTATCCACTGAGCTACCTAGCTGCCCCCCAGAAACAGTCTTAACTAATAAAGGCTAACACTTATGCATGGCTGTCAAGTTTTCAAATTACTTTACATATCACAGTTGATCCTCACATCAGTCTGTGAGGTCCATGCTATTATTGTGAGGAAATTGAGGTACAGAGAATTATGTATGTCCAAGGTCACACAGCTGATAAAGTGTTTGAGAGAGAATTCAAACTCAGGTCTTCTGGATTCAAAGCCAAACACTCCATCCACTACATCATCTTTTGTTGTTGTTGTTCAGTCATTTCAGTTGTGTCTTATTTTTCATGTACCCATTTGGGGTTTTCTTGGCAAAGATACTGGAATGATTTGCCATTTCCTTTTCCAGTTCATTTTACAGATGAGGAAACTGAGGCAAACAGGGTTAAGTGATTTGCCCAGGGCCACACGGCTGGCTATCTCACCTACCCTCATAACATTGTGTCTCTCCCAGAATCTCATAGTCTTCTGCACATGTTGGGCACTTGATAAAGGTTATTGAATAAACAGATGTTCAATAACATCAACCTTTTTTTAATCCTATGAAAATCCATCCCAATGTCTTTTCGATATATGAGTCAGAAATTGGCTGCCTGGTTGTTTCCAGAGGAAATTAGAGGTTATTTCATTGCTAATATACTTGTATCCCCAAAATTTGGCACGTTGTTGGTACTTAAAAACTACCTATGGCTAGGTGATGCAATGGATAGAGAACTGGAGTCAGGAAGACTCATCTTCCTAAATTCAAATCTAGCCTCAGACACTTACCAGTTGTGTGACCCCAGGCAAGTCACTTAACCCTTGTTTGCCTCAGTTTCCTCATCTGTAAAATGAGCTGGAAAAAAAATGGCAAACCACTTCAATATCTTAGCCAAGAAAACCCCAAATGGAGTCACAAAGAGTTGGACACGATTGAGACAACTGAATGACAACAACAATAAATGTTCATTGATTGATTGAAAATTATGGAAACTCAGGTTGGAAAGGGATTTCAGAAGCCATCTAGACCAACAAATTGGAGAATCCCTTCTCCAGTATTGCAAAGAAGTAGTCATTTAGCCCCATCTTGAAAAACTTCCCCTAGGGAGGGAGAACTTACCACATTCCAAGGCATCTCATTCCACTTTTGGATAGTTCTAATGATTTGGAAATTTTCCCTTACTTGTAATCCTAAATCTGCCTCTTGGCAACACGCACCTCTTGTACCTTATTCAGTCCTTTGGGCCCAAACTAAGAAATTTAATCTATCTCTCCTATGTGAAAACAACCTGTCCATTACTAGAAGATATCTGGCTAAGTATCACCAGATCCTTCAATGGATCCCCCAGCTTATCCACATGTTTCCTAAAATGGAGTACCCAGAACCTGATGTGATTTCATATATAGACTGATGAGGTCAGACTCCAGTGGGATTATCTCTTTTCTTGTTTCTAGAATGCCAATGACTTTTTGAGCTGCCAGGGTACATTGTTTATTCATTTGGATCTTAGAGTGCTCTAAAAATTCCAAAAATTCCTTATCCACACAAATTGTTGTCTAATCATGCCTTCCCCATCATTTTCTTGTGGAGCTAATTTTTGGAAGTTAAATGTAGAGTTTTATATTTATCCCTATTAAATTTCGCTATTGTGATCATTATGCTAGAAATCCTCATCAGGTAATAAGGTTCAAATAAGAAATATGCCAAAGTCAAGTGTGTATACATGCATACATGTATATGTATATGTATATATATACACAAATATATGCGTGCACACTTATACATCAGCATGAGCATGTTTTTATTATTTTTCGCATCCAACTCTTTGTGACTCCATTTGGGATTTTCTTGGCAAAGATACGAGAGTGGTTTTCCATTTCCTTCTGCAATTCATTTTTCAGAGGAAGAAAGTGAGACAAACAGGCTTAACTATCATGGCCAGGGTCGCACAGCTGATAAGTGTCTGAGGCCAGATTTGAACTCAGGAAGGTGGGTCTTCCTGACTCCAGGTCCAACACCCTAGACATTGTGCCACTTAGCCACCTATATATGTGTCTGTATTGTCCTAGAAAGATCTTGAAGATTAGCTGGCAAAATAAAGTATGAAACACTGAGGTCTTTTCTTGAGCTAAACTGCCAAGTATTCAAAGTCTACTGCAGAGAGTACAACTTCAATGAGCTGGCCATGTTGTTCAAATGCTAAACGTTTTGGGGAGAACACACAAGACAAGCACTCATTCAGAGGTCAGAAGAAGCGATTCAAGGACATTCTCATGGTCTTTCTGAAGAACTTTGGAATTGATTGTATGACATGGAAGACACTGGCAAAGGACTGGCCAGCATGGAGTGCTGCATCAAAGAAGGTGCTGTGTTTTAGGAGCAAAGCAGAATTGTAGTAGCTCAAGAGAAACATGAAATGTACAAATTTTGAGACATCTCCACTCCAAATGTTCATGTGGACTATATGTGCTTAATCTATGGTAGAGCATTCTGAGTTCTTATTGATCAAATCGGTCATAGTTGGATACATTGAACCTTGATTCCAACATAGTGATGTCATTTTGGTTCTCTTCAATGATAAAGGACAACTGCCAACCAACCAATCAATATTCATCTGTACATAAATAATTCTCATTGAAGTCATTTGTAATATGAGTTACATACTATGCAATGTTATATTAAATATACTTTGTAGATCTTAACATCACTGATAACCACAATGATGTGGTTGCTGACCTAGAGCCAGACATTCTGGGGAATGAAGTCAAGTGAACCTTAGGAAGTATTGCTAGCAATAAGGCTAGTGTAGGTGATATAATTCCAGCTGAATTATTTAGAATTCCAAAAGATGATGCTGTTAAAATGCCACACTCAATATGCCAGCAAATTTGTAAAACTCAGTAGGGTTAAAAATAATCTGAAATAAAAAGACAATTGAAAACAAAGTTTAAAATATATACATGTACTTTGTAACATATTTATATATGTAACAATCTTCAATAGCAGTATTTCAAGATCATTCAATCTTCTTTGCTCTGAACCTGAACTTACCAAGTATGCTTCTACTATTCATTAAATTATCTCAAATCAGTCTCCTGGCCTCTTTGTATTCTTTCAAATACCAGCTAAAATTACACCTCTTATAAGAAGCCCTTCTTTTTTTTTTTTTTTTTGTGGGGCGATGGGGGTTAAGTGACTTGCCCAGGGTCACACAGCTAGTAAGTGTCAAGTGTCTGAGGCCGGATTTGAACTCAGGTACTCCTGAATCCGGGGCCAGTGCTTTATCCACTGTGCCACCTAGCTGCCCCAAGAAGCCCTTCTTGATCACTCCATCATCTTCCTTCCCTTGCTCATCTCCAACTTATCCTGTCTATCTCACTATAAATTAATACCTAGTCATTTGCATGTTGTCTTCCTGACTAGACCATGAGCTTATCGAGAGCTTTCCTTTGTATCCCCAGTGACTTGAATTTAATTACAAACACTTCCCAAATATACTCAACCATCAGAGAAGCAATTTTTCATATATCATCACATTTAATTCTTATAAATGAAGTTAGTAGTGTTGTCCCCACTTTACAGATTTGGAAACTAAATCTCAGAGAAGTTGCATGACTTGTCCTAAGTCTCTCAGCTCATGTGTAAAAGAGCCGGAACCTCAAACACATTCTTCTGATTTTAAATCCAGAGGCCTGAGAGCTCTCATGATGTTTCCCAACAAATGAAAAGACATTTGAGTCACTTTATCAGTTGTATTTTTCACCATAAATTAATATTTAACTTTTCTGGATTCTTTGTTTTGTTTTAAATAGCCTACTGGCATGTCAAAAGGGTGATAATTTATTGTTATTATGATGCACAGTTATCTCAAGAACTTAGAAACTTCAAATAGAAATAAATTCAAGGAGGATTTGCTTGTCCTTGTATCCATGATAAATCACAGTCTTCCCCACCCCGGATTTCAATTCTCTCAATCCTTTCTGCCATCCTTCATAGCAGGCATAGAAAACATATCTTCCTGGGTTCTGGCCATCAATGTTCTTTCAGATGCCTTCCTCCATAGCCAGTACCTCCTAGACTCTCCTTTGCTCAACAGGATGAAACAGAACATCTCCTTTTGTTTTGGCTTTTTTAATTTAATTAACAATTTTTTTCCAATTACATGTAATTTTTTGAGTTCCAAATTTTTCTCTCATCCACCCTTCCCTCCCTGCTCCTAAAGCCAACAAGCAATCTGATATAGATTATACATTACAATCATGTTAAATATAATTCCACATTAGTCACGTTGCAGGATAAGAATCAGAACAAAAGGGGAAAAATGCCAGAAAAAATAAACAAAAACAACAACAAAAGTGAAAATAGTGTGCTTCAATCTGCATTCAGACTCCATAGTTCTTTTTCTGAATTTGGAGAGCATTTTCCACCATGAGTCTTCTGACATTGTAGAACAGTCTCCTTTCGAAGCCTCCTTCCATCAATTGTCAATGCTAAGACCATATACCTACCTGTAGGCTACCCTGCCCAGATATTGCTTCTGTTTCATCAAAGCACATGAGGGTAACAAATACTTATTAAATATCAACAATATGCTCAGTACTCTACTATAGAATTTGGGGTTCTCACCATGTGGAGCAAGTTAGGTTATTTCCTATCAAAGGATGTGCTGAAAGTGACTCTTACTAGCTCACCAGAAAAGGTTGTCAAATTTTCAGTGTGAGCATTTACACTTCAGAAATCAGCAAATGCTGCAAATCAGAGAGAAAATGTTAATAATGTCGATTAAACTTATGTGTGCCTTGCATACATTTGGGGGAGGAGAGCTGGTTGTTAAACATTTGCTAGCATACCATTGCCTGACAATTATTATTTTTTTTTTTTGGTGAGGCAATTGGGGTTAAGTGACTTGCCCAGAGTCACACAGCTAGTTAAGTGTCTGAGGCTGGATTTGAACTCAGGTTCTCCTGACTCCAGGGCCAGTGCTCTATCCACTGTGCCACCTAGCTGCCCCTCTGACAATTAATTTTTAATCCATCTTCCAGAAATTAGATACATTTCTTCAAGAGAATACTTTCTTGAGTCTGAAGATATTTCATGCCCAGGAGAGAACAACTAAGCTTTTCTTTTTTTTTCCACCATAAATCTGAATGAGTTCAGAAAAAATATCTGGAGGCTTGCCTGTGTGCTCTGAGCCTCCCACCACTAAGCTACCAGCCTCTCAGCTTGATGATTCAATTTTCTCTGGGTGTGAGAAGATATCTGAAAAAGCCTTTTGTGTCAGTTCAGGTCATTTATCTGTATTATATTCTAAAGGAAAATTTGCCAGCTACCCCAAAAATCTCTCTAGAAAGCTCCCCCCAATGGGTTTCACTCTATGATTTGTCAAGAAGGATTGAACACTACCTGACCAAGTTTTTCCTGAATAATTCTTGGTCCAGATGTCCAACTGAAAAATGTCCCCTGTACTAATTTCATTTTAAAGGGTGTAGTTAAAAAGACTTGGGCATGATTTATTTGTTGGTGAGGAAGGGCAATAGGACAGGAGGGAGGGAGGAAAAGCATAATTCCATTGAAAGCATAACAGATTTGGCTTGGCATTCCTTGGTAGGAAATTGAAAGCAAATTCAGTAGCAAAGGGCAAACTGTTTTGATGTACAGGAGAACCTACTTAAAAACCTATAAGTCATTGATGTAAGAAATAGATGACATTTTCATTTTTTCCATTCCTCATGTCTTGTGGATATAAGATCCAGCCCAGGAGAGCTGGGATTGTAAATCACAGTGACTAACTGTTAAACGGGAGACACGGCCCATGGATTCTTCCGCATGTTTAACATTGCTTATATCCAGCTTTCTCTCCTTCCCATTACCTCTCCTTCTCCCCTCACCCTATTCCCCTCCTTTCCAACCCCTGAAGGCTTATCACTCAACTTCATTTATCTTTGTAAGGATGACATAATGGGAAATTGTTAAAGTTGGAAAGAATGGTCAACTGAAAGATTAAACATGGTCCTGCCTACTTTTCCAGACTACAGGTAAAATAAATGATAAATGAAGCAGAATGAGAATGGGGGAAAGGAAACCTGAGTTGAAGAAAACTAGAATGTTTTACTTCTTTCCAAAAAAAAAAAACACAAAAAAAAGAAAAAACAAATGCAGGAAGGGGGAAAAACGCGTTTACTAGAAATGTGGTTCCTGACATGGGCACTGGTTTGGCATATCTTTAAAGATCCCACAGAGCAGCATATGTGCCCAGGGCCTAAAAGAGACAAGTCTTCTATAGATAAATATGCCCAGTGGATAGAGAAGGAAGAAAGGAAGTTTTTTCCCTCCTCCCCCACCTCTTGGACACCAGCACTGGATATCACAAGGATAAATGTGGCCATGTGGCCCTATTGGGTGGTATGGTTTGGGGTAGAGGGATGGGAAAGATGAGACTGAAGGGCAGGGGGAAAGGTTGAGGTAGGCCAGGATGGGATGCACCCAAACATTCCCCAGTTCATGCTACTGCACAAACCTACATTAAGAGTTGCTAGGTGTGGGGGCAGCTAAGTGGCACAGTGAATAAACCACCGGCCCTGGATTCTGGAGCACCTGAGTTCAAATCCATCCTCAGACACTTGACACTTACTAGCTGTGTTACCCTGGACAAATCGCTTAACCCTCATTGTCCCCACCCCCACCCCCCCAAAAAAAGAGTTGCTAGGCAGCCGTGAGAGGGTGAATTAGTAAGCTGTAGGATGCCCACTCCATCCTGGCAAGTCCAAAATTAAGCCCAGGTCTCTGACTTAGAGCAGATACTGGAAGGAGGGAGAAGGGAGCTGATTTCTCCTCTCTTATTTTCAGAGGGTACAATGTTGCCTATTCCCAAGGGCAGAAGGAGAAGGATCAGAAAACTTATCCTGCAAGATTGAAAAAAGTATTATTAAAGTCAAGAAAGTGACATATTGATTTCCATCACCTCTGGCAAGGAACAGGCTGGAGAATAAGCTTTCACAAGTGAACAGTCGATGCCTTGACCCTTAAAATGGCTTACAACCATCCATCACTCACAACCTCTAAGTCTAAGTAGTGAGTCCTTCTAGGCAAGAGCTTAGGAGACTTTTTTTTCCTGTGTGGTTATTTAGATTCTCCAAGAATAGCCAAAGGTCAAGGATATTAACAAAGTAGATGGAAATAAGTCAAAGTAAGTTAAATAAAAGAGGAATTTCAAGCTTCGAGATCAATGCAAAGGCACTCCCTAAATCAAGTCTAAAGGTCAAAGTGACCAAAAAGGACAAAAAAATTGATGAATATGTTGTCTCCTCCAAATACCAAAGGGTAGATGGATGGGTGGACAATCCACTCGGATGAGATACTAGGAGACAGCATAGGGTAATAGAGATCTTGCTGTGTTTGGAGTCAGAGAACCTGGGTTCAGATCCCTGCTCTCCCTTTTTACTACCTGTGTGACCTTTACTAAGTTACTTGATCTCTCAGGGCCTCAGTTACCCCATTAGCAAAATTCAGGGATGGGCTAGACTAGAAAGCTTCTAAGTTTTCTTTCAGCTCTTTACCTGCTATGATCCTAAGCCACTGAGCCTCTCTGTGCCTTAGTTTCTTTATCTGTAAAATGAAGGAATTAGATGAATTAGCTTCTAAGGTCCCTTCCAGTCTTATGTCAGATCTAGAATCATATGATAAATGTGTGTTCATTTTGCCCCATGAACTGTTTCTCCTATTCAAGACCAAAAGAACTAGTGAGTTATCTACCCTCCTGCGTGTCAAAGTCAGAAACTTACCTATTCTTTCCTTTCCCTTTTAAGGAAAAAAAATTGATTCACACTAACCAAACTCAAAAGACATTGACTGGTAAACCAGGATGAAAATGAATTCATTTATAAGGATAAGCACAATGGCCAAAGGGACAGCATCTGGTCAGTCCACTCTCTGTCCAGGAAGGGACACTATTTGGGAAACCGAAAAACCAAACTGAGATCCAAAGGGTGTTTATTGCTTCACAATAGTATATTAGAGGTTAAAGGATATTAAAGCTCAACTAACCCAATTTCGTCAGGGAAGGGAAGGGGAAGAAGAAGGGGGAAAGCAAGGGAAGGGATAGGAAGGGGAGGGGAGGGGAGGGAAGAGAACAAACATTTCTATAGGGCCTACTATTTGCCAGTGCTAAGTGCTTTACAAAAAATATCATCTCGTTCGACCCTCACAACAACCTGGTGAAGTAGATGCTATTATCATCCTCATTGTACAGTTTAGGAAACTGAGGCAGACAGTGGTTAAGTGACTTGACTGGCATCACAGAGCTAGTGAAAGTCTGAAGCCAGATTTTTGGTCTTTTTATTTTTCATTTTCTTTACTCCAGACCTAGAACTTTATCCACTGCACCACCTTGTTATCTTTAAAGATGATTTTTAAATGTTGATTGATTGATTGATTGATTGAAAAGTACTAGAATTCTCATGTCTATCTGTCAGGGCCTCCTGGGCAATGCTAGAGAAATATTGCCAAACTCTTACACTTAAATTCTCCTCTTTCTATATTCAGTAGTGACCAACCCAATTTGTTTGCATTTGTTACTACAATTGCACCTGTCCTCATTTCAATATTTTCATGTGGAATTTGCCTAGCACCAGGCATCAATGCTCAAAGTGTCCTAATATATCTCTAAACCATGAATAACTTATCTCTAGTCCCCTTTTAAATTCTTCCTGTTGAGAGGTTTAGAGAATTATTAATTTTAAAATAATAAAAGTTGTGAGCTCCCAGAACAAACCCAATACCTGATCATTAGAATATGATTGATTCTCTTGCCCTAGTTTTTACTCCTGTGTAAATTTCAGTCTGATACTAACCTCTCCCCCTAGCCTGACTGCACTACACCTCTATAAAAACATCCAGTATACAATGTTTGTGGCAAACCATAGACTTTATATGAAGAAAAAGCAAAGAGACAATAAAACATGACTTCAGTAAATGCAGAAAAACATATCCTATAAGAATGCCTGCTAGTGAACAAGCATGGTGAGGGGAAGTTGGAGAGAGAAAACTTTTCCAGAAACTCCTCGTTATTCCTAAAGGGTGATAGTCACCTAGTAAAATGCAGACTGAGGTCATTTTCTCCCAAAAAACATGCTGAGTTACTAAAGCTAGCCTCAGTGCTCCATCTATAGTCTCCATCCCCATGGCAGTGTCATTACTCCCCAAATCTCTCTCTCTCTCTCTCTCTCTCTCTCTCTCTCTCTCTCTCTCTCTCTCTCTCTCTCCCTCTCCCTCTCCCTCTCCCTCTCCCTCTCCCTCTCCCTCTCCCTCTCCCTCTCCTTTCGTGTGTCTCATGAACCCCTTCTCAGGAGACTGTTTTCAAAGACAAAATAAAATCCACAAGATTTCAAAGGAAACCAATTATATTGAAATAATTATCAAAAATTTTTTAAACAAGATCACGGACCCCAGGTTAATAACCCCTGATCTAAACACATTTAAAACTTCATTACAAAAGAATTTAGCAGGAGGAATCTTGCTTTCCTCTATCACAGCTAGTGTCCCTTTCCTGATGTCAGAGTTCTGCCTTTTCCTTGACTTTTTCACCTCAGTTCTCTTGTCCTAGGTCTTGGAGTCAAGTTTATTTGAGGCGCTGGACTCATTCCTCACTGAATACCATAGAGCAATGCCTCTATGAAAGATATGTTCTAAAGAAATATTTTGTTGTCAAAACCTTCATGCCCAGAGATAGAAATGATACAAAAGGCAAAGGCTGGATTATTCTATTTCACTGTCTGGACCCAGTAAGTCCTCTTTCCCTCCCTCCTTCCCTTCAAAATGAAATAGCAGTTTCCCAGTACCCTCAGCCTAAATCCTGCACTTCTTAGGACAGCCTCTGGCTCAGTGACACAGAAAGCACGTATGGCTATGTTCTGGGCTGTATATCCCTCATATCCAAATGACAAAGCCATGATAGTCCTAGGAGCATAGTACTTCCATTAGATAGGACCAAGCACAGGACTGTCCTTCACAACCTCATGACTAAGACAGCCTCCGTGACTTTTCTTCAGCCACTATTTCCAGCAGCATATTGCTAGAGAGAACAGAGCTCTGCTGTGCCCCTTCCATGTCCAAGGAAACTTGGTTAAAAAGAATTTTGTTCTCAAAAGATTTGTCCTTTTAGATTTTACTGCTGACTATTGGGCTTCTTTACTATTTGGTCTCAATAGGTCATCTAATCTACATCCCTTTGGAATAGTTAGATTTTTAGGGGAAGTTCTTTCTTTACATGCATTAAGTCTAGAGCAATTTGAGATGTTTGGGGTAAGAATAAGATGAAAATGAAGGAGAGATTAAAGTTCTTCCTTCTACATTTGGGTGATAACTCTGATAGTGACCTACTGATGATAAAGGAGGGAATAGAACTCAATGAGTAACAATAACAGAGAGGAAAAGCAATATTCTTTTTCTTCCTGGGTACCCAACCTATTTATTCTTAGGCATTCATAACTCTTATGCCTATTATAAATAGATACACTACATCTCTCCTAGTCTCTCTTTCCTTTTCCTTTTCTTTCCCTTCCTTTGACCCTCCTCTTCCTTTTATTTCCTCTTCCCCTTCTCTTCTCTTCCTCCATTGCTTTCTCTTTCCCCTCACTCTCCATCCTTTCACTTCTTTTTCCTTCCTCTTTTATTTCACTTCCCTCTCCTTTTCCTCCCTTTCACACCCCTTTCTCTTTCATTTCTTCCTCTTTTTTCTTCCCTCCTTCCTTCTTCCTTCTCTATCTCCTTTTCTTCTCTCTTTTTCTCCCCCCCCCTTAGAACATTTTACCAAATCCTTATTCACATCAACACTATTTACAATGGTTATTGCTACAATGAAGAGACAAGCTATTTCACTTAATAAAGTAAAGAAGGTGAGGAGTTGTGAGGGAAACAGCAAACTCTATTTTTTATGAACTCTATTTAAAATGTGTTGGATATTATCAGAGTACCAGTTGCTTCTTGGAATCCATAAGTCATTTACTAGATTGGAATCCACTTCCTAAATAGGGTAGATGATTTTACCAGGATAGCATTAAGTCCAATTCACTATCGACTCATTAATAATTCCTTTATTTAATAGTTCAGCATGACAAATTCAGTTATCTTACTTACACAGCATGAAAACTGAAAAATCTGCATAGACCATATATCCTCACATAGTAATGAGAGAAGATGATCAGTTTATGTAAGACTTTCATAAAAACTTGTAGCATACATTCAATACACTGAATATAGAAGAAAAGTACTATTAAAGTTATATTCACAGAGACAACGAATGATTAATGATAGAATTATAATCATCATATTGGAGCCATCAAATTCCCTAATTTCAAATATGTTCTAAAATCACTTTCATTGAAAAGTAAAATGATCATCCCAAGATTAAAACTGGGACTCAAAGGACAAATTTAAAAATCAAAGAAAGTACTTTATATAGCGACAAGTGAACTTTTGAAACTCATTTCACTGAAGAGGTGATAGTTTCATGGAAAATTTAAATAAAAATTCAGAGTTCAAAAAGCCTTATATTACTTACATTTTAAAAATTCTTTCACACCCATTATTTCACTTGATCTTATGCTTGGGCAGATATATAGATATTGATAGATAGATATAGATAGATTGGATGGATGGATGGGGTGGGAGTAAGTAGATAGGTAGGTAGATATAGAGAGAGAGATCTATATCTCTTTTCCAATTGGCAAATTAGGAAACTTGTGTTCAAGGTCACATAGCCAATAATGACTATGATGCCAAGTCTTACTCTGATAACTGGGAGAGAGGCTTATTTGATAATATGCACAATCCATTTGAGAATGATGAATTGGGAGCAGCTAGGTGGTACAGTGGATAGAGCACCAGCCCTGGATTCAGAAGGACCTGAGTTCAAATCTGACCTCAGACACTTGACACTTAATAGCTGTGTGACCCTGGGTAAGTCACTTAACCCTAATTGCCTCACAAAATAAAAAAGAATGATGAATTGGTATCCCAATTCTGCTGATACATGTGGGAACATATAATACCATAGGAGAAATCTAAGAAAAATGGTTGAAACAATTACATATTGCTTGGGTAAAAAAAATTTTTTTCATTGTAAACATAGAATTAAGTGGACTACTCCAGGGGAAAGAAAGAGGGGATGTGACATTTATGTAGCTGCTGAAAGTAGTAGAGTGATTAGCCCTAATGGCTGGCACCTGCCAGTGTTAACTGGGCAGAGAGGGAAGTCTATTTTCTCAGTTTAGTAAATGAAAGGTGAACTTAGAGTTAACTAAAAGAGAATGTCAGCAGCCTGGAAGTAAATTTCACACTTAGAGCAATATGAGGGAAACCATGCTCAGTGAATTGACCATGGACTCCTAGCTTTATGGTCCTAGGGTCATAGGACTTGATGCCAGTCTAGATCAGTAGATGGAAAAAAAACAATTTAATCATCAAGAGAAGAGCCAACCTCTGTTCTACAATCTGTCGAGGGGAATTTTTTATTAGGTAGATCAGCTATGAATAGAAAGGACAAGTCCAGACATAACAGAAAGAACATTCAAGGATGTAGAGAATGAAAAACTCCGGAGAGAAGTTGAAGAAGGAAGAGATTTAAATCCTAAGAAAGAAGGGACTCAAGAAACCAAAGAGAGGAATCTTTATCATGTGATAACAGAGAGGATAATTGGTGGGGACCTCTTCAGGTCCATAGCCAGTAAGTCTATGCCAAGATTTCTTATTCCTTTTAATGTCATGAAACCTCCTGGGAATCTGTTGAAGCTTACATATCCCTACTCAGAATAATTTTTGTAAATGCTTAAAATAAAATACATAATATTACCTAGGAAACCAACTATATTGAAATACAATCTTCAAAATATAGGAGGAGAAAAAGAGGAGGAAGAGAGAAAGAAGGAGAAAGAAAAGATGATTATATTATTATTTTTAAAAACATTTTATTTTTCCCCAATTACATGTTAAAACAATTTTTAACATTTGGGTTGTTTTTAAGTTTTGAGTTCCATATTTTATCCATCCCTCCTTCCTTCCCCACCCCCTCCTTGACAGTTAGCAATCTGATATAGGTTATACATGTGCAATCACGTAAAACATTTCCCTATTAGTCATTTTGTATAAGAAGACTGAAAGAGAAGGAGGAGGAGGGGAGAGAGAGAGAGAGAGAGAGAGAGAGAGAGAGAGAGAGAGAGAATGCTTCAGTCTGTAGTCAAACAATATCAATTCTTTCTCTGGAGGCAGATGGCATTTTTCATCATGAGTCCTTTGGAATTGTCTTGGATCGTTGTATTGCTGAGAATAGCTAAATCATTTACAGTTGATCATTGTAAAGTATTTTTGTTACTGTGTACAATGTTTTCCTGGTTCTGTTCACTTCACTTTCCATCAGTTCATATAAGTCTTTCCAGGTTTTTCTGAAATCATTTTGCTCATCCTTTCTTATTAGCACAATAATATTCTGTCATAATGATATACTATAATTTTTTCAGCTGTTCCCCAATTGATGAGCATCCCCTCAATGTCCAATTCCTAGTCACCACAAAAAGAGCTTCTATAAGTATTTTTGTACATATGGGTCCTTTTCCCTTTTTTTATCTCCTTGAGATACAGACCTAGCAGTGCTATTGCTGAATCAAAGAGATCATAGTTTGATCGTCCTTTGGGCATAGTTCCAAATTGCTCTCCAGAATGGTTGGATCAGTTCACAAGTCCACCAACAGTGCTTTAGTGTCCCAATTTGCCACATTCACTCCAACATTAATCATTTTCCTTTTCTGTCAGAAAAGATGATTATAGATCCCAGGTCAATAACCCCTCATCTAGAATAATGATGACACAAGGCCTAAAACTCATGAGGGTAGACTAAACTGGAGGTACTACAGGAGAAAAGGGCCTGTCTAAGGCCTAAGAGCCCCACCTGGGACTTAAGGGCTAGGAAAGCAGAATCCTGAAGGCACAAATCAGCCTCTGCTACCTAAAGAGCTAAAATCCATTTGTCATCAAGTGAGATTTAGTGGGGAAAATGCTGACTTTGGAATCAGGGGATATAAATTTCAGTTATAGATCTGATGCTTACTATCTATGTGATATTAGGTAAATCATTTAATTGGAATCACTCTGGATCCCAATTTCCTCATCTATAAAATGAGAGATTGGGTAGCTAGGTGACAAAGCATATAGACAATAGCATACCCCATATGTATTGCTTTTCTTTTCTTTCTTTTTTTTTTTTTTAGTGAGGCAATTGGGGTTAAGTGACCTCCCCAAGGTTATGTATTGCTTTTAAAATACAAAGTTCTATACCAATAGTAATCCTTATTTAAAAGCTCTAGAGTATTAGCATTAACATACATTGCTTTAGAAGGGTTTAGAAGGCTGAGGTTTCAGATTGGCAGACTATGAGAAGTACGATAGAAATTAATTTTTTCTAAGGGACAAATATTGATATAAAAATCATTCTACATAAAATTTTGTATAACATATCACTTGTTCCCTAGGATAATGTTGAAGATAACTTACATTTAACATGTTTGTCTACAACTTTAATATAATTTTATAATCAAATTTAAATGAAAAAGATGCCAAACAAAAATAATTTTTTAGAATTATTGGATTATCTAGTTGTATAGACTTTAATAACGTTTTTTATACTGCCTCAAAGATTAGGGGCTTTTGGGGGGGGAGGGTTGCCTCAGTTTCTTCATCTGTAAAAATGAGCTAGAAAAGGAAATGGCAAACCACACCAATATTTTTGCCAAGAAAATCTCAAATGGGGTCATGATGAGTTAAACAAAACTGAAAAACAACAGAACAAAATGAGAGAGTTGGACCTGCTCAGGTGTTCTTAATCTGGGGTCTGTGAATTTGTTTTAACATTTTGATAACTGTATTTCAATATAATTGACTTTTTTAAAAAAGGCAAGGAAAACCCCTGGGCCAGATGAACTTTTTATTTTTTTTAGTGAGGCAATTGGGGTTAAGTGACTTGACCAGGGTCACACAGCTAGTAAGTGTTAAGTGTCTGAGGCCGGATTTGAACTCAGGTACTCCTGACTCCAGGGCTGGTGCTCTATCCACTGCGCCACCTAGCTGCTCCACCAGATGAACTCTTAAGCCCTGTCCTGCTGAGATCCTATTAAAAAAAGACTTATGGGGCATTTAGGTGGTACAGTGGATAGAGTCAGGAGGAACTGAGTTCAAATCCGGCCTCAGACACTTAATAATTACTAGCTGTGTGACCCTGGGCAAGTCACTTAACCCCAATTGCCTCACCAAAAAAAAAAAAAAAAAAGACTTGAAGGAACTGGATCTGCCAATCTAAGAAGGAAGGTACTAAAAAGAGAAAGTCATTTCTCTATAGTTAACATGCAGGACCAGTTTCCACAGTGAAGACTCCTGGAAGCTTGTCAATTTCCCTGCAGAGTCCTCAAACAGATGCAGAGTGTCCTGGACCCTCTAAAGTCATAATGGCAGGATCAGGACTAGAACATAGGTCTCCTAACTCCTAGTTCTATTTATTTTATTCCTGTGTTGATGTTCTTATGACTGGGCTTGCTTGGGTGACATGCCAGTTTCCCTATATAAAAAGTTATCTGACTTCTCAAATCATCCACGTCTATTTAGTTTGGCCAACTCCTCTTTACTCTGTCTTGATCATTCCAGGATTGACTAGCAGTCTTTGCTCAAGGAGAAAGCTTCCAGTATATGACTGACGTACTAAGTAGGTCTAGGTACCAACAGTGTGTTCCCACAAATGCCAACCAGGACCATGCTGAATTTTTCTCTGGTGTGCTTCAGGGTTCAGGGAGTGTTAAGGAGAAATAACAATGTTATCTCTGGGCAGCTAATGGTACAGTAGATAGAGTGCTGGCCCTGGAGTCAGGAGGCCTTGAGTTCAAATCCAGCCTCAGGACACTTACCAGTTGTGTGACCCTGGGCAAGTCCCTTAACCCTGTTTGTCTCAGTTACCTCATCTATAAAATGAGCTGGAGAAGGAAATGGCAAACCACTCCAGTATCTTTGCCAAGGAAACCACAAATGCGCTCATAATAGATATGACTAATCAACAAAACAACACCTTAGTGAATAGCAGAAATCTCAGTCTTAATGAGAGCAAGTTCTGAGATTTGCTCAGTGGGCAGCTCCAAAGAGATGTGGGTAAGATGTTCCTAAGACTTAACAGCTTCATCTCTGAATTAAACTATCAACCTGTTTTCCCCAAAGGATCTACATTCCCAACAGTGAACCATGGACCCAGGGTTAATGGTTCTACTGAGACCTCCCGCTCCTTAGAAATGAGAGCTTACTGAGGGAGGTCTCTGAGAAGACTGGAGTCATTTAGTACCATAGTTTCCCCAAGACATTCAGCTAACTGCTTGCTTCCTGGGGAGGATTGACTCTCACATGTTCGAGGGAGCTGCCCCGCCAGGATCAATGACCTGAATGTATGGGAGTAAAGTTCTCCAAGAGAATTTGATTCCAGAGGCCCGGAGCTTCCCAGGAGTCTGAAAGAAATGGCATTTAGGTTTCATGGCCCACTAGAGCCAGTTAAAAGATCAGAAATAAAAGGTTATTGACCTAGAGACCTTCTTGGAGCTCTGACTTTAGCCCCTGAGTTCCCATCTCTACTCAGGAATGACAAAGGGAAACTGGCAGGTCACTGACTTCGGAGCAAATGAAATCAGGGGAACAACTGGTAAATTTACTCTGCATTTTATTTGATTTCTTTTGAATAGGAGTAAGTTTCTGAGTAATGCTCTGTTTCCTGGAGATAGGCAGGGGCAGTGGGATAAGTAGTATTTCCATGTCTTGGACTTCATTGTGAACTCAGATTTCCTTATTAATCTCTGTCTTCAAATCTTCCTGAAATTCACAGACTGCCCTCCCCCCAATAAGTACAGAGGGGTATATCCTCTATTATTACACACTAAAAAATTACAGCATGATTTGCTGTCAAGAAATCCAGAGATACACAATTTTACTTAGCTTTGATCAAGACAAGAGACCACTCATGTGAAACTCCACTTGACAGGATGGATGTGTACTAGGCAGTGAACTTGTAAGCTCAGCCATGAAATGAGAGAAAACAAAAAGGGAAAGCTCACTGATCAAAAACCCACTAAAGCAACCAAGGGCCAGGTCTCTCAGCCTGCATTGCTGGGCACTCTTTTAAAAAGGTCAGCCTTGTGGAAAGGGCAATTGCATATTTCCTTTGCATATTTGAAAAGCTCTCAGCTCAGAATAAAAGACTGAGAAAGCTCCTCCACCTCTGGGTTCATTGATATCCTGCAAATGTGCTGTTCCTGGCCATTCATTACACTCCAATCTAGACCATTAGCATGCAACTTCACACACTTTTTTAAGCTTAACACAGGTAGGGCTTGTTTTCCTGCCCCAAGGGGCAAGAACAAACTAGAGTCAACAGCAATTTCACATTTACAAATATCCCCCACCGGGACTCCAGTCCCTGGGCTCACGTTCAAGAATAGGAATATGAGAACGGATTTGACACAGCTCAGCAGCCAGCAACTCAAAGTTGAACAAGGGTGCCATTGGTCATGAACTTAGACTCACCAGCATCTGGATGGCAACTGTCAAATGACTGCACAGGCCAGTAAGCAGCCCATGGGTAGGCATGACTTCTGACCAAGTTAGGCACGAATAAAATGAATGACTTAAAGCTTAGTGATTCATTAGCAATCTTGAGTTTTCCAATCCAGTCCTCTTTCTCTTTAATGGTCTCTGGTGAGTAGTGAGTGGAATTTCAAGCTCAAATACTTAAGACAAGTTGAAAGTAAAAAAGAACAAAGTTGGTGGTAAGAGAAGCAGTAATAATTAGAACTTGGTAGTAAGATCAATTACTAGAGAGTCCATTTTGCCATTCCTTTGATTTCCAGTTCCAAGACTCCACATCTGTTACTCTTCTTCCCCATCCACCAACTCTATTAAAAGTTAGCTTAGAAGAGCATGACACAAGAGCAGCTAGGTGGCACAGAGGATAAAGCACCGACCCTGGATTCAGGAGGACCTGAGTTCAAAGCTGGCCTCAGACACTTGACACTTACTAGCTATGTGACTGTGGGCAAGTCACTTAACCCTCATTGCCCTGCCAGAAAAAGAAAAGAAAACATTTTTTTAAAAAAGGAAGAGCATGACACTTCCATACCTGATCCATCTTAAAAAGAGGCACACAATGCGGTATAATAGAAAGATTCCTGAATTTAGAGTCCAGAAGAGCCAGCTTCTAGCCCTGGCTACACTGCTTAACAGCTGTCTGAGCATGAACAACTTCTTAGAGTCTCTATTTCCCTAAGAATAAAATGGAAATGATAATGGTCACCTTACCAGCTTCTCTGGGCTATTGTGAGGAAACCACTTTGTAAATTGTAATGACAATCACTCTGCAAACTACACTGATTAAAAGGGACTTATTATCATACCCTTAGGTGGTGCAGCCAAGTGTACATAAGACCCAACTTGTAGAAGAAAATGGAAAAATTCAGTCAGTCAGATGTTTTTCATGGCCTAAACAAGAGACCAAACAAGACTGACCAGATTTTGGGGTTTTCATCTGGACATTTGCCATCAGATCAACAAGGCAACTACCTCAAATTGCCTGTCCAGGAAACTTTGAAGATGATCTTGGATGACTGCTTCAGCAGAAAGAGTCAGCAGAGCTCTAACCAATTAAGGAGGCTTCAGCTTTTGGTTTTGAAGGGGTGGCTAGAAAGTTTACATGGATTCACAAGGACCTCAAGGAAGATGTGCCTTATGGTAAGTACCCTTCACTGAACTTAGCCAAGTATTGAAAATGAGGAGGACATATTCTTATCTCCTCTATAGATAATGTTCCAGTGACAGGCCTAATACATTCTTTCTGCACTTGTCTAGGCTTCTGATAGTGTTACACAGAACTTCTACAAAAGAAAGTGACAGAAAATTGCTAATAAAATGACAGAAATTATCAATACCAAATGTACTATGGACTGCCACTCCTTGAAATGATCCTTGTAACACCAGAATTTCAGTAACATCCTTACCTTCCCACTCTTAAGATATCTACTCCTGTTTAGGTTGAGCTGAACCATACCCCAGGTCCCTGAAATCCTGAGATCTTGCATTGTTGGGGAACCTGGCTCAAGCTGGATTTAGACATCCTTTGATGTCCTTACCCCTTTCCATTGAGATTCATGGCATGAAGGACAAAATAGCCAGAATGAAGTGGTTTTCCTTGCCTGGATTGCCAAGGGCCACTTGCTGCCTCATACTACTTCCTCCCCATCTCCTCCTAAAAGCACAAAAAAATTTTCATGGGTTTCTTCAATTAGGAAATCCACTGGACATTCCCCAGGATGGCAGGATTGCTACCTTGTTATCTCAATTAAAGATGCTTTATTCCTCAATTCATGGTTTTGATTTATTTCGAGACTTGACAAAAGCAATAAGCAACAATGTTGCTTAATTATTTAAATGCTGTCTCCCATTAGAATATAAACTCCATGAGGGCAGGGACTGTTTCATCTTTGTCTTTGTCTCTCCAGCACCTAGCATAGTGTCTGGTACATAGGAGGTGCTTCATAAATGTTTGTTGATTGACAGATTGATTTGATAACACAATGAGGCATTGATGTAGCATTTTTCTCTTCTGTTTGTCATTTAAAGCCTTTTACAGCCCTTCCTACCTCTCCAGAGAATGAAGGCCAAACAATAACAACAATCTCTCCAGACTTATTCTGTATTCTTCCTCTGCATGTGATCAGTGGCCCAACACAACTGGCCTTCATTCTGTTCCTTCTATATAACTCTCCATCTCCTGTCTCCCTACCTTTGTACTGTCTACTTCTAGTGCCTGGAATTTACTCCCTCACTCTTCACTTCTACCTCTTAGAATCTCTACTTTCCTTCAAAAAACAACTCAGACCCTACCTCCAACTTGTCACCTTTCCTCATTCCTTACCTCTGTAAAGAATTCATTGTTATTTGAGGTTTTTATGCCTCGGTGCACACTGGCCTGGGGCTCCGCAAACTGCACAGTGCTCCACCCACTGGTTGTAGTCCTTGCCAGGGCTCTGGCACCTCACGTCATCACCGCTCGCCAACGCCTACATGGGCCTGGCAAACTTATAATGATTGGAAGCCTAGTGAGGGCAGTCATGTGACTGTCAGAGTGGCTATCCCATTGGTTGGGACTGTGTGGGGTGTTTCTAGGTTTGGGGGAGGAGAATTGGGCATTCTAGGTGGAAGCTGGGAAGCGACAGGCGTTCTGCTGCGTATTTTCAGCTGATTCCTGGGCGGTGGTATTTTTTCAGGTATTATAATTTCCCTTTCCCCATTTTATTTCCTTTCCCTTCATCCTACTGATCCTGTTTGTGGTTTGTTTGTTTGTTTGTTTTTAAGTTCGTTCTTGTTAAAATACATCTTGTTCTGTTTTGAGGGAGGCTGCCGGTCTCCTTCCTTGCCCCAATATTGCAGCGAGCCGCTTAGCTAGCACTCCCCAATTAAAAATTGGTCCCCACACCTCTAGGGCCACCCCACTGAAGTTACTTTGCATTTATTTCAAATACACTTATAGTTGTACATTTTGTCTCCTCTGATGAGAATGTAACCTCCTTAAGAGCAGGCAATGTTTCATTTTTGTCTCTGTGCCCCCAGCTCCTAGCACAGTTCCTGACTTTAAAATGTTTATTAAGTGATTGGTTAGAAGACTGTTCCTAACAATTTTTTAACAACCAAGGAATTAAAAGACATGGGCAAGAAATAAATTCTGAGGTGCCTTCTAGCAATGGGATGTTATATAGACTGAAGGAGGTGATGTACCTAGATTTTTAGAAGCAAGAAAATGAAGTGGGTGGGACCTACTTTGGGATCTCTTTCTACAGGTGGAGAAAAAATTCAGTCTTCTTGGTACCAATCTCCAGAGATATTTCCCAAACCCCCCAAAATAATAAAAAGCAAACAAAAATAGCTGAATTATACTAGTGATTGACACAGCTGATAGAGTGTATCATGCACAGAGTAGTTTGCCAGAATCAGGAATCGGAGATTACAAAGGGTGGAGAAGACTATAATTGCTAATGTTTAACTGAAGAGTATAATTGAATCACATAACCCATTTCCCATAATTTAGGTTCCTGGTTTATTTCTTTGATAGCTATGCCATAGAATGAGTATGGCCTATGTTCCTATTTAATCTTTCCTAGCCTATGACAGAGAGGCAGCCAGTTAGGTGAGAGTGCCAGTTCTGGAATCAGGAAGACCTGAGCTCAAATACTGCCTCAGATACCTGCTAGCTGTGTGACCCTAGGCAAGCCACTTAATCCTGTTTTCCTCAATTCCCTAATCTATGAAATGAGCTGAAGAAGGAAATGGTAAAAAAGAAAAAACATTTCAGTATTTTTGCCAAAAAAAAACAAAATGGAGTCATGAAGAGTCAAACATGATGGAAATGACTGAACAACAAAAAAAATGAGCTGGAAAAGGAAATGGCAAAAATATTCCAGTATCTGCCCAGAAAACCCCAAATGGAGTCACAAAGAGGCATACACAACTGAACAACAACAAAGGTGTTTAGCACAGTACATACATTTTATAGTGAATAGAACATTAGGCTTGGTGTCAGCAGATCAGAAGACCTAGGTCCCTTTCCTGCCTCAGGTATTTACTAGCTGTGTAACCATAAGCAAGTCATTTAGCCTCAGTTTCCTCATCTATAAAAAGGGAATAATATTTTCCCTACTTAGCTCACAGGGTTGTTGTGAAGAAAGTGCATTCCACTACTGGGCCTATACCCCAAAGTCATTGATAAAAAGAAAGTCCCCCATATACACCAAAATATTTATAGCAGCACTTTTTGTGGTAGCAAAAAAACTGGAAACAAAGAGGATGCCCCTAGATTGAGAAATGGCTAAGCGAATTATGGTAAGTGAATATGCTGTAAGAACTGCAGGTATGATGACTACAGAAAAACATGGAAAGACACAAACTGATACAATTCAAAGTAAGCAGAGTGAAGAAAGCAATATGTACAATAACTGCAACGATATAAACAAAAATCACAACCTCTTCATAAAACAATCAAAAGTGAACATTGCAAAATCATGCAAGGCTCCAAAGAGAGATTTGAGGAGACACCTCCTACTTCTCTGTAGAGAGTTGGGAGTGTAGAACACTGTTCAGATTTCTTTTCAATGTATCCATCTGATTTTTTTCCTCCTCTTCCTCTTTTTTCTTTAAAAAAATTCTTTAATGACTAATGTGGAAATATTTTACACAATTTGCATATGTATAACCACTATGTGATTGCTTACCATCTCAGGGAGGAAAGAGAGTAGAGAGGGAAGGAGGGATAAAATTTGGAACTTAAAAAAAACAAATGTTAAAAATTGTTTTAACATGTAATTGGGGGGCAGCTAGGTGGCGCAGTGGATAGAGCACTGGCCCTGGAGTCAGGAGTACCTGAGTTCAAATCCGGCCTCAGACACTTAACACTAGCTGCGTGACCTTGGGCAAGTCACTTAACCCCAATTGCCTCACTAAAAAAAACAAAAAACAAACAAACAAAAAAAACATGTAATTGGAGAAAAAAATATATTAATTTTTTAAAAAATTATTTGTTATATCAGATGACTCTCTAGGAGGATACAGGATACAGGGAGAAACTTAAGGCAATGTAAAAATAAAAATATATCAATAAATTTTTACTATAAAATGGCTAAAATTTATACAACAATTTATATTTTACAATATGTTTTACATTAGATTATCTCATCTGACCCTCACAGCAGCCCTGTAAAGGAAACTAGATAGGACATATAGTAATAGCCTCATTTGAGTTAAGGAAGGGAAATCTGAATTTGTGAGGGTGGGAATTTCCAGTAAGCAAACTGCCTAGACCACAGCAAATCAACAACTGCTCTCCAACTTAGTCAAAGAGAGATGCCTGAGAACAGTGAAAGATTAAATGACTTGTCCAGAGTCTCACAGCCAGCTTGTGTCAGAGGTGGGTATCAAACCCAGATGTGCCTAATTCAGAAGTGAAGCTGAACTTCCTGTCAGCTCTGAAGCTGACACTCTAATCATTTCTCCACACTGCCTCTTAGCCCTCTTTTGTTTTACAAATGAGGAAACTGAGCCCCTCTCATCCCAGGATTCAGCCTGTTTTTACTACAACATGCTACTCAACAACACATTGCTGGCTCCAATTTTCTGGACTATAGTGCAGTAATAACTTCAGTTATCCATTCTGTACCAACCAGTTCAAGCAAGACATCCATGTTTCATTTTTCCAGTTAAATACATTTGCCCTTTATGAAAAAAAATCTAAACATTTTGCTCCCATGGCATCTGTTTCTAATCTTCCTCTGAAATTGCATCAAGCTTGATTCAAAAACAGGAAAAAAGAGAGCATGATGAGATAAAAAAAAAAAAAAGGATCAGCTGCTCTAGGTTCTTGCAACATTATATCAACTAGGAAAAGAACACCCAGGGAGAATGTTATAGATAAAACTCCAAGCGGGGTAAAGCCAAAATGCTAAGCTTTTAGGGTGTGGCATGTCACAGGTTCAATGCCACCCTCCATATCTCTGTTGAGTAATGCCCACTGCTAAAAGCCCAGTTTAGAAACTGACCATTTGGCAATAGGACTTACTCCATTTTTCTTGCACGCTAATGGCCTGTAGACCAGCCCACCTTTTCCCACCATATTTTTTTGGATGACATCCTGTACATGACTTCTTACACATAGGTCATCTTCAGAAATATATCGTAACCTACTTACACCCACTTTTTGGCTTCTTTGTTGCTGTTCAGGTCATCTTCACCCTTGATTCCTCTGACAGTGTGAACATATCATGTGTAAAGTCCATTATGTAAAGTCCCCAACCCCCCAAAAAAGCTAAAAACAAAAAACTTTGACTTCCCTGTCATTATGCAATGCTCTCTGATTTGGAGGACAATTAAAGTAAAAGACACTGACTCTTGGTAAGAGAAAAAGACCCTTTTTACTTAGCTAGCAAAAAGCTAAAGGCTTGGGAGATAGTATTGCATAGGTGGGGAAGCTAAGTGGCGCAACAGATAGTTGGGCCCTGAAGTCAGAGAGATTCATCTTCCTGAGTTCAAATCTAGCCTCAGACACTTGCTGTGTGTCCCTGGACAAGTCACTTTACCCTATTTGTATCAGTTTCTTCATCTGTAAAAATGAGCTGGAGAAGAAAATGGTAAACCACTGTAATAACTTTGCCAGGAAAATCCCAAATGGGGTCACAAAGAGTTGGACACGACAGAAAAACAACTGAACAAAACTGCATAGGGGAAAGAACACTGAATTCTGGTTTGAAGGATCCTGGAATTGAGCCCTGACTCTGATATCTCCCAGTTGTATAAGTGTGAGAAAGTCACCTTAAGCAATCATAACCTCAGTTTCCTCATCTGTAAAAGGGGTAATAATCCTACACAGAGTTCATAAGACTAAATCTTAAAGTACTAAATAAATGAAAGTTACTATTGGCAGTATAAGATAATGGAGGACACACTGACTCTGGAATCAGAGGCCCTGAGTTCCAATCCTAATTCTGATGCTTACTCCCTGTATGACCTTGGGCAAGTTATTTACCTCCCTGGACCTCAATTTCCTCACGTGTAAAATGAGGCAGTTGTACTAAATGGCCTCTGATGCTCCTTCCAGTTCTAGATCTGTGCCTGCTCTAGATATGATCCTGCCTTTGGGGAAGAAGAGCAAAAGTAGTGTCCAGACTACCACAGGTGGGGATTCTACCCAACAGCCCTATCTGCAATTAGTCCTTTCCTTCCTACATCTCTCTGAACAAAGAAGTATAAACATAAAGATGTGGTGATACAAAAAGGAATAGGACACCTGTGTTCATAGAATGAATCGAAGACAATAAAACCATTCAGACCAAGATTTTAGTAGATAGAATGCTAGACCTGGAGACAGGAAGACCTAAGTTCAAATCCTACCTCAGACACTTACTAGCTGTGTGACCTTGGGCAAGTCACTTAACCCCAATTTCCTTAAACATCTGGAGCCATCTCCAGTTGTCCTAATATATATCTTAACACTGGACTCAGATGGTTCTGGTAGAGAGAGTGAAATTGGTGACTTTGCACAGCCCTCCCTCACTTAAATCCAAATAAATACAAGTCATAACATGACCCTGATATCATGGTCCTCTTTGGAAAACAAAGGATAGGGGCAACTAGGTGGTGCAGTGGATAGAGCACTGGCCCTGGAGTCAGGAGGACCTGAGTTCAAATCCAGCCTCAGCTACTTGACACTAGCTGTGTGACCCTGGCAAGTCATTTAACCCCAATTGCCTCACCAAAAAAAAAAAAAAAAAAAAAAGGAAAACAAAGGATAAACAACAACAACTGTGTGACCCTAGGCAGGTCACTTTAATCTCTTCATGACTCAGTTTCCTCATTTGTAAAATGAGAATAAAAATATCCCCATCCCCAGGCTTATTGGTAGAATCAAATGAGATATTTCTATAGCACTTTACAAACTTTTAAGTGCTGGCTATTGTTATGATTCTCTTCCTCCTAGCATCAGAATATAGAACAGTAATAGAAGGATAAGTGATGTGGTAGAGTTCTGCAAATAAAGACCTGAGTTTGAATCCTGCTTCTGCTCCTTACTATCCTGGTCATCTCTCCTCTCTGGCCTCAGTTTCCTCATTTATAAAAGGAAGGTATTGTATTAGATGAAGTCTCATGTTCTCTCTGGCTCTAAATCCTATGATCTCAAGGAAGTCATGAGCTGCTGAAGAGAGAATATATTTCCCCAGTCTCCTTTGGAGACTTGCAGCTTAAACCTGACCTACAGGGCAGCTAGGTGGTGCAGTGGATAAAGCACCAGCCCTGAATTCAGAAGGACCTGAGTTCAAATATGGGCTCAGACACTTGATACTTACGAGCTGTGTGACCTTGGGCAAGTCACTTAACCCTCATTGCCCCACCCAAAGAAACAAAAACAAACCTGACCTACAGTCTGTTCAGATCCCCTGTACACCATCCTGTACAGCAGAAGTCTAGAAGACTAGAGGGGAGGATACTGGATTCCTGGGGAGTGTCAAGAGAAGAAAGCCTATGGGGAGAATTAGCTTCTCTCTGTAGATAATCAGATGAGAAGTTAACACCTTCCTGGAACTCTAAGGAGAGAATGGGAAATAGCCTGAGGTGGTTGGGTTTTTTCACCAGGGACCAATTCTCAAAGGTCAAAGATCAGGATGAACAAGAGCAATGAAATTTGTAGTCACTGTAGTTTGTGGAAAGAATACACCTATGACTACCTAATCCCAACACAAATAATCTACCCCCCACCCCCAAACAGCACAAAAGGTTCTTAAATTTCTGATGTCCACTGGGAGGAGAGCTATCCAAGAATTCTCCTTCAAAGGATGACTACATTGAAAACTTTGTCACTAATAATAGTAATAGCTAGCATTTGTCTATAGCCCTTTAACATTTGTAAAGCACTGGTACTATTATAATCATCCCCATTTTAGAGATGAGGAAACTCAGACAGAGGTTGAGTTGTCCAGGATCACCATGCTAGTTAAGTGTCAGAGAGAGGAATTTGACTCAAGTCTTCCTAACTCCTCATCTTGGACTCTGTCCGGTGACTGAGCTGGTCCCCACCAATCTCTATAGACTCTCCTCCAAGTCATTACCAAAAAGTGCTTTCTGGGGCCTGCTCTGTCCCAAGTACTGAGCTAGGATTCAGGAAATACATTACCTGTGCCCTCAAAGAGCCTACAATTGAGATGACTTCCCAGAACTGGCCAAACCAACACACAGAAAACAGTGAGAGGTGAAGGCCTCAGCTGTGTGGTATGAAGTACAACAAGAATTCAGAAAAGGGAGGGAGCCTTGTGGCTTGGAGAAATCAGAAAAATCTTTGTGAAGAAGCTAACACTTGACTGGCTAAGCTCTCAAATATTCTCTTTCTTTTTCTTTTTTTTTTTGGGGGGGGGTTTGTGGGTGGGTGCAATGAGGGTTAAGTGACTTGCCCAGGGTCACACAGCTAGTAAGTGTCAAGTGTCTGAGGCCAGCTTTGAACTCAGGTCCTCCCGAATCCAGGGTCAGCATTTTATCCACTGTGCCAATTAGCTGCCCTGAAATATTCTCTTTCTTCTGTTGTGCCACTCTCTTGCTGCCCTGTTTCTCATTCTACTCTCTGTCTCACCCATCTCAATCCCCTCTACTCAAAAATCCAATCCAATAAATATTTATTAAGCACTGGCTACATGCCAGGCACTGTGCTAAGGGCTGGATCTTCTTAGCTTTTGGTCTATTGATGAACAAAACAAAGGCTCCATACCAGATATGAACAAAGCATGCCCACAGCATTCTCTCTTGGGTTCTTTGCTGAAGAAAAGTTAAGCTTACCAGAGACCTTCTCCTAAGATGGTACCAAAGGTAAAAGTAAAGGTAAAGAAGGAAGTTGTTCCCCTGCCCTCACCAAGAAGAAAAATCCAAGGCCTTGTGGGTCAAGAAGGTGGTTTTAAAGACTGTCCATAGCCACAAAAAGATCCAAATGTCGCCCAACTTCTGGTGACCCAAGGCATGGAAGGCAGCCCAGATCCCCTGAAAAAAAAGTGCCCCTAGGAGAAAGAAGCTTGATCACTATGCCATTGTTAAGTTTCCCTGGACCACTGAGTCTGTTGTGAAGAAGACTGAGGACAACACCACCTTGTTCTTCATTGTGGACATCAAAGCTAGCATGCATCAGATTAATAAGCAGGCAGGAAAAGAAGCTGTATGATATTGATGTGGCCAAGATCTAAGATGAAGAAAGAGGGAGAAAGAAGGCCTATGTCCAATTTACTCCAGACTATGATGCTTTGGATGTTGCCAACAAAATTGGAAACATCTAAACTGCATCCAACTAACCTGCTCTACCTACAAAAAGTATTTTCCAGTTTAAAAAAAAAAAAAGTCTACTGGAGACCATGTAATTCAACTCTCTTATTTTATAGATGAGGAAATAGAGATACAGAGGGAGGTAGTAACCTACCCAAGGTCATGCAAGTATAAAAGCAGAGCCCATATTTGAATGGAGGTGTCCAATTCTGTATACAGCTTGCATTCCAGAAGCTTTGCTGTCTCTCGTCCCACAAAGCTCACTGTCCTTTACATGTTTCATCTCTCCATCTGGAGTCTATAGTTCCAGAAGACAAGGCTCAAGTTTTCTTGTCTCTTCCCTTAGCCTTTAATTTCCGTTAGCCCATGCTTCATCCATTAGTGGGTAGGGATGGGGATGGGGATGGAGGGGGGGAAGTCTCATGATGTTCAATTGGCTACAGAAGATGAAATGGCAGCTTGAAGGCCATCTGGTCTCCGAATCTCTCAAGTCCAAAATTCATTAGACACATAGTATTCCTAATAAAGGACTGACCCATCAGCCTACTGGAGTCTGCTTATTGACACATCTACTGCAAGGTGTATGAAGGATGACTAAAACCTTGACACTAGCATAGGTGTCTTTCTCCTCCACAGTCTCCTCCCTAATTTAATTAAGAAACATGTTATTCTTGGTGTCACTGTCTTCTTCAATCTTCTAGTGTTTCAGTGAAGAGAAGTTACTCAGCTTTCTGGCAGTAAGGAGAGATTCAGCTGACTTGAAATTGCCTGCCAATACTCCCCAATAGATATTAGGGCATCAGCAACTTGGAGTATTTTCTGCATTTGATCATAGATCATCCCAGTTGGCAATTAAGAATGATGATATCATTTAAAAGATGAATAACAGGCTCTGATATCTCTTTCTTCTACTTTAGCAAGGAGAAAAGGCTGTGTTTCAGGACAAATAAATGTGAAGCAGGAGAAAATAGGAGAAAGGTCTCTAGATCTGGAATTGGGGTGATAGATTTAAAGCTGTAAGGAATCTCTGAGCCCCCGTCATTTTGCAGGTAAGGAAATTAAATGCCCAAACATGGATAAGTAACTTGCCTAAGGTCACACAGGCACAGAGGCAGGATTTGAACCGAGGTCCCTAAACTCCAAATCCAATATTCTTTCCACTCTACCACTATGCTTCTTTTGAAGTCAGGAGGCCTAAATTCAAATTCCAGGCTCTACTGTTTATTTGTTGTGTGACCTTGAACAAGTCATTTAAATTTTCTGAGCCTCATTTTCCTTATCTGTAAAATGGAACAATAATACTTGTACTACCTAATTCATAATGTTCTTTTTGAGATTGAATGGAATAACGATCCAAGACAACTCCAAAGGACTCATGATAGAAAATGCTTTCCACATCCAGAAAAAAGAACTGTAGATTCTGAATGCAGATTGAAACATACTGTTTCTACTTTTAGGCTGTTTTTTTTTTCTTTTTTGAGGTTTTTCCCTTGTGTTCTGATTCTTCTTTCACAATATAACTAATGCAGAAATATGTTTAATGTGATCGTACATACATAACCTATATGATTGCTTTCTGTCTTGGGGAGGGGGGAAGGAAGGAGGGAGGGAGAAAAATTTGGAACTAAAAATCTTATGAAAACAAATGTTGAAAACTATCTTTACATGTAATAGGAAAATAATAAAATACTTTTATGATTAAAAAATTGAATGAAACAATAGGAAAGTACTTTACAAATAAGAATTATGAGTCAGACAAGAAAATACACCAATTTTCTATACAGACATAATGAGTAATTTACAATGCTCTTGAGAATATATTTACAATTTTGCAAAGGATCCCTCCACATAAGTAGACATTATATTCTCTGGAGTTTTTTTTGTTCTCCATCCTCATCTCCCCCCAAAAAAAACCCCCAAAACATACACACATAAATAATCTTTAACTTGCAGCAAGGAGGGGCAGAATTGATTCAGTATCCAGTCTCCTATATAGGGAGAAAGTCTTGTGGATAGGAACTGAAATATTAAATTATTGCTGCTTTGGGTATTTGCTGGTATTAACAGTGGGGATTTTAAAATTCAAATTCAAAAAACATTAAGTGCCTGCTTTTTCTAACTCACTGTTCTAAGGATTAGATAATAATAATAATAATAATAATGGAATAAGCATTTATATAGCACCTGCTACATGCTAAGCATTGTGCTAAGCTCTCTTTACACATAATATCTCATTTGATCCTCACAATCCTTCAAGGTAAGTGCTATTATCATCTCCCTTTTACAGAGGAGGAAACTTTAGGAAACTGAGGGAAAAATTGAACTCAAGTCTTCCTGACTGTATACCCAGCACTCTAACCACTGCACCAACACCTTAAGTTTAATAGCACTTTAAAGTTTCCAAAATCTTTCTGCGTTATTTTTTTTTGGCTCCTCACAATGACCCAGCAAGGTAGATAAGTATAATTTTCCTCATTCTAGAAGTGTGGAAATTGAGGCCCCAAGAAGTCAACTGAGTGCCTAAGAGGTCAGTTGAGTGACTTACCTAAGATCACAAAGCCAAAGACAGCTATATGGACTAGGAACATAATATAAACAGATGCCCATAATAGTCAGTCATATAGGATGGGCTGCCTAATAAGTGCTATTTGATAAAATAAGGGGAACAAAGGCTGAATTTATTAAGAGACTTCATAGGGTCCTGGCTATTAAACTTGCATTTCGTTATAACTGAGACCCCTAAATATGATGTATAATAATAATAAAAGGTGGAGTAGCAGGCATAAGCCAAGGGGACATAGTCTCAGATCCTAGGAGACCCTTTCCTATTTAAATAAACCCTGAATATTCTTATTCCAAAATACCAGCCCATCACCTAGGCCTGCTAAGTTTCTCTGTCCTGCTTTATCATTATTCTGGGGAGAGAGTCCTGTGAAACAGGAAATCTCAAATTTCCTGTCCAAGAAATGCCTCTAGCAATAAATATGATCTTGTGGAATGAGTGACTGTCCTTGGAGTGGGGGGGGGGTCTGTCTTAAGGCTCTTCCATTGCATACAAGAAATCCCTCTTAGGAAGAAGTGCTTCTTTTTTTTTTAATTAATAAAGTATTTTTTTTCCGTTACATGTAAAGATAGTTCTCATGTTTTGTTTATACAAGCTTTACAATTTCAGATTTTTCTCCCTCCCTCCCCTCCCTTCCCCCTCCCCTAGACAGCAGGTAATCTAATATAGGATATATATATATATATATATATATATATATACACATACATATATACACATAATAACATTAATCCTATTTCTGCATTAGTCATGTTATAAGAGAAAAAATCAGAGCACTGATGAAAAACCTCAAAATAGAAAAAAACAACAGCACCAAAAACAAAAGAAATAGTATGGTTCATTTAGCATCTATACTCCGCAGTTCTTTTTTTTTTCCTTGGATTTGGAGATCCTCTTTCATCATGAGTTCCCTGGATCTCTTCTGTACCATTGCATTGGTGAGAAGAATATAGTCCATCACAGTAGATCAACACTCAATGTTGATGATACTGTGTACGATGTTCTTCTGGTTCTGCTCATCTCACTCATCATCAGCTCAGTCAAGACCCTCCAGGTTTCTCTGAACTTCTCCTGCACATCATTTCTTACAGCACAATAGTAAGGAAGAAGTGCTTCTTAATCATTGTAATTGCACTGCATTTTTTCTAGGAAAGTATAGAAAATGGCAAAATCAGATCTAATTGGTCAACCCAGAGGTTGATTTTTGTCTACACAGTATACTAAATTGCCTTCAATGGAGCTAGGTTATTAGTGAGCTACTGAGATGCAACTTTTATTGCTTCATTCATTCATTCAACAAATTAACATAAATATACACATGTGGATATATACACATATATGTATATATACATATATGTCACATTTAAATAGTGTTTTTAAGATGCTAACGTCCTTTTATAAACCTCATCTCATTTAAGCCTCATGACACCCCTGTGAGGTATTCATTTTATTTTGTTATTCTCTTGACTTTATAGATTGAGGAAACCAAAGTTATAGTTCTAAGGGATTTACTCAAGGTCACACAGCTAGAAGGTGTCAGATCTCATATAATAAATATTAATATGATATAGTATAATATAACATAATACAATACAGTATAAGCTGACAGACTATTTTGAGCTTCACAACAACCTCTTGCTGTAAATATCATCTCCCTTTTATAAGTTGAAATCGAGACTCAGAGTTCAGTAACTTGCCTGCCTGTGATTGCACAACTCATAAATGTCAGAGATGGGATTCAGATTCATGTCTTCCTGATGTGGATCTGAATCCCACACTCAAACCCCAATTCTGTGCAAAGCACTGTGGTGTAGAGTGCCTGAATTTCTTGAATTTTCTCCCTTTTTTTTCATGTACCCCTGAAGCTAACTCCAATAAATGTCTTTGGTTTACATCCATGTTGTATCTAATTTAATCTGAAGAGAAAACCTACCAAGATAGTAAAGCGGTGTATTCCCACCAGGAATTTTACTTCAACTGTTAATGAGTTGCGACTTCCTTAAATGCTCAGGCAGACAAGGCCACTGCACACTGAGCAGGTAGACAGAATTTAAACCAGATGGCACAAGGAGAGGAAACTCTGGATTAGCAGCTCATTTCAAACACCTAAATGTGTTCGCTAAAAGCCAGAAGGAGAATGACAAAACATCTACCTTGTTTTTTAAACAAACTGTTCACCATATTGGGCCTCCAAACATGAGGCTGGGATGGCGGTATCTGGAGGTATTTGGAATCTCCTCAGTGTTACTTGTACAATGCAGCTGGGTTTGCTGGTGAGGCCCACAGATTCCTACCGGTCCAGAGAAACACTGGAGTGATCCTTTAGCCATCAAATAGGAATAAACTGCAGGGGGAAAGGATGTGTTTCATCTCCACAAGGCCTATGTGGAAAGTAAATCCCATTTTCCTTTATTTTCCAGTTCAAACAACCGAAATAAACCCAAGGGAGCCCCTCACCCCCTACCCTTAAAGCCGCCTTCAATGGAAACTGGGGAAGATGCAAATGAAGGTGCTCCCTGAGCCTCAGACATCACCTTCCCCAGTTTAATTAAGGCCTAATTTTGATGGGGAGTAAACTGGTATTTACAATCAGGAGTAAATCTGGTTCCAGTCATTAAAGAGATTTTCTAAATCTTGTCCT
The DNA here is from genome assembly GCF_019393635.1 of Dromiciops gliroides. Classification (NCBI taxonomy): domain Eukaryota; kingdom Metazoa; phylum Chordata; class Mammalia; order Microbiotheria; family Microbiotheriidae; genus Dromiciops; species Dromiciops gliroides. The sequence continues at coordinate 434,543,003 of NC_057861.1, read as the reverse complement.
CCTGTGTTAGAACACTCGTTTTAATAGTTAATTAAAGACTGCTTAGCCTTTCTTTGAAAGAAATTTTTAAAAGAAGAGATTAGGGACCTGCCACAAAGACATTACAGACAACACTGCAAAAATTCTTTGTCTGGCCCTTTAGGGGAAACAAAGACTCTAATTTACTTAAAATGCTTCTATGCCGAGCATACTTTTTTTTTTCCTTCCTCACACAAAAAGAGATGCTTTTTTCCCCTCCTGCTTTTGTGAAGAGAGGACCTGCCCATTTTCCAGCTGTTTCACAGAGGCAGGCAGGCTTACAGAGCCCCTCACCATGGTTAAGCTGGCGAAGAAGTCTGACTCTCCTCCTTACCATGGGTTTTCCAGACCAGAACTGGGGAGGGAAGAGAAGAAGAGGGAAAACAAAAACGTTCCCTTTCTTAGGTAATATGAAAGTCCTCGCCTTCCTCAAAACATTTAGTGCTTAAATTAATTGTCATCTTCATCACCACCACCATCATCACTGACATTTATGTAGGGACTACTTTATACCAGGCACTAGGCTGAGTACTTTACCATTATTATCTCATTTGATCCTTACAACAACCCTGGGAAGTCAGTGCTATTATTATCCTTATTTTGCAGATGAGGACACTGAGGCAAACAGGTTAAGTGCCCAGGATCCCATAGCTAGTGTCTGAAATTACCCCAGAATCGGTCATTTGAGTGTTACATCTCACTGTGAAACTGATTCCCTTCCCCCCAAGGAAAGGGGCTTGGACAAGATTGGTAGTGCACAGCCCCAATCATCTGCAGACAGAGGTGAAGTGGACACCTCATGACACCTCATAACAACAAAGGACACTTTCATCTAAAGTATCCAGCCAGGGGGAAAACAGGCACATCAGTGGACTGTCGGTGGGGCTGTGACTTGGTCCAGCCATTCTAGAATGCAACTTGAAACTATGCTCCAAAAGTTAATAATGTGCATACTCTTTGACCCAGTGATATCACTAGGAGACCCATACCCCAATGAGATCAAAAGAAAGTAGAAAAGGGCCCATATATATGCCCATATTTATAGTAGCTTTTTTGTGATGGCAAAGAACTGGAAACTAAGGAGGAGCCCATCAATTAGAGAAATGGCTAGATGAATTACAGTATATGAATAATGAAATACTATTAGGCCATAAGAAATGATGAAATTAACAGTTTCAGAGAAACTTGGGTATACAGAGTGAAGTGAGCAGAACCAGAAGAACAATGTATTTAGTTTTTTTTAAATTATGAAAGCAACTTTGAAAACTTTAAGAACACTGATTAATGCAATGAACAACCCCAATTCCAGAGGCTCTATGATAAAGCAAGCTATCCACCTCCTGACAGGGAGGAGATGGACTCAAGATGTAGAATGAGATTGTCAATTTTAGGTATGACCATGTTTTTATTAACTATGAATATTTGTTTTAAAAGGTTTTTTTTTCTTTTCAGGGGTGGGGGAGGAATATGGGAAGAGAGAAAAAACAAATGTGTATTCATTGAAAAAATTTTAAAATTTCAAATAAAGTATCAGCCAAGTAAAACCAAAGTAGGATTTTATTTTCCCTTGAACAAATGACTTCCAGTATCAATTTTGCTTTGCATGGATATGCAATAGTCAGTGTTCTTAATCCTTAATTTTGCTTTTTAAAAAAAAAATTGGGACAGCTAGGTGGCACAGTGGATAGAGCACCGGCCCTGGAGTCAGGAGTACCTGAGTTCAAATCCTGCCTCAGACACTTAACACTTACTAGCTGTGTGACCCTGCACAAGTCACTTAACCCCAATTGCCTCACTAAAAAAAAAAAAAAAATTGGCCTCTCACCAATCCTGAATGGATGAGTAGAAAACAGGTATTTTCCACTACAGCAAAGATACTGACCCTTTAAGTCATAGGTACTATGTCACTAGCTCCCTGACTGCCACTAGCTGGAAAACCATTTAAAATAGGATCAGAGTTTGAGACCTAGTAGGGACTTTGGAGATCATCATCCCACTTTTTAATAATCAAATCCCCTCATCCTAAAGATAAAGAAAGTGATGCCTATGAAAGCTAATTATCTAAGATCACACATGTAGGAGGGAGCAGAAGGGTGATTTGAACCCAGCTCCCCTCTTCCACTACACCTACTTACCTCATCTCACTCTCTTAGAATCTTTACCTTCCTTCAAAGCTTAAGTCTCATGAATTTTTTCCCCATTACCCCCAGCTGTCCCTCAAGCCATATTATCTTTGGGATGAAACCCAAGGAGTTAAAAATTATCCCTAAATTGTTAGGTTTAGCAGTAATATGCTTGTACAAGTTTAATAACCAGCTCTCAAAAAAAAAAAAAGTACCCAGGACACACTTTCAAATTTAATCTGTATTATTAACATGTTTCCATCACTTTTTTTTTTTAAGGGAGGCAATTGGGGTTAAGTGACTTGCCCAGGGTCACACAGCTGGTAAGTGTTAAGTGTCTGAGGCCGGATTTGAACTCAGGTACTCCTGACTCCAGGGCCGGTGCTCTATCCATTGCGCCACCTAGCTGCCCCTCCATCACTTTCTTAAGTCTAGACGATCAACAAAATAATAGTTTGCCAAGGTCAAAGGTGTAAACTCTCCCAACTGAAAATTTAGCAATGAACCCTAGGGGCAAGACTGACTCAGATCAGTACCCTGTTACTTCTAGATCTGTGTTGGAACAGAGTGAAACACCTCTACATCATTCAACAGTTAACAAAAGGAGGTTTGCATAGCTAGAGCATAGAAAGGCTATTCAACAAAGATGATCTAGCACTTAGCTCAGGTAGATACAGTGAGATGTGTGTCAGTTGGAAGGGGTGTGGTGATTCTCTCAGTATTGGCATATCTGCTAAATCTAAAGGGCTCCAACTCCATGTAGGTAGGTCTTTTTATGCCTTTAGTTAACCAAGAAGCCCAACAAGTCAACAAGCAAATAAAATTAAATAATTTACTATGTGTCAGGCATAGTGCTAAACCCTAGATAGAGAAAAATACAAAAAAAAAAACACAACCAAACGAAAATAACAATAATTTTTTAAAACAACAGTCCCTCCTTTCAAGAATTTCACAGTCTGGGGCAGGTAGGTGGTGCAGTGGATAGAGCACCGGCCCTGGATTCAGGAGGACCTGAGTTCAAATCCGGCCTCAGACATTTGACACTTACTAGCTGTGTGACCCTGGGCAAGTCACTTAACCCCAATTGCCTCACCAAAAAAAGAAAAAAGAATTTCACAGTCTAATGAGATAGAAAACATGCAAACTATGTACAATCCAAATGCATACAGGATAAAGTGGGGATAATCTCAGAGGGAAAACATGAGTATTTAAGAGGAAAAACTTCTTGTAGAAGGTAAGATTTGGATGGCACCTGAAGGAAGTCAGAGAAGCTAGAAGATTTGGAGGGAAAGGATTCCAGATAGGGAGGACAACCATGGCGAATTCATGGAGTTGGGGGAGGAAATTTCTTGGTCAAGGACCAGTTAAGGAAGACTGGCATTACTGGATCACAGCGTATGTGAGAGGAAGGGGGTGTAAAATGTCAAAAGACTAGAAAGGTAGGAAACAACTAGCTTATGAAAGGCTTTCAAAGTCAAACAAAGGATTTTATATTTGATCATGGAGGTGATAGGGAGTCACTGGAATTTATTGAATAGCAGGCTGACATGGTCAGACTTGTTCTTTTGGAAAGTCTAACAACTGAGTGGAAGAATGGACTAGAATGAGGAGAGATCTGAGGTAGGGAGACCAACTAGCTAGCTATTGCAATAGTCCACATGGGAGGTGATGAGGACCTGCAGCAGGATAGCAATAGTGTGAGAGAAGAGATGAACACATATAAAAGAGAGATGCTACAAAGTTGATAGGACTTGGCAACTGATTGATATGGGGGTGGGTAAGGGTGATGAGGTGTCAAGATGACTCCTATTGTTTGAGCTTGGTTGACTGGGAGGATGGTGGTACCCTCAATAGCAATAAGAAAGACAGGAATAGAAGAGGTTTTTCTGGGAGAAAGAGATTGACTTCAATTTTGAACAGTGAATGTGATGGTACTTATTTGTAAGGAAAATTGATAAGATGGATTTGTGAAGAAATAAAGTCTCAGTTAAAATGTTCAGGAGAGACACAGAAGGTTCTGAGCACCACATAGAAAACTGTCACTCAGCTGAATATACCGGAAGGACTTATTTATGTATCCAAAGCAATAACTGAGGTATTGTGTTCTGTCAACTAATTTGCATACAATGACTTTTAAATTTATTTTTTGTTGTTTTTTTAATAGCTCTTATTTTGGACTCTTTATTTCATATCACTTAGAGAGATCAGATGGAGCAAACTTCTACATGTTTATTGGGGAAGCTAGATGGTTCAGTGGATAGAGAACAAGGCCTGGAGTCAGGAAGACCTGAGTTCAAATCTGGCCTCAGTTAACCCTGTTTGCCTCAGTTTCCTCATCTGTAAAATGAGCTGAAGAAGAAAATGTCAAACCACTCCAGTATCTTTGCCAAGAAAACCCCAAATGGGGTCATGAAGAGTCAGACACAACTGGACACAACAACACATGTTTATTTCACACGTGAAGAAATATCTTTAAAACCAGGCAGTCAAGAGTTACAAAATTTGTACCACTTAGATAGCAAAACCATGTTTTCTCATGAAAATACACTTCAAAATTATACAATCCTAGTGAAATGACTGCTAATAATGAAAACTGCCCCCAAAAGAAAATGCCCGAAATCCTTATGCCCCCTGAAATCAGCATATGATAGCTTTTAGCTTTGAATTTTATAACTGAGAAGTTGTAAATCAAATACCTGTTTAGGGATTATGAGAAAATGATAAAAGGATTATTGGGATAATACTTGAAACAAAGGAGAAATTGTTGAATTTTGATTCATGAGTTAGAGATACCCTGATTTAAGGAATTTGAGGTCAGAGAAGAAGCTATGGGGAAAAGCTAGGAAAAATAGGTGAGAGGAAAGGGAATAAGATGCCAGAAAGGGAGGTCGGTTGCATCTCTCACACGAGGTACAGCAATTTCTTGGACAGGAAGAAATCTGGGCTACCAGTGCAACCCCAAGCAAGCTATATTTGCTGATGACCCAAGGTTGCAGAGCCAGCTAGCCCTACTGCCTATCCAGAAGAAGAGCTGCAACTCCCAGAACCCCCAGCCCACTTGGGAAGCAAACACAGTAACTCAGGCAGATGGAACACGTGACTGCAAGGAGGACCACACAAACCCTGACACTGTGTATTTGACTTGCAGCCCACCCTCCCCCAATGAGATGAGGTTCTTTTGCTAGCAATCAAATATGTATCCTAGAAGGGTATGCTGAATGAGCTGCTCTGGTTTATTAGGGGCTTCCCATCTGATAGGGAGATCTCTGCCAAAACAATGAAAATCTGGAATGCCGACTGATCTTATGAATTTTTGAACAAGCAACTCTTTACCACCAAAGAGAGTGAAGATGTGGTATCATTTTAATACCTTCTGATGGAGACATTTTGGGACAGAATACAAAGAGATGAACCCATCATTCAGTGCAAGAATTGGATCAGTTACAAAAAGTTACTGACAATTAAAACTAATTCTGATGACCAGAGGATTATCAGGTGTGCATGGAATCCCAAAGTCAGGTGATTTTGTACCTAATCTAGGAGATAACCATATATCCCTGAATCATATGAAACACTGGAAATTCAGCTTTAGGAAAAAAAAAGCAGAAAACTAGAGAAGAATTTTCAAAACAAGTATCTCTGATAAATGCTTCATTTCTCAAATATATAGAGAACTGAGTAGAATTTATAAAAATACAAGTCATTCTCCAATTGATAAATGGTCAAAGGATATGGACAGATATTTTTCAAACAAAGAAATTAAAGATATCTATAGTCACATGAAAAAATGCTCTAGATCACTTTGATGAAAGAAATGCAAATTAAAACAACTCTGAAGTATCACCTCACACCTATCAGAGTGGCAAATAAAACAAAAATGGAAAATATTGGATGTTGGAGGAGATGTGGGAAAGCTGGATGGCTAATCCACTCTTGGTGGAGTTGTGAATAGATCCAACCATTCTGGAGAGCAATTTGGAACTATGCCCAAAGGGCTATAGAATTGTGCATACCCTTGTATCCAGCAAAACCTCTGCTAGGTTTATATCCTAAAATAAAAGACCTATTTGTACAAAAAAATATTTATAATGGCTCTTTTTGTGGTGGCTAAGAATTAGAAATCAAAGGAATTTCCATTAATTGGGAATGGCTCAACAAGCTGTGGTATATGATGGTGATGGAATATTATTGTGCTATAAGAAATGACAAGCAGGATGATTTCAGAAAGGCCTGGAAAGATTTTTATGAACTGATGTAGAGTGAAGTCAGCAGAACCAGGAGAACATTGTGCACAGTGACAGAAATATTGTTCAATGAAGAACTGTGAATGACTTAACTATTTTCAGCAATACAATGATCCAAGACAACCCCAAAGGACTAATGATGAAACATACTATCCACTTCCAAAGAAAGAACTGATATTGATTGAACACAGACCAAAACATGCTATTTTCACTTTCTTTCATTTTTCTCTTATATTTGAGTTTTCTTGTACACTAAAATGGTAATGTTTTACATAATTGCACATGTATAACCTATATCTGATTGCTTACTGCCTCAGGGAGGGGAAGGGGAGGGGAGGAAGGGAGGGATAAAATCTGGAACTCAAAACTTTATATAAAAATGTTTATTATTTTTAAGGAAGGAAGGAAGGAAAACTTTCCACAAGCTCAAAATCCTTTAAAAAGTTGAAGCCGTTGATGATACGAAGGCTGAAGGCTTCCCAATTGAAGATTACAATCCTCACTAAGATGTTAGAATGAGAATGACTCTCTAAAGGAACTCTTTCACAGGGGACATGAGTTCACAGTATTCAATCTGATGCCCAGATTAAAATTGGTTTGTCTTTTCCAGAACACTGTGTAAAATACAGTAGATTTGCTTTGGTGAACAGGAGGTAATTCATTTTGTAAAGGAAACATGAAAACCCTGAGATTAAAAATGGAGGGAAAAAATTTAAATAAAATAAATTTTTTAAAAAGAATGGACAAGGGGGCAGCTAGGTGGCGCAGTGGATAAAGCACTGTCCCTGGATTCAGGAGGACCTGAGTTCAAATCCAGCCTCAGACACTTAACACTTACTAGCTGTGTGACCCTGGGCAAGTCACTTAGCCCCCAATGCCCCACAAAAAAAAAAAAAAAAGAATGGACAAAATTCACACTGTGATATATTTTCACAGTTCACATATATGGGCATTCACCTAAGTTTCCACAAGCATCTTCAAAACTAAATGTCACTGCTCCTATTGAATGGAATGGTTATGAATGCAGTTAAAACTTTTATTTTATTTACATTATTACTTTTTAAAATTAAACAGCAGAAAGGGAAAAGGAAAGTTGGAGGCTAAGTGCAGGGAGAATCGGAGACAGAAGACTCAGAAGGCTAAGAAAAGCCACTTAAAGAATACAGATGCTCACAGGAGCTGTGCTTACAGAAAGCCTTTGAAACCCCCTCATTTTATGGATAAAGAAACTGGGGCCAAGAGACATGGCCAAGGTCACTCAGAAAGAAGTGGCAGAACTGAGATTTGGGCCAAGGTCCTTTGACTCCAATTTCAAAACTATTTCCTCCATATAACATTGCCTACAATGTCCCCATGACTATGAATTCAGCTTTGTTTCTGCTATTTCACTTTAATGCCACTACAGACATTGTGCTGTGCTCATTGTAAGTAGTGAGAGATCAGAGTCACTGGCAGCCTATGAGTATTTAAGGAGTGTTTTTGATTGCCTTTGGGGGCAACAAAGCCCCTGTCTTATTTTATTTTATTTTTTGTGAAAGTCCCTGTCTTTAACACCATCTCATCCAGGCAGTGACTCTCAGCTATACATCATGAAATACTGAGATCTTTAAAGTATCAAAATTTCAAAATTCCAAGTAACTCAGAATACAATGGAAAGACACGTGGTATCTGCCATTCAGTTATCTTTACTGTCTGAAGAATAGTCATTGTAGAAGACCTAAGTATGTCTCTCTGCCAAATAAACAGCACAGAATCCTTAGGGATGAAATAGAAATCCTTTACCAATAGGTAAACACAGACAGAAGTTATATTCCCTTCTTCAAAATGCAAAAGATTTTCCGTTTACAAGAACCATTCTGGGGCAGCTAGGTAGTACAGTGGATAAAGCTTCAGCACTGGATTTAGGAGGACCTGAGTTCAAATCCAGCCTCAGACATTTGACACTTACTAGTTGTGTGACCCTGGGCAAGTCACTTAGCCCTCATTGCCCTGCAAAAAGAAAAAAAGAACCATTCTGACCATAACTTTTTGTCAAAACGATCTGCTTGCTCTGTCCACACAACAGCAAGCCTGCCAGCAATCCCCATTTCCATGTCTTTGTCCTTTGTATGGATCTGTTTGACTCAAAGTAATAACCAGCTTGAACCCCCTTTGCTCACTCAGCCCATCTCCTATCTCAGTGGAGCACTTCCTTATTTCAACATGTAACCTCACTCCTTTACAAGTAATAAATACTTTCTGGTAATGACCTTTCTTACCTTGGTATTTTATTTTTCCTGGTGAATCTGCCTTGTCAGTCACTCCTAAACTACATCAGCACTTTCTGTCTTACCACTGGATGGTTTTAAGATCAAATTTCTTCTGGAAAAATCTGCTCCTTTGTTGCCTATCTCTTATTGTCTGTACAAGGGAGGCCTTAATTTAATTCCCAAGGCCCCAGAACTAAGTATTGTCCTTGACCCTAAATTTACATGGAGTTTCTCACAGCTGCCTCCTTCATTAGCTTTCCCTTCTTTATCTCTTGAGCATTCCTAGGATTGCTGTTGGCTGCTACTGAAACCCATGCACACCTTAATCTCTACTTATCTTGACAGTTCCAATTTTTCCATTCATGGTCTGCCTACCTCTCATTTGTTTGAACTTCAGCAGACTGAAATTGTTGTAATTCTATGTTCTCTTTAGATCCATCACGTGAGGCAGCCTATGTGCCCTTATCCCTTGGACATTCTGGAGATTTTCTCATTTGGCTGCCTTCCATTTTCAAATTTATATCAGTTTTCAAGTCTTTTTATTGGGTAGCATTTGGAAACGAAATCTGGATATCTTTCACTTTATTCTTGGCTAGGCAAATAATTCGTATAGAACAGGTAGACACGACAACGACCCTCTCTGGACTACTGTTTGCCCCACTTATAAATTAAAATTACGATAGTTTGGCATGTCTTAGATAAGAAAAAAATGAGGAAGATAAATACATCTCTAATTATACTGAAGGATTTTTATTATAGATTACGATTAGTGACACCACTCTAATACTGATGATGTGAAGGGTATTTTTATTCCTACCAGTTCTCAGATTTAAATTTGGAAAGCCATCTAGGCTGTCTCTCATTGTACAGAAAAAGAAAATGAAGACCAAGAATGTTAATTGACTTGCCCAAGGTCACATAGGTCATGATCATATGAATAATGCCTTGTACATTGAAAAGAATAAATAGTTGTTGAATGTTTAATATTAGATTAATGAATGAATCCCCACATTGCATGACACATAGACTTGGGAACAGCAGACTTGGATCCCAGTCTTGCCTCTACTCCTTGATAGCTGTTTGACCACAGGCAAATCATCTAACCAGTTAAAGCCTCACTTTCTTTAGCAGTAGAATGGGGGTGATAATGTCGGCACTTGGCTATTTCACCTGTGTAGTAATAAAAGAATCCTGTCCTCAACTCCTTTTGTAAAGAGGTCCCTAGCAAAATGTCTTGTATATAGTGGGCCCTAAATAAATATCTGTTACAATGAAGGGAGGAAGGAAGGAAGGAAGGGAGGGAGGAAGAAAGGAAAGAAGGAAGGAAGGAGGGAGGGAGTGAGTTAGGGAAGGAAGGAAGGGAGGGAAGGAGGGAGGAAGGAAGAAAGGAAAGCAGGAAGGGGGAAGGAGGGAGTTAGGGAAGGAAGGAAGGAAGGAAGGAAGGAAGGAAGGAAGGAAGGAAGGAGGGAGGGAGGGAGGGAGGGAGGAAGGGAAGGAAGGAAGGAGGGAGGGAGGAAGGAAAGAAGGAAGGAGGGAGGGAGGAAGGCAGGAAGGAAGAATGCAGGAAGGAAAGAAGGCAGGAAGGCAGGAAGGAAGGCAGGAAGGAAGGAAGGAAGGAAGGAAGGAAGGAAGGAAGGAAGGAAGGAAGCATGGAAGGAAGGAAGCATGGAAGGAAGGAAGGAAGCATGGAAGCCCAGAAATGTCCTCTTATTGCAAAGTCTTTAAGCACCAATCTACATTCATCTAGAGTTGAAAGAGCGTGGGGTTTGGTTCTACATGCACATCAGTTGCTCATTAGTTATGTAACTTCTGGCAAGTTAGCCTCTCTAGGCCTCAGTTTCCTCATCTGTCAGATGAGAGAGTTGAGCTATAAGACCTTTGGGATCCTTTCCAGCTCCAAAGTGATGGCCCCGAGATCCATTCTCTGACTCTTAAGTATGTTGAGTGTTAATAACCTTGACCTTACCATCATGCTTCATCTGTCTCTTCTCATCTGGAATATGAAAGCTTGGAGGGCAAAAGCCATATCCTCCCTCTTCCCCCATCCCCAGAACCCAGCTCAATTCCAGGCATATGAGGGGCCCAATAAAGTGAACAGAAACTAACCTAATTTGACTACTTCATCAATGATCAACCACAGGATTAGCCCTCTGATCAACCACCTGACTTTGTGTTGTAACAAGTATGAAGATACCCAGAATGGTAGTGCTCGTTCCTAGATGTGCTGGTATTTAACTTCTCTCTCTCTCTTTTTTTTTTTTTGGGGGGGGGGGCAGGACAATGGGGGTTAAGTGACTTGCCCAGGATCACTCCTTCTCTCTTTAAAAAAAGATTTGTCCTTTTTTCCCCCTCCTATTACTTAGAGTCCCCTAACCTGGTCCCAATAAAATGTTATTGTTTTTAAAAAGGAATTAAAATATTTAAGTGGGAAAAAATGATTGATTAATAATTTGCAGCAAGCATTTTGAGAGCAGAGACAGTTTTATTTGAGCCTTTGTAGCACCATAATAAGGATAGCATTGATATAGTTACTTTATGGTACGCAGAGTGTTTTGCACATGCTTGGCACATGGTGGGTACTTTATAAATTCTTGCTGAATTACATTGCATTTTCAAAAAAAATATTTTATTTATCCCCAGTTACATTTAAAGACAATTTTAGCATTCATTTTTAACAACTTTTGAGTTCCAAATTTTCTGAATTACATTAAACTTTAAGAAAGAACCGTCACATAGATCCCTTTTGACAATAATTGGAAATGCTAACTAAGCTATGATCTCATTATCCTATAACTTTCCCTTTTTTCCCCCACAGTTTTGAGATGGGATCTAATTTACAAGATTAAAATCTCTGCATGATTACAGTATAAGGTAATTGCTAAGCTCTGTATTTACATGCTCAATGGATGCTAAGTGCAACATTATTATGAGGTGATTTGTACCTCTGAGATAAATTCCAGGAATTCTGCTTTGACAAAGGGCAAGGAAATATATGTGACCTAAGCACAGATCTGCAAAGAGGGAGATATTTATGATGGACTTCTAATGAACTCGGAGAACAATGCAGGCAAAGAGTTGCCAGTTCCCCATCACATCCTTTCAATTTACTTCTGCTGTTCTGGTAACATTTATAATCTAATCATGTAAATAAAGTTATTTTAAAAAAAAACATTCGACATGCAAGTATGTAGGGGTCATTCTTGTCTGTCATTCCAGGTATTAGGTAGACCAAACAATTCAAAGAGGTGTTCATCTTCAAACAGGGCCTATACAGCACTCGAGTAGGGAGAGAGTCATGGGACTTTTAGTTCAGTTACTGGCTCCAACACTCATTCTTTGTTCCTGAGTCAGCAATCCTTTCTCTGCCTCAGTTGCTTACAGTGGAAAATAGAGTTAATGAATGAGACAAGCACCACCCCTTTCAAACCGGACTTTCAAGGTATGCAAGACTCTGAATCTCAAATCATTGGATCACCTATTTTAGAGCTGAAATGGACCTGAAGAACCCAACCCCTCTCATTTTCACAGATGAGTAAACTGAGGCCCCAAGAGGCTATAGTGTGACTTGCTCAAGATCACACAGGTAAATATCAGAGCTGGGATTCAGACTCAGGTCCTCTGACTCAAAATCCGACATTGCATCAGGTCAGTGAGGAGTTGTGGTTGTCCCCAGTGTCAAGCACAGTGCCTGGCATATATGTAGATAGTTAATAAATGTTGGTTAAGTTGATCTCCGCCATGGCATCTAAGGAGAGAATTTCAAGTCTTTCCTCCCAGCAAACAAATCCAAAAGATCTTTCTAGTCATTGTAGTGATGAGTCATGGGGCAGCTAGTTGGTACAATGGATAGAGCATTGGGCCTGGAGTCAGGAAGGTTCATCTCCCTGAGTTCAAATCTAACCTTAGATACTTCCTAGCTTGTGACCCTGGGCAAGTCACTTCACTCTGTTTGCCTCAGTTTCATCATCTGAAAAATGAGCTGGAGAAGGAAATGGTAAACCACTCCAGTATCTCTGCCAAAAAAGCCCCAAATGGGGTCACAAAGAGTTGGACACAACTGAAATGACCAAATAACAACAAACAATAGTTACTAACATTGATATGGATTTGAAAGTTTCCCAAGTGTTTTCATATTTTATCTAATTTTTGTCTATTGAATGCCTTCTCCCTAAAGAATATCTGAGGCTACTGGTGGCCAATAGGCCATTGTTTACTCCTCCTCTCGCAATTCTAGCCATAAGTGTTGAAGCTGGTAAAAATCGAAGGAGTTCTTCAAGGCAGCTGCACAACCTGTCAACACCCAGAATTCTCTGATGCTTGACTGTCCAGCCTTGGAGAAGGGTTGGCCATAATGACAACTGAAAGTTACCATCAGAATAGCAGAAGGATTGTAGTGCCAACAAGCGCATTGTCAGAGCCAGAGACTCCAGGTGCAGACGCAAAGGAAAGGAGACCCTCAAGAGAGGAGAGACGAAGAGTTGGGGAACATGAGCTTGAATCAAACTGTGCCCACACAGCACCACGTGAATTAAGAACTTTGCCATAGCATAGTGGGCAGAGGGTTGGACCTGGAGTCAAGAATGTGATACTAACTGTGCCATCCTTGAGTAATTCACTTAATTTGTCTCAGCCTCAGTTTCCTCATCTGTACAGTGGGCATAATGATACCTGCAATACCAAACTCCAGGGTTGGTACAAGAATCAAATGAGATAATACATATTTTTTAATGCTTTAAGAATCTTAAAACACTATAAATCTCAGCTATCATTATTGCTTGCTAACACGACTTGGTGTGACTGCAATATAACGAGATTTTGCTTATTTAAAAAGGTCTAGAAGACTTCATATAGCCTGCATTGCTCAAAGTAGTCACCTGGGGAAGCTGAATGCTTATTCCATTGATTCTAGCATTGCCAAGAAACACTTTTGGAACTCCTCTTAGGGAATTCTCTTTAAAGTGAGCTTGTGGATATTTGTAATACAATCCAGTATTGTTTCAAATCCAGCATCCTGGACTTGGAATCGGACCATGTAAGTTTGAATTCCATTTATTCCCCTTACTTCCTATGTGACTCAAAATAAGATACTTCCTATCTCTGGGCCTCAGTTGCCTTATCTATAAAACATGTGGATTTGATTAGATGATAATGGTGATGGTGATGCCGATGCTGATTCTGATGATATAGCACCTATTATGTGCCACTCACTGTGCTAAGCAGATTACAAATATTATTACCTTGGGGGCAGCTAGGTAGAGCAGTGGATAGAGCACTAGACCTGGATTCAGAAGGACCTGAGTTCAAATCTGGCCTCAGACACTTGACACTTACTAGCTGTGTGACCCTGGGCAAGTCACTTAACCTCAATTGCCTCACAAAAACAAAAAAAAAACAAATATTATTACCTCAGTGACTTCCCCAAAGACATATAACTAATAAGAGCAGGGTCAGATTTGAACTCAGGTCTTCCTGATTCCAGGCCCAGTGTTCTATCCCACCACTAGATGAACCTTAAAATGCCAGTTTTAAAATCCTGCAAGCCACATGAGAAAATCAGCATTGTGATTTTACAACCACACCTTTTTGCAGGCTCAAAAGATGACAACGATGCCAGATCACAATCCTTTTTCTAGAAGGAATGATTTCAGGTGCTTTCAGAAAATCCAATCTGCTTTTCAAAGGCCACAGGTGTCTAAGGATGTCCCCAAAGAAGAATTCTCGAAACGTTTTGAGCAATAACAGTATGGTGGAATAAAAATGCACACTCCCAAAGAGACTGCTCTGACAGGGGCAAAAACCATTTGAATAAGTCCCTGAAGGTTTGTTAAAAGGCAGTCTCGTCAAGTTATAGTCACACTTCATATTACTCCCCACCAGCCTCCTGGCACTCCAAATTGCTCTCATTGTTCTCTCAAGAGCTCTGAAAAGTTCCATAAACCCAAGACTAAATAGTAATTAGTTGGGCTGTATTGGATCATGTGGAGAGCTTTAGAACGGTTTTGTTACAAACGATTAACTGCGCACGTTGTAATTTCGATTGCATCTACTGCTGAAATAGGGACAAGTCAGTCAGCCACAAAGGTGTGCAGCAAGATTGAGTGCATTCATATACCATAATCCTTTATAATACAGAATAATGCTTATGCCAATATCCATTTGTTTTCAGTCCCTAGCCAGCCACTGTCTGAGAAGGGATAGGAGGTGTGATTGATTATTCATTTAAAGGAGGAGGGGGGAAAGAACTCTTGTATGGCTCAGCAACAAAGAACTAATGACTTTCCAGTTGATCAATAATAATCTTTCACACTAATCACAAGAAAAGACCCAAACAGCACATCAGAAAGCTCATCAGCAAATACATTAAAAGATGCACACCAGCTGTTTTTCAGCAGCCTGCTTAAGAGGGGACAAAGTAAACAACAGGATATGTTTGCCATATGTCAGGTAACAAGTGGTGTTAGAAAAAATGTTCCAAACAAAGGATGAGCCTTTGCCTGAACATTATTCAGGTGCCTAGATGAAATGCATTGTCTCCTTGACATGGCTTCTACAGAATGAATGTCACTTAGAGTCTTTTCAGATATTATGCATCTGTAGCCTGGCTTGCATAGTAGAAAAGGCACTGGATTGGGAGTCAAATAAACTAGGGCTAAGTCCCATCTTGCTACCTTTGTGACCCCAGGGCAAGTCACTTCACATCCCTAAATTGAGAGGAATACACTGAATGACTGCTGATATCCCTCCAATACTGAGTGACCCTGTGACTCTAGTTTTAGGCTCCAAAATAACAACTCGTTGTTCAGTCATTTCAATCGTGTCTGACTCTTCATGACCACATTTGGGGTTTTCTTGGCAAAGATACTGGAGCGATTTGCCATTTCCTTCTCCAACTCATTTTGCAGATGAGGAAATTAAGACAAATAGGGTTAAGTGACTTGCCCAAGGTCACACAGCTAGGAAGTGTCTGAGGCCAGATTTGAACTCAGGAAGAGGAGTCTTCCTGACTACAGGCCTGGTACTCTATCCATTGTGCCACCTAGCTGCCTGAAAAGTCTAAACTTACCTAAATCATAAAGTGTAAAATTAGTCACACAAGGGTGTCCCAGAGTCAGCTTAAAACCTCCAACTCTCTTCCCTTGCTCTGCTCTGTGAGAAAACTGTGTAGAATGTGTTGGTATCTATGTGGCCTGCCTCAGCCCAGCACCACAGGTCAAATACATTGAAAACACTGGGGAATAGCAAGCTTTCCCTACTCTTGATTAGGTATTAGGTTGGCTAGATGTCTGTGTCACTCCATAACCCACCCCAAATAACCTGATCTTTGCCTAGCACTATAACCCAGTGTGTGGGATTCAAACAGCCTTCTGTTTCTGCAATAAAGAAGCAACTAGCTATTCGAGCAGACTCCCTGTGTTCCAGCAGATCCTCCCAGGCAAAGAAGGCTCCCAGGTAGCTGGAAGTCCTTTCCAGATTTTATTCAACAAGTCCCCCAAACAATCAACCATTTCCCAGATGCCCACTATATGTAAGGTACTGTGCTCCACGCTGGAAAAGGTAAGAAGACAGAGAAGACCATGCAGACTGTGTATTCAGGGAACTCATAAGGAAGATAGAAGATGAAACACCTACACACCAAAGTTAACAAACACCATGATGCAGCATATAAGAAGCCAAAAACAAATGTTAGACAACCAGTCTTGCAGACCTAGAGAAGAGAGAAGAATCACCTACAGCTTGGGGTGGTTGAAGAAGTTTTCTCAACAAAGGCAGGATGAGAAAGGCAGCATGTGTAATACAATCAGAACCTGGAACTGGAAAACATGAGTCTGAGCTCTGCCATTTAGTAGCTGAATGACCTTCGGCAAGTCACTTAACCTTTGGGAGCCTAAAGTTTCTTCACCTCTAAAATGGTTTTCATTCCCAACCTCATAAGGTTACTATGAGGAAAACACAAGAACTAAGTAAATGTGTGCCATTTTTCTTGATGACTGACTTTCAATAATGGAGAGATTTTGATAGGCAGAGAGGAAGGGGAAAAGCATAGAGGTGATCAAATTTGAAATGTGCTCAGAGGTCAGGAAATAAACCAGATCGATGAAAGTGGAGAAGAGTAATTGTAAACAAGCCTGAATTCTCGTGACATTATTAGGAGGGGCTAAAGAAATTTGAAAACAGTTTTTTAAGGAAATAAACTATAGTTGTAGTAGTAGTAACAGCAGCTAGCATTCATATAGCACCTACTCTGCACTAGGTACTATGCCAAGAAATTTACAAATATTTCATTTGATCCTCACAACAACCCCGAGAGGTAGGTGCTATTGTTATCCCCATTTTACAGATAAGGAAACTGAGGCAAACAGGTTCAATGACTTGCCCAGGGTCAGACGACTAGTAAGTGTCTAAGGCAGGATTTAAATTCAAGTCTTCCTGACTCCAGGACCTATACTCTAATCACTGCACCACCTAGCTGCCAATTATAAAGTATTTTAGTGGATTGACTATAAATATAGAGTAAATAATATGCAGGTTGCTATATCAGATAGTGTAAGGTCAGAAGTCCTCATTTCAAATCCTACCTCAGCCATTTTCTAGGTACGTATTGATGGGTAAAGTCATAACCTCTCAGAATTCCAATGAAAAGAGAATAATTCTTTTACTGCCTACCTTACAGTGTTGTTATTACGTAAGTAGTCTGGATTAAAGTGAGTGTTATTATTATTAATTATCATCATTAATTTAATAACTAAGCAAGGGACAATGTGGGAGATTCCTGCCCCTTTCATGAGGCAGGCTTCCAAATAGACAAGGAAAGGACTTTGCTACTGGCTATAGACCCCCCAAGACTTCCATGAGTTTAAGCTCATGCTTCTGGGGGTTTCAGAAGCTCTAAGGTTGACCCCTTATAAGAGAAAAGAGGGAAAGGGGGTGCTGACAGGCAGCGCTCACAGCTCTAAGCTGTGCTATTTCTATTGTTGAGACACCCACAGCTATTGCAGTTGGTTCAGCCTTGTGCCTACACTACTCACCTTCCAGGAATGTTATGAGGAAGGCTCTTGATTCAACAACCATATGAAAGAATGCTACTAAAAAAGTGCGAACAATTCAAGAACTGAAAATCCAAACAACTGACATTTAACCTTACATCCATAAGACTGGCCAAGACAACAAAAGAAAAAAATCAGTGTTGGAAACACTGTGGGAAAATAGGAACACTTACACATCGCTGATGGAGCTGTGAATTGGTCTAAACATTCTGGAAAAGAATTTTAGGGATTTTAAAATTTTAGTCACTAAACTGTACATACTCCTTGACCCAGAAATCCACAGCTAGATACATGGTCCTAAGAAGGTCAAATATAAAAGGAAAACATCCTGTATATACAAAATATATGATCGCTTTTTTTTGTTTTGTTTTGTTTTGTTTTTGTAGGCAATGGGGGTTAAGTGACTTGCCCAGAGTCACACAGCTAGTAAGTGTCAAGTGTCTGAGGCTGAATTTGAACTCAGGTCCTCCTGAATCCAGGGCTGGTGCTTTAACCACTGCGCCACCTAGCTGCCCCTATGTTTGCTTTTGCTAACAGCAAAGAACTGGAAAGAAAATTGTTGTCATTGTTGTTTATTGTTGCTTGTTCTTTGTTCTTGAAGAGGACCATGGCATTGGGGTGATATCATGACTTACACTGAATTGGATTTATGTGAGGGAAGGCTGTGCCAAGTCACCAACCTCACTCTCTCCTCCAGAGCCATCTGGGTCCAGTGGCAAGATATACATCAGATTGACTGGAGATAGCCCTGGATGTTTTAAGGCACTTGGGGCACTTGGGGAGAGAAAATAAGCTTCCATAAAATGGAATGGCTGAAGAAATTGTGGTATAATAAAGAAAAGGGATATTATTGTACCATAAGAAATGAAGAATTCAGAGAAACTTGGGAAGACATGTGAACTGATAAAGAATGAAATAAAAACCAGGAAAATAATTTATACAATAATCATAAAAAGGTAAAGGAAACAACATGGAAAGACTTCCAAATTTTAATCAAAGCAGTGACTATGACTTTATAGAAATTAATAGTGAAGCACACTTCTCACCAAATACATATGGAATGAGGCATACATTTTTAGAGATGGCCAATGTATCATTTTGTTTTACTTGCCTATACTTATTTGTTACAAGGAAGAGTTTGCTGTGAAATGAAGGGAGCAACAAATCTAGGTTTTTTAAAGAGGATCAGAAAAACACTTTTCAAGGAATACTCAGTGGGGAAGGTGAAGATGATAGAGTGGGAAATGGAGATGATATCAAAACAAAAGCTATCAACGAAATGTATTTTTTCAATAAAGAAGGTTCTTTGTAAGCTGTCAAATCCTATATAAGTATGAGCCGTCTCTACCTACTACTTCTATTAGCCTTAAATACTGTTTTACTCCTGAATTTTAGTCCATATCTACATTGCTGTATCTGACACAGTTGCAAAAAGTCAACAGAGCACATTACTTTTCCTAAAACTGACAATAGTTCTGTACTTTCCCATCAGCTCATCCACAGGTATCCTTTAGCTCCCTCTGAAAGATATCAACTAGTTTAATTAGATATTATTTTTTGGTCTGCATTTAGAAGGTACATGAAATATAATGTGGCTCAATCAAAACCTGCCCTCTGTACTTTGATATTTTCAGGTGAAACATAGCCATGCTGGGTAAACAACGATTACAGGATTTTCATTGATTCCTTTCTGTCAGGCACTAAAGGTGCCCATAGCCTGAGGTAGACCTCAGATAAGAGGTCACCAAAAGTCCAAGACAAGTGAATGTGGAAGCACTGTTAGTGTGATTCTTCTAGGGAAGTTAAGTGGTTCCACAAAAACAGCATGTTGGACAAAACAACATTGCAGGGAGTGATGAATTCCAGAATTCCCCTATCGAATTTGTATCTAGAATGAAGAAACAAATGATGCCATAGGGAGACTGTCATATCATGGTGTGGTGAAGTTAATATCCTTTGTCACTATGGGTCTTCCTACCAAGCAGATAACACTACTTCATGCTTCTTGGACTATGCCATTCTTAGGCATTTTATACATGCACACACTACACAAAAATATGTGTGCACACAAGTATATTGTATGTGTGTGTACATAATGCATATATCACATATATGCTTATGTATAATATGCATGTACATAAATACATATGTGTATACATATAAACATATGCACGCACATGTGTGTATATGGATGTGAAAGATGCTCCACTGAACATTCTTGAAGCCATTCTTTGGTTTTTTATCATCTCATGCTGTAATGCTTGGTTTATCCATTTATCATCTCTGATTCACACAAGTAACAGTCTACCTCCACACACAAATCCTTGATTACACCTTTTGTCCCACTTTCCTTGCTTGGGTCACCATTGGTGATGGTGCAGTCAGTTACCACTATGCAACTTTCTGCTGATTTTTTGTTAATTTCTTTTAATTTGTGATCATGATATTCTGGCTTCCCAGTCACATAGCATCTATGGGAGCATATTGATAGTGAAGGGATAGCAAGTCGCTTAGGATCATGGAAAACATTGCATACATTGCATAATTTCTCAAATGTGAGCTAGCCTGAACTCCTTCTAGTCAGTTATGGCCTCAGTTCATTGTCCATCTGTAGAGCAGCGAGGCGGTGCAGTGGATAGAATTCTCATCTTCCTGAGTTCAAATTCATCCTCATTTACGGGCTTGTGACCCTGGACAAGTCATTTAACCTCTGTTTGCCTCAGTATTCTCATCTCTAAAATGAGATGGAGGAGGAAATAGCAAACCACTCCAGTATCTTTGCCAAGAACCGCCCCCACAATGGGGTCACAAAGAGTTGGACATACTGAAATCACTGAAAAACAACAGAGCCTGTCCAAGATGTATGGTTTGAAGGACTAACTCAATACACCAAAGCCTGGAAATTATTATTTTCTATCTATTTGGTTCTCCAAAAAAAGGGGAGGACAATCTCTTTTGCATTGCTATGGATTTTACTAGGAGGCTTTGCAGTATTCTGTGCCTCACAATGTAATCTGTGAAAAAAAGTATTTAGAGAAATCACCATCAATACAAAATCCTTTTATTTGCATCCTGTATAGGACATCCACCAGGTTAAAAGCAAACACCTTACATAAGTCTATTTCTGAGTTTTACTCCTTGTTTCATGTTAGCATTAAATAGATTATTGAACAAATGTATCTCCATAGATGCATCAAGTATTGAGTCCCTTAATTATTGTTTGAGGAGAGCCTTCAAAGTCAAATTTTTGCTCCTTAATCAATCACTTTTTAAATATCAATAAACAATAGGTTCACTCTCTATCTCTGATAGTCATATGACTAAAGATGTGGACTGGTCATCGTTTCAACAAGGATATCCTTGATGTGTGCACAGA
The DNA here is from genome assembly GCF_019393635.1 of Dromiciops gliroides. NCBI lineage: Eukaryota > Metazoa > Chordata > Mammalia > Microbiotheria > Microbiotheriidae > Dromiciops > Dromiciops gliroides. The sequence continues at coordinate 434,521,949 of NC_057861.1, read as the reverse complement.
CTATTTTCATGCTGATTTTGTAGACATAATATAGCAGGTCTACAGTACCAGTGGCAATTGCTAGCTTGCCCTTTGAGATAAGTGTAGTATCTGTGAGCTTTTCTGTCATTTTGGAATCTTCTTTCCTTTGACAGAGCTTGAATTCCTGAATACCTTTAAAACTATATTGATAAAAATAAATAAATAAATAAACTATATTGATTTCTTGGGGCAGCAAGGTGGCACAGTGGATAGAGCATCGGCCCTGGTGTCAAAGAGGACCTGAATTCAAATCCGGCCTCAGACACTTGACACTTACTAGCTGTGTGACCCTGGGCAAGTCACTTAGCCCTAATTACCTCACCAAAAAAAAAAACAAAACCCTATATTGATTCCAAAGCCCTTCTCAATTTTCATCTTCTTAAATGTCAATGCCATCTTCTCACATAGAATAATGGGTACTCAGTCAGTAGAATGCAAATGTACTATTGCAGACATGATGTAATAGGTATCATATATATCACAGATTAATATGCAAGCAGACAAAAGAAATTAGACATGAGGAATTCAGAGAAGACATCTGAACTGATACAGAATAAAGAAGGACAAAGAGGAAACTATACATAATGGTTATAAATACAAATGAAAGCATTATTAAATGGCAGTCAAATTCAGATTAATTTCAGTGATCAGTCTTAGAGAATCCTGAAAACAAGAGAGTGAAACACATTTCCATCCTTTTAGTAGAAAAATGTGGGCCTAGACAAGCAGAACTCAGCATACATTGCCAAAGACAAATGTTTCATTTGTTGATTTTGTTTACCTGCTATTTTATTTTTATGCTGTGAGGGAGAGGTTTAATAGGGAGTTGAAGAATGACTAATTGGGGGAAAAACCAAAGCAATTAATAAAACTTTTTTTCTTAAATACAAAAAGACCTTTTAAAGAAATCAAGTAAGAAATATATTTGAAGAGAGACTCGCTGTTTATGGCTGAACCATGCCAATATATAAAAGAGCATTGCTTCCTAAATTAATTTACAGATTTACTACAAGACTAATCTCATTAACAAGATTATATTTTGCAGAACTAGACAAAATAAATAACCAAATTCATTAGGAAGAAAAATCATCTGGAATCTCAAGGAAAATAATGAGAAAAGGTATGAATAAAGGGGGCATAGCAATACCAAATCTTAAATTACATATAGGTCATTAGAACTATTTGGTGTCTATTTTTTAAAAAGCACCATAAGGGGCAGCTAGGTGGCGCCATGGATAGAGCATCAGCCCTGGAGTCAGGAGTACCTGAGTTCAAATCCGGCCTCAGACACTTAACACTTACTAGCTGTGTGACCCTGGGCAAGTCACTTAACCCCAATTGCCTCACTGAAAACAAAAAAAAAAGCACCATAAAAGTAGTTCAAAGTGTAGGAAGAGATGAGATAAGCAAGAAACAAAAGCAATTTGAAGAAGTTATCCCAATTTTTTATAAACCTAGAGATAGTTGGTGGTGCAATGGGTAGAGCATTGAGCCTGGACTCAGGAAAACCAGAGTTCAAATCCAGCTTCAGAGGAACAATCAACTGTGTGACCCTGGCCAAATCATTACAACTTTGCCTGCCTTAGTTTCCTCAAGTGTATCTACCTCCCAAGATTATCATGAGGATCAAAACAGGTATTTGTAAAGTGCTTAGCAGAATACCTGGCATGTGGTAGGTGTTTAATAAATGCTTGTTCTCCTTTCTGCTACAAGAATATACACTACTTGGGTAGCTAGGTGTCATAGTGGATAAAGCACTGGCCCTGGATTCAGGAAGACCTAAGTTCAAATCCAGCCTCAGACACTTGACACTTGCTAGCTATGTGACCCTGGGCAAGTCACTTAACCCTCATTGCTCCACCAAAAAAAAAAAGAAAAGAAAAGAAAAGAAAAGAATATATACTACTGGGGAAAGGATTCCCATTTTGACATTTTTGCTGAGAAAACTGAAAAGCAGCTTAATGGAAATCAGATTTAGGACATCTTACACCAAATACCATCATAAACTCAAAATTGATACTTGATCTTAATATAAAATAACACATTTTTTTAATTAGGAGAGAACAAGATCGTGTACCTCTCACAATTATGACTAGCGAAAATTCTCAACTAAATGGGATAGTGGAGACATAAAAGAGAAAATGGGACATTTTGACTACAAATAAAATCAATAAAGAATTTGAAAAGATGTGAAAATATGTAAACGTGTTTGCACCATAAAATTGTGATATTCAAGATATATAGATGATTAGCACAAACATATTATACCACAGCTATCTCTTCCATAAAATCTTCCCTGATGCTCCCAGCTGAAAGTGTTCTCTCCATCCCCAATAGATAAATGGTCAAAGGATATGAACAATTTTCAGAAGAATTGAAAAGTATAAAAATAGTCAATGTTGGCACACCTGTGGGAATACACATACACTAATATAATGTTGGTGGGTTTGTAAAATAGTCTAGCTATTTTAGACATCGCTTAGATGTCAGGAAGAGTGACCATCCCATCCATATCTTTTTTGGGGGTTTTTTGTTTGTTGGTTGGTTGGTTTTTTGGTGTTTTTTTTTTTTTTTTAGTGAGGCAATTGGGGTTAAGTGATTTGCCCAGGGTCACACAGCTAGTAAGTGTTAAGTGTCTGAGGCCGGATTTGAACTCAGGTACTCCTGACTCCAGGGCCGGTGCTCTATCCACTGTGCCATCTAGCTGCCCCCCATCCATATCTTTTGACCCAGTGCTATCCCCAGGAGAATATAATAGCAGCAAAGGAGAAATCTATACAAAGTGTTCTAGAAAAAATTGGAAATGGAGAGAACACTTTTATCTGGGAGGATAAGGAAGATTTCATGGAAAAGTTGGTGCCTAAGCTGAGCCTTGAAGGTAAATAATTATTTCAACAGGCAGAGATTAGTTGAGAGTGTATTCCAGGCATGACACATATCTGTGCAAATATATAAAGTGGGGAGATGACAGAACAAGATTAAAACAGTTTAGTAGTCCAGCTTGGGAACATAAAATGAATGAAGGCAAGTAAAATGAATGAAGTCTGGAATGGTAGGTTCAAGATAGATGATAGAGGGCCTTATGTACTCAGCTAGTTTATATTTTATCTTATAAGCAATAGGGAGCTATTGAAGGTTTTTTAGTAGGAAAGCGAAGTGGTGGTAGCAACATTGTTTTGATAGCTGTGTGAAGAACAAATTGGAGGGAAGAGAGAGTAGAGGCAGGGAAACCAGTTAGGAAGCTTTTACAAAAATCCAAGTGAGGAGGCAGCTAGGTGGCACGGTGGATAAAGCACTGGCCCTGGACTCAGGAGGATCTGAGTTCAAATCTTGCCTCAGACACTTGACACTTACTGGCTGTGTGACCCTGGGCAAGTCACTTAACCCGCATTGCCCAGCAAGAAAGAAAGGAAGGAAGGAAGAAAGAAAGAAAAGTCCAAGTGAAAGAAGACCAAGACCTGAATTAGATCAAGGCCAAACAGAGCCCACAGCATTTCCCAGTGGGATTAAATCAGATTAAAATGCAATTGGGAAATATTTAGCAAAAGAAATTAAAATATAAATAAAATCACACTTCACAGCCAAGTCACTATGTGCCAGGGATCTTCATGTACAGATTAGTGGCCCCAATTTCTATTTGAATCTGACCCTACTGGTGTTGGGGAATAAGGAACAAGGAAGAAGCAAAGATGACTCTGATGTTTTGAGACCCCATGCCTGGAGAAATGTTTGTACTTAACACAAAGGGGAAAGTGAGGCAGATGGTATAGGTTTAAGGGGAAAAGAGAATCGTTGGGGAACTTAAGTTTGAGACACTGGCAGAATAAAACTGGTATTGTCTAGAAGGAAGTTGGGAATATGTGGCTACAGTTCCAAAAAAGGGGGGCCTTGTTGTATAGATTTGTGACTTCTCTGCACAGAAATGATCATTGAATCCACAAGAGTGGATGAAATTGACAAAGGAGAGAGTAAAAAAGACAAGGAGAGTCTGATGTTATTGAGAAAACATGTTAGTCAGAACCAAATTATGTCAGGCATGTCTATAGCCCCAAGTCTCTTCCTCTGTTTACCCAAGACCAGTTCCACCAAATTCTCTGACTCATGTTATAGGCCAGGGCATTATAGACTTAAAGAGACAAACCCTTTGAAGTTCACCAGAGGGTGGGAGAATGTATCTCCCCATATCGAGGAGCAATATCCTGTCTGTCACACCCTGTGAAGTCAGAGTGCAGAGAGTAGGATTGGCTCTCCATGATTGCATTTGAGTCCGTACTTGATACAACCAATCAGATGAACTAAGTTCTCAGGCACAGAAAGAACTGGAAATATGAAAGCCAAACCATTTTCAGCGATCTCTGATGGTTCATAGAGCTAGGAAATGTGAAAGAGGACTTGTTGTTCAGTAATGTCTGACTCTTTGTGACCCTGTATGGGATTTTCTTGGCACAAATACTGGAGTGGTTTGCCATTTCCTTCTCAGGTGGATTAAGGTAAGCAGAGGTTAAGTGACTTGCCCAGGGTCACACAGCTGCACGTGTCTGAGGCCAGATTTGAACTCAGATCTTCCTGACTCCAGGCCCACTGACCCACCTACCTTCCTCCACAAGATTAATATAGATGGGCAAATGTTATCACAACTTTCCAAAAAGGAGAGGAAAAGTTGTCTACAAATGGTAAGGCAGCAAGCTTGCCTTAAATTTCTGACCAAATTCTAGGCTATATTTATTATTAAAGGAATATTTAGTGAACATCAACAAAAGAAGTGGTGATCACAAAGAAGCCGACAGTTTCATTGAGAACAGGTTATGCTAGACAGGATCACTCAGACAAATGCTTTAGGGAAAAGTTTAACTAGAATATAGCAAAGCATTCAACAAGGTCACTCATACTACTCATATGGAAAAAATGGAGCAATATGGGAGAGGTGATAATGTGATTAAGTGGATTTACATCTCAAGGAGTTTTAATATCATCATAGAAGGAGTTCCCTAGTATAATCCTCAAAGAGTCTATTCCTGATCCTGTGGTGTTCAATATTTTTATCAATGACTTGGATAAAGGTATGGAAGGCAGTCTTGTCAAACTGGCAGATGACACAAAGCTAGGAGGGAAAACTAATACACTGGATGAGAGAGTCAGGATCCCAAAAGATCTTGGTAAAGCCAGAACACTGGGCCAAATCTAATAAGGTACAATTTAATAAAGGCAGATTTCCATCAAAACATCCATTTCACAAGAAAAAAGATGGTTGACATGAGCCCAAGAAACTGTCTGAACAAGATCAGGTAGGTGGGAGGGATAGGAATTTTGTTGTTGTTGTTGTTTAGTTGTTTCAGCAACTTTTCCAACTCTTCATGATGCCAGTTGGGGTTTTCTTGGCAAAGATACTGGAGTATTTTGCCATTTCCTCCTTCATCTCACTTTACAGATGAGGAAACTGAGGCAAATCGGGTTAAGTGACTTGCCCAGGGTCATACTTAGTGAGCTGTAAGTTCTATAGCAGCAAAAAGGCTAGGTTCTTGGTCTACATTAGGAGAGTATATCTATCTTCCCAATACAAGAGAAGTGATAGTTCGATAGTACTCTTCCCTGATTAAAACACGTTTTCAATTCTGGTACCAAGTTCAGTTCAGTTGAGGATGAATAAAGAGCAAGCTGAAAGGCATGCAGAGGAAAGCAACAGAGATAATGAAGGTCCTTGAGATCATGCTATATGAGCATCAGCTAAAGGAACTTGGGTTGACTAAACACAGCTTAGAAAAGAGAAGATATGGGGCAGCTAGATGGCGCAGTGGATAGAGCACCAGCCCTGGAGTCAGGAGTACCTGAGTTCAAATCCAGCCTCAGACATTTGACACGCACTAGCTGTGTGACCCTGGGCAAGTCACTTAACCCCAATTGCCTCACTAAAGAAAAAAAAGAAAAAAAAAGAAAAGAGAAGATATGGTAGCTGTCCTAACAATTGGGGGTATCCAAAGATGGCATAGAATCATGAGGAGGTGATGCCTTTTGCCCTCATTGGAGATTTTTATTGAAAGACTGGAAAATTACCTGGGAGGTATGCTAAGGCGAGATTCTTATTTAGGTATGGGTCAGACTAGATGCCCTCTGAGGCCCCTCCTAATTCTGAGATTCTGTGGCAAAACTGGAAGGTGGCATGGTGGAAACAAGCACATCACACTAAGTATGTGAACAATCCATCCAGGTAGTGGTTGAAGGAGGGTCTGAACCACACTCACTCGTTCTGACATATGCCCTCTGGTGATTTCGCGCAGCCTAAGACATTCTGCAACATTTAATGCCTTCATTTCTACACCTAAAATACTGAGATGACAGTCACAGTTTCTTCGAACCATCCCTCCTGGGGTGTGGTGATGATTAAAGTAATACTGTTTATGAAGCCCACAGGTTAGGCTCAGATGAAAGGAGCTCAATAATTATAGCACATTATTCATATATACCTGTGACATGGTTTTAAGTAATTGCAAGCCAAGTAAATAATATGAAACCAGGGCAACCCATCAGATCAAGAGTTTTCTCAAAGCAACAGGGGCTCCCACCCCCTCATCTCCATCCACCCACCCGAGGTTAGGCACTGCCTAAACCTTAGTTGGAATCCGGGTCCTCAAGAAAGAAGCCAGGAGCTAAGAAGAAAAATGTCTTGACTCAAACTTCATTCCATCAACAAATAAAGGCATCCATACACTCTACCACAGATCTATTTCCTAATGTGTATTTTTTTTTTGATGAGGCAATTGGGGTTAAGTGACTTGCCCAGGGTCACACAGCTAGTAAGTGTTAAGTGTCTGAGGCTGGATTTGAACTCAGGTCCTCCTGACTCCAGGGCCGGTGCTCTATCCACTGCGCCATCAAGCTGCCCCCCCCATGTGTATTTTAATGGGGCTAATATCAAGCAGAATACCTGCGTCATTTTCCCTTTTAAGTCATGATACTCACTGCTTCTGGGGGGAACAGGGTTGTATGATATGTGTTCATATGCCTACTCGCTCTGCTTTTGCATGCTCATTTGCTTACCCAGAGAAGCAGATTGCCTCCTCCCTTATGCTAGGAAATATCCAATTCTGTTTCCTCACTTGCTCCTTGTTTTGGGAATTGACTTCTCACTCATCTCCTACCATCCAAGTAAACCTTCCAACCAAGGACTCAACATAGTCACAATGGAGAGCTAAAGATAACTAACCTTTCAACATCATTTGAAGGTATATAGACCAGTCTCCTCACAACCACCCTGTGAGGGAGGGAGTACAAATATTATTAGTTTTATTTCTTAGATGAGGAAACTGATGGTCTGAGAGGTCATGTGACTCACATGATCAAACAGACAGATGGTTAGTGTCCAAAGCAAACTTGAAGCCCAGGTCTCCTGACTCCAAGCCCAGTGCTCCACCATAAAAAAAAAAAAACTAAACAATAAAAAGGTTTTTATTTCATAGTGTCAAAGAACAATAATTGCACTACAGCATCTGAAAATTGACCTACCAAGTACATAATCAAGTGGCCAGAATTATATAGTAGAAGCCCACTATACATCATACACTAACAAGTGATAAATTCTTGCATTATAAATACAAACTCCCAAATATCCCTGAATATGCAATAAATAAACAGTAGAGACCCTGGGTGATCATCATAGATAAAATTTCTGTCCATAGTTATCTGGCTATAACATTGGTCCACAAGAATTTAAGAACATTTTCATAGCTGTCACTATACTGAATACTCTTAATCTCTAATCTATATGGAATGCAAAGCTCTCAAAAGAGAAACTCCTAGAAGGAGAAATCAAAAGTACATGGTTGGGGGGGTGGAAGCTAGGTGGTGCAGTGGATAGAGCACTGGCCCTGGAGTCAGGAGTACCTGAGTTCAAATCTGGCCTCAGACACTTAACACTTACTAGCTGTATGACCCTGGGCAAGTCACTTAACCCCAATTGCCTCACTTTAAAAAAAAAGTACATGGGGAAAAGATGACCCTGCTTCATATCATTCCTACCATCCTGTTTGCTATTAGAGTTGGCCCAGAAATGCTTTCAGAACCTGTGGAAGATGTGCTTATACCCTAAAACTTTATTCAATTACAAACAAGCTGGTGGATAAAAACCTGTGCAGAAAGCCATAGAACATTCAATGTAAAAGTATAATAGCAGGATAACAATTTGTCCCCAAACCATTTCTAACTGAACTCTAATGAAATCAATGAGAGAGGGTGGATAATAATACCAATAATACTTCAAATTACCCTTGAAAACTCAGCCAATAAACCGTACTACAATGAGAGCATTACCACTAACTGAGCCATTGCCCAAAATTGCCCACACATGACATCAATCCATAAGAACTTCAAAACAATGTTTTAAATAGGTGTTAATGTACAAAATACTCATCATCTCCAAACTACTTGGAACTAAAAGCTTTCCAAATGCAAGGAAGAAATCAGAATCATGGGAAGACAATTGTATGATCTTGTATGAAGCTCACATGATCCTGTCATCCTGTCTGCTACTGTAATTGTATTGAAGGTGTTTTCAGTGAGCCCTAGGAGGATGAGCTTCTTCCAAACACTATTATTTGACTACAAAAAGCAGTTTCTTCATCCATCTGTGCAGCAATCTGCAGAACTTAAAACATAAGAGAATATTATCAGGATAACAATGTGTTCCCAGACAGTTTTTCTCCGAGCTCCATCAGACAAGATGAGAAGAATGATTTGTCAATAATAATACCTGACATTTATATAGCTCTCTAAAGACTGCAAAGTGCTTTACATACATTATCTCATTTGAGCTGCACAGTGACCCGAGATGTTGTCAACAGAGAATAGAAATGCACTGAAATGAGAAGCCATCCACCTGGATGAGAGAGAGAGAGAGAGAGAGAGAGAGAGAGAGAGAGAGAGAGAGAGAGAGAGAGAGAGAGGGAGTTAGGAAAAGAAGATGTGGGTTCAAATTCCACCTAAGACATTTACTGGGCAAATCATTTAATTGCTCTACACCTCAGTTTCCTCAGGGGTAAAATGAGGAAGGTAAACTCAATCCCATCTCTATTCTCTTCTAGCTCTAAATCTATGACCCTATGAATATAGCCTTTGATCTAGCAAAAATCCAGTTTGAAGCTCTAAAAACAACACCTTTTTTCATACTGAGTTGCTCTTCCCTCAATTTTTACCTTGTATTTATTTCATGTATATTTTGTATATGTACATATGTGTACATATTGTTTTCCTTGTTCTAATATAAGCTTCTTGAGGGAAGCAAGGTTTTATTGCTCTTTGTATTCCCAGCCATTAACACCATGACTACAGAAGGCACTTAATAAATGCTTGCTGGTTCACTGATGTTTCCTACTTTGTTCTTAGGAGTCCAAATAGCAAACTAATTTCAAGTGAAGGAGAAAATAAGACTGGGGCCTCAAATCCAAATGGCCTCCTCATGCAAACCACTCCCTTGTCCCCAGTACCAGAAGCTCTGCTGCCACTACCACAGGAGCCATTGTAAAAGAAAAAAAAATCTGCATGTTCTTTGGAACTTCAGGGTTCAGGAGTGGCTGTGGGAAAGAAGCCAGGCAACAAAGATGCCGTTTAGTGACACTGATCCTTAGAAAGGCAGACTTGGGAATGGCAGGTTTATCTAACATCATGCTGCGCCCCCACCCCACAACACACACACCCAGTCTGTCCCAAATTACCTTTCCCTCTCATAGCCTAAAATTACCACACTGAGTAAAATTCTACCAATTAGGGATTCATCTGGGTTAACCAGCCTTCTTTTTAAAATGCAAGTGCCTCTGGGTGGCCTGAGGAATTTTCCATCTAGGGGGTGAACTGGTTCCATCTGGTTGCTGAGGCCCACTGCACTAGAGGAACTGGGGTGGGGGAGCAGTTAGGGTGATAGGGAGAAGTCCCCAAAGGGAAAGGGAGCTTGGAAGAGCAATTTGGAGGACTGGGAAGACCAGCAAGGGGTGGCTACACTGAAAGGATTAAAGGGTTATAAGGCACTAAGGTCATAGATAATAGAACTAGAGGTAGAAGGACCTTAGACACTGAATCCAACCTTCCCATTTTTTAAAATGAGGTTTTTGGGCAGCTAGGTGGCGCAGTGGATAGAGCACCGGCCCTGGAGTCAGGAGTACCTGGGTTCAAATTCGGCCTCAGACACTTAACACTTACTAGCTGTGTGACCCTGGGCAAGTCACTTAACCCCAATTGCCTCACTAAAAAAATAAATAAATAGATAAATAAATAAACAAACAAACAAATAAATAAATAAATGAGGGTTTTTTTGTTTTGTTTTTTTGGTGAGACAATTGGGATTAAGTGACTTGCCCAGAGTCACACAACTAGTAAGTGTTAAGTGTCTGAGGCCAGATTTGAACTCAGGTCCTCCTGAATCCAGGGCCAGTGCTTTATCCACTGCGCCACCTAGCTGCTCCTCAGCCTTCCCATTTTATGGACAAGGAAATTAAGACTCAGAGAAGGTGACTTGCCCAGGTTCAGCACTCAATCAACAAGCATCCCCTAAGGACCTACTGTGTGCCAGGCACTATATTAAGTGCCTTGTCACACAGCTAGTAAGTATCTGAAGAAAGATTTAAACACAGGTCTTCTTGACTCCAAAGCCTGCACTGAAGATGGACACTAGACGAAAGAAAAGATGTAGAAGGGAGATAGGATGATACTCCTATATATAAAGTTAGTTCTTTCACAACTTAAGTCTTGCCTTAAGTAATGCTAGAAGATAACTGAGTCATCTAGTTCCAACACCTTATTTAATTAAAAAACAATTGCACTTTATTTTAATATTCATCTTTTAAAATTTTGAATTATAAACTTTCTCCCTCCCCCACTCATTGAGAAGGCAAGCAATAGAATATCATTATACACGCAAAATCATGCAAGAATATTTCCATATTAGTTAGCCACCCCGCCCCCTCTCTCTCTTTCTCACACACACACAGAGCAAGAAAAAGTAAGTGAAAAAAGTATGCACCCAAAGTTCATCAGTTCTCTCTCTGGATGTGGATAGCACTTTTCATCAGGAGTCCTTTGAAACTGTCTTGGATCATTGTGTTGATTAGAGTAGCTAAGCCTGTCTCACGTACTACTACATTTTACAGATGAGGAAACTGAGATCCACAAAATGATTTGTTCAAGGGAGTGAGCCCTTCTGACCATCTTATGCTACCTTTCAGCCCAGAAGGAGTGAGACAGAAGCTCTTGTTCTTGTTCCCCTTCCCCCGCCCCCCGCCCCGAGTTTTTGTATCTAAGATCCAGAATTTCAGGCTGGTGTTATTAGTCATTAGCCTTAGTATCTAATATTGTGAATGGGTTCCATGGAAACAGACTATTACATGAAGCAGCATTTCAGGGAGTAATCAGTGCTGCAGGAACAAAGTGACAAATTGATAATATTGCCCTGATCAGGATCATAGGGGAGGGGAAGATCGGGAGTGGCAGAGGAAGCAGAGAGGAGGGTGAATTCTAAGACGAAATGGCATGCACTGGGGCTCAGGGAAATGGACTGTGCAGCTGGAACTGGAGAAAGATGGGGAGGAGACCAGAGCTAAAATACAACTGAGTTCAGTTGGTTGGTGGTGGTGGTGGTGTTCAGCTGTCCGATTCTTCATGACCCTATTTGGGATTTTCTTGGCAAAGATACTGGAGAAGATCCACATTTCCTTCTCCAGCTCATTTTACAGATGAGAAAACTGAGGTAAACAGGGTTAAATGACTTGCCCAGGGTCATATAGCTAGTATCTGAGGCCAGATTTGAACTCATTAAGACAAGTCTTCCTGACTCTAAGCCTAGAATTCTATCTGCTGTATCACCTAACTGCCTTTATAAATGCTAGCCAATAGTAATAAAATTCTATTTCTTTGGTTTACTAAGGAACCTTTGTACTCACCTTTAGCCAAAACATAATTCAGATTTAAACATTTATTTCTACATACAATTGCAAGACAAATCTATTTCTCATTTTTGTTTAAATGGAATAAAACCATATATATACCATATTTGTGCGTGGAAAATGGATTCCCTATCTATTGATATTTGGTGGGGAGGAAAGCTAAGTATGTAAAATAAAATAAGAATTGCTTCTGTCATCCAGTCAAATTATTTTTTAAAAACAGGTGCTTGCTTTCTTCTATTTTATTTTCAAAGCAAATAAATATATCAAAAATATGATTTTATAACTCATCTATCCATAAATCTAACTTTTTTAAAATGCAGTCACTTTGTCAGGATCAAAATATGAATTTGAAAGACCTTGCATTCATTTATGGAGAGTACTCAGTTTATATATGTGTGTGTGTGTGTATTATATTTGACAAAATTTTCTCCTTGAGGAGAAATAAATGTTTCATTGTTATTATTTTTTTAATGACAATTTACTCTGTTGTTATATATTTCCAAATCCTTTGGCCACAAGAAGGCCAGCACATTTCACAATAATAAAAAAGTTCCCTGTGTTTCCCAATATTGTCATACAATTTTGTAAAAAGCCTTCCCCCTTAGTGAACCCCTTTAACAGTTATTCTTGTAACAACATAAAAAACTCTATGTAGCTCCTCATTCCTTTCTTGATACAAACTATTATCTAAGGAACATAAGTGTCCAAATTACACAAGGGCTCACATTTTTAACTAGTGCTTGTAAACAGACCTGCATTTAACCCATGCACTGATTGAACTCCATGAGTAGAATCCAAACACCTCTCTCCTTTACATCCTTTGCATTCTGAAAAAAATTATTAATTAAATTGACATTTTCTCTTGTCATTGCCACCAACTGGTTCTCACAAACTAACATCTTCCCTAACATTACAGCATACCATACATATGCAAACAAATGAATCTCTTTAACTATATTGGTTATTTCAACCACTTGCAATGCAAAATAGGAAGCTTTTAGTTTCTGAATTAGTTTATTGCAAAGGTCTTCAGACAAATGGGCAATTAACCTTCCCATCTTATCAGTAAGCAGAAACCGAAGGAAACTGCTTTTCATATCATTTGTCAGGCATTCTTTGAACCCTACTCAGATTGCCCTAATGAATCACCAATATACTCACCCTTATAAGATATAAACTATCCTTTTCATTTCACAGATAAGGTTTTTTTGAAAATATTTGTTTGGGTTTATTTTAAAAATTAATTTTCTCTGGAAAATGATAGTGTTGGGGGGCAGCTACATGGGGCAGTGGATAGAGCACTGGCCCTGGATTCAGGAGTACCTGAGTTCAAATCCAACCTCAGACACTTACCACTTACTAGCTGTGTGACCCTGGGCAAGTCACTTAACCCCAATTGCCTCACCAAAAAAAAAAAAAAACAAACAAATAAACAAAAATCCAAACCACAGTCAAAAATTGATGGTGTTGCTAAATGTAGTCTGTATGTACATTTTCAAGATGTTTCAATTTATTAAGTTTCATGATATCCACAGCTAAGGAATTAATGCAAAGCAAACAGCCAACTTTCCTCTCCAGTAAAAAGTTTTTGTGAGTCCCAGTTATAAATATAATGGAGTAGATTTTCTGGATTTGCATTTTTCATTGTTTTTCGTTATTTCTAATACTTGAACCCAATTTCAGTAGTTCAAGTGACTTTTATTTTTTAAATGTTCATCTATTTATTCATTACAAAGGGATTTCATTTCATTTTTTAGAATGAAAAATTTTAAGATAATTAAGTTTAAATTTGCATTGAAATATCAATTATATGTAACCATTCTCCTTATTTCTTTTTAAAAGCTATTTAAAGTTAAAATTTGTTTTTTAACCAAGTGATGTCAAGAAAAATATAACAGGTATTACTTCCACATAAAGACTGTTTACCTTTGCAGTTACACATTTCTCTTTTTGGGGGGGGGGGACAATGAGGGTTAAGTGACTTGCCCAGGGTCACACAGGTAGTAAGTGTCAAGTGTCTGAGGTCAAACTTGAACTCAGGTCCTCCTGAATCCAAGGCTGGTGCTTTATCCACTGTGCCACCTAGCTGACCCCCACATTTCACTTTCAAATGGAGCAGGCCCATGAGGACAAAACTCATCTGTTTCATGAGCCTACACCAACAGATGGCAACAGTAAAAGATAATGCCTGCTTCAAAATTTGACAGTGACAACTCAAATTTGACCTCATTTGTATGTACCATATTAAATAGATTGCACTGAAAATATTAAATAAATTTGCATGGATTCACTGTCAATTGAAACAAATTCACCATGCTACTTTTGTTGATTCTGCTTTGACTTCTGTTTTTATGGGGGGGGGGCGCGGGGGGGAATGGATGTATTTATGTGGGAGTTGTAGTTTTTAAAATCTAATAATTTTGGCTAGTATTTTGATCCTTATTCCCTGGGAAGAGGTATCCCACTGTTTGAAAAACTCTACCCTATAAAGTGCTATAAAAAATGTGACCTATTATTGTTATCTTAAGGCAGCCAGGTGGCACAGTGGATAGAGAGCTTGACTTGAAGTCTGAAAGACCTGAGTTCAAATATAACCTCAGATACTGTGTGACCCTGGGCAAGTCACTTAACCCTATTTTCCTCAGTTCCTCATCTATAAAGATGATCTGGAAAAGGAAATGGCAAATTACTCCAGTATCTTTGCCAAGAAAAGCCCAAATGGGATCACAAAGAGTTGGATGTGACTGAAAAATGACTGAACAACAACATTGTTTTATTCTATTAAAGTCATACTTACTTAGTCATGCCTCATTAGTGTGGAAATGATCTTGTGTTCTTGAAGCCATGCCAGTGGGGTAAGGTCTAAGAGGTCCTACTGAGCTGGAGAAGCTGTGAGTCTAAGCCAAATGATGGGCTGTGTGCCTGTGAAAAAGACTTATCCCTGGGTTGGCCACAGAGTGATGAATTTTTGGCCACATCAGCTCTGGATGAGCAGTTGCATTATTTGTTGAAGGATAGAGTACCCACACTAGGAGCAATAAAAATCCTTGAAGTACTGATGTATTGATGACTGAGACAAGTCCAGCAAAATCCTTTGTGACCCATAAATGACCAACATCATTTCTTTTCATAGCACACTGTCAACATTACTACAGTTCAATTACATTATGAGTTGAAGAGTAGAAAGAATATTATATTCAGAATTCAAACACTTGGGTTCAAATACCTTCTGTCACTGAACTACCTGCATAACTTTGGGCAAGTTTCATAATCTCTCAGGGGTTTGGTTTCTTCATTTGTAAAATTAGGAGATTGGAGGAGACAGATTCTATCATCCCTTCCACTTCTAAAAATTATCCTGCTAGTTTGTAGACCTGCCTGGAAACCTAGTCGTTATCTGTATTATTGTTTTTAAACAATGACTTTTAGAATATAACCCAACTTGAAATTTAAGATTGCCTGAAAATAAAGGAATATCTTTGTATATTCTCAGGTTGTTTTATTATGTTTCCCAGATAAGAAGCAATCTAATAAAAAAACTAGTATAGTTTAGTTAGTGGGGGAAAAAGCCCTGATATTGAGTCAGAGAAGACAACTTCAAAACCTGATTCTGCCATTTGCTACCTATGTAACCTTGTTGGTCAATGGCTTAATTTCTCTAAGCCTTGGCCTAGTGAAAAATGAGAGGAGTCTGACTAGATGATATTTGAGATTCCTTTCAGCTCTATGATCCCTTATAATCCCCTATGAAGTTAATAACTTCATTTCTTTGATTAAAATAACCCCTCTTAATGCTCAACATTTGGGGAACAGCTGAACAAGCTGTGGTATATATTGTGATGGAATATTATTATGCTATAAGAAATGACAAGCAGGATGGTTTCAGAAAAACCTAGACTTATATGAACTGATGCAAAGGGAAGTGGGCAGAACCTGGAAAACATTGTACACAATAATAGCAATATTGTAATGATGATCAACTGTAAAAGACTTAGATACTCTGATAAAGACAATGAACTAAGACGATGGCTTTATTCCGAAGGATGCATGATAAAAAAGTGCTATTGGCATCCAGAGAGAGAATTGATGAACTTGGAGTGTAAATTAAAGCATACTTCTTTCACTTTCTTTATTTTTCTTGTTTGTATGTGTCTGTGTTCTCTTTTGCCATGTGGAAATTTGCAAATGTTTTCCATGATTCCACATGCAAAATGGGAAATATATTGCTTGCCTTTTCAAGAGTTAAGGGAGGGAAAAGAGTGGGAGAGAATTTGGAACAAAAAAAATAGTAAATAAATTGTAAATAAATGTTAAAGTTGTTTAATGTGATTGGGAAATGTTTAATGAGATTTTTTTTAATTTTGAAATAACTTTTTTCTTTTACTTACAGGAAAGGGAATGGTTACTGAGTAAAATAGTGATTAATAAGAACCCAATTTCAGAGGTTGATTCTTTCTCACCTGGAGGGTCCAGCCTAGTGGATTGTGTCTTGTGGAAATATGCTTTGAAGGTATAAATCCTCATTGAAATTAAGATTTGACCTATATGTTTGTGGATCTGGGTGAGATTAGGTTTGACTATCATTTCCCTGGAGGGATGTAAGAGGTGTGGAGTCGGCTGATCCACCATGTGGTAATGGTGGTGGTGCTGCTGCTACTGCTGCTGCTGCTATTAATTTGAGAAAACGGGTTAGATTGCAAAGTCTTTTGTCTCTTTTTGTATCCCCAGTGCTTAGCACAGTACTTGACACCTAGTAGCCACTTAATAAATGTTTACTGATTGAACAGAACCAGATAGCTGGTTTTAATTTCCATGGCCTAGGGAATGAAAGCAAGCTACAGGCTCAACCCTGAATTACATTTAGATAGAATAGATTAGCAAATTTTGGCCTAAGTAGGATCTTGATATGCATGACTGATTATCTCTAACTTTATATATCAGGATAAAGGAGAAGAAGAAAGAAAGGGAAGAGTCTTATGTTTTTCAATTGAAAAGCACTTTTGAAGAGAACTCTTTTTGAAAAGAACTTTTGATAACAAAAGTTGTTCCCATCAGTAAAAACCTGCCAGAACAGGTGCTGGTCCACAGGATCTGAATTAACACACCTCTGAATTAACAAGGATCTGGGTTGAAAGAACCAAGGATGTTTAGCCTAGAGGGGAAAAAAAAGACTTGGGAGATTTGATAGCTGTTTTCAAGTATCTGAAGTGTTGTCATATTGAAAAAGTATTAAACTTTTTTCAAGTCCCAGAGGGCAGAACTATGAGCAATAGATGGAAGGTATAGGTAAGCAGGTTTCAATTCTTCTAAATGTAAGGGAAGGGGTTAATTGACTGAATCAATTTTTTTTCCTGTTCTACTATTATAGAAATGCTTATTATATTTCTTAAGTTCAGAATAATCAATACTCTTTAAATTATCCCACTCCTTTTCTCTGAAGCTTGCTTTGTGGGTGTTTTGGAATCATTTTCTTCTTCTAGGTTGGTATCTCAAGGGTCCCTGCCACCATAATGAGTCTTTATGATGATCTTCTTTTGTTTGCTCATTCTTCTAGTCTACTCCCTGACTGGATTTAATGTCGGGGCAAACTTTCAATGTTCCCCAAGTGATCTGATCCAAGGCAATGTCTGATTGCTGGGCCCCTAATCTAAGCTCTCCAAGTTTCTGACCTGGGTTTGGGTCTGGACAAGAATTGACTGCTGTTGAACTCTGTCCCCATTTGCCAGATGGAAAGTTCTGTTGGTTTAGAGTTGCAGAATTATAGGCTTCCCTTTGGTCTGATCATTTCTCTACAGGCTGGGCTAAATTCTGGAAATGAAACCCTTCTCTGAACCTGAGGTCTAGTCTGAGCCACACTTCCACTGCTGTTGCTGTTGCTTGTTTCTGAACTAAACTTCCTCTTTTCTCAATACAAAATTTCCAGGACCTCCTACCAAAGAATGCCATTCCCAAGTGCAGGATAAGTCTGTGACCCAGAACTGGTAGTGGGTGACACTGGAGGGTAGTAGGTGGCAACAATTCCAGCTCATACCTCTTATAGTGCCCTAGTACTGGTCTGGTGGAGCCCTAGTATATGTCTTTTGTGTTTTGTTTTGTTTTTTAACTTTTTTTGGTGAGGCAATTGGGGTTAAGTGATTTGCCCAGGTTCACACAGCTAGTAACTGTTAAGTGTCTGAGGCTGGATTTGAACGCAGGTCCTCCTGACTCTAGGGCCGGTGTTCTATCCACTATGCCACCTAGCTGCCCCCCTGGTATATGTCTAGCATTTTTTCTTTCCCTGCTGCATGACTTTTCCCTGGGGGTGGGTGGTATAGTATGTTCTGAGTGCCCCATGCTTCTGGCTGACCCCACTCCCAGATCTTTCTATCTATCTCCCTCTGCTGAACTGGGCTAGAGAAATGACTCACTGCCTTTTTCTGAACTTCTCCATTAAGATTCAGTCCAGTGAGTTTTCTAAATCTGTTTTGAAAATATTTGTAATGGAAAGCTCCGAAGCATCTTGGCTTTGTCTTCTAGTGCTCTTTCCCACTCTACACCTTTTAAAGTATCATGATGCTTAGCCTCCATACTTTAACCAGGTGAGAATGTGTATCTATTAAGGTAATCAATAATAGGCTTTGTTTTTTAGAAGGCAATTAACATTTTCATGAATTATATGGAAGACTGATTATTTATCCATGGAAAAAAATTTTCTCCAGCATTCTAACAAATCCAAACCTAAAGCTTAGTCAGATACTATATTTATTTACAAGAACAAAGACATTCTAAGTTTTGTTGAGCAGATAATTTCATTTAGGTAGATTATATTTCTTTTTTCTTCTTTGCCAAGAAAACCTCAAGTGTTTGGGTTTTTTTTTTAAAGATTTTTATTTAAAGTTTTGAGTTCCAAACCTTCCTTCCTCCTCCCCCTCCCCAAGGCAGTAAGCAATCAGATACAGGTTATACAAATCATAGGCTTTAGATTAAGTCTTTGATGAACTAGAATCCTGTTACTCAAAAAGCTCAGATTCACTGAGGAAACTTGGTAATGCCCTTCAGGACTTGTATAAAACTAGGACCTGTTTCAGAACCCAAGAGATTTGAGTGCCTGACAACAGAGAGGGAAGAAACATTCCAGCTCAAACCCTGAGAAAGAATCACTTGGGGGGAATGAAGGGAGGAAAGCACCTTGGCCTCCTCATTCCCCTCTTGGTTGGAGGAGAACCTGTGAGCCTGAAAAGGTTTGGATGATTCGGGACTTTCCATCTATTAAAACAAACTTCCCATTGGCACACTAGCAGCAGAGTATTAAAATCCAACTATGTGCTAGATACTGTAAAAAACTTTGGGGATACAAAGAGCAAAATATAGACCCAGTTCTCAAAAGACCTCACAATCTAATGGAAGGGATTACTTTCTACTGGTAGAGATAGAAATTGATACAATCTTTTTGGGAAGTACCATGGAATTATATAGTCAAAGCTACAAAATTGTTGGTAACCTTGCACCAGTGATTGCACTACTAGAACTATACATTAAACATATTATCGAAAGGGGAAACAAAGAAAGGTCTATCTGTACAAAAGTATTCATAGAATCATAATAGCAAAACCCTGGAAATAATGCATATGACTAATGATTAGGAAATAGCTGAACAATTTGGAGTTTATGAATGCAATGGAATAACATTACACCATAATACATGACAAATATGAAGAACTTATAGAAATATGCAGGGAAGACAGGTGAAATGATGAAGAATGAAGAAAGCAGAATTGTAACAATATATGCCACACCAGCTACAAAGAAGAGAAGAATATATAGAATTTTAAAGTAAAGGAAACATGGAAACAAATTTTTTATTATTATTCTGCTTAAGTTACTATATACATTGTAATATAAATTCTAATTTGAAGTTCATTTTTATGTACGATCATTTTATTGTTTATTTATATGATTGTTTTTTGTTGTCATCTACTAATTTTATGACTTTGAAAAAAATTATTAAGGAAGGAAAAAACTGTCTAACAATTAGGACTTTCAAAGAGTGGGATAGATGCCTGGGTGGTGATAGGTGAGTTCTCCAACACTGAAATCTTCAGAGAAGATATTTATCAAGGATGCTGTAGATTCTTGTATAGTTTAGATTTGAACCAAATGAACTCTGGGGTTCTTTCAGACTCTAGATTTGGGATTATATGTTCTTTTCCCCTATGAAAAAATAAATACTCTTTAAAAAGATACACTGTTGGGGCAGCTAGGTGGTGCAGTAGATAAAGTACTGTCCCTGGATTCAGGAGTACTTGAGTTCAAATCCAGTCTCAAGACACTTGACACTTACTAGCTATGTGACCCTGGGCAAGTCACTTAACCCTCATTGCCCCACCAAAAAAAAAGCAAAAACAAAAAGATACACTGTTAGGGGCAGCTAGGTGGCACAATGGATAGAGCACCAGCCCTGGAGTCAGAAGGACCTGAGTTCAAATTTGACCTCAGACATTTAACACTTACTAGCTGTGTGACCATGGGCAAGTCACAATCCCAATTGCCTCACCAAAAAAAAAGATACATTGTTGGTGGAGCTGTGACTGGTGCAGCTACTCTGAAAAGCAATTTAGAACTAAGCCCTCCAAAGAAGTCATTAAACTGTGCATACCCTTTGACCTAGTGATGCCATTATTAGGCCTATGTCCCAATGAGATCAAAGAAAAAGGGAAATGACCCAAAAGTACAAAAATATTTATAGCTGCTCTTTTTGTGGTGGCAAAGAACAAGAAACTAAGGGTGTGCCAACCCATCAGGGAATGGTTAAGCAAATTATGACAGAAGAATGTGCTCTTGTAATGGAATGTTTTTGTGCCATAAGAAAGGACATAAGGGTTGGTTTTAGAGAAACTTGAGAAGACCTCCACGAATTAATGCAGAGAAAAGTAAGCAGAACAAGAAGAACAAGTTATACAAACACAGAAATATTGGTTTAAAAAAAAAACAAATTTGAAAGATTTTTAAAACTCTGTTGCAATGACCAACTATGATTCCAGAGGACAGAAGATAAAACATGCCACTCACCTTCTCATAGAGAGATGATGTCCTCCAGATACCAAATGAGATACATGTTTTTGGACATGGGCAATGCAGGAATTTATTTTGCATGATTGTAAGTATATATATATATATATATTTGCTACAAAGGTTTTTGTTTTTCTTTTTTTCAGTGTGGAGTAAGGGAGGTAGGAAGGAGAGAAAACCAATGCATGCTCATTGAAAATCATTTTAATTAAACATAAGGAAAAAGAAAAAGGTACACTGAGCCTAGAGAGTGCATTGGCAGAGAGGGAGAGAGGAAAGAAAAGGTAGGTACTCTTAAGAGTGCAACCATGTATGGTTTCAGATACAGAAAAGAGGAGTCGTGTAATTAGGTCCTGAATATAGCAAGTCTCTAACCCAGAGACATGACAGAGAATGGCAGGGTGTCCATACCTTAATCCAGAGAAGAGAGGTCAGTAAAGATTAAATTACACTATGTGTTTGTGTATATGTATTATGTGTGTGCATGTATCATGTATATATGTGTATACATATATACACATGTGTAGCTCTCTGTGCCCGTATACATGCATGTGTGTCCACATACATGCACACACATGCATACATATGAATCTTTAGGCCAATGACTAGGGTCTCAGATTTAATTCCATGAAGTACACGATTCCTTAGGAACTTTAGTGGAGCCCATCCTCAGACATTTCCTTATCCTTCATATATTACAAAATGATCATGGCTGGAAGGAATGGCACTCTTTCCACAGTGCCACCTCACTGTCCAGAGGGGACTTCAGATATCATCTAATCCAATCTCCCTGTTTTACAGATTAAGAAACTGAGGAGAGAATAAGTGATCTGCCTGAGGTCACACAGGTAGTAAGTGGAAAAGTAGGAACTCAATGTCAGGTTACTAGATCATAGGAGAATAGTTATAGAATTTAAAAGGACCTTAGAGGTCACCTAGTCTAGCACTCTCATTATTTTACTGATGAAAGAACTGAGAGCAAGAGAGGTTATGGGCCTTCTCTCCACCATTGTTTTCTTACCACTGCAATTAATTACAAATTTCTATTGTAGTGCTATGCTTATTATTTAGGGGAGAAAAACTTCACCTTCCAGGAAGGTGGGAGACAAATAAAATTGAAGCAAAGCTCTAAACCAGCCAGGAATAATAGAGAGTTATATCCCCTTTTGATGTCCTACCCTTATAAAAGCCCTGTCACCTTTCCCCTGAGTAAGCCTCAGTAATCTGCAAGACAGGAAGGGCTTCATCTCTCTGGAATACCACCCAAGGGTTCGTACCCTAGGTCTGGGGTATGAGAGAGGGCAAAAAAAAAGGGTTAAATAGATTTGACTCCTTTAAATGTTCACATAATTGCTTCCATCTTCCTCCCTTTCTGGGCCATGGAATTGTAGAGTCCAAAAAAGCACGGGGAGGGTGGAGAAATAGGGGAGGAAGGGAGCGGGGAGAGAGAAGAGACTTTGTCTTTCTCTTCCTTTTGACCCCAGAACAACCAGTTTGAGTGAGGAATGGGAGGCTCGATAAGCTAGAAGACAGTCTTAATTGGTCCAGTTTCCACCCGCCAGCCATAGGTTATTGACCCCTGACCTCTGTGGATGGGAAATTGAACAACTGCATTTCCTGTAGGGATAAATTGATTAATCTTTTCCAACCAGTTAGAAAGGTGACTTGTGGTACTTCTTAAAGGCATGCAGACATCCAATCCTGAAAAGATTATTCAGTAAAGGATTTACTATGAATTCTCTTTCTAAGCAGCTGACCTAGGTGCTTAGAAAACTATCTTGATTTCCAGCAGCAGCAGCAGAGATATAAGCTCCCTGTGCATCTTCCACAGAACTTCCTGTCACAGCAAAAATGAAATATTGTATTTGCTTAGCCACATGCATATATCTTTAGTACATTTTTATTGGTTTGGGGGTGGAGAGGGCAGAGGAGAAAGAACCAACTTCCAAAAAGATCACTTTTAATTCCCTTTCAAATGCTGACTTGAAAAGTCATCCTTCTCAGTGGTGTTCCAAATACTTTCAGAAAGAAAAAAGAAAAAGAATTGACTGCAGGTAGAAAACAGGTTTCTAAAGTTCATCATGCCTCCTCTTTATACACCAAACATGCCACAATATGCATATACCACTGAAAAAATATGCCAAGGAACTGGGAAATTTTCATTTGGCCAAAAAGCTTGCGATGACTTTTCTCATCAAGCTGGAACTTGTAAACTCTCGTGGTCCAATTTTGGGGGATTTTAAAGAGTCCTGCATGATCATCTGCTATTTCTCCTTGAGTTAAATTTTAAAGGTAAACTTGCAGTAGCATGAGTGGCTGGGTGTATGGGTTATGTTTACTTTCTCTCCAAGTATTTCATCAATGAAATATCGGATGAAAAAATGAAGCTGGTGAGTTTCTATCATCATCTTCTTCTCTTAAAATTTCATAGAATCAGTTTTGTGTTAGAGGGGAACCCAGAGGTGCTCTAAAACAATCCCTTCATCTGACAGATGAAGAAAGAAGCCTAGAGGAGGTAAGTGACTTTCCCACTTCGATGGAAAGAAGCAGAGGTGGGATTTGAACCTATATTTTCTGTCTTCTAATCCAGCACTCTTTCCCCTGCCCCCTACTGTCTGTTGGGGGCTCAATAGCTTTTTCTTTTTTTCTTTCTTGGAAGCAATTGAGAGAGATTAAGTGACTTGCTCAGGTTTAGTAAATATCTGTGGTCACATTTGAACTCAGGTTCTCTTAACTCCAAGGCTGGTACTCTATCCATGGTGCCACTTAGCTGCCCTGCCCCCCCCACCTCAATAGCTATTTCTGAAGCCTATACAAGGAAACTGAATAAAAGACCAAAGAAAGGTCCCTACACAGACATAACTTATTTTTTTCCTCCTCCTTTCTTAAGACTCAGTGAATCATAGGACAGGCTAGGGGCTGAAAACAATGTATATCCGCTTATTAATGAACTTTAATTATCACTCTGTGAGGTTGAACACAGGTCTCAAGTCAGGATTCAAGGCCACCTATAAATTTTCTGCGTTGATAATCAGATCTCAACCCTTGGAAGCAGGATAATTTTGCTTTTAGTAATGAGAAGGATCTGGGAGAACAGACCTGTCATAATCTGTAGAGAAACCTCAAAACATCCCTTTTAAGGAAGGGATTTTAGCTTTGGCAAGGAAGACCCCAGTTCAGAAGCTATTTCCCAGAAAACTATGAATGTAAAGCACTGTGCAAACCTTAGAATATGATATTAATGCTAGGTATTATTATTAATAATATTATTAATATAGGTGGTCCTTGGAAATCCTCTCTAAGTTTATCTGGTACACACATAGACATAGGTAAAATTTTTAATCTTTTAAAAAGCATGGCTATTGTCTTCCAGCTAACACAAGTCCAAGAGATCTTACATAAAACCTTTACATATCCATTACCCTGACTTATTTCTATGCTTCTGTTATCTAGTGGGGGAAATGCTGCATTTGGAATCAGCTAAGCTAAGCCAGTCAGATGGGAACACCTGAGACTGTGTATCCATCCTCTTCTTAATACCGGCCATTTTTTATGATGATGCTGCAGCTGTCTCCAAACCAGATCTCCAAAGAACACGCCCAAAAGGAGCTATCACACTCAGTTCTGAATCACTAAGACTATGCATTCTTATCTTCAGCTGTGAGATTTTCCACCTTGCCACTATGCCCAGCATATCATCTACTTCCCCCTTTCCACCTCTTGCCCTAAGAACTATAATCAAATAGCTACTACCAACCAAAGCCTCTGGAGAGGGTGCATCAATTAGATTATTTCACTTTTATCTTTGTATTCCCAATGTCTGGTACTTAGTAAGCACTCAGTGATTTGTTTTTTAAATCGATTTATGCTTTAACTCATTCCTAGGACCTGAGTTCGAAATCCAGGTCAGCTCCTTGGTACTGTGGGGACCAATTTTTAATTGGGGAGTGCTAACTAAGCGGCTCGCCGCAATATTGGGGCAAGGAAGGAGACCGGCGGCCTCCCTCAAAACAGAACAAGATTTATTTTAACAAGAACGAACTTAAAAAACAACAACACACAAACAGGATCAGTAGGATCAAGGGAAAGGAAATAAAATGGGGAAAGGGAAATTATAATACCTGAAAAAATACCACCGCCCAGGAATCAGCTGAAAATACGCAGCAGAATGCCAGTCGCTTCCCAGTTTCCACCTAGAATGCCAATTCTCCTCCCCCAAACCTAGAAACTCCCCACACGGTCCCAGCCAATGGGATGGCCGCTCTGACAGTCACATGACTGCCCTCACTAGGCTTCCAATCATTATAAGTTTGCCAGGCCCATGTAGGCGTCGGCGAGTGGTGATGACGTGAGGTGCCAGAGCCCTGGCAAGGGCTACAACCAATGGGTGGAGCACGGTGCGGTTTGCGGAGCCCAGGCCAGGGCTCGCTGAAGCATAAAAACCTCAAATAACAATTAATTCTTTACAGTACCTGTGTGACCTTGAAATTGAAAACACACCAGGCCTCAGTTCTATCATCTATAGAATGAGAGGGTTGGACTAGAGAGTTTTTCATTTGTATTGAACTTAGGAAATATTTATAAGTGGCTAAAACATTTTTCTTCAAAAACTAACTACAAGAAACTAGAAATGAAATAGCCACCTGTTGATTGGGAAATGTCTGAAAAATAACAGAAGATTAATATAATGAAACAGAACTATATGATAAGAAACAACAAAAATTAGGACCAGAAAAACATAGGAAGATTTGTATTAATTGATGCATACACATGTATACACATTTATACATGTATATATATATGCAAATATACATACACATATGCTGATTCCAAATGCAACATTTTCCCCAGTAGATAACAGAAGCATGGAAATAATAGTCAGGGTAATAGATATGCAAAGCTTTTATGTAAGCCCTGCTGGGCTTGTGTTAGCTGGAAGACAATAGCCATGCTTTTTAAAACATTAAAAATTTCACCTTTGCTTATGTGTATACTAGATAAACTTAAAGAGGATTTCTAAGGACCACCTATATTAACATATACCTATACCTATACCTTTACCTATACCTATACCTATATTTATACATATACTTATGGGGGTGGGGTAGGAGATAGTGTTATGCAGGGTCAAGTACTAAATTTAGAACCTGAGGCCTCAGGTTGAAATTCTATCTCTTCCATTTACCACCTGTGTGGTTGTGGGCAAGTCACCTAACTTGTCTGGCTCTCAGTTTCCTCACCTATAAAATGGTAAGGTGGACTACATGGCATCTAAAGTCCCTTCCAGCTTTAAATCTACCATGCTAGGCCTGTCCTCTATATTGTCTCCCCCTAGTTAGATCTCTGAAGGCTAGGGTCAGGATTTAAAGTACATCAAAGTTTTCCAGGCTACTGCTTCTAAGATGTTAATGTTCTTTCTCATATATTTAATAAAAAAAGATTATTGTGGTTGTTTTCCTAGTGAACATTTTGTTGAAGTTTGAAATTTCCTTACCTGTAAAATGATGGATCTGGACTCCACGGCTTCTAAGATCCTCCAACTCTACACCTATAGTCCTGTAACTGGCCCAAGATCACACAAGTGGCAAGAAAACAAGGCTGAATTTTAAAGCTTTATCTTCTTCAGCTACCAACCTAACACCAATCTCTCTCCAATTATTTTGATCTTTCCTTATCTGTGTGAAGAGAAGATCAGGTAATAGTGAGAGGCAGTGATGCCTACACCAGACCATTTTTGTTCAGTGTGTTTCTCATAAGGCCCTTAACAGAAAGTTAGGGATAACTACACTATTCATGCGTTTAAAGAGATCAGAAAGTACCACAGTGCTATTCTAGAAACAATTTATTTTAAAATGCACATTAAACAGCTACCAAATCCTTTTATTTAAAGAGTCCAGATAAAAGGAACATTTGAAACTCAACAAAGCCCAGATTGCTTCCTCTGTGGGGAATAAGTTGTTTGAGTTAGCAACACATTAGCAAATAACCCATCAGAGCCACAGGGAGAAGAAGAATGGCTGCCCATTTTGTTAACATGGAGGAGGCCTGCCGTCATCATTAACATTCATTCCAGCTTTGTTGTAGGCATTATCTTGTTTATGGCTGTTTTGTTGGAACTAGATTCAAAGCCAATTATAAAGCAAAGTAGGAAAGGTTTGAGCCCTGGCAATTCATGACCAATTTCCAATAGGTGTGTGTGTGTGTGTGTGTGTGTGTGTGTGTGTGTGTGTGTGTGTGTGTGTGTGTGTGTGTGTGAAGCAGAGTGATGCTGAGATGCTCTGGCATGCCCATCAAAAATTGTAGTTCTCATACAACAGTCCTTTGGATAGCCTGAGTCAAATGAAAAGCAGTTTCCAAACACACTGCAAATTGATTCAGGTAAATTCCAGAATAGAAGAGAGTAAGGTGTCTCTAATGAAAGGCCAACAAGCTGAAGATGTACCACCCTGGAACTTAGTACCCCTCATGCCTCCAACAATCACCTCCTTCCCCAGTCAAGTACACATAGAAACGTGAAGACATAAGAAGCATGGTAACTAGGGTTGGGATCTTCCAGGAGTCAGGAGGGTGTAGGGAAAACAGACCTGAATTTGTAGTCATTTAACTAGGTTTTGGTTGTGTTCCAGTCTAGCTGTGTGACCTTAGGCAAGTCACTTAATGCTGAAACTCAGTTTCCCTGACTGTAAGCTTCAAATAATAATAATGTTTATACTATCTGTTTCATGGAGTTGCTGTAGGCATCAAATGAGGTAGTGTGTTTAAAGTGCTTTGTAACTTGTGAAACACTAAACAAATATTAGTCATTCTTGTTATATTTTAGCCTTCCCTTCCAAGTCTCATGACCGTATCCTACTATTGTTCTGAATCTCAGAACAACTGGGGTGGGTTTAAGGGGGAGCAGGGGTCTCAGGGAGTCACACATAAGTAGGTGTGGGGAAAAAGCAATGAAGGAGGGGCAGCTAGGTGGCACAGTGGATAAAGTACCGGCCCTGGATTCAGGAGGACCTGAATTCAAATCTGGCCTTAGACACTTGACACGTACTAGCTGTGTGACCCTGGGCAAGTCACTTAACCCCCATTGCCCCATAAAAAAGGAAAAAAAGCAATGAAGGAGAAGCTCACAATACTTTGGTATATGCTCTTATTTTTCCTTGTCTATATCATATCATTATAACATACCATATACTTAGAGTGTGGAGGGACCTTAGAAATTAGCAAGTCCAAACCCTTAATTTTTTAAGTGGATGTTGAAATATGGTCTCCTTTGAATCCTCTACAGTATACTAATATCCTTCCTAAAATCTGACCTCCAGTTGTGGTCTAACCTGGGCAAAGATAAACAGACCCATCTCCTCCCATGCTCTGGCTGTTCCGTCTCTCTTAATGCAACCTAAAATTTTGTTGAGTCATTTTTCAGTCATGTCTGACTCTTTGTGACCCCACTTGGGGTTTTTTCAACAGAGATACTGGAGTGGTTCGCCATTTCCTTCTGCGGCTCATTTTATAGATGAAGAAACTGAGGCAAATAGGGTTAAGTGACTTGCCCAGGGTCACACAGCTAGTAAGTGTCTGAGGCCACATTTGAATCCAGGAAGATTAGTCTTCCTGACCCCAGGCCCAGCACTCTACCCACTGAGCTACCTAGCTTCCTGAACCTAAGATTTTAAGACTCATTTGACTGCTATTTGGCCCTGTTGACTCATTTTGAGCTTGTAATCCACCAACCCCACCCCCCACCCAGATCTTTTTCTCTCAAACTGTTGGCCAGCCAATTATTCCCCACATTGTGCTTGTAAAGCTTATTATTTGAGCCCAAGCACCAGATTTCAGATTTATCTCCAGTAAATTTCATGTTGCTTGATTGGTTACAGCATTTTAGGGTTTATGATCTTCAATGTGTTAGAACAGTACCTCTCAAACTCTTTGGTCTCAGGACCAACCCCTTTACACTCTTTTTTGTTTGTTTGTTTGTTTTGTTTTGTTTTTTTAGGGCAATGAGGGTTAAGTGACTTGCCCAGGGTCACACAGCTAGTTAAGTGTCAAGTGTCTGGGGCTGGATTTGAACTCAGGTCCTCCTGAATCCAAGGCCAGTGCTTTATCCACTGCGCCACCTAGCTGCCCCCCCTTTACACTCTTAAAGAATGATTGAGAAAAAAAATCCAAGAATGATTGAGGCCCCCAAAGAACTTTTGTTTACGTAGATTATGTCTATGAACATGTACTGTATTAGAAATTAGAGCTGATGCATTTTAAAATTATTTATTTCCTTATTCACTTTAAAATAATAATAAACTTATATGGTAACATAAATGGCATGTTTTTTTAATTCTGTTTTATGAAAAAATTAGTGAGAAATGTTATTATTTTCCATATTTGTGCAAATCTTTTTAATGTCTGGGTTAATTGAAGACATCTGGATTCTTATCGGCTTCTGCATTCAAAACAATAACTAACATTTCTAAATCACTTACTATGTACCAGTCACTAATTTTAAAGCTGTGTTTTATAATTATTATCTCATTTGATCCTCACAACAAGCCTAAGAGGTAGGTGCTATTATTATACCTATCTTATAGAAAAGGAAATTGAGCAAACAGAAGTTAAGTGACTTATTCAAAGTTACACAGCGAGTAAGTGTCTGAGACCAGATTTAAGCTCATGTTGTCCTGACTCCAGGGCAGGCACTCTCCACTGGAACACCTACCTACCCAAACTATTGTGGTATGCTGTTTGGTTGGCTTCACACAGCTATGTATTTGGGGAAAGGAAGAATATTTTAATAGGCAAATATAGCATTATTTGGAAACTAGTTTTGACCTTAAGACCACCTAAACCACTCTTTAGAACCCCTAGGCATCCAAAAGCCACACTTCAAGACCATTGTGTAAGAGATTCCCACTAGCTTTGTATCATCTACAAAATCTGATAAAGTAGACTATTTATGTCTGCAACTCATCTTCTACCTCATTCGGTACTCTGACAACTGATCTGGTATGAAGAATGGAATCTAAGCAGCCCCATATTGAAGTGATGAGAGGTTAGCTTAACTTAGTCATACCCATTCCTGAGGGTGTCCTTTACCAAAACCACCGCTGAATTCCTCTCTCCTCCTCCTGTAGCTTAAAGATCATTGTACCCAGGGCTTGGTGACACCCTCAATGACTCAGACCCACTTGCATTCTTTCCCTTTAGATGAAGAGGACTCTGTGATATCTTTGCCTCTGTATATCTCAAATTAGACCTCATACCTTGTTCAAACATGTATCCCTTTAAACTTTACTGGCCAGTCTGCCTCTAAGTTTCTGAAGCAGCTACAACAAACTGGAATACCTCACTAACCACTTGGTATTCTTTATGTCCTCTTGGAAAACTGAGTGGCATTAGAAGAACAACTATTGGGGAGTCTTCATCTCACCAGTGAAGGCTTCTACTACAGGTATGTGAAGAGAGAAAAGAAACTGGAGAGAAAACTGGATGGGGTTTCTCCCTTCTACCAATAGCACCAACACTAGAGGCTTTGGGAATATAATGAGAAGAGGGGAAAGGTGAAAAAAGATGAGAAGGAAAGGCCTTGTTACTCCAAAGTAGGATAGAAAATTTTTTCATATTTAATTTAATTATTTTTCAATTCACAAATCTATTTTCTCTCCTTCCCACCTTCCCCCCCACTAGGAAAAAGAAAACAAAAACCTTTGTAATTAAATTTACATAGTCAAGCAGAGCAAAATTGACCATTGGTCATGTCAAATAGTATATTTCTCAATCTGCACCATGCATCCATCACCTCTTTGTCAGGAGCAGATAATAGGTTACATTATTGTTTGTTTGTTTTTGGTGAGGCAATTGGGGTTAAGTGACTTGCCCAGGGTCACACAGCTAGTAAGCGTTAAGTGTAGTCTGAGACCAAATTTGAACTCAGTTCCTCCTGACTCCAGGGCCAGGTGCTCTATCCACTGTGCCAACTAGCTGCCCCTAGGTTTCATCCATTGCCTCCTCTGGAATCCTGGGTAATCATTACTTTAATCAAAATTCTTAATTCGGTCTTTATGATTTTGTTGCTTTTGCATAAATTTTTCTTCCTTTTTTGCTCTCTTGACTGACTCAATTTATACAAGTCTAGGACAGTGAAAATTAAAGAAATCCTCCCTCCACCAAGAAGTATGACATTGTCTCCTCTCACCTATGGTGGTAGCTGTGGTATAGTAGGAGAACTGAATTTGGAGGACCTGGGTTCAAATATCGAATTTGCTCTTAGCATTGGCATGACTGGGGCAAGTCATCTAACTTCTCTGAATTTCAAATTTCCTTACCTGTAAAATGATGGGATCTGGACTCCACGGCTTTCTAAGATCCTACCAACTCTACACCTATAGTCCTGTAACTGGCCCAAGATCACACAAGTGGCAAGAAACAGAGCTGAATTTTAAGCTTTATCTTCTTCAGCTACCAACCTAACACCAATCTCTCTCCAATTATTTTGATCTTTCCTTATCTGTGTGAGAGAGAGTTTGTTGTATTATATTCCTAATTTCTTGTATATGTCTTAGCAAGTGGACCCCATGTATTTTATACTTTCTATAGTTATTTTAAATGGAATCTATCTTTTCCTGCTGGGTTTTGGTTTTTGGTTTTTTGGTTTGGGGGGGTGTTTGGGGGGGGAGTTTGGTAATACAGGGATTTCTGTGTTTGTTTTATATCCCTGCAACTTTGCGGAAGTTAATTGTTTCAATTTTTGGTTCACTTCCTAGTATTTTGTAAGTTATCTGTCATAGCATCTGCAAAAAAAAAAAAAAAGTGGGTAATTTTGTTTCCTCAGCTTATGCTTATTCCCTTCATTTCTTTTTTATTCTTTCTGCAAAACTCCAAGCTGTCTTACCAAACATTGAAAAGCAAAACTTATAGTGAATAACACTTTTTCCTATCACATAATCTGATAGAAATTCCATATGACCAAACCAGAGAATGTCTTTTCATGCACGGCATAGAATGCAAAGCATTAGACTGGAGTTCCAGAAGACCTGGGCTTGATCTGTCTTTGACACTTAGCAGCAGGTGACTATAGACAATTTATTAAACCTCTCTAAACCTCAGTTTCCTCATTTACAAAATGAGTATAATAATATTCATCCTTATAAAGCTATCATCGAAAGAATAATATAAATAATTTGCATAAAGCTGTATATTTGAATGTGCTATAATAATGCCAGCTATTGTATGGCTTTTTTCTTGCAGCCTAATCTTATCATTTAAAATTCATGTCGGACATGAAGATTAAAGATATATGTCTCTATGTATTGAAGAATATGAAAAATGAAGACTTTCTTATACAGGGTAATGAATGTCATCATAATAAAAGCTGACATTTATATGCTGCTTTATGGGTTTACAAAGTGTTTTATCAAAGTCCTCTCATTTGAGCCCTGCAACAATCTGTGAGAAGGTAGTATTTATCTTTCTTTCAAGCTTTCTTATTTCTATTGAGGGCACCACCATCTTTCTTTTGCTTTTTAAAATAAGTTTTATTCATGTTCTCTAAAGGAAATTTATTTGTTTCAATCAATGAAAATTTACCTCTCTCCCTCTCAACTTCCCAGTCTCCCCTACCTCCACTGGAACAAGAAAGAGGAAGAAAAATCCCTGTTACATACATGTATAGTCAAGAAAAAAATCCTTCACTGACCTGGTTTAAAAAAAAAAATCTTAATCTATACTCTGAGTTAATCAACTCCATCAGGAGATGGGTAGCATGTTCTCCTCACAAGTCCTTTGGAATTATGGTTGGTCATTGCTTTGTTCTAGAGTTCTAAAGTATTTTCAATGTTCTTGTATAGATTGTCCTCCTTGCCTTCTCAGTTTTTCTCTGAAATCATCCATCCCCATAACTTATTACAAACACAATAGTATTCCAACATGTTCATATAGCATAACTTGTTCAGGCATTCGCCAATTGATGGAAACCCCTCAGTTTCAATTCTTTGCCTCCACAGAAAGAACTGATATAAATAGTTTCGTATATATGGGTCTTCCCACTCGTTCTTTTATCTCTCTGAAGCATAGTACTATTATTGATATCACTGGATCGGAATACATGCAATTTAATTTATATATTATAAAATTAATATATTAATTTAATGCTTTCTTTTAAAAAAATTTTTTTAATTTTTTAATTTTTTCCAATTACATGTAAAGATATTTTCTGAGTTCCAAATTTTTCTCCCACTTCTCTTCCCTCCCCCCTCCCAAGGCCAGCAAGCAATCTGATCTAGATTATACATTACAATCATGTTAAACAGATTTCCACATTAGTCCTGTAGTAAGAGAAGGATCAAAACAAAAAAAAAACACAAGAAAGAATAAACAAGAACAATAACAAAAAAGTAACAACAAAAGTGAAAATAGTATGCTTCAATATGCATTCAGATTCCACAGTTCTTTTTCTGAATTTGGAGAGCATTTTTCACCATAAGTCTTTTGGCATTGTCTTAGATCATTTCATTGCTGAGAAGAGTTAAGTCTATCACAGTTGATCATGACACAATGTTGTTGGTACTGTGTACAATGTTCTCTTGGTTCCACTCATTTCACTCAGCATCAATTCATGTCTTTCCAGGTCCAAATTGCTTTCTAGAATGACTAGACCAGTTCATAATTCTACCTATAGTGTATTAATATTCCTGTTTTCCCACAGCTTTTCCAGTATTTGTCATTTTCCTCTTTTGGCCAACTTTGCCAATCTTATGGGCATGAAGTGGAGCTTCAGAATTATTTTGATTTGCATTTCTCTGATTATTAGTGACTTAGAGCATTTTTTCATGTGGTTTTGATAGCTTGGATACTTCCTCTGAAGAGTGCCCGTCATCTGCCTTCAACCACATATCAGTAGAGTAATAGCTCTTATTCTTATAAATTCAAACCATGTATCTTAGATATAAGATAAACTTGCTGCAAAGATGTTTTCCCATTTACCTACTTTCATTCTAATTTTGATTGCACTTGTTTTGTTTGTGTAAAGATTTTAAATTTTTTTAAAAGCAGAATTGTTTATTTTGCCTCTTTTTTGCTCCTCTAATTTGTTTATGATGTGGCCCTCTATGTCTAAGTCACGTAATCCATTTGGAGCACAATCTTGGTATACAGGGTGAGATGCTGGGCTAGATCTGGTTTCTGCCCAGAGTGCTTTCCAGTTTTCCAAACAATTTTTTGTCCAATTGGAGCTCTTACCCCAATAGTTGAGATCTTTGGGTTTATCAAACATTAGACTACTATACACATTGCTTCTGTATATCATATGCCTATTTTGTTTCATTTATTTCTTGGTACCAAGTTTTTTTATGTAGTACAGCTTAGTAGTATAGTTAATAGTATGATATACAAATAGTAGTGCATAGTAGTAGAATAATAGACAGAGGTGTGCAGTCTGGTGTTGCTTGGCCCCTTATTTACCACTTTTTATTATTATTTCCCTTGAGATTTTAGCTCTTGTTCCTCCAGATAAATTTTGTGATTTTTTTCTAGCTCTGTAAAGTAATTCTTTCGGTAATCTCATAGCTATGGCATTGAATAACTAAATTAATTTGGGTTAGGGTGTCATTTTCATTTTATTGGCTTGTCTATCCATGAGCAATTATATTTCTTCTTTACTTGAGTAAATAGTATTTTCAAGTCGTCTTCATATAATTCTAGTATATGTCTTAGCAAGCAGACTCTCAAGTATTTTATGCCTTCTGTAACGATTTTTAAAATTTTTTTAGTTCCAAATTCTCTTCTTCCCGCCAGCCCTTCCCCACCCATTGAGAAAGCAAGCAACATAATACCATTATTCTTTAGTTCTTTTAAATCAAATCTCATTTTTCTATAATTTCCTCCTTTATTTTTTTGTAATAAAGAGAAATGCTGATGATTTATATGTATATATTTTATATCCTGCCAACTTTTCTAAAGTTAATTGTTTCAATTAATTTTTTGGAGGCAATGGGGGTTAACTGACTTGCCCAGGGTCACACAGCTACTAAGTGTCTGACGTTCAGATTTGAACTTGGTCTTCCTGAATCTAGGGCCAGTGCTCTATCCACTGTAACACCTAGCTTGCCCCAAATTGAATTTTTTGTTAGCTTCCTAGGATTTTCTAAATAAACTATCATATCATCTACAAAAAGCAATAATAGTTCCCCTTTGCCTGTGTTTATCCCACAGTTTCTTTTTCTTACCTTATTGCCATAGCCAGCATTTATTAGCACCATGTTTAATAATAATGATGTTAATGAACATCCTTGATTTACCCTTAATCTTACTGGAAGAATCTCTAGTTTATTCCTATTATATATGATGCTGGCTATTGGTTTTAGATATATAGTATTTCTCATATTAAGGAAAGATCTCTTTTTCCCCATGCTTTCTAGGTTTTTTTAAAAAATAATAAACATTTTTGTTTATAGTTTTGAGTTCCAAATTTTATATCCCTCCTTCCCTCCCTCCCCGCTCCCAGGCAGTAAGCAATCAGATATGGGTTATACATGGGCAATTATATAAAACATTACCATATTAGTCATTTTGTACAAAAAAACTTGAATAAAAGAAAAAAATGAAAGAAAGTGAAAAATAGCATGCTTCAGTCCATTATCCTCAATCAATATCAGTTCTTTCTTTGGAGGTGGATAGTATGTTTCATCAATAGTCCTTTAGGATTGTTTTAGATCACTGAATTGCTGAGAATAGTTAAGTCATTCACAGTTCTTTAAACAATATTGCTGTCTCTGTGTACAATGTTCTCTTGGTTCTGCTCACTTCACTATACATCAGTTCATATAACCCTCTTTAGGCCTTTCTAAAATCATCCTTCTTGTCATTTCTTGTAGCACAATAATATTCCATCACCATCATATACCAGTTTGTTTAGCCATTTCCCAATTAATGGGTAATTCCTTTGATCGCCAATTCTTAGCCACCACAAAAAGAGCTGCTATCAATGTTTTTGTACAAGTAGGTCTTTTCCTCTTTTTGGGAATGTCTTTGGAACACAAACCTAGCAGTGATATTGCTGGTTCAAAAGGGTATGCACAGTTCTATAGCTCTTTGGGCTTTCTAAGGTTTGGGTTTGTTTGTGTTTTTCTGCATCTATTGGAAGAGAGGGTAATAAAAGCATGTACCTCAGAAAGTTGTTGTGAGGATCTAGTGAGATAAAATCTAAAGTACTAGGCAAACCTTAAAGCACTCTATAAATGCTAGCGATTATTATGAGTCAGTCCATTTGTTCAACATACCTTGAGCACTTACTGTGTGCGGCATCTTGTGAGGTGGCTACCTGTGGGACATTGTATATTCCCCCTAGCATTTTGTGAGCCTTTAAGATGTCAGTTATAAAAAGACCTCTTTTCCCATTGAGCACACCGAAGCTGCTTCTACTCACAGCAAAGGAAAGCAGGTTAGCCTGCGCTGGCAGAGCCAGAAAATAGTTCTACAAAGTGGGAACGATCCCTACCTAGCCCATCGGTAGCTCAGCAAAGTCCTCAGAGCCTTGCTCAGCCTCATGAAGACCGGCTGGCCCACCGCTCCCTTCCCTGTTCCCTGAGCTGCCTGCCACTCTCAGCTGTAGTGCATTGGGGGCTGGATGGAGCGACATAAAGGATGGGTTCCGCCTGGATTCTTCCCAGCAGGACCAGGACCACACTCCCAGGGAGGTCCTCGCTAGCACTATTTCTTCTCCCTCCCTCGTCATGCCCAGTTCTCTCCAATTTTGCTGAGGAACTGCTGCCTGAGGCAGCCCTTATGGTAGCACCTGCTCTGAGCGTGAGTCCCTCCCTTTCCTTTTGAATCTGGGACTGACATAGGACTAGAGAAATGTAAAGAGAATTATCGGGATCATCATTAAGGATGTACTCAAGGTAATTAATTATTCTGCTAAGGAGTCCCTTTTACCTGGTTACCTCAATTACCATCTGCCCCTTGAAGCCTTTCCTTTTGCCTCTGCTCCCTGGGACCTCACAGAGTGTTGCTTTGCTCTCTATAATACACTCATCACATTGTGTGTAGTGGAATTGGGAAGGACCTGGCTTCCAGTCCCACCTCTAACACTTACTGGCCATATAAGTCTGAACAAGACACTTCATTTCTCAGTGCCCCAGGCAACACCAAGACTGTAAATTGCAGAACGAGTGCTGATTTGCATTAGTGGAGGGAGTTTCCCTACTGAGATTTCCCTAGTGGAGGACATAGATCTCATTACCTCAAAAAAACATCTCATCTCTATTACTTGAAGGGCAACTAGGTGGTGCAGTGGTTAGAGCAAGGGGCTTGGAATCAGGAAGACTCAGATGTTTCCTAGCTGTGGGACCCTGGGCAAGTCACTTAATCCTGTTTGCCTCAGTTTCCTCATCTGTAAAATGAGCTGGTGAAGAAAATGGCAAACCACTCTAGTATCTTTGCCAAGAAAACCCCAAATGGAATTACAAAGAGTTGGACTTAACCAAAATGACTGAATGACATTACCTCTAGGATCAAATATAAATTTCTCAATTTGGTATTTAAATCTTCACAACTCTGCTTCAATCTTCCTTTCCAAACTTACTATACATTATTCCTCTTCACTCATTCTGTGGTTCAGCCTGATTGGCCTTTGTGCTGCTGTTCCCCATATCTAACACTCCAATTTCCACCTTTGCACTGACTGTCTCTCTTCTCTCCCCTAGCACTGGAATGCAGTCCCTTCCCACCTCTACCTCTTCTTTCCTTCAAAGTGAAATTCAAGGACCACTTCCTATGAGAAGCATTTCCTGATCCCCCCCACCCCAGCTCATAGTGGTGGCCCCAAACAAATCACCTTGCATTTATTTTATATACTTACATAAATGCATGTTGTTTCCTCTTAAAGAGTGGATGTTTTTTGAGAAAAGGGACTTTTATTTTTGTCAATGTATCCTCAGAGTCACCCTCAGTGCCTGAAACATGGTAAATGCTTTAATTCATGTTGGTTAATTGATTGCTTCAATCCCCTACAATACTGTAAAAGCCTTGAAGACTGGGGGCAGCTAGGTGGAGCAGTGGATAAAGCACCAGCCCTGGAGGCAGGAGGACCTGAGTTCAAATCTGGCCTCAGACACTTGACACTTACTAGCTGTGTGACCCTGGGCAAGTTACTTAACCCCCATTGCCCCGCCAAAAAGAAAAAAATCCTTGAAGACTGGAGACTGGAGATATATCTCATCTTAGTTTTACAGACTCCCAGTACCATGTTCTGTGCCTAGTAGGTGCTTAACAATTGTTCTCTAAATGAATAAAATCAATCCCTGTGCACAGGAGTCCCAAACAAGTAGACTGAAATTGACTGGAAGAATACAAAGCCTTGCCTTCTAGATTTACAAGCCAGTTACCACTGTCATACCCTGTTTCTGGCCTGCACCTCACTGTGGTTTGCTGGTATTCCCAGCAGGAAAGGAGGCTAGCTAGCAGGCATGCCCTACCCCCATCACCTCCACTTCTATTCAGGGACTTCCCTCTAAATACAACCTCACCTGCCTCACCACAACCCTACCCACTCGCCCATCCCTGTGACCTGCCCTAGGATACAGCAACAAGCCTCATGGTAAGTGCCTTGTTAAACTGGGCTCCTGAGGAAAATACTCTGCTTCCTTCCTACTGGCTACCTTTAGGCCAGGCACTTAATTCTCTTTGAAGGAGTCCTTATTCCTCTGGGAGCCACCTCTACAAAACTGAGGCTAATTTGTTTACCTTGTACATAGTTTGTTTGTCTTATATTTATTTTTATAGTTCCATTGAAAGCTATTGTTTATCAAGTAAACATTTTCATTTGTTTTCCAACAAATAAGTAAATGAGCTTCCAGACATACAGGACTGGACAAAAACCTTGCTATTTGCTCATTAAAAAATTATACAGGAGGGGCAGCTAGGTGGCACAGTGGATAGAGCACCAGCCCTGGAGTCAGGAGTACCTGAGTTCAAATCCGGCCTCAGACACTTAACACTTACTAGCTGTGTGACCTTGGGCAAATCACTTAACCCCAATTGCCTCACTAAAAAAAAAAAAAACAAAAAAAACAAAAAAAAAACAAACAAACTTATATAGGGGGCAGCTAGTTGTCACAGTGGATAAAGCACCAGCCCTGGATTCAGGAGGATCTGAGTTCAAATTTGACCTCAGACACTTGACACTCACTAGCTGTGTGACCCTGGGCAAGTCACTTAACCCTCATTGCTCCACAAAACAAACAAATAAACTTCTTAGGAAAAGAGAAAGTATAGACATGTAGATAGATGAGACCTGAACTTTGAATAAGGGGGGAAATGTAGAAATTTTTTTAAAATAAAAACTTATGAGCCTGGTTTGCAATGTGAGCACAGAGAGGTGTTAGTATTGGGGTGGGGTGGGATGTGTGTGTGTGTGTTCTTGTGCTTATAAAAATATAGGCAGTCCTCTATTTTATGAACAGGTTGTTTGAAGTTTATAAGCCAGTTATTTGGAACTCATACTCCCTTTTCTCATAGATACAATGTGATATATGATAGTAACTTCACAGGCAACAGCCCATTTAGTTTATCAAATAACTGACTTATACATAAGACTAATAGTTTTATACAGTATCCTGAGTCAGGGGTCCTCAAGAGGGGTACCCTGGATTTACGGAAGAGAGTTTCTTCCCCCTTTCTCTCAAAGGGCAAAATATGAAGAGGCAAAGTTTGGCCCTCTCTTATCTCCTTTTCTTTATCCCTTTTCCAACTCTTTTTTTTTGGGGGGGGGGCAGGGCAATGAGGTGACTTGCCCAGGGTCATACAGCTAGTAAGTGTCAAGTGTCTGAGGTCTTTGAACTCAGGTCCTCCTGAATCCAGGGCTGGTGCTTTATCTACTGCACCACCTAGCTGCCCCTCTCTTCCACCTCTTAATGCCTCTCTTCCCAATTCTCCAAAGAACCTGTACTTTCCTTTTGGCCTCCAATTTGGTATCCCACCCAGACTTGCTCTACCCTCAAAGCCTCCATGCTTCAGAATTACCTATATGCTCTGCCCCAAATCAAAATTCCATGACCTCAGTGTACATAAGGTGTTTTCCACTAGGTGCTAGGAGGAAAGTTATCTGATTGAAGAGATTCTCTCTTGATGGGGAGGGGAAGGGGAAGGATAGGAAAATGCAACAGCCCATTTGTCTCTACAGGTCCTCTGTCATCCAGGAAGGGACTGTTTCTAAACATTCATCCATGGAAACTCATCCATGGAAAGTCCGTATTTTTGTTGGGGGGGGGGTGTTCCCCATTTTTTAGTTATGTGTAGAAAATTTTTTTATCCAGCCAAGATGTCTTTTCTTTGTGCTTACTATGGCTTATCTCCTTCAAAAATCTGCCCAGATTTTCCAAGATAGCTGTGAACATCCCAGAATCCCTGGGTGTAAAACAACTTTTCTTCACAAAACAAATAATCTGATAACATAAAAGGATTAGTAAGAGACTTTGTCGAAATTCCAACTGCTTTCCCTTGTCTGTACTTCTCCATCTCAAAGACAAAGATTATGGTTGCTGAGGAAACAGGACCAAAAAACAGGGAGAGGGGGTGGAATTATCTAATTTGGTTTTCCCCCCAGACCTTAGATAAGAAATGCTGACCAAAAGCAGAAGCTAAGCGTGCTTATGGAAATTTTAAGTAGTATTGAACCCAATTCCTTTAGTTCATTAATTCATGCCTGGTGTACATCTCTTCCTTTATAAAGTTGGGTCTTTCACCTAGGCTGCTGTACTGTCTGACAAAAGTGATTTAAAATTCATTGACCATGATTAAAATCAAATATAGGACAGATGGCTTGTCTGAGGATGTGTCATGACAGGCAATGTACTTAGTCTTCATGTACTTACAACAGGCGAGAGGACCAGGAATTAACTGCAAAGATTTTGCACTGAATGGCACATGGAAGTTACACTGCATACTACACAGTATAACTTGTTAATCTAATACATGGGTTTATTCAGAACAGTTCCCAACAAAACCAACTGCCATCCCTCAGCCAACCAGCTGTCCTAATTTGAACCCCTTTCATTCAAAGTTTTTTTCAAGCCTGTTTTGAATAAATTACATTTTACTTCATATAACAATGCTTTCCCACCAGTAATTATTAACCTGTTGTTATGTTACAAAGCATCCTTCCCACCCAGATCCTGACTTTTTTGCTTATACCTTAGCATTAGTTTCCATTTTTGGAAATTAAGATTCTGGGTAAGGATGAAGTGATACATGATTCCGTTGATTCTCCTGCTACATTGCATGTTTTATGCCAGGAGCTACTAGGCACTCTCTTGACATTGTCCAACAATTCTATCATGGAAAAAGGTCCTCTAAGGTAAAGAACTAAAAAGTCAAATTAATTGTTGATTATCCATTAACTGTCTTAACAAATAAGAGACTCTATAGAAAAGACTTTGGGAATCTTAAAGCACTATGAATCACTTATCATCATAATCATCCTCATTACCCGTGGCATCATTCCCTCAGATCCTGAGCTGGCATAAGCTTGGGAAATGGAAGTAATAT
The DNA here is from genome assembly GCF_019393635.1 of Dromiciops gliroides. NCBI lineage: Eukaryota > Metazoa > Chordata > Mammalia > Microbiotheria > Microbiotheriidae > Dromiciops > Dromiciops gliroides. The sequence continues at coordinate 434,480,427 of NC_057861.1, read as the reverse complement.
TATATTAATCTAAATAAAATATAACCAGGTAGGTAAATCTTTTGCCCTCCCCCCATCACATACTGCAATCCAAAACTTAAAGTAAGTCCTCTGAGGTTTTTAACCATGATCTATTAATGTTTCTTTTTAAAAATATTTAATAACTTTATTTCAATACAGTTGGTTTCTCCTTTGATCCTCTGTATTTTATGCATTATTCTGAGAAAGGAATCCATGAGTTTCACCAGACTGCCAGAAGGGTCCATGACACACAAAAAATTTTCAGAACCTCTAATCTAGAGCTTTCCATTATCTGTGCTACTGTTTCTAAGATCATGGATAATTGAAGATGATAGTATGTCCTTTTTTCTATTCTACCTATCCTTCAACCATAAATTTTGTGATGATGATGTATCATTAACAAGGAGGGGGGAAAAGTGTTCTAGAAAATGGTAATATTCATAAATGTTACCCCCAACAGCTGCCCTCCATCCAACCTGGCAATTCACATCAGAAGAGAATGGCAGGGGTAGCTAGATGGCGCAGTGGTTAAAGCACCAGCCCTGGATTCAGGAGTACCTGAGTTCAAATCCGGCCTCAGACACTTGACATTTACTAGCTGTGTGACCCTGGGCAAGTCACTCAACCCCCATTGCCTGCAAAAACAAAAAAACAAAACAAAGAGAGAATGGCAGGGGGCAGCTAGGTGGTGCAGTGGATAGAGCACCGGCCCTGAAGTCAGGAGGACCTGAGTTCAAATTCGGTCTCAGACACTTAGCAACTTACTAGATGCGTGACCCTGGGCAAGTCACTTAACTCCAATTGCCTCACCAAAAAAATTTTAAAATTTTAAAAAGAAGAGAACGGCAGCTAAGTGACTCAGTGAATAGAGGACTGGGTCTGGAGTCAGGAAGCTCTGAATTTAAATTCAACTTCAGAACCTACTTGCAGGATCCTGGGCAAGTCACTTAGCCTGTTTGCCTCAGTTTTTGCAACTGTAAAATGAGGATAATAATACCTACCTTTGCAGAGTTGTGAGCACCAAATGAGAATATTTTTAAATACTTTGCACAGTGCATAACACATATTAGGCACTAAGCAAAGCTTATTTTCTGCCCCTTTCCCATCAAGACTTCTTTTAGAAGAAAGCCAAGCCCCAGGTGGACTCTTGCCATGTAACTTTCACATTCACCAGTCACATGTGGCAGTCTGTCTTCAGAAACCTTCACTGGCTTGCATGTGCCAATCATTAACTCTCAGGGAGGGCTTAGAGATTGCAAGCAAGCACTGCCATTGGTTCAATAGGACTGCTGAGAATTGGGCTATGAACCAACCCAGCCCAGCATGGCATGAAATATACTTTCACAAGGAATGAGGCATCTGTTTTGGGCATCTTGGTCAATTCCAAAGACAGCAATTACCTTCTGCCTACTTCGAGTTCTCCAGTAGCTCCAATTAGGGAGAATTTACTTTCTATCCAAAAATTCGTGTCCAGCATTGAACTAAACATTAAAACAATCAGGAGTCCTTCATCAATGATGGTGGTGGCATCCTGTGGAAAGAAGCAGCAACCTCCAGGGGGTGAGAGGTGGACTTTGTTGAATCTGCAAAGTCCTTTATAAATCTTACATAGAGGAAGCTAGGTTAATGTTAACTTGGAGGGGTCAGATTTCTACCTTTCTGTACTGCTCCAGGCAAATAATACATTTGCAGCATACTCACTGACTTTAAAGGAATTTCAACATGTAGAGATTGGTGAGATGCAGAGAAGTGGGAATTTGGCTCGCTATTAACTGCTTCCTACCACAATAAGGACAACTTGGAGAATACAAAGGTGCTTCTTTTTTCTAATTTAAAATATGTCTGAGTTGATGTCTGACTAGATCAACTTTGGTAGATGCACGCATGAGGAATTATGAAGGGGAAAAGGTCCAGTGTTGTAGAAGTCAACCAAGGTAAACAGCAGCTGGGGAATAGCAATAAGGAGCACCTTTTTGTGACATATGTACATATTTTAATACCAGATAGCTCCAGATCCACGGCAGAGAGCAATTTGTTTCATGATAAGCCACGTTACAGTAGAGTCCGAAGCCCCAAGTGAAGCCGACAGGCCAAGGAAAGGCTACAGTAATCAAATCCTGCCCGAGACACACAAATGCCATGATTCTGCTCTGAATGTGTTATTCTGAAATATTCCCAAGTGGCCAAATTCTTTAATTGATATAACAGAACCCATCCCAAGGAACTAACAAGTTTACAGTGAAGACAAATTGGTCAAGCTGTTTTTCCTGGTCTACTAACTGATGCTAAAAGGGTGTGTTATTAATGTTTGCAGATCCCCTGCATAAAAATGAAAACAAAATCACTGAAGAGAAAAACTCTAATAATTTATTGACCTTCAGTTTCACATTGTGAAAAAAAAAAACGCAGTTTTACAAAACCTCAGAATGAAGTGGCAAACAGGCAGACGTAACATGGACGTTTTACTTCAACTTACCCAGGTTTTTGTACAAGAACCACATATTCAATAGTCAAGGGAGGGATATTATTCAACTCTAATCACTCTTATTCAGACAGGTGTCAGATCCAGAGAAAAGAGCCTGCACAATTAGACCAGAAGTGGAAGGCTGCCCTTTGTTATCTGTTTCTACAGCAACGAGTCCACAAAATAATAAAAAGAACCTTCTCCGTCTTATGCCAAGGTTTTTGTGTGCACTGTGCTGTGAATTGCATTTGCTTCAAAGTGTGGGATGTTTCACAGGGCTGGAATGGTCAAGTAGCTAGCCAGAATTCCCACATTAATTCAAAAAGCGGGAGCTGAGAACGGTTCCCCCCGCAGGGCCAGAGGCCCACCCTCACCGTGGCTTCCTTCAGCCTCCACAGAGTAATTAATAGAGGATCCAAGGACAGACCACAACTTTGAAACAGCTGCAGCAAATTCATCCTGCTTTCTGAAGCTGTGCAGTGACACAAGACATATCAGCCAGCTTTGCATCATAAGCTACACGGCTATCAATGCAGCAATGTAAAAATGGTGAATGTTCAGCAAGTCATGAGGCTGAGCTGGGGAGAGAGGTAAAGAAAGGGACATTTGCATTGCTAAGGAGACAGCTAAGAAAGGGTGAATGAATGCTGGAAATTACTCATTTTTTTCCCCAACAGATCAATATTTTGGTCCAAATAGAATGTATTTTAAACATAAATGTCGAGTACTGTTTATTATCCAACCGCTATGAGGTTTTCAGGAGGGGGAAAAAACCAGTAAGCATCTGAGCACCACTGGACAATGCAAACAAACTCACTAAAACTCACAATGCAGATGCTGCAATTAAAAACCCACTTTCCAAAATCATTGCAATGTGAGAAAGAACAAGGGCAGTGGCTAATTCAAGTTTTTGGTCTCTTCAGAGACCTCTGGACAATCATGGGGTTAGTATGGCTTAACAGTGCCAAAAACCACCACAGGGCATGTTTCAGTAAGCAAGCATTCCAAACTATCCAGGAATGTGTTTAGAAACTGACTTAAAAACAGAACCAAAACCATTTCAAAATTCTTTAGCGTCTGTGGGTTAAATAGGACACTTCTATACACCAAAGGAATTTTTTTCAGGGTCTGTGTGTGAGAATTCCATAATGCTCAAAGTTAAAGATGACTCTGGGAACTCTGGATGTAAAGGGAAACTCCACTTTCAGCAGGGGGGTAAGCAAGTCACTTCCAAGTTTGGCTGGTAAATGAATTACTGTAAGTCTTTTAAGTCTTCAAGACTTTGGTCCTACTGGTTTAATGTAACTATGGCAAAAACATTCCAACAGGGTAACAAACAAATAAATAAATAAATACACTTTGGACAATGCCTTTACCTGTCTATGCTCTTGTAACGCAGGAACTATTCCATATTATTTTCTAGGGAATCGGAAGGCTATGAAAAGAGAAAGCTGTAAAAAGCATTGGACTTTTTCCAGACTACAGTGGTAGAGACCTAATCAGGTTAATAAAATAATGAAATATGGGGGTCATACCTCTTTAAAAACAAGACAAACACATACATGCAAAGACAGAATATCACTGAATGACAGTCTAAGAAAGTGACTGCCAGGGCTTCTTTTTAAGGTACAATTTCAGGTTGTGTCTGGCAATCCATCTACTTTTGCTGAGTGAAAAAATGAACGAACAAACAAACAAAACACTATCCCCTGCCCATCCCACCCTTCAGACAAATCCCGAATTGTTACTCAAAAGTTTTCCAATCTGTGCAGCAAAGCACAGCCAAAACCACAAATGTGCAAAACATACAGCCATCCATACAAGTCCTTACACGTGAAGACAACCACAGGCATTGTTTCAGCATGCAGGCACTGAACAATAAATAGCTAAATCTACAACAAATAACAACAGTGACGGAAAGCTTTTTAAAGTCACTTATAAATAGAAAAAGAAAGTTCACAAACCACTGGGGGAAGATTTCTCAACTTTCCCGCTATTCAAAAAACCCTACTTTGTGAATTCCCTCACTTCCCCCAACATCCTCCCCCACCCCTTCCCCCCCCACCCCACCCCACCCCCTCCCCTACAGAAACATTCCCTGCAGACACAGGGCAGCACAACACAATATTCTACGCAACTGATGCTCCAAGCTCTACCTATTCTCATCAACACAGAGAGTCCTCCTGGTGGAGTTCTCCACGCAGAGTCACACAGCTAGCATCTTTGAATGCTGGGCCACAGTTTGGAATCCAGCCGGTCTCTACCACAGCTGGTGCTGAGTCTTCAGACTGGCTCCTCCGAGAGAGGTGACAACCATTTCAAATTTGACACATAAATGGTGGAGTCCATGGAAATCAGGAGCTGAACATGGCACAGCTAGGGAAAAGGCCAGGCTTTCTTCTCCCTCTGAAGGGCTGATTAACGCTGACATTAATCCACAATTACGAGACATGACTAGATCACAGGTTCATTCATTCATATTTAAACCATGTGCTACTTGCACGGAGAAGCTTTACTTCCCCTCCCCCACCCCCCCTCCCCTTTCCTTCATGACCAGGATAGATCATTTACAAGGTGCAGTGTAATTTATTTGAGTCCAGAACAACTTTTTTTTTCTTCTTCATTAAATTCAGCTTCTCCAAAGTCAAGGTCCCACAGTTGTTTCACCAAGCCATGGAATGAGCTACAACAGGGGGGAAAAAGAGGGGGAGGGAGAGAGACATAAAAAGACATGGTTAAAACCATACAACAGGATGTCTGCATTAGGAATCTCAAAATTAAAGGGAGCCCTATTTTGAGTTGGCCGAAACTAACCCTGTGCTCTTCTACAACGATCAAATTATAAGTAGACAGAATAAATGTATTACAATTGGAACAATACACTGCGCTGTCAAATAACATTTCAATGTCTAGCATGTGACTGGGAACAATGTCCTTTTTCCTGGTCTACTCTTTACTCATTTCGTAAAAATGGTACACAATCCTCAAATCTGGATTTTGCCTCTTTAGTTATGATTCAACTCATATTCGTCTTTCAGGTTTTGTCTTCCTCTAACATAAAACTGTAATGAACAATCAATCCACCATCAGAGTCAGGATCCAATGTAGCCTGGCAGGGGGGCGGGGGGGTCAGAAGAGGGGGGATTTCCCATACTAGGACCCCAGGGGCACTCACCATAAAGAATTCCAAATGAAATTTATTCACCATATAGAAAAGCAGACATATTAATCCCCTTACTATAAGCATCTCTGCTATTCATTACGGCAGAATTCAGTCTCATTTCTCTTCACATGAAAATGTACACTGCCCCCACAACCAAGGCTGGATGGAGCTTGTTCTCCAAGTCAATTATTCAGCATTCATAAGACAGCTCTGGGATGCCAACATTATGATCTACATATCCATATGTAGAAGCATCGAGGAGCCCATGTAAAGTCAAAGAATGCCCATGGAGCCTTTTCCTTTTTCCAGAAGTCGCCAGCCCTTTAGAGGCATGGGGATCATGAGCCGGTTCTACTTCCTAGGCAACTTCGATTCCTCCATACATAAGGACAGTTTTTGACTTTCAGTTGCCAGTCTTGCAACTTGGTCATTAATTTGTATAGTGGTTTCTGACTCTTAAATAATTTGTCCTTTTTTTTCCTGTGCATGTATGTTGGCTGGAAAGAAGGAGGCTCCTCTGGAAAACTGTACTCCAAATGTTTTAAAGAAAGAAAGAAGAAAAAAAGGACAGAGCAAACTCGGGACTGTCCTACACTTCTTCTAAATTCTTGGTTTTATGGGTTTCAAAGTCTACCTTGTTTCCTCAGGGTTTGGTGAGTTTGGGGGCAGTTTTGGGGGTTTTTTTGGCTGTTTCATAATGGGTGACACTCAAGACATTCTTCAGAATAGTGTGTCATCCCCCTTGCCTCCTTGTAATGTATATGTCAATACTTAAGCCAAAAGAATGTTTCTTATACTAGTATGAAGTTTCAAAAAGTTGTATACTCAATCAGGAGGGAAAAAACCAACACTAAAAATCCCAAGTTGGAGAAGAGAACCAAGGCCAACCAAAATCTTTCTGAGAGCTGCTGTCAGATTGGGGCCACACAGCATCATGAAAACAGAGGCTAATCAGAAGTAATTTCCTTCTTGTCCCTCCCACCCACTGACAGAGCAGCAGGAGACAGCAGAAATCCCCTTGGTGGATGAGCTCGTAGACCTAGGAAAACTTCTTGTTAACACTATATTAATTCAGCTATCTTACACATTTGGGAAGCTCAAGTAATGGTCTCTGGGAGGTTTCTGCAATTAAGGGAAAATATTTCAGGCTGAGGTAGACCACACAGAGATACTTTTAAATAACACTTCATTGAACATGGATGTTCGAACACTATCTCATGTGCTATAAACTTTTAGAAGGCTCAGTCAACATTTTTCCTGGCAGAATTTTACAAAGGCTCACTTTGATCATACCTACCATGGCCTCTAGTTACAGGGAGCCTGACTTAAGTACCAAGTGCCTTGTCAAACCTCAGACTCCAGATGTATGCTTAGGTCTCTTGTTGGTAGCACCAACAGTTTGAGAGGAAGCTGCCTCACACCTCACCTAATATCTTATTTGCCCTACTTTTTAAAGCATCAGGAAATGCACAATTAGTTTCAAACACCCATCATCTATCTGTCAGGGCAACTCAAATATTGGCTAATGGTTTAGTCAAGGTAAATCTGGGGTCAGTGAAGTACCACATACTCCTTAAGAAGAAGAGTCTCAGACCTACTGATGGTCAATTTCAGGGGAGCTGCACAATTTCAAAAGTCACAGAATCAATGTTAGAGCTGAAAAGTTCAGGAGAGACCAACAAATTGAGAATTATGGTATCATTTATCTATAGCTAGAAGGGGCCCTGAAGGTCATCGAATCCATCCCCCTCTCATGGAACAAATGAGGAAACTGAGGCCCAGAGAGGCTAAGGGACTCATCCAAAGTCATCCAGGTGCTCTGACTCATTCCATTCTACCCAGGGAAGTAAAATGATAGCTAGCTGGTAGAAGATCTGGCCCTAGAACCCAGGCCTCTGGTCTTTTATTATCTTCTCCAAGGTAATAAAGTCTATCTATGATGCTGTCATGGTGGCAATTGGTAGCTCATTTTAGTCTACTGCCTACCAATAAGAGCATTACCCCACTAGGCATATCACTTCAAGGCTGTCTGCCTCAGTTCCCTCATCTGAAAAATAGGGATAAATAATAGTACCCACTTCACAGAGTTGTTGTGAAGATCAAATGAGATGTTTGTAAAAGCACTTGGTACACAGTAGGCACTACATAAATGTTGGCTATTTAGCTATTTCCAGGCTCCTTTCAGCCCCATACAATCCATTAATCTAAGATTCGGAATCACTAGAAGAGACCATGAGCTATATATAATAGTGAAAGGAGCCTGGTGGGCTCTATTGATCCCCATGCAGATAGCACCCTCTGCACTAACACCAAATTTGGTACTTTGCTAATTGATGCTTTTGCCTGGGCTTTCCTTTATAAGCTGCTTTGTAGTTGAATCATGCATTCACATCCCCAATGAAATGACCACTTTCAGAGTATTTGTTTATTCAGGATTACTGAGATGTCATCAAAGCTGCAAAAACCAGTTTGGTTTGAAACTCTGTTCCCCTTGCTTCTCAGAAGAAAAAAGAAGTTCCTGGTTGCTCCCTCCTACCCTGGAGGTGGTTTGATTTAGGGGTGCAGAAAAATGGCTGCTTTGCAAACTATCATGGACCTGATTCGAGAGATGACAGTGAACTAGAGACCTCCTCTAGAAAGGCGAATTCCAGTGTGCTGGAGACTCAAAAACAGAAACAAACAAACAAACAAACGCCAAACCTGAGCCTGGAGCTCAAGCCAGGAAGGACCTTTCTGCTTAGTTCCCTCCACTGCACACATTAAGTTTTCCTTTGAAGTCTCCTCCACGTGCTGTTAGGGTGAGACAGGCTAGGAAAACAGCCAAAAACCTCTAACAACTGAGCAGGTCTTTATCATTGAGCCTCTAGAGGAGGAAGCCCTTTTTCTCCCCCTTCTTCTTAGTACTAAGGCCATGAATCACCAAAACAAGTTAACACGTTCTGGGCTCTGTGCTACAGCTGTTACACATGCTTTAATGATTCCTGAGGCCAAATGTGAGCATGCTTCCCAACAACAGCAGAACTGCTACCAAGTGGGATTTTCTGGGTTGGGAGCCCTCAACTCTAGGCCTGTGAGTTACCTGAGCCAAGAAGCATTCTATGCTCTTAAGTCTGCAAGACAAACACTATGTACTCAGATATATGACAGAGGAACACATGACTTTTGTTGGCCTGGATGATAGGGTCAGCCCGACTGATTAACTCTGAAAAGCAGTAGTGACTTTAGGTGGCCAAAATATGCTAAGTGTATCAGTGTACATTATACAGACTGATAGAATCCAGGTGGGACCTTGAAAGAGGGACATCCCTTGCTCATGAACAATGCTAGAGTATTCGTTCTAAGATAGTGTTGATACCAGATTTGAGGTTTAACAAAATGCTTTCCAGAAGCTAATGAGACTGCACCAATGCTCTTCCCAAATGTTTGGAAGAAACAGCTTAGCTCTGCTATAGTCAACAGCTTGGTGCAGCAGAAAGGATTCTGGGTTTGGAGTCCTTGAGACCCCAAGTATGAATTTTGCCTCAGCTACATGGCCTATCTATGTATGTAAGCGAGCCACTTGAGTTCTCTGCACCTCAGTTTCCTCACCTATATAAATGAGCAGAGGTTTGAATAGCTAAATTCTAAGATTCCTTTCAGGTAACTATGTAGTGTAGCAGATAAAGCACTAAACCTGGAGTCAGGAAGACCTTGGTTTAAATCTAACCTCAGACATTTACCAGCTATGTGACCTGGTGTTAACCTCTTTTTGCCTCAGTCGGCTCAACTGGAAAATATGGCTAGTAATAACATCTACCTCCGAAAGCTATTTTTGAGGATCAAATGAGATATTTGTAAAGTGTTCAGCATGGTATCTGCACACATTAGGCACCTAATATATGCGTGTTTTTTTCCTTTATTCCTTCCAGAGTTACACCTAAGATCTTATCTATGTCATGATTTGGGGGTGCAAGAACCTTGTAAAAAACTTTCTGAAGAACACCTTGGCATATATGGAGACTTTCGTTACTTCAATAAAAAAGGGCTCTTCCATTCTTCATTTTAAACTTTTATAAAACTAGGGTAATCCTATGTATGCTTGTATTTTTGGTCAAAAGGATTGCTTACCTGATAATCATCTTCAAATAATACATCAGAATTAAGAGGGAAGATGTTTCCAAGTACTGACAAACGCTGTTGGAATGAGAGAGTAGGGGACCGTGGTGATGCTGTTCCATACATCTAATGTCGGATCATAGCAGTCTAAGGTTTTGCATCTTTGAATACCGAAGTAGCCACCAACTACATAAAGTTTGTTTCCAGATGCTACCGCATGGCAGCTCATCCTCTTGGCTGTCACATCTCCCACCTTGGTCCACTGGTATGTCTCACTGTTGAATTTGTAAGCTGAGCATGCAGAGAATTCGGTATCTCCACCCATAATAAAAATCTGGTTGCCTAGCACAGCTGCTGCAGTGTATCGCCAGGGCTGCGGGCAAGTGGCTGGTACCGTCCACCTGTTCTCACACTGATCGTAACACTGAACTTTGGGTAGCTTATCGTGGCTGACACTGGTGCCGCCAAAAGCAAATAGCTTCAGTTTGGCACTCACTACCGCTGCATTGCTCACGCCTTCTCGAAGTGGGGCAACCATGGTCCATTTGTTAGTTACGGGATCATACTGTTCGACTTGCTTCAATGACACAGACGGAGAAGCGGGCAGACAACCAGTTGCTGCTGTATGTCCACCTACTACATAGAGACAGTGTTTGAGTTCAGCAGAGCCATGACCAAACCTGGCCACCAGCATGGGGGCAGCTTTTGACCACTCCTCATGAAGAGTGTCATAGACCCAAACATCTTTGGAGACCCCATTCTCTGAACCCCGCCCACCAGTGATATACACTTTGCACCCGATTGCACAGGCACTGAACTCTTTCCTAGGGCTGGGAATATCTGCCTTGGGAATGATTTCCTTTGCTTTTTGGTCCACAAGATACAGCTTGTCACACATGAAGGTCTGTCCTCCCAGAAGGAAAAGGGCATGGCCGGTTTTGCGAGGCCGAGCACAAAGGCTGGTGACCACACCATCGTTCTGCAAGATTTTCAATTTGCATCTTATTGCCTCTTCCACAATCTCTTTGCTTTTCCTCTGTTTGGTGATGAGTTCTTCCATGGCAACATTTTCCATGAGATATATGGCTGGCAAGAGGGCCAGCCTCACGGTCTGCAACAGCTCAGGAAGGTAGCAGTGGCGCTTGCTCAGGTCGTAGCTAATCCAGTTAATAGCAGACTCGTACACCAGCCTTTCATCTTCAGTCTCTAGTTCTTCACTTGACAGGAGCTGTACCACCATGTCCTGGGGCAGCTGAAGGAAATCTTCATTTTTACTGATGGTTTGGAAGTTGCTGAGACACATCCTCCAAGAGAGTTCATAAAGTTTGGTGCACTGGTGTGCATCGGACAGCAGCAACATGCCAAGACAGTTGGTGGGATGGAGGTTCTTTTCAAGGAACTCTGCACAAGCGTCTCGAATGTCCTGGAATTCTAACATGTCTCCAGCTTCCAGGAGGGATTCTGCATTCTCTTCATTGATAATAACTCGGGATGAATATGCATAATCAAGCAGCAGTTCTAAGACTTCTGGATGGATAGAATTGTCGAAGTTGACTTCACTAGACTGGCTCTCTTTGAGACCACCACTAAACATGGCTTCAAAATAGCGGCTACATGCAGCCAAGACAGCTCTGTGGCAAGGGAAAGTCCGGTTTCCTGCATGTAGAAGGACATCTGTAAAAAGTCGCTGCTGCCGTAAAAGATTCAGATGCGTGAGGACGCTATCAGCATATGAAGATTTGTGGAACAAATATATATTAATTGAGCCAGTGCTGGCCCGAGATTTGCGATTTTCATGCATGCTGACTGACATTTTTCTCTTCCCTCCTAAAAAACAAAGAAACATTAAAATAAAGTTAAGGTGGGGCAGCTAGGTGGCACAGTGGATAAAGCACCGGCCCTGGATTCAGGAGGACCTGAGTTCAAATCCGGTCTCAGACACTTAACACTTACTAGCTGTGTGACCTTGGGCAAGTCACTTAACCCTCAATGCCCTACCAAAAAAAAAAAAAAGATTAACAAACAAACAAATAAATAAATAAATAAAGTTAAGGTGGTATTCAAACAGGGCAACATCTTTCCCGACAAAGAAAATAGAAACCTTATTCTGTTTACTCTGCTGACCAATGTTCTGAGTAGTATACAGTCAGTTTGGTATCGAGACAGAGACAATTAGCCGTGAAGAAAGGCATTCATTTCAATAGTTTTTCTCTAGTGAGTTGCTTGAGCTATAGGCTGTTAAAATCATTGCTCAAGAGCAGGTTCGTCTTGGAAAACCTGATCTTCAACTTTCATGATATTAAAGTACTTTGCCAACGTAAGTCAGCAAAAAGAAAATAGGAGGGAGAGACCTCATTCTCACACCTCCCTGTCCTAGTCCAGCTGATTCACTGTACATAGACTTAAATAAGCCAGTCCTCTTGCTTTTAATAATACGAGGACAAAGTATTAACCTAATACCTTATGCAACATAAAATTCTGTATGAAACAAACACCTACTAATTAAGTCCATCAAGGATTCCTTTAGTAAGACTAGATTTTCCTGCACCAAGTGCAAAAGATAAGATTAGCTGAAGGTGAAGGACCTTTTAACCCAGCAGAACTCCAAGAATACCCCAATATATAATGATTAAGCCAATGGTTCAGTAAAAACATTTTGAAAAAGGCAGATTAGAACTTGGCCCAAATCAGGGTGGATTGTAAGGACATTGGGGATTTAGTTCAACCCTCTCGTCTTACACATGAGGAAAATGAGGTCTGATGAACTTTAGTGATTTGTCCAAGGTCACTCAGGTACCCAGGGTCGTGCAGTTAAACAGTAAAACCAGGAACCTAATTCAAGCCTGTTGTTGACTTTCTTAGCACCATATATCAACCACAATGCCTGCTATTCTGTGAACTTTTCAAATGCTAGTTATAAGAACAATATTTTTCACTTGAAAAATAACAATTGTACATTTATATATTGCTTTATACTTTCAAATATCATTTGCTTTTTCTTTCTGGTCCTCAAGTTTCACGTCTGTAAAATATCCAGGGGGCTGAAAAACAGAAGGAACTAGATGATTTATCTCTAAGGGTTTCCCCCACCCCACCCCCAGCTTATAATGCTTTGTTATTCTGTAATCTTCCTGCTCTATATCAACTCTCAGATAATCCAGTTGAAAACATAAGTGCAAACCCTCCCCCCACACACTATGACCACCAACATCACTGGGGAGATGTGCGGATCTAGGCACCTGCATAAATAGGATGCATGTAGAGAGAACAGAAAATTCAAACATTTTATTACTCAAAGAAATGAGGCCGTCTGTAGAATTTAGGTATTGAATTGAATTTCCTATGGCGGTGTATGTTTTAAACAGATTCAGAATATAATGCTAACTCTCTATTTTCCCATTTCAGAACAGAAATCTGCATCTTACCAGAAATCAAGTATTGTCCTATTTCACAGAACCCCTACCTTCAGAAGGGAAATTGCAACCATCTCTAACCAATAGCTCTCTGACAATCCCCCAAGATAATAAAAAAAAAACCCTCAAAAATGTTTGAAGAAGCACTATAAGTTTATGGACTCTTACAGCAGGGAGATAAACAACATGGAAACAGTATCTTTGTCAAAACCTCAGGACATCAGGTTCTGAACGCAATGTACAAAAACTTTTTTCCTGCTCTTACAATGGCCCAAGACCTATTTCATTCCTATTCAGGGGGTGAAAAGTATATTTCATGCACCCTTCAGGAACAGAACACTAAGTCTTCACTTCCCCCCAAACTAGCAGCATGTCATAAACAGAAACAAGACAGGTGCCTGACATGCCTCTGACATAATAAGCAACATAACAAAAGGTTATGCAACCTGTTTTTCTTTATTTTGGAATGTAACCTCTTGTTGTGAATAAACATCCCTTAATAGAAATCAAGAGGCCCACAGCTTTGGTCTACCTGCTGATAAATGACTACTATGGAAACCACTGAGATGGGCTGATGGGCATCCACAATTGCAATGGGATGAAATCTGGAAAATAGCTAAAAGAAGCTCCCTAAATCCACGCATCTCTTTTCCTATTCCCTTACAGGTCTTTTTATCAGTGTCCAGCACTAAGGGAAGCAAATCTGCCTATTTTCGTTGTTTTGTTCTACTGGTGATTTAAACGAATTACTTTCATGGAAAGACTAAATTTTAAACACTTTTGGGAAGGATTTTAAGTCAAGGGTAAAGGGTTTTAACCAGTAAATGGTCACAAATTATAAACTGAGACTTCCTGTAATGCTAAAATGACAAACCATGCTTTAAGAAAGCTTATTACCTAAACTAACTTAATATACAAACCAGCCTAAGAAAAATGCGCATATCTCTGGTGAACAAGAACCTGCTACAGACAGATGCACAAACTGTAGTAAATATCATTTACTAAAACAATAGCATGTTCCAAGCTGGACAAAATTCAGACTAGTCTAGAATACCACAAGACATCAGAAAAAAAAATTTTTTCCTGGAAAAGCAAGGTTTAGCCATGAGGGACTAGACCTTCCTATTACATTAATATAGGAAACTCCAGAAGATGGGGCACCAGCTCTGAAATGTATAGTCTTAGGCAGTTCCCTACAGAATAGGGAATTTAAAAGTCACTTGGTCAAGATGTATCAGAGTCAGGATTTGAACCCAGGTCTTCCTGGCTTCCAGGATACCACCCTACCTCTCTGCAGCTAAGTAAATTCTACTTGGGGCTCTTAGAGCTTTCATTCACATGCTTCTTAAAGAGACTTCACAATATTAAGTCACTTAAGAAAACACATCCCTATTTCCCCACATTCTTTGTAAATTCTGTGGCATTTTCCAGATTTACACATAAAGAGGGAGCTAAGCTAGTTCAGTCCCCTTGGCTCCTTTATCATGCTGTCCAAACTATAGTTAACACATACATATACAAAAATCTAACTGTTCTCTAAGTAATCTGAGTTTAAATTCTGCCAATGTCATCTGGCCCAAAGTGAAAACTTTTAAGATCAAATAAAACTGCCAATTCCCTAATTTCCATTTTCTTCCTTTCAATTACACAAACATCAGCAGAAGATGAGCTTATCTTTAACAGTAAAATTTGCCAAATTCCTTCATGCCCTTTCTTTAATCCTCAGAAAAATAACATTTACATGCAAAATATGCAGTCAAGAGAATGCACACAAACTGAATCTTGTATTTCCAAAGAAAGCTAGGGAACCCCTTCTATTACCTCCTATTAACTTTTCAAAACGTGGCTGTCATAGTAACTTAAATATACTTAACTCAGCCATGTAATACTCAGCATTGTAACAGGAGTCTACTGGTCTTTGTTGGATTTTGAATCTTGTTCAGAATCGAGATCTCAATCAATTAAATAAAAATTTAAATAGATTTTCTCAGGTATTTTCCCATTAATTATGCTCGGAGAACCCTGATATGTATGAGTAACAGCTTTTCATTACAATACCCCGCTATCTGTGAAAGCTGTAACGACACCATGAGACCACTTCCCCCCCTCCCAATACTCTTTGCCAAGCACAGAAATATGCCTGCTAATGTATATTTGACTAATGAGGTTGTGATCCGTACCTTGGAGGAAGTACCCACAGGGATGAGGTCACAGACCCACTCAAGTATTGAGCTATTTTAGTTGCGGCAAGAAAAGTAAATTCCAAATTGTTTGCTGACAAATTCACTGTTTCATCTCCTGCCCGCATACCTTCTTTGAAATCAACAAGCAAGAGAGAAAGCCAAATACCTGCACTGGAAAAAACAACTACTAGAAGTTTTTCATAGACCCAATGTAAGTCTCTTCCACTCAAGAAGGACATTTCCCAGGGAAAGAATAGTATCTATCTCAGCAGCCTTAACATTCTCCTGATGGAGGCAGAATGCAATCCCAGAAACACAATTGGCTGTGTATCCCTCCCCCAGGAGGAAGGATGCTCGCTGCGGCAGGAAGCTCGAGAGGGAGCTGGCTGACATCAACTCCACAGTCAAGAGAGTCTTTGGGGGCAGGGATCAAATTAGCAAGACCACCGAGATGGCGCTGCTCTCTCCCCATCGCACCCCTCCCCCTTTCCCGCACAGTCCTAGCCGGCATTTCCAAGTTAAGAGGAGATGCGGCTCCTCTAGGGATGCTACTTTTCGGAAACCGGAGCCCGAGCTCCTGCCTTCTCGGTGGCCAGGTGACGGGAGAGCATGCACTCGGCTGGTTCTCTATGGGGCACCTCGGCTCTGCCCCCGACTCGGAGCTTCCAGTTCCTTTACATAGCTCCAGACACACGTGTGCGAGTGTGCGCGAACACACACACACACACACACACACACACACATACACACCACACACACACACTCCATTCAGCCCTTCTGTCCAGCTTGGGCACCCCCTGCAAAACCCACCAAGCCCCGCAACAGGTCGGGGGGCAAGGGAAGAAACTTACAGCCGGGGCTGCTTCTGGACTGCCGGGCAGGGTTGACGTCCAGCCGCACTCGCACACGCAGTCACGCCGGGCGGGCTGCCGGCTCAGCTCAGGCCAGGAGTTCGGCGTAGGCAGCTGGGGAGGCTCCAGGAGCCTGGAACGAACCCGGACCAGAGGCGGAGGGGCCGCCCAGCCGGGGCAGGCAGAGGCGGCGGACGGGCTGGCTTCGGCTCGCTCGCTGCCTGAGTTTCTGCGCTCGGCCCCTGCGCTCCACTCTCCAAGCCCTCGGCCGGTCCCCAGGCGGCTCTGCCTGAGCCGGCCCGGAGAAGCTGAGCCTGCAGAGAGGCTCGCTCGGTCCGCGTCTCCCGGAGGAAGGGACGGTCTCTGCGGCTGGCGCTACGGGAGCAGCTGCCGCCCGAGGAGGCGGTCTGTGGGCTCAGGCTAGGGGGAGGGAGCAAGAGAGAAAAGGGGCAGAGCAGCGCCGCGCGGCTGCCGGCTGCTGGCTGCAGACTGCTGGCTACTGGCTGCTGCCGCCTCTCTTCCTCCTTTCCTGCGGCCGCCGCCTCCTCCGCCTCCGCCTCCTCCTCCGGCTGCTCTAGCAGTCTGGGCCGGGCCAGCGCGTGCTGGAAGGTATATGAGGCGCTGCGGAGTCCAGGAGGGGGGGCTCGGGCCCCTTATGCAAAGAGAGAGTGACACTCCCGAGAGGGAGGCAGCTAGGGAGGGGGCGGAGGAGCGGAGGAGCGGAGGAAGCGAATTAGCACGGGCAGCCCAGTGGGGAGGGGGGGGATGGAGGGAGGAGGAGGAGAGGATACAAGGAAGAACGTTGTCTTAGGAGTTATGGAGTTATATGGAATTGGCGGGGAGGGAGGAGGGGAAAGAGAAAGGATAAGAGCTAGGAGTGGAGTGGCAAAGAGGAGAACAAAAGCTGGCACCGTGTACCTCCGAGCGCCTTCCTCCCCCACCCCCACCCCGGACTGGCCGGAGAGCCCTACAAGAAAGAGATGCACCAAGGCCACTAATAAATTAAATTAACCCGATTAGAAGAGTCTTATCGCTGCTCTCCCCCCAGCCTGAGTACTAGATGGCACCGAAGGCAAGTGCCAAGTGAACGGACTGGCAGGAGATACGCTGAAGCAATTGCTCTAACCGATCCTCCCCGTGCCAGGCTAGGAGGGAAACCCACACGGTCCTCCCTCTTTCCCGGACCAAAAGATGTGTGGTCATGGGGGTCTTCCCATTGGGAGGGAAGGTATGAAAGAAAGGAAGGTGAGGGGCAAGCAGGAGTCAGTGAGAAGTGTGTGTACTCCTTTGTGCAAATAGTTCGTGTGGAGTGTTCAGAAGGGGTATCGAAAGGATGCTGGGGAAGGGCACTGAAAACATTAGGATTAGGGCATCCTAGCCCTGAGAGCTCTACGTTGGAGCAAAGAGAAGAGAGGAGAGGCTACCGCGGGGAAGCCGCATTTTATGCTTGCTAGGAATGTGGGTTCACGGGTTGGCAAAACAGCGGGGACATGAAGCCAAAGGCTGGGTCTACTGTATGTGCCTCTCCCCTAACATCTCTCCTCCCACCTCCCGAGAAAACGCGCCAGCAGCTAGGCCCCCTGCCCGACCGACCCAGCACCAGCCGATCGGAGCGCTCTCCCCAAAGTGTCTGCGAGTAGCCGCAGCCTAGGGTTTGGGGTATGGTCTGCGGCGCAAACCACGTGCTTCTCAGCCAATCGCCAGGGCTGCGAGATTCAAAGCATCCTCCTCCGAGGAGCCAGCGGCTCCTCCGGAACAACTCCTTTCTATCTGCCCTGATAAAACCTGCTGCGCTGTAATTGCCCTTTCTGATTACTTGTGCCCTTCCGGGTTTTGTCGCTCGGTGCCCGTAGTTTGGGAAAATGATGCACCGGTGCAAACAGTTTTTGCTTCTCTGGCATGCCAAGAGAAAGGGAACATTTTTAAAAGTAGAGCTGTTTAAGACATTAAATATTCAGTAACGCATTTCCTCAGTCCTTACTAGTCTCAACTTTGATATTAAAACTAAAGCTTTGCGTTTCCACTGGGGAGATAAGGTGTCGATTTAAAATTCAATAGCCAAGGATCTTAAATTCCTAGGGCAGCCAACCACTTCATTTTCCAGATGAAGAAACTGAGTCCCAGAGAGACCAAATAGCAGAACCGTGACCAAAAAACGGACCTCGAGGGGTGGGGGTGGGGAGCTTCACCAAACTACTTGGCTGGAAAATAATTCAGGGCTACAGAGAAGCTTCACCCAGTATTTCCTGCTGCCCAGAGATTGATAATTGCTTTGCTTTCAGACCTCGATAAACCATTTATTTCACTTCATGATTCTAATCCTAGTTTGCTTTGCTCTCATTCATCTCTGGTATTGGATTTAGGAATTTCATTCTTTGCATACAAAGAAGGACAGTGCCCTCTGAAGTCCTTAGTTAGCATTAAATCTGTGGAGCCTCCTGCTTGGTCCTTACAAAGCTATTTCATAATTTAATTTTTGTGTGTCCTGTGACCCAGACTCCTTGAAAAACACAGGTAGGTATGTGATGAATTCAAATTAGGAACACACTAGCAGAAAATTCAGGGGCAGCAGGAGGACAAAAGAGGCTGAGAATAGGTTGTCATGCTCTGTTCCTACACAGAAAAAAAAATCATTTCAAATCATTATAAAGCAAAACAATGCTATTTGGGGTGTAAATGAATGCTGAAAAGGCAAAAGATAAAAATTTGTGGATATCATACAAGTGCCCATTTAAAACGCATGCTTTTTAAAGCCTATAACAAAGTTTTTGAGGAAATAGCCAAGGTTCATGGAAATGCTTATTCTATGTTTTCTCCCCTTGGAAAAACTAATTCATCATTTTGAAAGGCAAATGTTGTCTTCCATTTGAAGAAAATTTTTGGTAATAAGGCTCTTTACTGGAGAGAGTGATAGACCTGGAGGCTAGAAGATCTAAACCCTAACCCTGCTTCTTGCTAGTTGTGTGAACTTGTGCAATTCACCTTACCTATGTCTCAGTTTCTTATTGTGTAAACTAGGGATTGTAATATCTACATCAAGGACTTATTATGTGGTTCAAATAAATTTATGCATATATTATTATTAAGTCTCAGTTCATCCACTTTCTATTTGTATGATTTCTAACAAGTCAGTTAACCTATCTATGCCTCAATTTCCTCTTCTGCAAAATAGACAGAATAATATTCCCTTATCTAACAAGGTTTTGTGAGGACCAAACCCAAGAGGATATATGATCATCTTTTGCAAACTATACAATACTATATTATATACTATATATAACTTGCTATGAAATGATAGACAATTTAGTTCATAAACAAGAGAGGCCTTTCTTTTCTCTCTCTACTTAAAGCCAACACAAAAATGGGGGGGGGGCTGGAAGAAGGAGGAGGAGGAGAAGAAGAAAACGAGGAGGAAGAAGAGAAAGAGGAGGGAAGGAGGGAAGGGAAGAAGGGAGGGAGTGAAGGAAGTAAGGAATAGTATATATTAAGTACTTACTATGTACCAAACACTGCCCTAAGCATGATGGATTCAAATAGAAATAGAAGACTATCTCAGTTCTCAAGAAGTTCAAATTCTGGGGGCAGCTAGGTGGTACAGTGGATAAAGCACTGGCCCTGAATTCAAGAGGACCTGAGGTCAAATCCAGCCTCAGACACTTGACACTTAATAGCTGTGTGACCCTGGGCAAGTCACTTAACCCTCATTGCCCTGCACCCCCCAAAAAATTCAAATTCTAACAGAATAACACATATAGGAAGACTCAAGACAGAAGGAAAGGCCTCCCATCAATTAAAAACAAACAGGAAATATGTTTGTGGCCATTTGTTTAAACTTTCTATTTTATGTTATAAGAACAGAAATCCAGGTAATGGATTTCTTTATACTTGCTCTGGCCAATACAGTGGATGGCCAAGGAGGAAGCAATATAATCTAACTTATTTGAAAGCTGGGACCAGCAAGTGAAAGTCCAATCTCCCTACCTTGCCTCCCTCTACCTTGTCCACTCTTTCACTTTCCTCTATTTTGTATCCTTAATGCTACTTCCAAGCTTTAAAGAAAATTAACTCTGCCTAGATAATATTGAAATGTATTCAGTCCCCATCCCTGTTATACTACATCTGTACCACGAAGATAAGCAGCTTTTAACATGAGGTAGGGGACTAGGGGAGAAAGGGAAGTTATATAAACTAAAAAAAAAAAAAACTGAAAAACTTACACTAGTAAATGGCCCCGGAAGACCTTATATGTGTAAAATGTGTGCGCTACCAGTGGCCTCCTACAAATTGCTTGTTCATCTGCTTTAGCAGATGTAAAAGATTTTCAGGTCTTTAAGGCAGTTTTCTAACATTTACTACATGCCTAAAAGTTTTGCAGTTAATATGGGTGTAATTATGGTTTTTCAAATTGCATTCTTCCCACAACTAGCATCCTCATTCTTTGATTTTAAAGGCAATACATTTTTTTAAAGTGTAAATGAGGTGGTTGCTTATCACCTCATTCACTGGAAGAGGAGGTGAGCAAATCTTTGTGTCTCTACCAAAAAAAAAAAAAAAGTATGTACCAGGCAGGCCTGTGGCCACATTGTGTAACTGAAGGCAAGCTAGATAACTGTTCTCTGAACATGAGCATCAAACAGCTCCAGGGATGCAGCTTTTGTCTGGATTGTGCCATCATCTCTGACTGTATCTTCAACATCCACCATCTCAGTTTGAGTGTCTGGGTGCACAATGTATTTTGGGCCTAGGAAAGCTCTCCTTACACTCCAACTCAGGACACCCAACTAAAGCCTCATTTTTAATGTTATTAAGCAGCTGTGCCCTTGGCTTTTGCCTCGTTAGGCTCTCCTAACAACGTTATTTTGTTAGACTGAAAAATAAACAGCATGGGGTTATGTATTAGCTGCCTTCAAACCTAATTTATCTTCATTCTTTCCCAATTTATACTCTGGCTGAATTAATTAGAATGATCTAATTAACACTGTGCCACGGTGGTACCAGGGAAAGGACAGCTCAAGGGGATTCAACCCAACGGTCTATCTTTGGGACACACCTGCCTTTTTCCTTCCTCATTACTCGAAGCTGGGAGCTTCTATCACTGGCCACTGGACCAGTGTGCTCCTTATTTCATATGGTTCATGTGGCACAGAGTTTCCTGGTTTCATTCCAAAGGTCGGGGCTTTGTTTAGGATTTTTAGTTGTTTCAGTTTTGAACATTTGCTCAGGAAAGAAGATGGCAACAATTTGGGCCATCATTTCTAAATAGCTTGGAATTATGTGGAGTGCATGTGGTCAGAAAGACAGCTTAGTTCTCCATTTCAGAGAGTGAACCAAGCTGCTATTGCTTCCATTGTTTTATTAGTCTGGTAAGCTCCCAGAGGGTAGGGACCAGTTCATTTTTATCTTTGTGCTTGATCCAGTGCCAGGAACGTAGTAGGTGCTTAAAAATGGCTATTGATTGATTGACCAATTGTTGAAATTCATCTCTACAATCAAGGATTCCTTGGGAGCAAAGGTTCCTAGTTTATTTTCCCCTTAACATTTTTTGATCCACATTTCAAAACTATATTTTGCTTGAAGCTATCACTCCCAGCTTTATGAAAATAGCTTGTTTTAATAATCTGGTGGTTGAAATTACAGGGTAGGAAATTGATTTCCATAGCTCTTGTTAATTAGTGAATACTGTGTAAATACTCACAGTAATTCTCTAATTTCAGGGGTTCAAAAACCAATAGAAAAATGATGAAAACAGCAAACATGATACAATTTTACTTGCTTGTGACTAAATCAAAACTTTTGGTGGTGCCAAAATGTTATCTGGAGTGGAGCAGCTAGGTGGCACAGTGGATAAAACACCAGTCCTGAATTCAGAAGGACCTGAGTTCAAATTTGACCTCAGACACTTAATACTAGCTGTGTGACCCTGGGCAAGTCACTTAACCCTTATTGCCCTGCAAAAAAAAAATATGTCACCTGGAGAATAATAAGACCATAAACAAAGCCCATCAGAAAAGCCACCATCATCGATAAACTTTCCAATCTAATATTCAGTCTCATAGCACCATGATATGCCCTGCAATTTCACTCACAGGTGATTCTGGAAAAATAACAGTTTTCAGGATTCCCTTCTTAAACACAGTTTTCAGAAGCCATTTCTCTTTAATCTCTCTCTCTGAGCATTAAAACTGCAAAATCCTATTTACCAGAAAAAGATAATGTCAGGGACAATAAAGGCCTTCTTTCTGGTCTACATTTACTTTTTCTCAAGCAAACCTGAGACTGTCCTTTAAAGAGCAATTAAAAAAGAAAAGCCAGAATAAACTGGGAGTCTCTCTCTCTCTGTCTCTCTGTCTCTCTCTCTCTCTCTCTCTCTCTCTCTGTGAGGCAATTGGGGTTAAGTGACTTGCCCAGGGTCACACAGCTAGTAATTGTTAAGTGTCTGAGCCCGGATTTGAACTCAGGTCCTCCTGAATCCAGGGCCGGTGCTCTATCCACTGCACCACCTAGCTGCCCCAAAACTGGGAGTCTCAAAAGAATTTTTGCATTCTGCTATCCCAAATAAAGTAGTTTTAATGAAATCATCTGGTCCAATTCCTATCCCTACCCCTAATGCATATATATAAATATATATATGTGTGTGTGTGTGTGCACATATATATACATATATACATATATATGTGTATGTACCCTCAGTGCTCATTTACATGGTATAAGGGAGAAAGTACAAATAAATCAGCCAGTCAGTCAATAAGCATTTGTTAAGTACCCACTATGTGCCAGGCATGTGCTAAGCTCTGGGATATACAAAAAGAGGCAAAAGACGGTCTCTACCCTCAAGTAGTCCACAATGTAATAGGGTGACAAGCAAACAAATTCATACAAACAAGCTATATGATAACAATAGCTAATATTGGTATAGTGCCTATTATGCATCAGGCACTACACTAAGCACTTTACAGATATCTCATTTGATTCTCACAACCACCCTGAAAGGAAGGTGCTATTATTATCCCCATTGTACAGACGAGGAAACTGAGGCCCACAAGTGAAGTGATTTGCCTTGGGTCACTCATATAACTTAAGTGTCTAAGGCCAATTTGAGTTCAGGTCTTCCTGACTGAAGGTTAAGCACTCTATCTAGTGTAGCACTTACCTGCTCCAATAGGAGACATAGGTAATAATAATTAAGGCACTAGAATTAAGAGGGTTTGGGACAGGGGCAGCTAGGTGGCGCAGTGGATAGAGCACCAGCCCTGGAGTCAGGAGTACCTGAGTTCAAATTCAGCCTCAGACACTTAACACACACTTACTAGCTGTGTGACCCTGGGCAAGTCACTTAACCCCAATTGCCTCACTAAAAAAAAAAAATTAAAAAAAGAGAGTTTGGGACAGGCTTCTTGTAGAAGGTGGGATTTTGGTTGGGACTTGAAGGAAAACAAAGAAGTCTGGAGGAGGAGATGCAAAGGGAGAAAATCCCAATGAATAAGATGGCATAAGCTTGTTATGTTATTTCTTCTTCTAGGACCCTTCAACGGATTGAAACATCAAGTTTCTTGCAAAAGTTTCAAAAAAAAAAGTTTCAAGTTGCTTTTAATGTTTATATATTATGTGCACATTATAAATATATTGCACATGTTTATATAATGTGTTTTGTTAATATAAAACTTCTAGTCTGGTGGTCATAGGTGCATAGAATTCAAAACTGGGACAGAATTTAGCATCTAATCCAATCCCTTCACTTTACAGATGGTGAAAATGAGGCCCAGTGAGGTTTAATGATTTACCCAAGCTCACACAGGTGGTAGATAGCATTGTAGGGATGTGAACCCTAGTTCAGCACTGTTCCTATAGTGACTTCAGAATAGCTTTCCTATATGTAGGGTCCTAAAGTATCCCAATCAAGTTGCCATTTCTACCTTTTTTTTTTTTAGGCAATTGGGGACTTGCCAGGGTCACACAGCTAGTGTTACATGTCTGAGGTCAAATTTGAACTCAGGTCCTCCTGAATCCAGGGCCGGTGCTCTATCCACTGTGCCACCTAGTTGCCAAGTTGCCATTTCTACCTCTGCTTGATGGCTTGATTTAGATGGACACCATTTAATTTTTTAACTGAGTTTACACACTTCTGAAGTGTTTATTTGAGCCTTCGCTCTTTTTTGTGAACACAGGAAGGTTGAATTGGACTCTGCCTTATAACTTGAGGAAGAAGTAGAAAAAGAAAGTTCACAGCACTTGATTTTGCCACCTTTTAGACTGGTAATTTTCTGGGTTGTAATATCTAGAGTGTATGAGATCATCACTGATGATGAAGCACCTCTTTCCTCTCTCCTCTCTGGAATAATTAAGGTACCTGGAGGCAGAAAAATGAGAAGATATCACAAATTTTAAAAGCAGTAGTAATTATACTCAGAGAGGGACAAGGCCAGTCACATGGAAGAGAGGCTGAATGCAGACATTTCTTCGATAAGATAGCAAGTCTGGAATTTAAGACTAAGTAGTAATCAGCATTCTTCAAAGTATGTGCACTGTACACCTTTGTAAAACATTAATCATCCCCATTATTGATCCACACAAATAGAATTATGCCATCTCCCAAGGCTCTGAAGCATAACTCCTTCCTTGCAAAGGCAGGTGCCTTTTGAACCATTTCCCCCAATTTCTATAGTCTTCTGCATGCTCCGGGCCTCCTGGATCTTAACTTTTAATGTGTTCCAGGTAATTACATTAAAGAATTGACTGTTGTTCACAGCAGTGAAAACGAAGGTTTTATTTGGGCTTTGCTTCCTAGGCCTGTTGCCAAAACTCCCAAGCATGTCTGGGCATGAAGAAGGAACCAGAAGAAGGGACCTTTGTGGCCCAAAAGCTCATGTGTTTGAATAAGTATTGCAGATTTTATGGCACTTCTGAAACACAGTCCTCACTTAGTTCTATATACAGTTCAGCTCAAGCAGGAATCTGATACTGGGCAAGTAGCCTCTAAACAGCATTACCAGAATGAATGCAGAAGAGAAATAAGGGAGAGAAAATCAAAGGGTTTAATTTTGGTTTTTAAAAGAAAACTCACCCAAACTGTTTCCAGTATGATTTTGCATAATAATTCACCATGTCAAAATGTTCTTTGTCTTTTATGCATTTTTAATTTTGCAATTAGACCACACATCCTGTTACTTCATAAATAGATTTAATCCCAGAAGAACTGAGAATTCTGGACAATTAAAAAATTTGGGGAAGAAGTATTCAGCTTTCTTATTGAAATAATGTAAACTCATATAGAAATAGACCACTTCCCTTTTATATCTAATTTTCTGGAAACTTTGTGTTATGCTTTTGGAAAAATTGTTCAGAATACAGAAGACTATGACAAAAATGAGCCAGACTCTCTGTCTACACTGCCTGAATTCATTAGATGCTTAGTTTGCCAACCTCCCCCACAAAGACATTTTACAAAGGGTAGACCTAATGTATGCTCACTATTAGCATTTGACTCCAGGATGCATATACTGATTGACAAATATAAAAGGCCATACTCTGAAGCCCTGAAAAAGAATAATTTTGGGGACGAGTCAATAGAAAAAATACATGTAGATGAATATATATACAGCTCATTAACAAAGGTTGAAAAAGTTGGTAAGCCTGAGAAGCATCAAGAATCAGTAGGCATATTTGCTTTTGAAATCCTGTCTCTTTAATTGCCACTTTTCACCCAGGCATCTCAAACGAGCTCATTATCTCCTTGTTAAGGGAAAGGAAATTCAGACGCAAAGAAAAAAAAAAAAGTTAAGTGACTTTAGCATTAAATGATCACATAGGGAATAGATAGTGAGACACAGCGGGGGCCGCTGTCCGACTTAAAAGGCAGGCTCTGGTTTTATGAGTTTTAAGAGTTTTCGAAGGTTCAGGATACAATGAGGGGGATGAAATAGCTCCAGGCTCACACAGACCGAACAGCAGATCCTTCTGCATTTCTTCAGATGGGAACACTGCAATGGGGACCCGAAATTCTAATCTCATTTTTTCCCATAAGAGCTTGCCAAGCAGAATGTTGTTTTCTTTATCTGAACGCATTTACTGTGGTCGTCTTTTCTCTGCTTTCCTGTGTCCCCACTTAAATTTTTATTGCTTCGGAGAAAAAGCAAGGAAGTTGGTGAAAAAAAAATCTCTCAATGATTTTTGTGTCTCAACTGTTCAGTGCTCTGAGGAGAACAGCTTTCCATCCCCACCCACCCACCCAGGGCTGAGCGACGAGAACAAGAGAACCGTTCCTCTGGAACAAAGAAACAAAAGTAGCCCTTGAGGGGGTAGTTTCTCTTCATGCTGGGCCCTCATTTGGATGTGACAATGCTGCCCTCTTCTGGCTGTTTAAGAATTCAATGTTAGGTCCTAATAAGGTCTGACAAAACTTTGGTAAATTGAAAATTGGGGTTCAACACAAGACTGTAAAGTACTGAAAAGGTGAAGTTGGTGTAGATATTCGTGCCCCAAAGAAAGGATCCCAGACCTAGAGTTGGATGGGAGAGACCTCAGAGGCCATCCTCTTCAACCCTCTCATTTTACAGATAGGGAAATTGAGGTCTCCCAGAGGTTTTTTGCAAGTTATCTGACTTCAAAAGAGGCTGTACTCTTTTCACAGTACCCCACTACTACTGTAGGGGATTGGTCACTTACCTGTTGGAGCTCTGTATAATTTCTCAGTGCTGCTGTCCTTTATTGCCCATAGAGGCACAACAGAGCTCAGCTACTTCCACTAACCAGGACAAACAAAACTGAATCCAAGCCAATCCTGCTCTCTCTTGCCTATTATAAAAATATGCCAAAAATTCAGGTTGTCCCGAAGATCACTGGGTAATGCCCATTTAACCTCTGGAGAAGTCAAAGGTGGTCCATAGGGTGGTTTAGTTCCCCATAATATGTGTGAACACATCTACCAGAGAACTTGGAGGGAGTAGAAAAGAAACTAAAAGCAGCCAGTCTACAACATAAGAACATTGTTTCTACTGATAAAAATAAAATAAAATAAAATGACAGGATGGCTCCCATTCAGAAACATTGTTTCTCTTTTAAAATATTACCAAAATGAACATGGTGTGTTAGCTCAGGCCAAATGCTTTGTGTGAGAACCGACCAAAATAAAAAGGTGTTTTTGATTACATGTATGGACCCTTCACAAGTTTATTTAAAATTCTGGTGAAACCCCTAATAAATTTGCCTATAGAAGCAACATTTGATTGCATGACATGATGAAAGAACACTGAATCTGGAATTGAATGAGTTCAAATCCAGCCCATTCGACTTACAATGTGTGACATTGGGAAAATCAAGTGACCTAGTCTTTGTAAAATGATGGTATTGGACCAAATGATCTCAAATTCTTCCTTCCAGCACAAAATCTCATGATCCGCCATGAGGGTGAGAATACCAGGCCCAACTCCAAAAGTCTGTTTAAACCATAATGTACCGATCTAATACTTCACTTCTACTAATGGTCCATTTCTATCATCCCTCCTTGTGTTACGAAGGTGCCCTTGGGCTGTTCAAAGCCAGTTCAGGGTAATGTCCTAGCAATCTTTTTTTTTGGCAGGGCAATGAGGGTTAAGTGACTCGCCCAGAGTCACACAGCTAGTAAGTGTCAAGTGTCTGAGGCTGGATTTGAACTCAGGTCCTTCTGAATCCAGGGCCGGTGCTTTATCCACTGCGCCACCTAGCTGCCCCTTATCCTAGCAATCTTAAAAGGCTTCAAGCTTTTTGTTGTTGTTAGAGGACCAGCCTAGCTACAATCAGAGAGGTTCATCACCAAAAGGTTCGATGCTGATTAATGATAACTTTCTGACCTCCTCTCTGGGCAGAGAAGCATTCTGTTATGTAGAAAAACAGATGTGTCTCCAAACTAAGATTCCTTTGTAATCTCTGGTTGGGCTTGACCAAGATGAAGAAATTCAATATAAGCTTACTTTTCAAGGAGAACTGGACCTGGAGGGGGTGGGAGTCGGGGTGGAGATGTAGAAAGTACTAAGACACAAATGTGCGTGTGTGTGTGTGTGTGTGTGTGTGTGTGTGTGTGTGTGTGTGTGTGTGTGTGTGTAAAAGGCTGTAACTGTGGGCCCAAAGCTTGACTATCTGTTCAAAGTATGTTGAAAGAGAGAGTAAGGCTGGTGACTGCACAGTTCTGCCTTACTTAAATCCAATTTACTTGCAAATCATAACATCACTTTTCTGATGTCATAGTCCTGAAGGACAAACAACAATTCAAAGGGGGAACTAAAAGTGGAGAACCTCACCAAGTGGTTGGTCACCACGTAATGAATGTTTTTAGCCAAACCAAATGATAAAAATATGGCCTATTAGGAAGGTATGGGGGTGAGGGTGGGGGCAACTAAGTGATACAGTGGATAGAGCCCTGGAGTCAAAAGGACCTGAGTTCAAATTTGACCCCAGACACTTACTAGCTGTGTAACCCTAGGCAAGTCACTTAACCTCCATTGCAAACAAACTAAAAAGATATGGGAGTGTTGCTGGCTCATGGGATCATCCATTTAGGGCTAGTAGGAAAGAACAAAAAAGTAAAAGATCACGGAGTCCATGCCCCTCATTTTTACAGATGACAAAACTGAATACAGGACTTGAAATGCTAGAGAATTTTAACAACTTGACCAGAGCCACACATATAAGGAGAGAGAGAATGGGGATCCAAATGCCCAAATCTTTTGACTCTAGCTTCATCGCTTTTTCCACTGCCCATATCCACAGCTATGCATAGAAAGAAGCTCAGCTATGCCCTGTCCTATGAATCATAGATCCTTGAAGTATGTAAGCCAGGAATAGGTCATAGGTCATAGGGTAATAGCATTCAGAACTAGAAGGGACCTTGTAATCAAAGAACCTGGATTCAAATTCCACTCATGTGAATTTGGAGAAGTGACTAAGCCTTTTCTTCAGCTGTAAAATAAAAGGTAGAACAGAGGGTTCTTGGTTCCATGATATTATAATATAGCCCAACCCTTACAATTAAAAAAAATTTTTTTTGCTTTTTGTTGTGCAATAAGGGTTAAGTGAATTGCTCAGGATCACATAGCTAGTAAGTGTCAAGTGTCTGAGGCTTGATTTGAACTCAGGTCCTCCTGAATCCAGGGCTGGTGCTTTATCTACTGTACCACCTACCTGCCCTCCCCACCAACCCTTACATTTTACATATAAATTTGAGGATGATTATTTAGAATGGTCCACTCTGCTAAATGTCTACAGATCTAATAAACTGTGTTTTCAGGGGAGAAGATGTAAACTATTGGCTAAAATGGAGTTTGGGAACTATCCATATTTCATTTTATGTACCTTTCTGTCTTTTAGCTAGAATTCATCATCTATCTTGGCAGGTTTTTTTTTATAGTAACAAATTATACTCACTAGAGATACACTTTATCTCCTGGAATTCCCCCAATATAATTGTTATTTGTATTTAATTTAGACACTGTTCCTTTAATTAACCATGTTAGTATCCAAGTTACCTTTAGTAGGCAATGGTTCACTGACTCCTCCTCAGCCTTGAGCAAACCTGATCTGCCCACAGTAATATCCTGTGGGTGCTTAGGTATGTGTAACCCAAGTACCTTGGGCATCTGCCATTGTACATTCTGGGAGGTCTTACCAGAAGATGCTAATAGAAAATGCAGTGGTAATCAGAGGAAGCATTTAGATTATGGGTGACATTATGTTATAGTACCTGAGATGCAGACTATTCTCAAATTAGCCCGCACTATACAATAGACCTATTTCCTAAAATACAAGCACGTTGAGAAGAGGTTTGTGGTGAGTGGGCACAGAGCCCAAAAAAGCATGTTAAAGGATTGTAATTCTTTAAAAAATCAAAATACAATAAAACCTCAGTGGACTGGAACCCAACTAAGCGGAACCAACAAATTAGCCAGATGTTTCTCAGGCCTCTCCTTTTAGGAAAGGAGCAAATCACAAGTATACAAACCCATATTGAGGATCCGTTTTTTTGTTGTTTTTTTTTTAAACACTGGATGTCCCCATCTTGAGCAGACTGGAAATGCAAGGGCTACTCCAGCCAGATCCCACTACTGATCATCAAAAGAACTCTGACCTGATCCATTTCTGACCTGGGCTGGCACCCCACCATCCCCTTATCATATTCTGCCAGACCCAGTATAGATACCCCAACAACTTTAACTTCACTGGCAGCTCAGAACTCCTGAACCCAAGCCTTCTACCTGCTTCAGGCCTCCCGGTAGCCAAGATTACAGACATGTACCACCACTGGTCACTCAGGTATGCATGCTGAAGGGCTGCCTCTAGGGTCTGTACAGGACTGACTATAGATCTAGTTAGATTAATTTAGATTAAGAGATTAATGGGCCTGCCTATTGGAGACTTTATGAAAATGCCTTGGGAAATCAGTGCAGATTTGAATTAGTCACTAGTTTGGAGTGTGATCCAGGCAAGATAAATCCCTTGGCCTATCTATGAAACAAGAGGGGTTGAATTAGCTAATCTCTAGGACCACAGAAAAAACCTGCCAGTTTTCTCTTCTCTGAATATAGCATTCCATCTCCTGCTTTTGTCCCTTTGCAAATGGTAAACCTTCTTCCAACTCCTTCACGAATACTGGCACTTACTTCTTCCTCATTCCCACCTCTCAGGAGTCCTCAGCCTCCTTGGAAGGTCATCTCACATGCTACTATTCCTCCTCAAAGCTTTTGTCTCTCCTCCACAAATTACATTGTATTTAGTTACCTGTATGAGTGTTTTATTCCCACCACTCTACTCTCCAGGATAATAAAAGTTCCTTGAAGGCATGGTCTGTGTTTCTATGCCAAGTGAGCTTTTCACACAATAGATATTTAGAGACAGTGAGCATAGTGGATAAAGTGTGGGGGGAGGGGGTTAGTTAGGAAGAAATGGGTTCAAATCCTAATTCAGACACATATGAGCCTTGTAATTATGGCAAGCCCCTGGAAAATGGAAATAACAACTACCTCATGGGATTTGGGGGAGGGGGATAAAATGATATGATGTATGTCAAAAGCTTTGTAAATCTTAAATCACCATATAACTATGTTGTTAATAAATGGTTGTTGACAACCATTTAAGCCAACACTTAACTTACCTTCCCTAAGCCTCAGTTTCTTCAACTGTAAAATGAGGTCAGGGTAGACTAGATGACCTCTGAGGTCCCTTCCAGCTCAAATTCTATGACCCCATTTTGAAAAAAAAAAAAAAAACCTTTGGGAATATCACAACCATGAAGGCTGCTTTTCCTCCTCTAGAGACAAGTAATATAAATTGATCCAGAGGATCCATCACTCATTCATGTCATTTATTTCCATTTCCTTGTTATTGCAGTTCTGTATTCTTTGGCACTAAAAAAAGGGCAGACTAACAATGATAAAACTAAGTACTGGAAAACTTGAGTACATTTATTTTCCAAGTCAGAACATCTCAGGACACTTGCAGTGTGGTCACTCACTATTATATGCCACCACAAACCCTCTCAGATTGGGGCTAAAATCACTAGCCCTGCTTGACCATCAGTTGTAACTAAACAGCCATGATAGCATATCTAGAAAACTAAAAATTATGTTTTTCTACAAAACAATTTTCCAAAAGATGTTTTTGTTGTTGTTTGGTTGATTTTAGTTTGGGGTTTGGAGTTTGGGTTTGTTTTTTGTTGGGGAGGCAGGAGGCTTCCTACAGTACTTATCTCCAATATGAGTTTAAGTAAAAGTTAAGTCATTGTGTTAAGATATAAAAGATTCCTAGATAAAAACACACAAATGATTTTTGGGGAGTGGGGCAATGAGGGTTAAGTGACTTGCCCAGGTTCACACAGCTAGTAAGTGTCAAGTGTCTGAGGCTGGATTTGAACTCAAGTACTCCTGAATCCAGGGTCGGTGCTTTATCCACTGTGCCACCTAGCTGCCCCCATGATTTTTTTAAAAGAGTCAGGCATTTAAGTTGTAGGGTAAATGTTTCAGATATTTTTTATACTGACAAATTCACAGACCGGTGCACACAAACCTATACAGACAAATTCACACACACAACTCACCATCTCATCTTAGTCTAGTTACTTGAACCTACCTCTCTATCCCTGACTCAAGAAGTTGCTGCCTTTTCCCATTGCTTTTTAGTCTTCAGTCTTCTTTATACATTGCTTTGTTTCATATGAATAGATGTGGGTGTTTATTTATTTGCACCTTGTCTTTACTCTTGAAACTACCTTTTCCTTTACTTTCCCCTGGCTTCTCTTCTAGTCTAGTCCTTTGCCAACTAGACTGCTATATTAGTCTCTTAATTAGTCTGTTTTTAGTCTCATTCTTTTCCAATTGACCAAACAGATAAATCTTCCTGGAAAAAAAACAAAACACTGCTTTGTGACTATCATTCAAAAACCTCCAATGGTTCCTCATTGCCTAGAGAGTAAAGCCCAAACTCTCCAAACTACCATTTAAGATACTTTGGAAAAGATCCCAGCATACTTCTCTAATCTTGTGACTTTCTCCCCTGCACAACCTAGTAGCCATGGGGCATAGATCCACCTCCATTCTTTTACTCACACCAATTACCCTGCCATAAATTCCCTCCCCCTTTATTTATCTAAAGCCTCCTTCACCATCAAAGTTTAGCTTGTCATACCTCTTTGGTAAAGCCTTTCCTGTTTTCTGAGCAGTGGTCTTTCCCTTCAGAGAACATCTTGAATACCTATTATCTGCTCATCTAAAAGTTCTAAGTATAAGTTGCTGCAGGTATTATTGCTATTCTTATTATGTATTATACACTCTGTATTTCACTGCTTTCAAAGATCTTCAATTTCATGGGTACTCCATCCTTCATGCTTGTTCACCATCCCTACAGAACACAGTAGTCAGGATGTATGAACTGCTCTGGCAAAAACAACAACAACAACAAAACCCAAAGCATCTTTTAACCAGTCTTTGGTTGATGATCCTCTGATTTGGTTGACTAATCCTCTGATGACAGCCACAGTGGCCATCACAGTTCCTGGAATGTAGTAGAGTGGATCGATGGGATAGAGAGCTGAATTTGGAGTCAGGAAGACCTGAGTTCAAATCCTACCTTAGATACTCACCAGTTGTGTGATCCTGGGAAAGTCACTTAACCTCTGTCTGCCTCAGTTTCCTCAAATGGAAAATGGGGATAATTAGAGTACCTCCCTCCCAGGGTTGTTGTGAGGATCAAATGAAAGAATATTTGTCAAGTACATTGCCTGACACATAATAAGCTATATAAATATTAGCTATTATTTCCCTGTATTAGCCAGTGCTTGCATCGCACTGACATAACTAGGTCACCTCAACCCCACAATGATCCATTGTAGTAATGCTGCAGTAGAAGCAAATTTGTCATATGTCACATTGTATTATTATCTTATTCATGTCCCATCTCCTCAGTTAAGCTCCTTTTGAACAGGAACTATTTGACACTTCTGTGCTTTCTTCACATACCACAGGGTTGGCACTCAAACCATTTTTTTCATCCAATCCAACACACATTTATCAGCTACTCACTTTATGCAGAATACAAAGACAAAAATGTCATAGTCTCTTCTTCTCAAGGAGCTTACATTCTATTGAAAAAAGGAAATTAATATTTGCTGAGATTATAGGATTTATTTTCACCTTTCTTGTCATGTCTTTGGCATACTGATGAAGCTTATGGACCCCCAACCCAAGACAATGTTTTTAAATACATAAAATAAAATACATATGATTACAAAAGAAATGTTATATTGAAATATAATTATCAAAATATTTGGAAAAAATTAAAAAGTTCATGGACTCCAGGTTAAGAACCTTACTTAGAATAAAATAATAATAATAGGAAGGAAAAGAAGATGATGAAGGAAAAGAAGCAGAAGCAAGAGGAGGAGGAAAAGGAGATGGAGAAGAAGAAAGAGGAGAAGGAGAAGAAGGAAATGGAGAAGAAACTTTCTATAGCACTTTAAGATTTGCAAAGCATTTTCCAAATATTATTTCATTTTATTCTTCTGACTACTCTGAGAGGCAGGTGTTATTTTTGTTTTATTCTATTCTGTTTTACAGATGAGAAAACTGAGACACAGAAAGGTTAAGTCATTTGCCTAGAGTCACATGACTAATAAATGTCTGAAGCAGAATTTGAACTCAGGTCTTCTTAAGTCCGAGTTCAATATTATATCTATTGTATCACCTAGCTTTTTGGAGAAGCTCTCTCTACTTGTATTTTTACTTATATTCAGCATTAAACTTTTTAAAATAGGTTTTTCTCAAGGTTTTGATAGTTGGTAATCATTGTGAATAAAAGTTATATTTATACACTTCAGTTAATTCCCTAGGAGTCAAGTTCTATCACTGGCTAGCTTTGTTCATTTAAAATTGATAGATAACATATTTGAATAAGGAATTCTGTAATAGGAAGAAAAAACATAGCTTACAGACAGAGCTTGAGCTAACATAGAAATTGGACACACTTTGCTAAAACTTCTTTGGAAGATGACAAATGTTGGAAATAGTGTTGGAGGAACTGTAGGAAGAGATGTACATTAATACACTGTTGGTGGAGCTCTGGATTGGATCAATCTTTCTGGAAGGTGATTTGGAATGATGCTAAAAGATGACTAAAATGTCTGTATCCTTGACACCATTATCTTATTGCTATATAGCTCAAGGAAGTTAAGAACAGATAGAAAGGCCTTATAGCAATGATGTAGGAGGCAAAAAAGGGGTTAACAGAAAAACCTAAGACCCAAGCTCTAATTTAGATATGAGCTCTTAAGAGGGATTCAGACCCCAGTTAATGGATAACTTAAGACTTGAATCTTCATTAATACAAGTCAGGGCCTAGGTTCTCTTACCCACATTAATCAGTACCCATAACAAGAACATTAAAGAGGCAGGTCACAGAGACCTTAACTATAACAGTGATACACTGACAGGGCATAGAAATTCAAACTGATAAATGAAAATATTTTGAAACTGGACATGGGAATCAAAAAGTGACATGCGCATAAAAGGCCAAATTTGTCCCCAGATTCACCTTATGACATGTAAACCAAAAAAAAACACTTCCACGGAAAAGGGTACCCGCCTCAGGGGTTGGCTCAAGCCCCCAGGAATTCCATATTAGGATAGGCCCTCCCCTGTACCTCCCTAAGGTGGAGATTATTACAATGAAACTGATAATCAATTTGTCCATATTATAAATATAACTATCTTTTCTTTCCCTATTGGAGAGATACCTTTGCACTTTTCTGGTTCTCTCCCTGTGGTCACTCACAGTATTGCAATAAAACTTGGGAAACTGAGTCACTGAGTCTTGTAATTCTTTTGGGACGACTCGCTATCAATTTGACCCTAATTCCATCCCACATCAGCAACACGGTTGGGGGGGGGGCGGTAACAAAGGAGCTGCCCTTCAACAGAAGTAAGGCTAAACAAGCTGTGGTGTATTAACATAATTGATTATTACAGTGCCACAGGAAATTATGACTGAAGAATTCAGAAAAGCATGAGAAGACATATATGAATTGCTACAAAATGAAGTTAGCAGACCTTGGAAAACAATACACACAATGACTAAAACAATGTAAATTGAAAGAACAGAAGAATGTTTTAAAAACACCACCACCTGAAATCTGGGTAACACCAATCAAATTTGGTCCCAGAGAAGAATTAAGAAAATGAATTCTCCTTTATTTACAGAGATGAGGATTATGGGGATATAATATTTCATATATTGTAAATAATGTTGATGTTTTGGTTGGTTTGTTGAATTGAATTTTTTCTTTTATTTTTTAAATTGTATTTTAAAAGGATTTGCTCACTGGATAAGAGCAGCTAGGTGGTGCCATGGACAGAGCTCTGGGCTTGGAGACAGGAAGACTCATCTGAGTTCAGATCCAGCCCCAAACATTAGCTGTGGGATCCTGGACAAGTCATCTAACTCTATTTACCTCAGTTTCCTCATCTGTAAAATGAGCTGGAGAAGGAAATAGCAAACCACTCCAGTATCTCTGCCAAGAAAACCCCAAATGGGGTTACACATGACTGAAACAACTTAACAACAAGGGAAGGTAAGAGTTATATTAGGAAATTAAAGTGTGGTAAAACCAACCAAACAAAAATGCAACAAAAATAAAATCTTTAAAGAATAAAAGATTTTTGGATTCCTGCACACTGTTACCCCTCCAGTTACAGGATCAAGTATCTCTCTTCAGATGAGGATATAAAATGGTGTGGTAATTTTCTGTCAGGCACTAAGAATCACTGTGCTATTAATGGCAGTCTATTACTGGTTTTTGACTCTGTGTGTGTGCGAGTACTCATGTGTACTCAGACATAATTTCACTGATGTATGGAAACTCACTCTACCAAGGCAGAATAGCAACTTTTCTTTAACTTAGAGTCTTAGAGAATTTCCTGATGTGCTGAGAAGTTACTTGACTTCCTGATAGTCCCACAGCTTATGTGTGTCAGGGACAGGACTTGAACCCAGATCTTTCTGACTCCAGAGCTGACCTTCTAGACACTGTGCCGATTTCACAGTTCATTAACTATCTCTAGACATATTAGAATGGGAAGGCAGATTATCTTATCCAGGTCTCTTATTGTATCAAGATGGAAATTGAGGCCCAGATGGTTAGATGAATTGCCTCAGATCCCATAGGAGCCTTCTTTGCCTTTGGTCAGATTCAGGTATACTTCTCACCATAAAATTTGGCTTTCCCCACTATAAGTACAAATAATATTCCATTTAAGACATAATTCAATATTTTAGAATTACAGATCCCAGAAAAAAAAAAAGAAAAAGAGGAGGGACTTTAAAGGTCATATAGTCCAACCTCTGGAACATCAGTCCTTTCTATCTCAGTCCCAACTTGGAAGTGATCAACCAGTCCAATTTAAAAAATCATTCATTCATTCATTCATTCATTCATTCATTAATTCTTCATTCATTCATTCATAATAGAGGAAAAGAATATAATAGTCCTAAAGCCATCTGAAGTAAGGGTGAAAAGTCAGGCAATGAGAGCAGAAGGCACGGAGAAGGCCTTTTGAAGAACTACAGTGACAAGCAACTCCTCACCTTCCAGTTTCATTTTGGGGCAGCTCTGCTTAACTCTCCCAGATAGGGGAACTGCAAGCCTTACTGAAGCCTTCAGCCATTTGTTCTCTTTTAGTTCTGCCATTTGGGGCCAAACAGAATAAATCTAATCTGGTCTTGTAAGACAAAGAAAGGGGCGAAGAGAACATAAAGGTTTATAGGTACTTGAGTTTGAATGACTTTTTATCCCAGTCATCTTTCATCTCTGGTAGCCTATAAAATTCTACATTCATTACTAAATAGCAAAGCCCAATTACCACCCGTCAGCAATCAATCTTTTGTCTTGGGCCTTTATGTGAAGTCCCACGATTAGGTACTGAACTATTATTAAATGCAAATGGCTTTAAGCAATCAGA
Source organism: Dromiciops gliroides (assembly GCF_019393635.1). Classification (NCBI taxonomy): domain Eukaryota; kingdom Metazoa; phylum Chordata; class Mammalia; order Microbiotheria; family Microbiotheriidae; genus Dromiciops; species Dromiciops gliroides. Next base: position 434,442,788 of record NC_057861.1, on the reverse strand, counting down.
AATCAAAGTTGATTATTTTAAAAGAACACACCCCCTCCTCTCCTCCACCCCCTGATAAATCTCCTTTTTTCCAGGAAAAGCAAATTTCATGTCAGTATTTATTCACCTTGTTTTGTGTAGCATTTTTACTGAGCTACTTTTACAATGAAAGGTCACTAGAACGAACACACTGAGTGAGCACTTAATTTTGTTTTAAAAGGAAAATTCTCATTCTGAGTTATAAAGCCTCCCTTCTGTTGTCATTTTAAAGAACTTTTTGTTGAGCTTATTTTTGGTTGTTGTTAAACATATCCTAGAAAATTGATTTTAGTATCCCCTCTTCTGAAATACAAGCAGAGATCTGATGATGTATTTCAGGCTCTGGAGAAACAAGACGGGAAGGAAGACAGAAAAGGCAGCCCAGTATCTTAGCAACATTCATTTCACCTATCTGTATTGTCTTCCCCTGGTCAAATGACTATCCAGTATGCTAGAGGTATTCTTTGCTTCCATCTGATCTCGAGAGTGATGGAAATGAAAAATATAAAAGGATGAGGTATCAAAATCACTGGGCCGATAGGATAACAAATAAATTATTTCCATTTTGGATCCTCCCATAAGCAAAGAACAGTGGACAGAGAGGTGGCCTCAGAGTCAGCAAGACTTGGGCTCTACCAGCTCAGCCTTTGCTTATGAGTTGTGTAACCTCTTGGTGCCTCCGGGCAACAATCTGAGAGTATAAAGTACAGAGAATATGTCTGGATTGCGAGAGACACCCCAGGAACTCCCTATACCAATAAAATAATAGGTTTGGAGGTTTTAAAGCAATATTAACTATTAAAATCAATGAGAAAATTTTTTATATCTGATTTATATTTTGCGTAGATTGTAACCTAATTGTAATTTCACTATTATTTTAATAATCATATTAGAATTATTGATTATTTTTTTAAATTTCATTCTTTGTGTGATAGAATATTTCTTAATTTCTCTGTTTCCTGGCCTTTTTTATTGGTTTTTTTTTTTAAATGAGATTTAGGGGCAGCTAGGTGGCTCAGTGGATAAAGTACCAGGCCTGGATTCAGGAGGACCTGAGTTCAAATCCTGCCTCAGACACTTGACACTTACTAGCTGTGTGACCCTGGGCAAGTCACCTAACCCTCATTGTCCTGCAGAGAGAGAGAGAGAGAGAGAGAAATCTATAGTATTTCATTACTTAATTTTGGTATTTAAAAAGCATATGCATATATACAGCATGTCACCTCTTTATGAAGTGTATTCTTTTTTCCTGTCTTGTCTCCAGCTTGGACTTCTCTCTTTTTTTCTTTCTTTCTTTTTTTTTTTTGAGGCAATTGGGGTTAAGTGACTTGCCCAGGGTCACACAGCTAGTAAGTGTTAAGTGTCTGAGGTCAAATTTGAACTCAGGTCCTCCTAACTCCAGGGCTGGTGCTCCATCCACTGTGCCACCTAGCTGCCCCCTTGGACTTTTTAAAGAAAAAAAAAATATTAATAGCTCACTCTGAGTCTTAGGTGTGTCTTCAAAAAACATTTTTATCAATTTGATATCATTCTAAATCCAACCATTTCTAGCTTAGAGTGAGAAATGCCCAAACCTGTACAGTTCCCTTGTGCCCCCAGACATATCTCTAGACATTTTGAAATAACATTTATAGGAATAGTGTACAAAGAAAATCTCACAATATGATAAAATACAGTTCGGGATTAACATTCGACTTCACATAATAATCCATTTGTCACTTTTAATCTTTCAGGAACACCCCCAGAAAATCATTCTCCTAAAACTAGTCCATCCACCTTCAACCACTGTCCTCAAGGGCTCCCTCTTAGAAGGTCATAGGTGACTGAAGTAATCAAAGAGATATGCTCTCTAATCAATACCTTAATCCCTACAGAATGGAGGAAAGGGATTATGTCCTTAGGTGGGTTATAACTCTCATTCCTTCAGGGGATGAGGGATGGTTATTATCTTAACTAGACATGAAGTAATTTTCCTTCTAGGTTACTACTCAATCCATGGTCTGGTTTTTATTCTTGACTGTTTACACGCTTTCCAGTGGGGAAGGAAAAACACATTGTTTCCTGAGAAGTTTTTATAGCTTGATGGATGTCTTGATCTCTTAGCACCCTGACACTTCCCCTTCAGCATGTCTCAAGCACTCACACTTCTTGATCAGTATATTCCCTCCTCATTCCTATAGGTAAAGGTGAGGAGCTTTAGGTGAAAAGCAAAGTAATTCCTTCCCACAGAGAAGTTGGGATTTCTACCTCAAATAATACAATATGTTTTCTTTTTATTTTACGCATCCTTCTTAAGCTCTTCTAAGATGTTTCAATACACAGTATTAAATAACTTCTGTTACTCTAATAATATTTAAATAATATTTTCATTTTAGCTCTCACAGCACTTTAGAAATATTCATCTTCACAATTCTTTTCAAGGTATAATATTTCTATTTTGACCTTATCTTGGTAAATATTCGTCTATGCCCTGTTTCTACCATACTGCTTTCCAGTTTTCCCAACAATTTTTACTAAATAATACACTCTTTTCCCAAAATTTTAAGTCTTTACACTTGTCAAATACTAGTTCAACTCATTCACATTCAAAGTTATAATTACTATTTGTGAATTTCCCTCCATCACTATTTTCCTTCTCAGCCTCTCTTCTTGCCTTATCCCTATTATCTTATTTTCTCACTTTACCCACCTATTCCTTATTTTACTCATGCCTCTAATAGTCCTTCCCTTATCTTCTCCCCCCACCCTCCTAAATCTTAATGTACATCCTTCAAAAGGTCCTTCCCTTACTCTGTGCCCCAGTTTTCTCACCTCTCTACAAGTTCAGAAGACTTCTACACTCTTCCATATGTACACATTGTTTCCTCTTCGACCCAGATAAGAGTGAGTTACAGTATTAACAGCCCTCCATCCACCTGCATATACATACACACATACATACATATAAATTTTCCCTTGGCAGATAATATATTGTGTATTTATATTTATTTACTGTGTATTATATGTGTGTACATATATACACACACAGATATGTATATATGTATACAGATATGTGTATATTTACATATATACACATAAACATACACACACATATGAGAAAGTGAGAGACAGCAGGAAATTTTGAAATCCCAAGAGAAACAAAAGAAGAAAAGACTGAAGGAGGAAAAAAAACCACAGCACTGAGAAGAAGTAAGCAAGGAGAGATGAGTATAATGGAAAGTACTTCCATTCAGAGAAAGAATACAAAAAGTGAAGAACCCAACCCAGCATTATTCACATTTAGGGGGAAAAATTGTTTTCTGACTCAACAAGTCCTTTTCCCCTCAGATCTTTCCATTTTTGTATATTCTAAGGGATCTTTATACTACAAGCTTATCTTACACTTAAACTACTTGATCAAATGTCCTCTGGTAAAAACCAGTACTTGCTCAAAAAGACTTTTCAATTTGACCATAAGTAGTTCTTCAACCCAGGAAATTGCATCTTGGTGAGAATACATGAAGTGGAAACCCTAGAACTTTGGGGAACTGTGGGAAATTAAAATGTGCTTATGAAATTCAAGAACATCCCTAGCTTTGTAAAATGTACTTTTTTGCATCCTGAGCTCAGAGCGGGTAGGAGAATGTTGCGTACACTCCAAGACAGACTACAGATTTAATGGAAGGGAGACAAAAGATCTATTGCTAGAGAAGGTAGGCTCATAGGCAGAAGATGGAAGAAGCACATTTTGCTGCCAATCAATAGATTGGGGAAGCTAACACTGATTCGTTTTAGAGGAAACAATTAAGGAATTTGAGACAACATGGCTAATGGCTAGAGAGCCTTGAAATCAGAAAGATGTGGGTTCAAGTACTGCCCCTCAGACACCCTGGCTGTTTAATCCTAAAACAAAACATATAACCCCTCCATGCCTCCAGGGGACTCTCCACTGGTATAAATTTGACAACATAAATTTATAAATTTAACAAAGGAAACAGAAGAGCAGGGTTCACCTCTCACATAACAGATTAAGTAGGAGAATGTTGGGAAGGAAAAGAGTAAAAGAAATAGACACCATCCTTAGAGGCATTAATGCCTTTGCTTTGAGCTAATTGTGTCAACTAACCAGCTATTGAAGGCAAATGTGCTCATGAGGACTCATGAGTTATAGTTTTAGGAAGACAGGACCTACCAGATACCTTGACCCTGTATAGTTATCCCCTAGAGAATCCAATATTCACTTTCAAATTGGGGAGTTAGCTCGCAGAAGGGTATTATGTTGTGTTATCTTGGCCACATATATCCCCATGTGTGTGACCTCTCTATATGTTCCCTGGGCACATATGTTCCTTCTGTGTGTGTCCTCCCCAACTTGGGGAGGTAACCTGTGAGAGAGTGTACTCCATGTGTGTTTGGGAGAGGGCAGCTCTTGTTGTTGTTTTATTTGGTATTCTTTCAGATTAAACATATTTTTGGTTTGAACTAATGTGTTCTCTGGCTGGCTAGTAAAAGTGAACCCATCAGTTGACACTCATGAGCTATGGTTTTGAATGAGTTTGGCGTCTCAGAGTATGTCTCACATGCAGGATCATTTCTGGGGGCCTACATGAGTGGTGGCATCCCAAGGGCTATATTTGAAGGTCCACCTCTGGCCTCCACCATGTATGCCTCTAAGAATAGTGTCTAATTGTGTGTGCATCATGGGCCTCCAGTAGATTGTGATTGCTTTGAGTAACAGCACAGACTACTTACTTTTATCATTGTATCCCCAGTGCCCTGCATAGTGCCTCACACATAGTAGGCACTTAATAAATGCTTCTTGAATTACCAAGCAGAGCATAATCACCATGATGCTTCCAATAAATGAATGGTATTGAACTTCAGCGTCTAATAAGTGCATAATAACAAACCACATCTCTAAGTGGCACTAATTAGACAGCATTCTGAAATCTGTATAAAGCCTCAAACACAGTTCCTGACTGATGAGTTACACTATAAATAAAAGTGAGAATACTAGACAGATCCAGACAGAAACTTCAGATTAGAAAGGATGGAAAATACCTTAAAGCACATGAGCAGGGGCAGTTAGGTGGCACAGTGGATAGAGCACCGGCCCTGGAGTCAGGAGTACCTGAGTTCAAATCCAGCCTCAGACATTTGACATGCACTAGCTGTGTGACCCTGGGCAAGTCACTTAACCCCAATTGCCTCACTAAAAAATTAAAAATTTAAAAAGCACATGAGCAGATTTTACAAACTAGTCAAAGTCATCCAAAACAAGTGACTTCCACGTTCCTCTCTCTGATTATCATAAAAAAGCCTTTTCCTCCTTTTGCTCTCCATTATATGAAACAAGTTACATAGGATGAGAAGATGGGCACTGATTACAATTTGCACTGATTTGGAGAGAGTGCCCTTTTCAGTGAGCTTTCAGATCCATCAAAGTATCTAAGGAAATCTTTCTTTAAGGGAACTTGATATCTGAACATCCAAGCTTAGAATACAAACAAATCATATTATAATGTGATTTTTCTCTTTGCCAAAATTATATTGCTCTTAAAGGTTTGCAAAGCACTTTAGGGACATTATCTTATTTGATCCTCACAATACCCCAGTGAGGCAGGTTCTTTTTATCTCCATTTCACAGAAGAAAAGACCAAGGCTTAGAGAGTTTAAGTAGCCTACTCATGGTCACTCAGCTAGTAAATGTCAGAGGTGGAACTGGAGCCCATTTGCCATAACATCATGCTAATTTATTTATTTATTTTAATGCTGAGCCTCCCTAGAGCATTTTAAATAGCATTTGATTTAAAGAGAAATCGTCAAGGGCACATCAGTCAGGTAAAGTAAGTCTATTTCTAATAATAATATTTAACGACATTTATAAGACTTCCTTCCAAGCAGCTGAAGTACAAACTGAGCCACCATTAGGTAGTCAGTGGATGTCATTTCAAATCCTGTCTAACAGTATTACTATCTGTATTGCCTTGGTCATGTTACTTAATCTTGCTGGGCCTCAGTTTCCTCAGGTGTAGAAAGGAAGGGTTGGACTAGTTTCTAGTTGTTTCTGTGATTTCATCAGTGAAGGGATATCAAAGCACAACAGCAACTGTGCAAATAACTCCATCTACCAATGCAGGTCATTAACTGCTCTATTATTAGTCCTAAAGAGTTGCCTAAGGCACTGAACGGTTAAATGACTTGCCCAGGGTCTGCCTGTCTGTCTCCGTCTCTGTCTCTCTCTTGCTCATATCCAAATTCAGAACTAGATTGAGTCATGGAACTGGAAAGACAGTCTATTTTAAGTACATGCTTCCTGTCATCTTCAAGTTATAAGAATTTAGAAAGACTATATGACATATAATTATATTCTGCTAGACATGGGACTGAGCCTGATTGAATCTCAACCAATGCTGTAAGAAACACCAGAGTCAAATTGTGATTTTGTACTAGAGGGTACTAGGTTCATGATCAAGGATGATACCATAATTATTGAAGTAAAGGATGAAACTAGGCATTGAATATCCCTATTCTTAGATAAAAGTGATGGTTTACCTCTCCACCTAAGAGCCAAGGAAAAATTCAAATACCAATGAGTTGTCTTAGGAAAAAAAAGAGCTTTTTTAAAGGTCCATGTGGGGAAGTAAAAATCCTCCACTCATAAATGTTAAAAGTGAGCTTGTGAAATGGGAGCAGAGTGGACAGTGTGTGAGGACAGACTCCTCTATTGACCCTCCCAGCAGACATATGGTAAATCCATCCTACGGAAACCCCATGAAGGACTATAAAACTCGAGATTGTACAGGTGGGTTCCAAGCTAAGCTTTCTTAATGAGAAAATGTGAAAGAATGAAGAGCAAGCTTGAAGAAATCATTATTTCATAAAACTGTAAATATTACAGAAGACAGATAAGAAGAACATAAACAACTGTAAGATCAAAGAGTCTAAGGATCAAATTCATTGGGAAAGTAAGTGAAAATTTATTGACCGAGTTCTCTCTCTTTAGCCAGGTCCTGATGTGTCGAGTTTAATGGCGGCTTAAATTATATCTGCAATTTTCTAAGAGACTCAGGAACTTTTCAAGTTTGTAAATGGACACATTGACAGTTCCCAATCAATGGGATATCATTTCCCTGGGGGACTATGAAAATATACCTTGCATTCTAGATGCAATAAAAAGCATGACTGAACATGCCTCTGTTCTTCATAACACCAAGGTACCACATCTGGTTCATAAAAAATGTACATTATACAGAGGTTGTATGGATGCCAGATACTTATTACAGAGATCTGTTTTATCCATTTAGTCTAATTTCCCAGATGTTTTATTACTTGTAGACAGGAGTATTGTTGAAACTGGTGATTGAAGCCTATTTCTTTCAAGGAGCAAGGCTGCAAGTCATAGGAAGTATTTCTGGGATGTATGATTTACGACATGCCCCAAGCCCCTGTTTGGTAAGGCCTATTGCCTCACTTAGTTACAAATACATACAAAAAAGGGGAGAGGGGCAAGGGGGGAGGGGAAGAGGAGGAGGAGGAGGAGGAGAGAAAGAGAAAGAGAGAGAGAGAAGCATTCAGTTTAAGCTGATGCCAGACTTCATTGGGGAAAAAATGCCTCTTAAAGCATGCACTTAGTTGCTATTTCACATGCAAATACTGGGAGGAGTAATTGGAACAATTTTCATAACAGCAGGTCAAGTTGCTGGTGTCATTGACAATAGTGCAGGTCAGCACATGAGTTCAGATGCTTAGGGGCTTGCATCCTATTATCCATTGAGAAATGAAATCTCACTTCAACCAGAGGGAATTTTGGCCACTTAAAGACGTCAACATCAGGTTCCAAGGGAAGCCGGCAAGGGTGGGGGCCAGACAATGAGCTCTTGGAGATAATAAGTGAGGCAACATGAGCCACACCTGCCAGCCATCAGGGCCCCCAGCTCATTAGCATAAGGGAACCCTTCTGGCTGCCGGAGCACAGGCACTAATTAAAATGAATCTTACAGCTTGTCAGTTCCCCCTCCCATCAAACAACTAAATTAGGTGTCAGCAGCTCCCAAGTAAATCAGTTGCCAGACAGAGGCTACATGTGATTGATGCCAAGCTGGCAATGTTAATTGCAGAGGTATTAAGACCCCAGAGCTTTTGCTTCACTTCTCTTGCCGCCCCCCCCCCCCGCCCAGTTTAACTCCGAACTGTTGTTCAGCATAATTTGGCTTAAATCTACAGCACTAAGATTCTGAGCAAATCAAATCTTTTGATAATATCTGTGACATGAAATGGAAGTGAATTTCTGGACAATTCTTTTCTTCTTGGTGTATGCAATATGATCCTTGGAAACAAAACCAAACCATTACACAATTAGTATTTCTAACTCACCCTCTGGTGAAATTAAACCAGAGCTTCTTAAACTTTTTCCACTCCTGACCCCTTTTCAACCTAAAAATTTTTATGCGACCCTGGGTATATAGGTATATAAAATAGGTATACATAGCCTTTTACTCTTGCCAATTTTTTTGTGACTCCCACATTCAGTCACGTGGCATTGTGTGGGCTCATGATCCACAGTTTAAGAAACTAGGAATGAAATCATGGATGACTTCCTAGGGGTCTGGTCCTCTGCAGAAGATACCTTATAGAGTAAGTTTTGACACCCTTTCTTTTTCCTTACCTCTCCCACCTTCACTCTCCAATATGCTGTTTCCTTACAACTAAAGGTTTGAGCTATGAGATAAACCTCCCCAGTAATAATAATAAAACTCTAGCAAGCCCAGATGATATAATAAAAATTGTGGTCAATGGAGAGTGAATTGACAAATGAGAATCTAAGACGTTCCATAATGTAATCATTAAAGCAAACCCCAGTCTTCGTGTTTGTTTTGTTATTTAAAACACAGTAGTAGAGCAACCAAAGGCAGAAGCCCCGAAAAGTCACTAATGCATTGCAGACAGTCGAACAACCAATAAAACACGTGAAACTTGGGTTTAAAATGTCTGTGCATGTAATGGCCGGCCATGAAATGCTTTCAAACACAGTCACATGTTTATGTTAAACAGAGAAAAGCCATTCTGCTGAAAAGACCAGTGCTATAGTTACAGGAGGCATATGTTTTCTACCGATGCGTTCTGGCTTTCTCTCCTTTGTCTCTTGCCTTAATAATATAGTCCTGTCTTTCTCGAACTGAGTGTCTATATGGAGCTAGTTGGCAAATCCCTGTCCCAGCAATGCTGCTAGATAGCTAGCCAGGAGCTCATCTCTGTAATCATCTTATCAGAATAATGTGACTTCCCAGAAAGTATATTCATTCAATAAATGTGTGTGTGTGTATATATATGTGTATATATATACACACACACATACATGTATGTTTACATGGCTGTGTATATGTGTGCGTGCAAATACATACACACACATACACAATGAAGTTGTATCAAGCATTGGCCAGAAATAGAAACACAAAGGCAGACTCTGCCCTCATTGAATTTACTTCCAGTCTAGTAAAGGAGGCAAGACATATTTACAAATAAATGAAATACTAGGAATAGAAGGGACTGGATGTGTAATTTTATTGCTACAGGGAACTTCAGGTAAACTCCCTTTACCATCTCTGTAACTTATAATCTAAATGCCATACAGCAAAGAGAAGTTAAGTAACTTGCCCGAGGTCACACAGCCACTATTTGCAAGAGGCAAAACCCTGGTTCCTGGCTTTGAGTCTGGCTCTCTATCTATTGCGTCATGTTGCCTCTTCAAATGAAAGTATGAAATAAATGTCTTATGGCTAATGCAGATGGTAGGAGCTGAGAGAGTTTAAAAGAAGGGGACTTAATCCAACAAATGTGTATTAAACATCTGCTACATGCAAGATGCACTTCTAGGACCTGCAGATACAAAAATAGATATAAAGTCAAAGAGTTTGTAATCTGGAACAAGTACATAAATAATGCTCTCTGGGGAGTGAGATAAGGGCAAAATAGGAATTTGGGCAAAGCTGTGTATAAGAAGTTTGAGATAGCTTGCTTTCATTTCAAGGTGAGAGTTGGGTATGGAAAACATAGTTAGGGGGCAGCTAGGTGGCACAGTGGATAGAGCACCGGCCTTGGATATAGGAGGACCTGAGTTCAAATCTGACCTCAGACACTTAATACTTACTAGCTGTGTGACCCTGGGCAAGTCACTTAACCCCAATTGACTCACACACACAAAAATATATATATATATATATATATATATATATATATAGTTAGGGGAGGCTTCATAAAGGAGGTGAGGCTGAGTTAAGTCTTCTTGTTGGAAAAATGACTCTAACAAAAAAAGATTGGAGACAGAGAAAAGGGTCTGATGCAGGTATATAAGAGAGGGCAAGATAAGAAATGAGTATGGAGAGTGGTACCACTTGGCTACAATGTAGACTACATGATGGGGAGAAGTATGAGATAAACCTGGCTAGGTAGGTGGAGGTGACATCTAATCTGAGTGGTGATGGAATGTTTCATAAGGGAAGTGGTATTTTAGCTTGGCAAGTAGGGTTTTGATAACAAGAAATGGGGGGGGAGGGGCAGCTAGGTGTCGAAGTGGATAAAGCACCAGCCCTTGATTCAGGAGGACCTGAGTTCAAATTTGGCCTCAGACACTTGACACTAGCTGTGTGACCTTGGGCAAGTCACTTAACCCTCATTGCCCTGCAACAAAAACAAAAACAAGAAATGAGAGGTATCACAGACCTGGAGAAGAGCACAGAACTAAAAAGCACTATGAGCAGTAACTGATCCTCTTAAGTAGTAAATCCAGGGTATAAATTTACAACCCAGAACTCATCCCATCTATAATATGTAACATGCAATACCAGATATCAGCCCAGCTTCTTATGCCTCTTTTAGGCTCTCCAAGAACAGGCTTCTGTCTTCTTCTTGGTTCCATCCCTTTATGAATGGTGTTCCAGATTTTTATATTGGCCTAGGATTTGGCATGGATCATTTAAACACATCATTTCAGCTCCCATCCTCTGAGAAAAACTCTTCCCTTCCTCTCTTACTCCACTGTGTTTCTGTTAACTATCACAAGATATGATGTATAAAACTTTAATCAAGGGGCAGCTAGGTGGCACAGTGAATAGAGCACCGGACCTGGATTCAGGAGGACCTGAGTTCAAATCCAACCTCACACACTTAATATTTACTAGCTGTGTGACCCTGGGCAAGTCACTTAACCCCAATTGCCTCACTAAAAAAATAAAATTTAAAAAAAGACAGTGAGGAATAATCTTTTGTTTTATAAGAAAGCACCTCAAAAAAAGGAGGGTCAGTGTATAGAGCACTGCACCTGCAGTCAGGAAGAGCTGACAAATCTAGCTACAGACACTTACTAGTTGTGTGACCCTGGGCATGTCACTTAACCTCTGTTTGTCTTAATCCACTGTAGAAGGAAATGGCAAGCTGATCCAGTATCTTTGCTAAGAAAACACCACTGACAGAATGGTCCACAGGGTCACAAAGAGTTGGACGTGTTGACTTAACAACAACTTCAGAAAAATAGTAATGAAAAATACAGGCTCAGAGCAAACAACAGCTCTAAACCCTGATGAAATAATTAATGACACACCCAATCAGGCCTTATGGTCTTCCACTAACTTAAATGTCCCTTATGCTTATCTCTGTATGGAAGCAATAGAAAGAGTAGATTTTATTATCCCTTTGATGGCTTATTCTAATACATATCTTCATTAAAAAATTTTAATTGATAGATAACAGTTCTGCTTAATTAAGTCCTTTGTTGATACCACTCTAGATTTTTCTAAGTTACAGAATATTAGAACTGCAATTTTATCAATCATCTGGACCAATTCTGTCATGTTGATGAGGTGACTGAGACCTCACAAGGCTAAATGAAATACTTAAGCCATACTCCTGGTTAGTAGAAGTACCATTCTAGGTCTAGAGTTCATGTTTTTTGATTCCAAGTCTGCTGCTTTTCCCTTTGCACTATGCTACCTCTTCCCTTCCCTTGTAACCAAGAAAGACTGTAAAACAGAACATGTAATAATTTACCCCAAATTAGGGGAAACTGGTGGCAGAAGCATAACAAGCTTAAAGAGAAGAACAGTGACTTCAGGGCTGGTGCTTTCCATTAGCATACAGTCTGGTACTAGACATATTCATCAGGGAGGAAAGAAGAGGAAAGTTGACCTGAGAGCAGAATAGAAACTATGGGTGTGTGTTTTTTTTCCCTCACTCATCCTGTTAGAGGCTTCTAATATGCCCTCATGTGTTTCAGAAACACATTTGAAAACCAAATATGGATGATTTTTAAAAATTAGACCTCTTGAGGGCAGCTAGGTGGCACAGTGGATAAAGCACTGGCCCTTTATTCAGGAAGACCTGAGTTCAAATCTGACCTCAGACCCTTGGCACTTACTAGCTGTGTGACTCTGGGCAAGTCACTTAACGCTCATTGGCCCATTTTTTTTTTAAAAATAGGCCTCTTTTCAAATTCTCTGATCCTCCCTAGAAGTGAGTTTGTCAGAAGTAGAAGATAAAGGGAAAGGAAATACAGCTATGAATCTAAGGTTACAGAAGCTGCCATTTATGGGCCACGCCTATATAAGTAGATGGAGTAATTGGAAACTGATCAGAAATCAGTAAAGGAAGGCGTATGGATGCTAACATTGGTACTGGTGAGTACTGGTGAGTGTATGTTGGTCTCTGTCCTAAAGAAGTGAAAGGGTTGAATATGCTTGAGATGTGACAAATCTGGTCATCACGACCCAATTCTGGTGATTTATGTTGGGACAAATAATACCATGAGAAGAAATCTGACTGAAAAAATCAGATCCCTGCAACCATGACTCCAGAAGAGATTGATAACCATCCACACTTCCTATATCTCTTGGTGGGGAAGTAATAGAATATAGGTACAAAATTCAACATGCCTTTTCATACATGATCAATGTGTGAATTTGTACTTGTCATATGGAAACAGGATTCCAGAAGACTCATAATCAAACATGTTACCCACCTCCTGACAGAGAGAGAGCAGATTGAGACAAAAAAAAAATTTTTTTTTGGATGTGGTCAGTGCAGGAATTTATTGTGGTTGACTATGCACATTTACTTTAAAGGGTTGACTTTTCTTTTTCCAGGGGGTAGGAGGAAAGGAGGTAGGAAGTAGAGAAGTGAATTTTTATTCATTGGAAAAAAATTAAGTTAAGAAAAGGGAGATTGGAGAGAGTATGCGGGTAGTAATAAAGATGCATAAGAAGAAAAAAGTGTCCAAAATATTGAAAAATACATAGAAAAGAGCAAAAGGAAATTCAGAAGGGGAAATAGATATGCAGAGTTATATTGTTACACTATGTTAAATTTAAAGAAAAAACTACATATAATATTTATGGATTCATACCCAATCCTCTTTTTCTTTGTATATGGAAATTTTAATATTTCTTAGCTTCATAATTTTTAGAAAGTTTTGAGGGTGAGAATGAACCTAGAAAGTATTGCTAAGGATAATGTAATTATAGAGAAGAAATTGAAGATCTTTAGGTCGATAGTGTTGCCAATTGAAGACAGAAGATTCAGAATAGTTTTGGTTTGTCTTTGACTGCTGGTGAAATTCCAGAACACATTATTAAAAGGATGGTTTATGAGTTCTTACATGGTTAACAAATCTTGAAGAGGTCGAAATCATCATGCCTACAAGGTGGCATGCTAGGCCCTAAAGGAGGCAAGAATCCCTGAAAATGCCCTCCAATTAAAATGAACCAACTAAAAAGCCTAAAAATGCACCAATTAAAAAATAAGGAAAATCATCTGTAGTCTCTTTTCTACCCAGTCCAGTATACATAGGAAGAACAATAAAATTCTGCAGAAACCCTGAAGTAGACAAGCTGGAGTGGGTATAAAGAACAACTCAAAATATCCCCAGGGCAACCGGAGAAGGGTTCTCTGTGCCAGAGCTCAGAAGTGAAAATCCAATGCCAGGAGAAGGGTCCTAGACAGAGGTAGCCACAAATCCCTGTGGCAAGAAGATAGACCTCAGTAGAGTTTAGCACTGAAGCAGCCCTCTGCTCCTTGAAGGAGTGAGTCTAGTCTTGTCCACTATACCCAAGACTAAGAAGGGATTACCCAGAATATTAAGAAAGACAGGAGTGGATCTTGACCCAAACAGAGTCCCACTTCCAACTTAGATACTGAGGCTGTTGAAAGGGGCAAATCAAGGAAAATACCAAACACTATCAGGAACTATATTAGATTAAGAGATGATTGAGCATAGACCCCAGAGAAGAGAATAATCCTACAAGTCCAAGTAAAGCCTCAGGGGGAAAAATAGTCTTAGCCACAAAGATTATAAGAGTATCTGGAAAAAATTAAACAAAAGATACACAATGTAATAGGAAAGGGGCAGCTAGGTGGCATAGTGGATAAAGCACTGGCCCTGGATTCAGGAGGACCTGAGTTCAAATCTGCCCTCAAGACACTTGACACTTACTAGCTGTGTGACCCTGGGCAAGTTGCTTAACCCTCATTGCCTCACCAAAAAAAAACCAAACAAACCCAAAAACAAAAACAATGACAAAAGGAAAAAATTCTAAGGAAAACTGATACCTTAGAATAAATAGGGAGAAACCATGCAAGAACTAAATTCCCTGAAAATTAGAATGAGATCAACAGGAAATACTCAATAAAACAATAAGAATTATTAAAAACAATTTAAACTTGAAAAAAGACAGAAGAAAATGTAAGAAATATAATATCAACAACAACTGATCAGGAGAAAACAGGTCAAAGACAGAAAGTCTTAGAATTATTAGACTATCTTAAGATAATGTCCAAAAGAAAGCCTGGATGCTAAATTTCAAGAAATTACAAATAAAAACTGCCCCAAACTCTAAGAACCAAAGGGCAAAGTGGGAAAAAATAGAATCCAGTAGTTACCCCCCTCCCCACAAAAAACACAAATGAAAACTTTGAAAACATGATAGCCAAAATCCAGAGGCCTTTCCAATAAGATAAGGGGTAAAGCAAGGGTACCGACTGAATTATTATTAATATTCCATTAATAATGTGTCTTCAGAGTCATCATCCTGGGAAGCAATTCCTGTGGAGAAGGGAGTAGCTATCCCCACCAAATGCAAACCAAATACCACACACAGGGTAGGTGAATTAGCCTAGCTGAAACTTCAAGACACCCTTGAGAGAGAGGCAGGAGGCAGCATGTGCCAGGCAAGTTAAACCACCACCACCATATTGACTACCATCTCCCCTCCTATCTTAATGGGAACAGCTCAGGAGCCTGAACTTGGGAACAGAGGCACTTCCCAAACTACCAGACCTTCTTCCCCAGTCCCCACAACCATCATTGAAGGGAGAAACCCTTATGGACAAGGGGACAGCCTTTCTCATCACTACAAGCAACAACTGCTATCACATTTTCATCAGCAGGCAAATAGGCACAGGAGTCTATGGTGTGACACTATCCCATAGATCATCATTCCTGCTTCTAGCTCACTCCTCACCACCATCAACCAGGTAATCGAGTCCTCTACCAATTATTAACTAACTACCAAATATAACACAAGAGAGTCACTCTAATTGAAGCAATCTACCCTAAGGAAAACTACATATACCAGGCAAGTCGAAAAACCACAAATCACTACTACCTTCATCACCACCTCCCCTTGAACCCTAATGGAGAAAGCTGAGGTAATTCTGGCAATACTGAATCAACCTCACCATCTATGTGGACAGCCCTGTAATATGCTGTATGTATCAAGTTTAAATTTGTTCTATATGGGTTATATTTTGAAGAACTCTCACTGTTTAATTTGATCACTGACAATGATAATACTAAAGATTAGTGGAGGGACAGCTAGGTGGCGCAGTGGATAGAGCGCTGGCCCTGGATTCAGGAGGACCTGAGTTCAAATCCGGCCTCAGCCACTTGACACTTACTAGCTGTGTGACCCTGGGCAAGTCACTTAACCCCAATTGCCTAAAAAAAAAAAAAAGAAAGAAAGATTAGTAGAAATCGACTAAAAAAGTAGAAGTATGCAGAGACAATCAGAATCCAGACTCCCTGATGGCATCTTAACACTCAATGAAGACAAGATTTCAAGGACTCCAAATGGACATTTTTGTTTTTTCCTTCTTTTTTTTTTTTTTGCAGGGCAATGAGGGTTAAGTGACTTGCCCAGGGTCACACAGCTAGTAAGTGTTAAGTGTCTGAGGCCGGATTTGAACTCAGGTCCTCCTGAATCCAGCGTCAGTGCTTTATCCACTGCACCACCTAGCAGCCCCTTGTTTTTTCCTTCTGTTACTATATATACCATCTGTAATATGTATCTTCTGCAGAGGTTTTCTCTCTGTAGACATTGTCAAAGTGTGAGTCCATGAGGGACTGCCCCTCTGGACAGAATTTTCCCTTTCTCCCTTTCCTATATTGTTATTAGCATATTGTTTGTTAGCATAGGTTATGATATTCTGCTATTTTTTACTGCTTCATCAAGGAAACACCCCGCGTTTCTTAACAAAGCAAAGGGGGGAATGTAAGGAATTGGTTGTGATTTGGGGTTTCTGTGACCCCATCTTCGGTTGGGATTGGAGGCCCTGGCACACACGCCTGTGTGCTCTGGCCTTATACCAGACACCCGCATGCCTGCATGGGCCTAGCCAAATTATAATGACGGGAAGCCCGGTGAGGACAGTTCAGGTGGTCTTTAGCATCCAGAACTCATCTCTGTAAAGATGCTTGTTAGTTCTGTCAACCAGGGCTGCTGGCCAATTAGCTTGGGGGCTGTGTGTGTGTGTATGGTCGGCCCTGTTTCCTTCAGGAGAGGGGGCTGCTGGGAGAGAGAAGGGAGGAGAGTGCAATTCTGTCTGAGAGAGGGACACTGCATAGCTGATTCTCTTTGAAACTACTGGTTTTGGGTGGTGGTGAGTTTGCGGGTTGTAGGCTTTTTTCTTCCCCTATTCCCTTTTTCATTGTCCCTAGTTCTATTAACCTTACTTGTGTTTAAATTTGTCCTCATTAATAAACCCTGTTTTGTTTTTTGAAAGAGGCTATTAATCTCCTTTCTTACCCCAATATTATGGCAAACCACCCAATTAACTCTCCCTTACTAAATTTTGGCCCTTACAGCCCTGGAGAGCGTATTGCCAAGGTAAGTAAACTTATCCACAGCATTCAACATTTCTCCATTTACTGTGACCAATGATTCCACTTATGGATGGTCTGGTGCTGGCTGGTAGAGGATCTTTGTTTTCTTGGTACTGATTGTCACGCCACAATTAACACAAGTGACAGAGAATTGATCCACACTGTTACATCTCTGCCTCTACAAACAAAATGTCCCACACCAACTCCCCTTCCATTTTGGTCTTGGCTTCTAGCCTTTTAAAGTTAAATAGTTTATCATCAGTTTGGAAGCTGAAAGAACGTGTAGAAGATAAGAGGTAGCAGCCTGCATACCAACAGAGCATAGGTCTATAGAGTATATGTGCTGACTATAATGTTGTAAGCCTGTGAAACCTGGACAGTCTATCAGTGCCATGATGGAAAACTGACCCACTTCCACTTGAATTGTCTCATGAACATCCTGAAGATCACTTGGCAAGATAACGTACCAGACACTAAGGTCCTTTCTAGAGCTGAACCGCCAAGCATTTAAACTCTATTGCAGAGGGGGCGGCTAGGTGGTGCAGTGGATAGAGCATCGGCCCTGGAGTCAGGAGTACCTGAGTTCAAATTCGGCCTCAGACACTTAACACTTACTAGCTGTGTGACCCTGGGCAAGTCATTCAACCCCAACTGCCTCACTAAAAAAAACCCAAAAAAACCCAAATAAATTCTATTGCAGAGGGTACAACTCCAATGGGTTGATCACATAGTTGGAATGTCAAATGCATGCTTTGCAAAAGATTATTTTACAGAGAACTCACACAAGGTGGTCAGAAGAAATGGTATGAGGACACTATCAAAATATCTCCACAGAAGTTTAATACTGACAGCGAGACGTGGGAAAGGCTGGCATAGGACCATCCAGCCTGGCATACCCACATCAAAGAAGGCACTGTACTCCATGAGCAAAGCAGAATTGTAGAAGCACCAAGGAATGGTGAGCAATGCAAATTCTGAGCCACTTCTACTCTAAATGTTCTAACAGGCCACTCGTGTTTGATTTGTGGTAGTACCTTTGGAACATATTGGTCTGATCATGCACAGCTGAATACACCATACCTTTACTCCGATATTGTGATGTCATTGGTCTTTGAAAAGAAAGAACAGATGAACAATAACAATGGAGCCAGTCCAACACCCTGAACTCAAGATCCTTGACTATAGCAATGATTCCACCCCAGGGCCCTCAAACGCCATCTTGGGAAGCAATTCGTTTGGACATACAGTTTTGCAACTGCTACAGCCACAGCTAATGAAGACCCCCAAAAGAAAGTTCTTAACTACAAAAGTCCTTGGCATTATCAAATGGTTCAGCATGAGAAACTGATATGATTTTATTCTGGAAATGATTTTTTTCTTTTTTAAAATTTTTATTCACTTTTCCATTCATTCATTTTATTCATTTATTTTAAATATAAAAAGACAAAAAAGAACATTTCCACATACACAGCAAAACACAAAAATAGGATTCAATATAAAACCCGGAATTTCCATTTTATAGTGTTTAACTGTTAAAAAAAACCTGTAATAAACACTACACATCATTTTCAAAGCTACCCTGCTTTTTTCTATGCTTCCATCTGTTTTTTTTTTCTCTGCTGTGCACTTCTTTTCTCCTCCATACTCCCCCACCCCCGAAAGTCACCATTAGGCACAAGTATATATGTGTTTACACACACACACACACACACACACACACACACACACGCACGCATGCATGCATGCACGCACGCACGCACACATACATATCTATATGTAAAACCATAGTATACATACTTCTATTTATCAGTTCTTTCTCTGTATGTGGATAGCACCTGCCTTCATAGGTTCTTTGTAGTTGATTTGAGGATTTATGATACTCAAAATGACTTAGTCATTCAATGTTGTTCTTAGAACAATATTGCTGTTACTCGTTCTGCTCATTTCACTCTTTATTTTTTCATGCAAGTCTTTCCATGTTGTTTGTTTGAATCAGCCAGCTCACATTCTTATAGCACAATAGTATTCTGTCACAACCACATACCACAACTTATTTAGCCATGCCCCAGTTGATGGGCATCCCCTCATTTCTAGTTCTTTGCCACCACAAAGAGAGCTGCTATAAATATTTTAGAAAATGTAAGTTCTTTCCCTTTTTCCCTAATCACCTTGCAAAACACACATAATAAGGATAAGGGTATACACAGCTTTATAACTATTTGGGCATAATTCCAGATTACTCTCCAAAATGGCTGGGTCATTTCACAGTTCCACCAAAAGTGATTAGTGTCCCAATTTTTACACATCCCCACCAACATTTGTCATTTTCCATTCTATCATTTTAGCCAGTCTGATAGGTGTGAGATGGTATCTCAGAGTTGTTTTAATTTTCATTTCTTTAATCAATAGTGATTTAGAGCATTTCTATATGACTACATATAGTGTTATTTCTACATCAAAAAACTGCCCATTAATATCCTTTGGCCACTTATCAATTGGGGAATGGCTCATATTCTTATAAATTTGACAAAAACCTTTATAAATTTGAGATATGAGATCTTTATCTGAGGATGTCTATAACAATTTTCTCCCAATTTTCTATTTTCCTTCTATTCTTAACTACATTTCCTTCTATTCTTGGTTTTAATTAACAAAATTAACAAAAGCTTTAAATTTAATATAATTGAAACTATCCATCTTACATCTCACAATGCTCTGAATCTTTTATTTATTCATAAATTGTTCTATTGGACTTATGTCCGATAGGCAATATATTCCATGTTCTAATTTTCTTATGATATCTCCCTTTATATATGGGTCACATAACCATTTTGACCTTATCTTGGTAAATGATGTAAGATACTGGTCAATGCCCAATTTCTGCCAGACTGCTTTACAGCTTTCCCAACAATTTTTTACCAAATAATGAATTCTTATCCCCAAACCTTAAATCTTTACAGTTATCAAACAGAAGGTTACTATAATCGTTTAATACTTTGTAATGTATATCTACTCTGTTCTACTGATCAACCTTTTTATTTCTTAGCCTGTATCAGGTAGTTTTGATAATTACTGCCTTATATTATAGTTTGTTGTGTTTAAAATAATTACCAGAGATACCAGTTCTAGGCAAGCATATCAACTTATCAATTTCTACTGGTCAGGGATTGACAAAAGGGCTCCCTGGAGCATGATTACCTGTCCAAGTTTTTTAATCCCTTTTTGATAAAGGGTGGGTCATTATACATCAATCAAATATAATTGGGTCATTATAGATTATATCTTGTCAGAAGAACTGAAGTCTCTTCTCTATATATGATAATCAGTCCAAAGAATTTGGACCCCACCCAGCCTATGCCAGAAGGACAGGTTACTGTCTGGGTATGGTCTTGAGGGAAACAGTCTAGCAGACAGACATAACACAAAGGGGAAGGTGAAGTTCCCCCACATACTTACTGGTAATCAATAATTATTTTCTCACAAGTTTTTTTTTGTTTTGGTTTTTTGGGGTTTTTTTGCGGGGCAATGGGGGTTAAGTGACTTGCCCAGGGTCACACAGCTAGTAAGTATCAAGTGTCTGAGGCCGGATTTGAACTCAGGTACTCCTGAATCCAGGGCGGTTGCTTTATCCACTGCGCCACCTAGCCACCCCCCTTCTCACAAGTTTTAAGATCTAGAAGTGCTAAACTTTCTTCCTTTATATTTTTACATTAATTCCTTTGATGTTCTTGACCTTTTGTTCTTCCCAATAAATTTTGTTATTATTTTTCCTAGCTAAGTAAAATGTTTTTTAATAATTTAATTGGAATGGCAGATAGATTAGTTTAGATAAAATAATCATTGTTATTACATTGGAGCTGCCTACAAAACAATTAATGCTTCTTCAATTACTTAAATATGACTTTATTTGTATAAAAAGTTTTTATAATTATGTTCATGTAGCTCCCAGGTTTGTTTTGGTAGGTATACTACCAGGTATTTTATACTATCTACAATTATTTTAAATGATATATCTCTTACTATCTTTTTTGTGTGTGTGTGAGGCAATTGGGGTTAAGTGACTTGCCCAGGGTCACACAACAGCTAGTAAGTGTTAAGTGTCTGAGGCCGGATTTGAACTCAGGTCCTCCTGCCTCCAGGGCTGGTGCTCTATCCACTGGGCCACCTAGCTGCCCTGCTTTTAATATCTCTTTTTGCAGGGCTTTGTTGGTGATACATAGAAATTATTGTGATTCATGTGGGTTTGGTTTATATACTGATACTTTGCTAAAATTATTGTTCCCACTAACTTTTTGGTTGACTCTTTAGGATTTTCCAGGTATTTCATCATATGGTCTGCAAAAAAAAATAGTTTTATTATTTCATTGCCCATTCTGATTCCTTTCATTCTTTTTCTTCTCTTATTATTATCATTTCTAATACAATATTGAATAACATTGATGACAATGAGCATCCTTGTTTCACTCCTGATCTTACTGGGAAGGCTTCTACCCTACCCTGATTACAAACAATTCTTGCTAATGGTTTTAGATAGATGCTTCTTAACATTTTAAGGGGAAAAAATCCCTTTATACCTATGATTCCAAGTGTTTTTTAATAGGAATGAGTGTATTTTATCAAAACCTCTCCCCCACCTATTGATATAATCATATTATTTTTTAAACTTGTTATTGATATAATCAATTATAATAATAGTTTTCCTTCTGTTAAACCATCCCTGCATTCCTGGTATAAATCTCATTTGGTCACAATGTATATAATATTTGTAATATATTATTGTTGTCTCCTAGCTAGTATTTTTATGTATGAATTTTGCAACCATATTCATTGATAAAATTGATCTATAATTTTCTTTCTCTGTTTTTGCTCTTTCTGGTTTAGGTATCAGTACTGTATTTGTTTCATAAAAGGAATTTGTTAGGACTCCTTCTTTGCCCATTATTCCAAATAATTTATTTAATATTAGAATTAGTTGATCTTTAAATATGGTAGAATTAATTTGTAAATCTTATCTGGTCCTGATGCTTCTTTCTTAGGAAGCTCTTTATGGCCTGTTCAATTTCTTTTTCTAAAATAGGTTTCTTTAGATATTCTAGTTCCTCTTAGGTTAATCTAGGCAATTTATATTTTTTGGAAATATTTTTCCATTTCACTTAAATTGTTGAATTTATTGGCATATAATTGGGCAAAATAACTCCTTATAATTGCTTTGATTTCATTTTCATTAATGGTATATTCTGGAAATTATTTTAAAGAAGAGGCATTTAGGGGCAGCTAGGTGGCACAGTGGATAGAGCAGCAGCCCTGGTGTCAGGAGGACCTGAGTTCAAATCCGGCCTCAGACACTTAACACTTACTAGCTGTGTGACCCTGGGCAAGTCACTTAACCCCAATTGCCTCACCAAAAAAAAAAAAAAGAAGAAGAAGAAGAGGCATTTACATCTACTTTGCCACTATCCAAGGACCATGGAACTTTTTCCTCTAACTTGCATATGAAATCTTCCATATATGTTGTCTCCTCCATTAAAATGGGATCTCCTTGAAAGCAGGAACTGTCTTCCTTTTTTAGTTTTTGTCCTCAGTACTTAGCACATAGTAAGCCTTAACAAATGCTTGATTTATTCATTCATTATCACCCTACTATTTAACAGAGTGCTGGAAATACTACCTAAAGAAATAAGAAAGAGAAATTGAGGGAATAAGAATAGGCAAAGGGAAAATTAAATGATCAGTTTCAGAAAAGCCTAAAGAATGGATCAGAAAATTAATCAAAACAATAAATTCAACAAAGCAGAATTTTAAATAAATTTACATTTCTTTCACATCAGCATTCCTGTATAGTCACATACCCATACCCATTGGGAAGCAGAAGAAAGCAGAATTCCATTCAAAATAACTATAGAAAATACAAAATATTTTCTGTATCTACTAAGATACAGGCAGGAATATGAATCCAATTATGTAGCACTCCACAGAAATAAAGATAGGCCTAAATAATTGGGGAACCATCAATGTGCTCAAGGTTGAGACAATATAATAAAATGACAATACTATCTAAATGTATTTACTCAGCACTCTTTCAAACTACCAAACAAATGTTTTCTAGAGATAGAAAAAATAGTAACAGTATTCATAAGGAGGAACAAAAGGTCAAGAATCTAAAGAGTAGAAATAAACAAACAATTGGGAAGGAAGGGGGCCTATAAGTACTAGATCTCAATCAATGCTACAAAGCATTAATCATCAAAATAGTTTGATACTGGTTAAAAAATAGAGAGATCATTTAGTGTAGCAGATTAGGTACATAATATATAGAAGCAAACAAACATAGTAGCATATAATTCTATAAACAAATATGCCAGCTACTGGAGGAAGGGTTTATTACTTGACAAAAACTTTTGGGAAAACTAGAGAGCAGTCTGGCAGAAATTAAGTAAACAGGGGCAGCTAGGTGGCACAGTGGATAAAGCACCAGCCCTGGATTCAGGAGGACGGGAGTTCAAAGCTGGCCTTTGCCACTTAACACTTACTAGCTGTGTGACCCTAGGCAAGTCACTTAACCCCAATTGCCTCTAAAAAAAAAAAGAAAGAAAAAAGAAATTAAGTAAACACCAACATCTCACAACACACACAAAGATAAGTTCTAAACGGATACATGATCTGCATCTAAAGTGTTCAATCATAAACAAATTAGAGGAGTCTGGAAATCACCTTTCAGATGTATGGATAAGCAGAAGAGTTCATGATTCAATAATCAACAGAACGGTTCACACAAGATTAAATGGACAATTTTGATTATGTAAAATTTAAAAGTTTTTGCACAAACAACTCTAATGTATTTAAAATTAGATGGAAAACAGGTTACTGGGGAAAACATTTACAAATTTCCTTGATAAGTCTGATATCCAAGATACAGAAATTTATAAGAAAAAGAGCTACTCACCAATAGATAGTTAAATAATATAATCTGTTTTCAAAGGAAACAATCCAAGTCATCAATAAGCATACAAAAAATGCTCCAAAACATTTATAATGAGAGAAATGCAAATTAAAGTGACTTTGAGAATTCCTTCATACCCCTCAGATTGAGTCACAAAAGAAAAAAATGACAGATGCTGGCAGGCATTCAAGAAAACAGGTTCACTGATACACTATTGGTAGTACTATTTCTGGAAGGCAATGTGGAACCATTTTCAATTTTACTATAACCCTTGTTTTGAAAATGAAAATTTAATCTAACTTGATATATTATGGAATAATTTTAGCAGAACATGAATTTTGCATTTTCTTATACCCTTTTTTGATCTATGAGAGACAGCAAGAAGACAATAAACCGTGGTCATCCATATCTGGAGTTACAACTTTCTATCCAGTTTCAGATAATCTTCTTTCCATGTCTTTCCAATACTCACAAGCTACAAGTCTTCGTATATCCACTTCCACAAGAAAACTTAAAATCGTTTTCAAGGTAACGTGTCGTATATGTGTGTGTGTGTGTGTGTGTGTGTACACACATATATATATATATATATAGGTATTCTGGTACAGTATGTGTATGTGTGTAGACATGTATGTATGTATATGTCTGTATGTATTCTGGAGCTGTTGGCTGAGGAGGGTGGCTAAGCCCCTATGCACTCCACCCTCTCCACCTACTCTCCAATCAGGTTGAAGCATCCAAACCCCAGAGTTTCAGGACTACAAAGCCTGCCTGTGTGTTTGGGCTTTACCAGTTCATCCTCCTGGGAAACTGTGCTCAGGCAGAGCAGTAACTGGGGATGCTGCCACTATTTAATGTAGTATTTATGTATTTCTTAACCATTTAACATATATAAACTGTCTACTGTTTTGATTAGGTTCCTATCTTTTTTTTAGTGTGTCACTGGCAATGTTTTTGAGTTTTGTGCTCCTAATCTCATTTTATCCATAAAGCTTGTGAGTTTTATTGCATGATTTTGCATAGTATTGATTTTTAGGAACTTACATGTCAAATTATAGCTGAATTGACTGTATTTCCAAAAGTTACTAAACCGTATATACCCTTTGACCCAGCTATGCCATTGCCAGGCTTATATCCCTTAAAAATGAAAGAGGAAAGAACATATACTTACAGAAAGATGAATAGCAGCTCTTTTTTGTAGTAGTCCCAAACTGGAAACTAAGGAGGTGCCCTGCTATTACTGAATGGCTAAATTGTGGTATATGAAAGTAATGGAATATTATTGTGTCATAAGAAAGTAGAAAATGAGCAGTTTCAGAGGAAACTGGTGAGACCTCTATGAATTGATTAGATTAAAGTGAGAAGAACTAGAATAGATCATATGATGACAAATATTGTAAATAAACTTTGAAAAACTTTGATCTACCAACCATGATCAATTCAATGATAAACTGTGAGTCTAAAGTACTGCACATGAAACAAACCATTCACTTCTTGTCAGAGAGGTAATGGAGTTATGATGAAAATGAAACATACAGTTTAAGCCATTGCCAACATTTCTATGAAGGTGTTGTTGATGTCATTGTTGTGTTTTTAATCAATGTTAAAGGGGAAGAGTGTCTTTATAAAAAAAAAAAAAGATCATGCCACTACCTCCTTCTCTGAAGACTTCAGGGACTATGGTTAGGGAATATATAACGTCAGACTTTTTTTGATATGTTGGTTAGTTTTGCTGAATTGTTTTCTTTTTCTTACTCGTTATAAAAGATAGCTCTTTGAGAGGAGGTGAAACATTGGGAATTGTAGCTAATGTAAAAACAAAATATATCAATAAATAGGTGTTTTTAAAATAAAAGTTCATGGCAGATTAAAATTGTTTTTCTTTTTAACTGGATAATCTGGTAGATCAGAGAAAAATTATATAGTTTACCTAGGTTTTAGCAAAGCATTTGAAAAAGCCTTTCATGCTATTCTTGTAAATTAAAGGGCTGAGATATAATCCAGGCAAGAGGTGCATCAGGAACTTGTTCAAGGATCAGACTCCCAAATTAGTCAATTAAAGGTTCAATGCTCACTTAGAGGAAAAAGCAAAGTGCCCCAGGATCTATATTTGGTCCTATGTTAGTCAATATTTTTATCAGTGTCTTTGGCGGTAGCAATCATAACATACTTGCCAAATACACAGAAACATGAAGCTGGGGGAAAGCTAATCTGCTGGATCACAGAGTCAGGATATTCAAAAAAACCTCTTGACAGATTGAAAGGATGGGCTGAATCAATTAGATAAAAGTTATATTTACAAATATAAAATCCTACATTTGGGTCCGAAAAATGAACTTCACAGTACAAAGGGGGGAAGTATGATCACACCTACATATAACTCAGCAAGGTGGGGTCATTCATGGCGGAGTTTTTTGTTTGTTTGTTTGTTTTCCCCTAGCTTGGGGAAAAAACGCGTTTCCATTGTCTTTGTGGCAAGGCCTCCTCCGCCCCCACCCTCCTTTGGGTATCACCAAACACACAGGATCCTGTCTCCAAGGCGACCACAGCGCACTCCAAGGAAACGGCGGCTGCCGAGGGTCAGACTAGAATCGCTCCCACGAAAGGAAACTAAGCCCACAGGGCGGCGAGGCCCCTTTAAGGATTCACGTGACGTGCTGCGCCTTCCTCCTTTCCTGTCCCCGTTGTCCTCATCCTCGGCAGATTTTCGCTGGAGAGGACGTCTCATATACCCTGCTACAGAAAGCCGAGGCAGCTGCTACCAGAGGCACCCCGACAGGCATCCGCGGCGGGCGGGGGGGGGGGGAAGGGAAGGAGGAATAGAATTTGGGGGTGACTCCCCCCCCGCCCGGGGTCTCTTTTTACCACCTCGGTTTCGAGGAGGGGGAGGCAGCATCCATCTGCAGAACCCAGAGCCGCCAGGGGCTGATGCTGCTTCTGCTGCTGCTGTTGCTGCTGCTGCTGCTGCTACTGCCACGCTTCGCATCGTAAGGTTCCTGGACCTCCCCCCATACTGCCCGGGCCCCCTTTATCCTGCCCGGGCCTCCCCATCCTGCTCCGCCCGTCCCCCATGCTGTCCAGATCTCCCCACCTCCTCCCGTTTCTGCCTGCGCCGCCCCTCCCCCGATTCTGCCAGGACCTTCCCTCAATACCCCCGGCGTCGGGACAAGTCCAGCTCCGAGAAAGCCCCAACGCCCTTGGAACCTCCAGGGCTGCGACTGAAGCAAGTTTTGCCGCTGAGGATGCTGCAGAGGAGGCGGCTGATGGGGGTAGAGAAGGGATGGGGTGACCACCCTACGGCGCTCCCATCTCCTGGAAAACCGGAGTCCGTCTGTACCCTGAACCTCGGGGCTGCCACAGCTGTGACGCCACACCATCGGGCCTTTCTTTACCGCCCTCCTCACCACCAAGCCTGCAGCATGGTCGCCCCCTGCCCCAGAAAGCCAGCTTGTGCACCCCAGCTCTCTATCACAGAAGCTGCGCGGCCACACCCAGCCCCCACTTTTGCTTTTCCCCGGACCTTGCCTTGAAGAATGCGCCCCGCTGTTCCTTAGGGGATAAGCTGAACCCGGAGGATTTCACCGCCTATAGCCCAGTGTTTGGTCACCAGCTATCCAAAGCCTTCCCTAACACGGAGAACCCCTGCCCCGTCCTTGGCGTTGTCTTCAGGGGTCTGGTATGCAGCCGCCACCTTCACCCCAAAATTGAGAGCCAATTAATTCTCTCCCGTATGGACCAGGCCATTCCGAGAGTGAGAGCTGAATGAGACCAGCGCTAGTGCCGACTTAGACACGATTGCTTTCCTTACCCAAGAAATACAAGCCAAAATGAGATCCTGGGTAGGTGCTGAGCAAGTTCAAGTCTGAGCAAAGAGGGGTACCCCATATGGCCCATGCTCAGGGCTGGGTCGCTTTCCACAGTGGACTGAGAAGTGTCCATAGTATCCGAGGGGGTTTGACCAAAGTTCCCGAAAGAGGCAGGGAAGTATAAACCCCTGCCTTGTTAGCTACCACCGCTGCTCCCAGAGATCTGTGATGACGCGGAACCCAAATCCCATGCTGGGTCATGCACTTCTCTTTGGCGCCCCAGCACACAATCTGATTGGCTCCAGCTGCAATGACTCCATAGCCTCCTCGTCCCAACTGAATACAACCCCTCTGACCCTGTCCTGACATCCAGGTTCTGGCTTGTCAATTTCTTCTACTCAGAGTATGGCAGAAGCTGATTAACCATGGATGGGCTGGAAATCCTCACCTCGATGCCTGCCTGCTTTCTTCAGTTCCTCATTTATCATGGCTCCCAGCAACCACTCCATGTTACCAGTATATAATTAGGGAGCCCATACTGCCCTCTCCCCTCCACATGTGACTCTCCATTATTTCTACACCCAGACCTTCAGTCATCCTGCTGTAATCCTCTTCACCAACTGTGCAGCTTTCTTCCCTGGCATCTGGATGGGACAGGTCTCATCTTGCTCTTCTCTGTTCTCTACAGACTGCACAGGATCCTTATCCTTAAGTCCATGGACCAATGTAATGACTAAAAGGGAAACACTCTCTCTGTGCCCCTCATGGAGTAACCCTGCAGAAGGGCTGTAGATTGTTAGGTTTCTACTCTCTTTCCTTCCCCTCTGAAGAGCTACCAGGAGACTCTTCCATCCCTTTGTCCTTTCTTAGTAGCTAGTTTCCCATGTGTGTTTTCCTACCTATCTCTTCCCTCCTCCCTTTTAATTCAATTCAGCAAGTATTAAGTGCTTAGTATATGTCCAGTGCTGGAGATACAAAGAAATGAAAGCCCTTACCTTCAAGGAGTTGGGTGTTTTATTTTCCCCTAATTCCTTGCTCATGGTGAGGATATGTAAGAAGGGTTTATAGATTATAGCTGGAAGGAATCTTATATACTATCTAGTCTAATCTCATTTTACAGATATGTAAACTGAGACCCAAAATAGTCAAGTGGCTTTTCTAAGGTCACATGCAGTTAAGAAGTGACTGTCAGAGATAGTATTGGAACCAAGGTCTTCCACCTTCCAAGTCCTGTGATTTTTTTCACTGTACCACACTGGGTCTACTTCCCAGCATGACAAATAACTCCCCATTGGAAAACTGGAAAGCAGAAGAGAATGTGGAGGAAAGCTAAACTCTGGTCTGAAAGAATAACTATGGGTAGCCCTTCTCAGGGAGGAGCTCTCCCTCCACAACCCCCAGTGATACTTAGAAAGGGGGCAGCATCTCATCCCCATTCCTGTGATGCTTCCCATAAATAACCCCCAATTCTCTTTCAGTGAAGTGTATATATTCATTCTGTCTGTCTGTCTGTCTATCTATCTACCTATCTATCTACCTATCTATCTATCTATCTATCTATCTATCTATCTATCTATCTATCTATCTATCTATCTATCTATCTATCTATCTATCTTTTTTTAGGGAGGCGGGGCCACCAAAGCTCTGACCCCTTCCATTTCCCTTCTTGCTGGTTGCCTACCCTCATTGCTTCCGGATGCTCTCTATTAGTAGGTAATGGGTTCCCTCTCTTTGGAGGTCTTTAAGCAAAGGCTTGATTTTCATTTGTTGGATATAGTATACGTGGGCTTCTTGTTAGGTTGAATTAGATGCCATAAGTGTTCTTCCATCTAAGATTCTGTACTTCTATATTTGATAATTATCAGCAATGTAGATTGTATAGACTGTGGTCAGATATCCTCTGCTTGCTTCCAGTAGACCACAGATGTATGGGTTTGGGGATCCAGTTTTGGCCCATATGTGACTCGTTGAAGAAGGACTTGGATAGGGGCGGCTAGGTGGTGCAGTGGATAAAGCACCGGCCCTGGATTCAGGAGTACCTGAGTTCAAATCAGGCCTCAGATACTTGACACTTACTTGCTGTGTGACCCTGGGCAAGTCACTTAACCCCCATTGCCCCGCAAAAAAAAAAAAAAAAAGGACTTGGATTGTTGATGACTATTTTCCATCAACCCTGGTGTTTTTGTTTTTTTTTTTTACTTTCTATGTACTGATTTATGCATGCCATCTCAGACAGTGATTGGTTTTGTTATTTTATTGTATCCCCAGCACTTAGCTTAGTGCCTGACAGATAGTGAGGACTTAATAAGTACTTGCTGATTGATTTTAAAATCCCCTAATTTCTACTGAGCCAGAAGAGCTCAGTAGCAGATAGTAGAAAAGGGCTTTCTTCCCTCCCAGCTGTGAATCATCTAGATTTGGTTCCGGCTGGGTCCCCAGAGTTAGGTGGGAGAAGGGGCAATTGCCCTGAATCTCACCTGGCCCCCATGCGGCCATGAAGATGTGGTCGTCCTTTTTTTGTGTGTGTCTGTTCTTTCCAGATCTTTGGCAAACAAGTATCTCATAGTACATGTGTTAAGACTAGAATTGGCCTTATAAATCCAAAAGGTCTGAAGGTCCCTTGAGGCCTGCAAGTATAACAGATATGGTGACCCCTCAAAGCAACGATGGCTCATGGCAAAGGAAGTTTCTGTATCGGACAGTATGGCCACTGACAAAAAAAACTGGCCCATGTTATCAGCAAAGGTGTGCCAGGAGGGGTTACTGAGTAAAGTGCCAGGATGAAATTTAAAGTGTATTATTTGTAGTCTTGCAGAACTGTTATGATGATGCTTAAATATTAGCCTCCTGTAGTTATAAGTTACTGGATTCTATTAAACTTCTTAATTCTGTTAGTGTGTTGTGACTGTCGCATGTTGAGCAATTCTGCATAAGAATAAACCACCTCTTTAAAAAAAAAAGATAATCAGTTTGTGATATGGTCGGCAAAAACAATAATGCTCTCTTTGGTCGCATTGAAAAATTACAGAATAAGGACAGACCACATCTGTGGTACTGAGTTCAGTTCTGGGTACCACATCTTAGTAAGAACACAGGTTGGTGAGTGTCCGGTAGGAGGCAGCTGAGTTTGTGAGAGGACCAAAGAACATGTTATATGAGAATCACCTGGAAGGCACTGAGAATGTTTCGCCTAAAGAAAAGAAATGTTAAGGAAATATGATAGCGGTCTTCAAGTCTCTGAAGATCTGTCATGTGGGAAAGGGGTTCTACTCAGCCCCAGAAATGGTGGTGGAAGTTACAAAGGCAATTCTAGGCTTGACGTAAGGAACAACTTCACAACAATAGAGTAATACAAAAGGGATACAGCATATTTCAGGAGGCTGTATTTGCCAAATCATTTACCTCCACAATATGTCACTCACCCTTTCCTTCTCTCCACTAGAGAGAATACCATCTTTTTCAGGCCCTTATCACCTCCTGCCAGGAGTATTACAAGAAGCTCCCTTTTGATCTCTCAGCTTCTACTCTCAATACAACTACAAAGCTGCCAA
Source organism: Dromiciops gliroides (assembly GCF_019393635.1). Lineage (NCBI taxonomy): Eukaryota > Metazoa > Chordata > Mammalia > Microbiotheria > Microbiotheriidae > Dromiciops > Dromiciops gliroides. The sequence continues at coordinate 434,411,345 of NC_057861.1, read as the reverse complement.
TGATATTCCTTAGACATTCGTAAGTTGGACCTTGTCACTTCTCAACTTTTAAGGCCCTTCATAATCTTGCTCCAAACTGCTTTTAACGACTACATTGTACATTGCTTTCCTTCATATGTTCTATATCCAGCAGGCCTCATTTGTTGTTCTCCATCCGTGAGATTCTATCACCCCATGCCTAGAAGGAAATCCCTCCTTACCGCTACCTTTTAGCATCCCAAGCTTCCTTCAAAACTCAGCTTAAATGCTACTTCTTACAGAGAACCTATATGGATTCCATCAGTTGCTACTATGCCTTGCCAGATATTATTTGCCATTTTTTTTTGTATTTAATTGGTGACTTGCATGTTTTTCCCCCCTCCCCCATTAAAATAAAAGCTCCTGAGGTCCAGAACTATTTCGTTATTGTCTTTGTATTCCTACCACCTACCACAGTGCCCAGCACATAGTAGGTGCTTAATGTTTGGTCAGTTGAATTAATGAGTTCCCTCCTCTGGTCTTGAAGCATAGATTGGACAAGCATTTGTTTGGGATGTTAGAACAGATAATAGAGACCCCTTCCCCATTTAAGAGTCTGATTCTTTAAGTTTGTGAGCTGGTGTCATTTAAGAGAATCTGGAAAGAACAAAAAATGAGGAGTGGATTCAGTGAATGTGAACTGGAAAATGTTAGTGGCTGCTGTGGTGAGTGTGGCATTTCCCCAGTCGTGCATTAAACCCTGAACTCCATTCTCAATCGACACCCCCCCACGCATACACAGCATATTTACCAGCACAGAAGAACAGTGATGAGACTCTTGATCAAAAATCAAAAAGTGTTTATTAAACTCCTACAACGTGCCAGTCGCTCTGCTAGGAAATGAACATACAAAGACAGAAAAGAAGTAGTCCCTGCTCTCAAGAAACTTTTCTTCTATAGGGGGACATGATTTGTATATGAATGTATACAAAATTAATGCATATGTAAGTTGTGAGTGTCCAAGTAAGATATGTATGACTATATGGGTTATTTAAACAAATTGATATGCTAAACATGTAAACATGGTTCTCAAGTGGCAAAGGCACCCATTCCAAGGGTGACTGGTATTTCTGTCTTGAGGGGAGTAGGGGAAGGGCTATAGCCAAGAACTTTCTGCTCCCTTGCCTATCCCCAAAACTAGAATTATCCCTCTCCTCCTTTAAAAATTGCTGGTCTAGAGGCACAATTTTGATTCAGCATTCAGTCAAAACCATAGCTTATGAACCATCATTCATGTTTTTAATTTTACTATCTGTGAGAATCAGAGTACCACCCCCCTGCTGAGAAAGACATTGTGAGAACCAGGGCAGCACCACCCTGAGGAGAAAGCATGTGACTAGCATACCGAAGTTACATCTATTCATAAAACCATTACATCTATTCATAGAACCTCCTGTAAGTCATGTGAATCAATGCTACCAGCCAATTAGCTTGGAGCTGTGTGTAGGGACCGCACCTGGGTGGGCCTGCAGGGAGCTTCCACTCAAGAGAACCGGGGATCTTTTCTTTTCCGTTGGAGGTCTTGATAGCAGCAGGTGCAGGGTGCTAGGCTCTTTCCTTCTGAACTCCACGTGTTCTCTTTACTAACCCCTATTATACTTTAATAAATGCTTAATGCCCCAAAGACTGGTGCCATGAGTTTCTAATATAAGGTCACACATTAGATTTTAATCATAGCAATTAGATTTTAAACAACACATACCCAGACAAAGGATGTATTACTTCAAAGAAAAAGACAATGAAAAACTATAGTAAACAACATAAGAAAAGATCCACCTATATACACATGAAATGCACCCCTGGGTTTTCATATCTCTAGTATGAGAACATGTACATATTATAAGGATTGGAATGACGCCACCTGCTGGAGCCTTACTGTAGAAGAGTTCTGCCCATGAAACGAAGGTCTTTGAGGGCAAGACCAGGAGTCTTTTCTTTGGAAAAGGAAATGACTCGGACTAGTGGGAGGAGGAAGGAAGAGACTGGCGCTCACTCTCGCTTTTTTTCCTGGGGACTCTGGTGGAGAAGGGAGCTAGAAATGTGCTCTCCCTTTAAAGATAGGAATCTAGGCCTTTCTTTCTCTCTTTACCAAATTCTTATTCTCCTTAATAAATGCTTAAAATTCTAACTCTTGCTAAAGCTTATAATTTATTGGCGACCACTCATTAGATATTTTAGACAGTTTAGCTAGAATTTTAGCCCTTAACAAATTAGTTAGCAATAGTTATTATATTCTTTTTACTGTTCCATCAAGGAAACATTTTGTTTCTTGAGGAACAAAAGGGGGAACTGTTATGATTGGAATGACGCCACCTACTGGAGACTTGCTGTGGGAAAGCTCCACCATGAGGAAAATGCCTCAGAGGCATTGTGGCTTTTCCTTGGCATCAGGAAATGACGTTTGCTCATGGGTGCTGTCTATCAAGGCTACCAGCCAATCAACTTGAGGAGCCTCCTATGGTCTGGGAAGAGACAGGAAGGAGGAAAGGGAGCCTGCGCAGAGAGCGCTGGGCCTTTTGGCTTCCTGACTTGATGGTGGTGGCGGCAGAGGACTTCACAGGAAATTTGAGGAAAGATAGGAATGCCAGGCTGTTAGAATTCTGTTCTCAATCTTTTTCTTTCTATTTTCCAATAAACCCTTAAAAACCTAAACTCGTTTTATCAGTGATTTTTAGTCAGTTTCCCCCAAACTGGGGGAACAGATTAGAATCCACATTTAGAATCTTAAATTACACAATATGGAGAGCACATTTAACTAGAAAACACATGGAAGGGATTTTTTTTTTTTCAGGAATGCTTGTGGCCAGAGAATATATGCATGAATGCTGTAGAATCCAGATCACCAAGACAGACAGATGGGATATATAAATTTCAGGAACCTAATGTTACCAAGGTACATGCATGTAGAGTACTTAGGCAGCCAAGGCAAATCTAGCATCTGATGCTGCAGAACTGCTGATATTCTCTGGTGATGGTGCTATGCTGCTCTCTTCTAGCGGTCAAATCTATGTCCTTTATCTCATTATATCTGCTTTGTCTCTACTCATCTTATGATCACTGAGTTGCTCTCTGCTTCTGTGTACTGAGGTACAGAATGGGAAGGTGCTAGACAAGGTGGACACTAAACAATGCAATAAAAAATTAGATTGATTATATTATAACAGACAGGAAACTACTAACTGCTTGATCAACCACAATTCAAGACTACTGAAGCATGTCACATAGCTTGTGTCAGCAGGTGATGGACTCAAGATGTAAAATGAGACAAACGTTTTTGGATATGGATTATGTAAGAATTTGTTTTGCTTGATTATACATATTACAAATATTTTGTCTTTCTTTTCTTTTTTCCAATTTGGTAATGGGAGGGTGGGGAGAGAGAGAATTAGTGCTTGCTATTGGAAAAAAGTTCTTTTTAAAAAAAGAGAGATTACTCATTGCTTACTTGGCAGTCATTCTTAAATCAGCTGATTGTATGGGGAACCACCAATTTGTTAGAGAAATAGTCAAAATTAGTATGAAGCTAGAGGAAAGAATAAAAATGAGAAAGTTATGGAATACAATTAAAACAATCCCAAGTATAATGTCAAAATGGGATATAAGTGGAAGATATAAATATTGATTATAGTAATTTTTCATAGAATTTTAATATAAATGCATCATTATAATGGGAAGACTAAAGAGCCTAAACAGAATCTTAGTCACCAGATAACTTGATTTGTTTGCCAAGGGGAGATATATGCAAGCCAAGGACAATATAGATTCAGAATATAAATTCTCTTTCAAAAATCTTGCAGAGAAGAATAAGGGAAGATTATGATTATTATCACTTCATATGAAGCCAGTTTAAAGAGAGTTCGATTAAAATTCCTCCCAACATAGCTACCTGAATGGTAAACTGATGGCCTAGTTTCCAATAAACCAGATCCATCAAAACTGAAGATCAAAACAGAACAAATAGTCAAGAAACCCAATGAAAAACTATAGTTCATGACTTTTACCATCCTTGAACTGCACAAGAACTCTGCAAAGAAACCCAAGAGCAATAGGAAGTGGGACCACTATCAAAACCAACCTAGGCAAGCCTACCCTTCCTCTGAAACCAGAGATTGACCAATAATACGTAGCGTACAAGGTTTTGTATCCAAGTGGAACCCCTGAAAAATTCCCAGGGTGGTGAGCAGAAAGCTGCAGGGTCAAAAGTGGTGGGTAGTTGTAGCAACCAACATAGAATTTCAGCATTTGGACCTAAAAACCTAAGTCCATGGGCTCCAATCTCCCTAACACTTTTATGGGTGACATCATAGAGGGCCCAGAAGATCCATTGCTCAAAATCTGGAAGATCCAGGGAAAATAAACTCTAGAAGGTGGAGGCTGAAGAAAGAATATAGCTAACATAGGATGAGACCACTCTCCCCACCCAAAAGCACAGCAGGGGGTGGATACTGTCCCTGGCATAAAGACCCAAATCAGAAATGAAAGAGACACATGAGGAAATTGAAGAAAACATGAGCTAGTATAAAAAATTATAGTAGATCTAGAAACACCCTAAAACAGAGGTCCTTTACCTTTTTTGTGTCATGGACCATTTTGGAAGTCTGGTGAGACCTAGAGACTCCTTTTCAAGATAATGTTTTTAAATGCACAAAATAAGATACATAAGATTACAAAGGAAACCAATTATATTGAAATATAGTTGGAGGAAAGATATATAAATATGTATATATATATATATATATGTATGATGATAGATAGATAGATAGATAGATATGTGAAAAAATTAACAGACGCCAGGTTAAGAATGTCTGTCCTAAAAGGATTCAGTTACTCGTAACAACTGGACAGACTCAAAGGAAAAACTGTACTTTCCACAAGGACTACATGAATAACCAGAAGAACTGAATAAAAGATGAAAAATGAAAGCTCTGAAGTAAATAATTAGAAAGAGAATAAATGACTTAGAAAAAAAGGTAGCAAATATTACCCAAGTAATAGACTTGCTGAAAACTAGAAGAGACCAAATAGAAATCAATGGCTATGACACAACAAAATGAAAAAAATTGAAGAAAATGTGAGCTATACGATATCAGGGGCAGCTAGGTGGTGCAGTGGATAAAGCACCGGCCCTGGATTCAGGAGGACCTGAGTTCAAATCCAGCTTCAGACACTTGACACTTAGTAGCTGTGTGGCCCTGGGCAAGTCACTTAACCCTCATTGCCCTGCCCCCCCCAAAAACATATATGATATCAAAAACAACTTACCTGAAAAACAAGTTAAAGAAAGATAATTTAAAAATCACTGGACTCCTTCAAAATAATTAGTATTTATATAATACCTACTATGTGCCAGGCACTGTGTTGAGTGCATTACATATATCTCAGTTTATCTCACAATAATCCTGTGAGGGGATATTATTATCTCCATTATATGGTTATGGTTGAGGAAACTGAGGCTATACTAGTGGGAGAGCTCAACTTTCCCCTCTCAAAACTAGATAAGTCTAACCAAAAATAAAATAAAATAAACAAGAAAGAAGTTAAAAAGGTAAGTAGAATTTTAATAAAGTTAAATATGATAAACCTCTAGAGAAAATTGAATGAGAATAGAGAGGAAACTGAGGTAAATATTGATTAAGTGACTTGCCAGGATCACACCTTAAGTAGTAAGTGTCTGAGTGGAGCTTTGAACTCAAGTCTTCTTGAACCCACTAGGCCACCTAGCTCCTAAAATTATTGACATTCTCCTTTTCACCCCCCACACCTGATGAAGCACTATCCCCCATACTATCTTGGTTCTGGGAAGAGCGGTCTTAGATTCAATGATGTCCACCCAGCATTCACCCATAGCACTTGTTTCAAGTTTAGTTCCAAGTGCAGCATAGCCACAGGATAAGTTCTCTCAGTTGCTGCTGCACTAGGTTCCTCAGACCATGCTTGAATTCCAGTTACCAGAATTCTGGTGGTTCATTCTCCTGACCTTTTCAAGTTCACAAGTTTGTAGCCATCTCCAATCTCATTCACCTAAAAGCAGGAATTAAAAGATACAACTGTGACAGAAGCAAGTAGGGGCATGTAATCTCAGTGTCATATTGACCCTAGCTTTGACAGGGTCCACGTCCCCAACTGGAGGTCCCTAGCAGCTCATCATTCTCCACTGTGGGGGTGGCTAGTGTCTTCTGCGGCCTTCCAGATCTGGCTACACAGGCGGTCTACAGTTAATCTCTTCACCATTTATTTAGCAGACCAGAACCAGTTATAGTATATCTGCAAATGTTCCGAATCCAGAGGCAGGACCTTTCTACTGCACACCATAATGCTTTTTGAGAAGCAGGCTCCCCAACCCCTTCCACTTTTCCATTCCAAGCTGCACCCATACCAACTCTTTCCTGCTTTTACATTTGCTTAAATCAAAGAATTCCTCAGACTTCCTAAGTCAGTGAAACTTCGTTTTTGAAAACAACTCTAGTTCTCACTCATTTTCCTCTTCCTGAACTGTAAGACCCATCTATACACCTCAACATGTTTAGTAATTATCTATTAACTTAAGCAATGTATTCAATTTTTTTTTAATCTACACCTCTCATCACATACACACAGGAATGTTCCTGTCCACAAAATACAGCTGTCATAAACAAGCTGCCTGCTGAGAGACAGTAAGAGTCAGGTATCTGCTGTGGAAATGTAAGGTCTCATTGAGTAAAAAGAAGAGAGACACAAAGAAAGAGACAGAGGTATAAGCACTTACTATATGCCAGGTACTTTGTTAAATTCTGGTGATACAAATACAAGCAAGCCAGGTAGTCCTGAGGTCCTTGGGGTCCCTGACCTCAAGATAATAGATAAAGAGGAATTGAAGGAAGGAAGGCTTGGCTGGAGATGTCCAAGAAGTAATGTAGAGGCCTGCAACCAAACCAAATAAGACCAAAGCTAGCCTATCAAAGGCCAAGGTGATTCCAGGGGTAGACTAAAATTTTCCAATGGGGAATGTCAGAAATAAAAATACTGGACTTTCCCTTTTAGTGAATATATAAATGCTTTATTACATTTTTGCAAGAATGGGCATGCACTATAGAAGATTGGTGTGCTTTGCCACAGCAAACTACTCTTTTTTAATCCCTGATCCTATCACAAAGGTCCCTCCCCTTTTTGCCTCATTGGTTGAGGACTAAGAGGTGTGCAATCTTCCCAGAACACCTCTACATATTTCCCCTTAACATGTTCCCCCTCCTATTACATACATTGCATGTTGGAAAATGGCGGCAGTCTCTGCCTTTGGGATGTTGGCAGTTAATATGCATAAGCTAATTAAGCAAGTGCAGTGCAAACTAGCTTTAACCTTTAGCACACTTGGACTAGCTAGACTACTATTCTAGAAGCGCTTTTCTATATCTACTTTTAGGCACTTGCAAAACTGTCTTTTAGCCTTGAGGTCCCCTTTCTGCAATCCTCCTTTCTTTTTTTTTTTTTAGTCTTTTTTTTTTAATAGAATTTTATTTTCCAAAATATATGTAAAAACAAATTTTAACATCAATTTAAAAAAAAGTTGTTCCAACATCTCTTCCTCCTCTATTCCCACCCCCCACCCACTAGAACTCAAGCATTTCAAAATAAATTATACATGAGTAGTCATGGAAAACATTCCCACATTAGCTAGATTGTGAGAAAAAACAGTCAAAAAACTCCCAAAACTTCAGACTGAGGAATTGTCAAAGAGAAAAAAAAATTTTTTTTTTAAAATGTGTTTCCAGGGGCAGCTAGGTGGCACAGCGGACAGAGCACCGGCCCTGGAACCAGGAGGACCCGAGCCCAAATCCGGCCCCAGATACCCAACAGCCACTAGCCACATGACCCTGGGCAAGCCACCCAACCCCAATTGCCTCACCAAAAAAGAAAGGAAAAAAAAAAGAAAAGAAAAAAAATGTGTTTCCATCTATTTTCAGATACTATCACTTCTTTCTCTGTAGATGGGTTGCCATTTTCATAAGTCCTTCAGGGTTATATTGGACCATTGCCTTGCTGAAAATAACCACATGCTTCCCAGCAGATCATTTTACACTATTGCTGTTATTTTGTATACAGTGCATTTCACTCTGTTTCAGTTCATGTAGGTCTTTCCAGGTTTTTCTAATAGTATCCTGTTCATCATAACCTAAATAAAGTACCTTAAACTTGACAAAGAATTTTCTTCATATTAGCCCAGCAAAGTCATCATAACTATTTCCCTCCATCCTATTCCCTTCCCATGATATTTACTCTATTTTCTATCTTCTTTTAAACTATTTCTCCTCAAAAGTATTTTACTTCTGACTGTCCCCTCCTCTACTCTGCACTCCCTTTTTTTTCACCTTTCCTTCCTTATCCTCTTCCCCTCATACTTTCCTATAAGGTTAAATAGATTGCTCCTCCCAACTGGGTGTGAATGTTATTCCCTCCATGAGCCAACTCTGATGAGTTTAAGGTCTTTGAGCTAATTCTATGTTCCAAATTTTCTTCCTCCCTCTCTCCTCAACCCTTCCTATGAAATCAAGCAATTCAATATTTCATACTTGTGCCGTTATGCAGAACATCTTCACCTTCCTTGGAAGTATTTTGCTTTTTACTACTCTCTCCCAGAATCTGCCCTTCCCTCCTTCCCCTCTTCTCCACCCCCCCTTATCTTCCTCCCCTCCCTCGGGACAAAATATATTACTATACCCACTTGAGTATGTATGTTAGTCCTTCTTTGAGTCAATTCTGATGATATTAAGGTTCACTCACTCCCCAATTCCTTCCCCCTCTTCCCCTCCCCTCCATAAGCTTTTTTCTTGTTTCCTTCATGTGAACAACCTCTCCCCAGACCATCTCTCCCCTTCCCCCTCCCCCAGTCTATTTCTCCTACACCTCAACCCTATTTTAAGGATGTCATTATGGGTTAGTTAGGTGGCACAGTGGACAATGCACCAGCCCTGAACCCAGGAGGCCCCAAGCCCAAATCCGACCCCATACATAAGACACCCCACAAAGAACAAAACATAACATCCCTTCGTATTCAGTTCAGACCTGTGTCCTCTGTATTATCTTCCCCTATAGGAATGTTAACAGTTTGATCTTTTAATATCCCTCATGAAGTCTTTTTCCTGTTTATCTTTTTAGGCTTCTCCAGGGTCTTGTATTTGAAAGTCAAATTTTCTATTCAGTTCAGGTCTTTTCATAACAAATACCTGTAAGTCTTCTTTCTCCTTGAAGTTCCATGTTTGCCTCTGAAAGATGATGCTTAGTTTTGCTGGGTACGTGATTTTTGGCTGTAGTCCCAGTTCCTTTGCCCTCTGGAATATCATATTCCATGCCCTCCGGTCCTTTAATGTAGAAGCTGCTAGATCTTGCTTTATCCTTATTGGATCTCCACAGTATTTAAATTCCTTTTTTCTAGCTGCTTGCAATATTTTCTCCTTGACCTGGGAGTTCTGGAATTTGGCTATAATATTCCTGGAGGTTTTCCTTTTGGAATCTCTTTCAGGAGGTGATCGGTGGATTCTTTCCATTTCTATTTTAGCTTCTGCTTCTAGAATATCTGGGCAATTTTCCCTCACAATCTCTTGGAGGATGGTGTCTAAGCTCTTGTTTTGGTCATGGTTTTCAGGTAGTCCGATGATTTTCAAATTATCTTTCCGAGATTTATTTTCTAGGTCAGCTGTTTTTCCAAGGAGATATTTCACATTGCCCTCTATTTTTTCATTCAATTGGATTTGCTTTACTGTGTCTTGGTTCCTCATAAGGTCGCTAGCTTCCATTTGTTCAATCCTAATTCTTAGGCAATTATTTTCAGCAGACAGTTTTTTAATCTCCTTTTCCATTTGGCTTTTCAAACTGTTGACTTTTTTCTCATGACTCTCCTGCATTGCTCTCATTTCTCTTTCCATTCCTTCCTCTCTTTCTCTACATCTTCGTTCTATCTCTCCTACTTTCTCTTCAAAGTCCCTTTTGAGAGCTTCCATGGCCTGAGACCAGTTCATATTTTTCTTGGAAGCTTTGGATGTTGGAGCTTTGACCCTATTATTATCTTCTTCTTCTGAGGATGTATTGTGGTCTACCTTTCCCCCAAAGAAGTTTTCGATGGTCTTCTGCTTTCTCTGCCTACTCATCCTGGCTTACTGTTTCTTGGCTTTTTACTCCTTAAAGTGTAGCGCTGCTTCCAGGACACACTGTTTGTGCTACAGCGTGGCCCAGGGGGTGATTGGGCTTCTTCTCAGCCTGCCTGGCTTGTGAGTAATCACAGCCGCTTTCTCTTTGACCTGGAAACAGAAGTCTGATTGAACTCTGATTCTCTATGGTTGGAAGCTTGGCGTGCTTTTACCCCTCTCCCACTGGGCCACCACCACTCGACTCAGCCCACTGGTTCAGACCCAGGGCGCTTTGCCCCAACTCCAGTAGACACTGCCTCCACTTCACCCTGGCCCACCGCCGAACCCCCTCACCAGTCTGTGATCGGAGCCTCAGAAACTGCTGGTGCTGAAGACTCTGACATGTGCTGGAAGCACTGTCCCTGGCTGGGTTCGGACCTCGCGCTGAGTTGTTCAGCCTGATCAGTAGGTGATCAGAATTGCCCTCTTTTGCGGAGAAACAGTCTCACTCTGTTCTTATGTGCATTAGGCTGTTCTGGGTTTTGATTTTTACTGCATTATTTGGGCGTGAATGGACGGGTTTATCTGGAGCTTGTAGGAGTCACAGCCTCTCCTCCGCCATCTTGGCTCCGCCCCCACTCCAATCCTCCTTTCTTAACCAGACTCCCTTCCTGTCTTGTTTTCTGAAATAACAGCATGTTTCTTGTGGGAGACATTTTTTCTTTCTCTCAGGAAGAAATGGAAATAACAGCTGAGTAGAGTGGAGAGGCTTAAGGCTACAAGGATGTTGTATTTTATCGACTTTTGCTCACTAGCCTCTTTAGTCTTGTCTTCTTTCTTTGGTTATAATAGTGGGGGGGGGGGGGGCGGCGGCTAGGTGGCGCAGTGGATAAAGCACAGGCCCTGGATTCAGGAGTACCTGAGTTCAAATCAAAGCAAAATTCAACATTTTCAGCTCTCTAAACCTATCCCTCCTTTAAATTTTCCTATTCCTGTTGAGGGTACCAAGAGTCAAGTCAGCAAGCATTTATTAAGTACCATTTATTAAGTGCCAGACACCACCTTTCCAGTCACCAAAGTTTATTAAGTTTCAAATCATTCTCAACTCTTTCTCATAGCCCTTACCCTCCATATCCAATGAGTTGCCCATTGTTGCTGATTTTTCTTTGTCTCAAATCCATTCTCTCTCAACTTACCCTTCTAGCACCCTAGAGTAGGACCTCTTACCTATACCATTGTAATAGCCTCCTAATCAGTTCACTTGCTTCCACTCTCTCCCATTCCAATCTATCTCAAACAACTGTCAAAATAGTCTTCCTACGGTGCAGATCTGACCATGTCATTGAATAATGACTTGGAGTCAGGGTACTTGGGTTTGAATTACAGTTCTGTTACTTAGTAGCTGCATGACCTTATCTTTCTAGGTCTGTATAAAATACAGACCTATAAAATGAGAAGATTGGATTAGATAATATCCCTCTAAGGTCTTTTCTGGCTCTAACAATCTGGATCTGGGAAGGCTTCATGGAGGAAGTAACATTTTGAGCTGAGTCTTCAAACTGACTATTAAGAATCAGAGGACTGACATCAGGATGTAATACTATGAACAATACAAAGAAGGAGGCCAAGGGCATGGGCATGGGCATGGGCCTGGGACATAAAAGGCAGGCAGATCAAGAATGTGATCAGAGAGCGGCTGCTTCCTTTTCAGCAAAGTCAAGAAGACAATGATGCTCAAAACAATAGAATATAAGCAGTGGTCGGCTGGTAAATGCTTAATAACGGGTTCTCAGAGGGGTAAAATGTAAACACAACACACTTTTAAGTTTGTTCTGCATTTCCTTTCTAGACAATAAACGAAACGATAAAATCAAGCCCTGATTTGTAGCATTTGCAAATTTCCTAAGTGAAAATGATCACCCAGAAAATTTAAACATCACCTTGCCAGTAAGCTACCAACAGCAGAGTTAGCTGTGTAACTGTCTTTTTTTTTTTCGGGGCAATGAGGGTTAAGTAACTTGCCCAGGGTCACACAGCTAGTGTCAAGTATTTGAGGTCACATTTGAACTCAGATCCTCCTGAATCCAGGCCCCGTGCTCTATCCACTGCGCCACCTAGTTGCCCCATAACAAGTCCTTTAACGAAGGACTTAAAACAGATCTTTGTATCTCCAGTGCCTATGCTAGTAACCTTGCCTATATTTTTTTAACCAGGTCTGTATGAAACAAACATCAGATGAAGGACTTAACCAATGCGCAGATCAGCATCTTTGGTGCAATGTATAGGTTTAGAGAATTGCCTGGGGCCACATGGAGGTTGAATGACTTGCCCACAGTCACATAGCCCACGTATGAAAAAGTCGGGACTTGCTAGAACTTCCTGACTCGGCCCTTAGTTCTGTAACCAACCCGCTGAGCTGCATTTCATAACTTGCATAGGTAATTGTTGAACTGAACCGAGTCCAATCCTCCTTCACCCAAGGCAGTGAAAGCACTCCTCCCCGGGGGTAGGGGTAGTGAGGACATGTGTTGCCCAAAGCAACCCCAGGTTCACTTCAATTTTATCTACACTAGATCTTTCATGAAACAATCCCCCCAAGGTCTACTTCCCGGTTTAGCCGGCAGGGCACGAGATGGATCACGTGGGAAGGCGGCGCCGGGCTGAGCAGGGATGAGTGGCTGGGGTTAGCCCTTGGGGCGGCTCCCAAGCCTCGGCTTCCTCGCGCACCCGGGATAAGAAGCCGGGGGTCTGGAGGGCGCAGCAGGGCTTGGCCATGGCGCTCCCGGTGCTGCTACCCGGCCGCGCGCTGCTGCTCCTGCTGCTGCCGCTGCTGCTACCGCTGCTGCTCGGACCCCGGGCCTCTGACGCCCGGCAGCCGGCTCTGTGGCCCATGCCTGTGTCCGTGAAGCAGTCACCCAAACTCCTGCACCTCGCCGCCGGCAGGTTTCAGATCGTTCTTAACTCCAGTTCTACGAATGGCAATGGTTGCTTTCTCCTGGAGGAAGCTTTCCGCCGGTAAGACATCCCCCCCACTCCCCTGGGAACCCGTAGCTAAGGGGGACTCGGGCCTGGGAGAGGGCATGTGGAGGGACATCTCTTTCCCGCCCTTGCTCCTTCCTCCTGGGGACTCTGTTTCGAGGCCTCGACCCTCTGAGGTTTGCAGGATCTCCCACCCGCCCTGCAGCAGTTCTCCGGATCCAGAAGTAAAAGAGCGAACTGTGTTAGACAGGGGCTGATTGAGTACGCAGGGAGCGCAGCCTCAAAATCAGTCTCTGCTGCTGACATCCTCGGGGGCAACCCGAGATCATTATCGCGGACTGGGCGCTTCAGCGGTCGGATCTCTGTATCCTTTGTAAAGTGAGAGCGCCGGGCTAGATGGGCTGGGCGCTCGGCCCCTTCCAGCTCTGATATGCTGTTAACTGGAGGTTGTCACTGCGATGATAGGCTCAGCTTGAGAAGAGGGAGACAGTAGAGTGAGGAGCCCTAAAAACTGGGAACCGTCGGTGCATTGGCGGTGGCCTTGGAAGAGGTGCACTGCCAGACCAGTGGTCATTGGCTCTTCCCCAGCCTGTGAAATAAGTGGTAACTTCATCTTTGAAAGATTTTAAAAAATAAGTTGGAGGCAAGCGAGAGGAAAGGCTTTCGAAATATTGTCAGTAGATAACAAACAGTATGTTAAAAAGCTTCATTCCCACCACATTTGGGGTATGGAAAAAAAAAAAGAGTGGAGACTCTAGCTGGACTCTGAGGACCCAGGTTCAAAGGGCCAACCCTGCTACTTACTAACCTGTGTGACTGTGGGCAAGTCAACCATCCTCCTAGAGTCACAGTTCTCATCTGTAGAAAGAGATGGCTTTGATGACTCTTATCCTGTTGATACTAAAATTGAGTAGGTGGCCCTTCAGGGTTATCATGTGCCTGCCTCTTAATTTGGGGACAGGCCAGGTTTTGTTTTTTTCCTTCCGTGAGGCAGATGACTACAACACTTCCTCTTTAGCGTTAACCGAAGAGTTTTGAAAGGGAGGAAACACTTCTATGGGGAGGGAAGCCTTAGGCTCCTAAAATATGAAGAACTGCTTTAAGACTGTAAAAAGTGAAATTGACTGATTAGGTTTCAACTACCTTTGGAATTGGAGGATTATTTAAAAACAAAGGGTTTCAATGCTTACTACCACATCTACTTTGAAACTATATATCTTGTGATTATACATATATAATGTATTGCTTTCTGTATTGGGGAGGGGGGAGGGAAGGAGAAAAATTTGGAACTAAAAATCTTTTGAAAACAAATGTTGAAAACCACCGTTACATGTAACTGGAAAATAATAAAATACTTTTATGATTAAAAAAAAAAGGGGGCAGCTAGGTGGTGCAGTGGATAGAGCACTGGCCCTGGAGTTAGGAGGACTTGAGTTCAAATCCGGCCTCAGACACTTAACACTTACTAGCTATGTGACCCTGGGCAAGTCACTTAACCCTAATTGCCTCACTAAAAAAAAAAGAAAAAAAAAGAAACTATATATCTGACATAACTGACATAAAGGACTTTCCTTATGTAAACATTTGTGAACACAGGATGTAGAACAGTTACTGTTAGATGAGTAAATAAACTTAGATTAGTTAACTTGTCTATAACCATATAGGTAGGAAGTGTTAGAGCAAGGACTCAACCCAGGTCATATGGCATTGTATTTCTAATTGTATTTTCATTGCACTTTCCACTACCTGCTTTTTGCTATTTGGTTAAATTTAAGAGGGACAGCAAATTGGTGAAATACCAAAATAATGGTATCGTAACAGACAAAAAAATTGATGTGGAGAAGACTCCCACTATTTGAAGAATTGGCGAAAGGAAATAGGATTAGACTCATTTTACTTGGCTCCAGCAGGTAGCACCAACTAGTGAGAACTAAAGGGAACCAGGTTTTGGCTCAGGGACAACTCTTCTTCCCCTGACCTGACTTAAAGAAATGGGCTGCTTGAGATAGTGATGCTCAGTGAAACCAAGAGAACCTTGTACACAGGATCAACAACATTTTGTGATAGACTTAACTCTTCTCAGCAATACGATGATCCAAGACAATGCCAAAAAACTTATGGTGGGAAATGTTCTCCACATTCAGAAAAAGAACTGTGGAATCTGAATGCAGACTAAAGCATACAATTTTCACTTTTGTTGTTGCTTTTTTGCTATTGTTCTTGTTTATTCTTTCAGTTTTTTCCTTTTGTTTTGATTAATGTGGAAATATGTTTAACATGATATTAATGTATAACCTATGTACTGCTCGATGGCCTTGGGAAGGGGAAGGGAAAGGAGGGTGAGAGAAAAATTTGGAAATCAAAAAATATCTTTACTTGTAATTGAGAAAAATTAAAAATTTTTTAAAAATGGGCTGCTTGGGAAGGTTGGGAGATCCCTATCATTGGAGGCCTTCTGGAGAAGTTTAGATAATTGTTTTAAGAGATTTAGATAGACTTAATGACCTGGATAGGGCTCTCTGACTCTGTGTTTAGATAACAGTAAAAAAAAAAACAAACCAGAGTAAGCTATGATAGTAGTATTTTTTTTAAATGACAATATTCTAGTGCTGTATTTGGGGACTGACCTAGAGAATTTAGCTCACAATCTCATCCATGAAGTATTTCTAATTAATTTACAGTCTGTATATTCAGAAGCTAACTGCTGATAGAAAATCTGCACCCACACTGGTATTTTGTCGATATTAGTAAGTTATAAAGCAAATATTTATCTTAGACTTAAAGAAATTCTCCCTAGAGTATGGTGCATTATTTTCCAGCCTATAGTTTGTTATTCAGTCATTTCCAACTCTTTGTGACCCTATTTGGGATTTTCTTGGCAAAGATACCGGAGTGGTTTGTCATTTTCTTCTCCAGCTCATTTTACAGATGAGGAAACAAAGGCAGACAGGGTCCTTCAGCTAGGAAAAGTGTTGAGAGCAGATTTGAATTCAGGAAGATGAATCTTCCTGACTCCAGGCCTGGTGCTTTATTCACTGTGCCCCCTAGCTGCTTAATTTTTTTTATTTTTTATTTTTTTGTTGTTGTTTTTTGGTGAGGCAATTAGGGTTAAGTGACTTGCCCAGGGTCACACAGCTAGTAAGTATTAAGTGTCTGAGGCTGGATTTGAACTCAGGTCCTCTTGAATCCAGGGCCAGTGTTCTATCCACTGCGCCATCTAGCTTCCCTGGTTTTTTTTAAATATAACTTAGGGGCTTATGTTTTCAGTCCTTTTCTCTTTTACTTCCTTTATATTTAATAAGTTTTTATGAAACTGTGTTCTCTGGTGATTTGGTTACTAATAGTAGTAGGTGGTCCAGTAGCAAACAAGCAAATTTAAAAGGGGCTACAGTGAATCCTGTGATACTAATGACTCTGTATGTTCATAAATTTAAAATATGCTTTCGAAGATGTTTGATCTGCCTGTTAAAACTTATTTCCCAACACAGCTATTACCAGTACATTTTTGACTATTCCAAGATTCCAGAAGACCATCACCAGACTTATGTTGGACCAGAGCTACAAGAACTTGTGGTCACAGTTGACTCTGTCATAGATTGTGAAGATTACCCTGACAAAAAGTCTCTCGAGTCTTGTGAGTATATTATTTGATGCAAGCTTTATGTGCTCCCTGGGAATAGCTTGGGTTTTTAAGTGTATGGAGCTAGCTATTATGTGTTTCCATGCCAGAAAGTCTGCCTTTTGCCATGTGAATGAAGGCGAAATATTAACTTTCACTTCGTGGGTTTATAATCCAATGAACAGAGAGCCAAGGAAAGAAAAGGAGGAAGAACTGTGACACCCTCCATCATATAAGCATGGTCTAGTATTTGGAATCAAAGACATCTAGTTCTCCTTTGCTACTTTTTTTTTTTTTTTAGTGAGGCAATTGGGGTTAAGTGACTTGCCCAGGGTCACACAGCTAGTAAGTGTTAAGTGTCTGAGGTCGGATTTGAACTCAGGTACTCCTGACTCCAGGGCCAGTGCTCTATCCACTGTGCCACCTAGCTGCCCCCCCCTTTGCTACTTTTTATATGTGTGATTCCCCTCAACTGCTAGTGCCCTATCTCCCAAACCACACTGTATTTAATCATATTCCATTGTAAAAAAGAAAGTGGGAAGCCTCTCTGGACAAAGAAACCAACCTTTATTAAGAGGAACAAAGGCAGGGTCTGCAGTCCACCCAGTGCGGTCTGAGACCCTGAGATAGAGAATTCACAGTTATTTATAGGCCTCTTCATTGATTTATGGTGTAACAACGTCCTATAGACGCTGATTCATGCAAGATTGCATGGCACAGGTCACTGTGTCCTAACTTTGTACTTTCTATGTTGCCTCAATTAGCCCTTTTCAGGACTTTCTTAATCATTTTAATATAAATATTTATACATAGGTATGATTGTTATGGTCACATGTAAGATACGTACTTTATAATGATTTAGTTACACTTCTCTAGGGCTAACTAACACAGAATTGGAACTACATCAATCATTGGTTACACACACCTTTCTTACCTGGAACTATATTCTTACTAGAAATCATGTAGTTATTTCTTGTCCCAGTGATTATAGTTGATAAAAGATTAGTAAGACAATATAGAGCAAAGCACTCAAAGCATTGATTATTGATCTTTTTCCTTTTGGTATTAATTTTCTTTATCTCCTTACCTATGTATAGGAGTAGACCAAAAATCATGATATTTTAATAACTTTTTGAAAATTATTTTTCCTTTATTTTAAGCCATTCATGAGATTCAATTTTTTCACACATAATACAAATTCATTTCCTATAAACACTGTATATGGTGCTATGGTATTGTAAATTAAAAATAAAGGAATTAGGGGTGGCTAGGTGGCGCAGTGGATAAAGCACCGGCCCTGGAGTCAGGAGTACCTGAGTTCAAATCCGGTCTCAGACACTTGACACTTACTAGCTGTGTGACCCTGGGCAAGTCACTTAACCCCTATTGCCCCACCAAAAAAAAAAAAAGTGTTAGAATAATAAAGGAATTATTAAATACTGAACCTCCTTTGTGACTTTTGGCCCACCTTGTATTTGATTTCTTTACATTAGAAGGTAATTTTTTTGCAGGGAGGGATAGCTTCATTCTTCATATTGGTACACCCTCCCCTCCACCCCAGTACCTAGTACAATGCCTAGCAGTAATTTGGACAAATCTAACCACAAGCATTTTGGGAGGTAGGCAGGCTTACATAATTTTCCCAGGGTCACACAACTAGTAAACATCTGAGGCCACATTTAAACTCAGGTCCTCCTGACTCCAGGGACACCACAGGCATTTCTTAAGCTTTGTAGTACATCCCGGGTAAGATAGTGAGCAGTGGCAACACAAATACAAAGCAAAAATGATTTCTAGGAGATTATATTTTAAGAGGGAGACAACGTGTGCATATAAGACACATACAGCCAACACAGGATAACCAATTCACCTCTCCCTCCTGGGCACTAATTTCTTCATTTGTTGAAGGAGTTGAATTAGATGACCTTGAAATCCAAGTTTGGGATCTTAATGTATCAAAGGAAGCAGAATAGTCTACTGAGGAGACCCGATTTTATAGATAGTCCTGGTTTTGCTATTTGGACAAGTAGTTTATTTTCTTTTGAGTCTTAGTTCATTCATCTGTAAAATGAGTCATCACCTGGATGACCTCAAAGGTTTTGTTAACTCTCATCACATCTCTGATACACACTGGTTTTATGATCCTAGGCAAGTTACTTAACTGCTCAATGGCCTGGGCAACTCTCTAAGGTCATATGTTGCAAAAATAGTGCAAGCAAGCATTGGTAGAGGGAATTCCTTCATCTGGGAGTTCCTTATACCCACTCAGGCCCTGCCCCTAGCCCTGTCCTCTCATCCATATTTTAGAGAAGCAATGTGGAATAAAATAAATGATGGAGAGAGAGTCTGCCCAGTAGTCAGGAAGGCCTGTATTTAAACCCTGCCTCTGACACATGCAGCCTAGATGGCTCTGGACAAGTCACTGTAACTCATTGTCTTTCAGAATAGTAATTTATACTGTTGGTATAACAAATAAAAGTAAATCAATAGTTAAATGGTAATTTATACTATACTAGTAGAAGGAATTTCTCTATGGGAAGTTTCCTATACTGTTGTTGAATTCTCAGGTCTGAATGAAAAAAAATCATCTTTCTATTATTTAAATTCTGCTAGAGACAAAGAAATTAGGGTAAATATTTGAGGGTATGTTAGAATAGATGAGCATAGGTGGAGCCTAGAAGATGTAAGGGATTGAGAATGAGAAAGCAGGAAGATAAGAATAAAACTGGTAAGGACTATAGAAATGATGAAGAGCAACAAAAGTTGGGGTTATGAAACTTATTACACGAGGGTAGAAGAAAAAAATACTTGATAGATTAGAAAAATAATAATCGAATAAGGTGGCTACTTGCCAACTCTTAATAAATGGGATCCCTAGGTTCAGGGATATGGACATTTTAGTTAACTTCTTCCCCCCAATTCTAAAATGGTGTGTTATAGAATCATAGATCTAGAACTAGAAGGTTCAGCAGAGGTTATTGAATTCAGCCCTCTCATTAAAAAAACTGAGGCCTAAATAAAGTAACTTGCCCATGATCACACAACAGGTGACACAGTCAGGTTTCAAATTCATGTCCTCTGACTCAGGCCTTCCAAGACTGACCAGAGTTGATTTTTTTTTTTTTTTTGGTAAAGAGATAGATACACCTATGAAATTAACAACTAGCTCCTTAAATCCAGATGATCCCTTATTTCTTTGCTCTTTAGCCTTGGTTTAGGAAAAAATATTCAGTGGTGTTTGGTTATATCATCAGTGTTGTCCTCTTGTCCTGAGTCTTGAAATCTGAACATGAGATAATAATGGTCATTAGGATAACTCGTGAGTCTTTACCTATTTTAAATTCCAGGCATACTGGTTAGATTTTGTAACACATGCAATAAAATTTTTCTTTATTATTCATGGCTTGACCTTCTGAAGTGGGGCTGGGAGGTGATTGCTACATTACATCCTTGAAGACTAAACTGGGTTGTTGTTTTTTTGTTTGTTTTTGTTTTGTTTTGTTTTGTTTTGTTTTGTTTTGTTTTGTTTTGTTTTGTTTTGTTTTTGGTTTTGGCAGGGCAGTGAGGGTTAAGTTACTTGCCCGGGGTCACACAGCTAGTAAGTGTCAAATGTCTGAGGCCAGATTTAAATTCAGGTACTCCTGAATCCAGGGTGCTTTGGATCCACCGAGCCACCTAGCTGTTCCCAGACTGTTTTTGTGGTAGCCTATTGAATTTTTTTTTTATATTGAAAGGTTCTTTGGGGAACTGTGCATTTATCTACTTCTCTTACTAGAAGTTACTGCTATGTGACTTATTCCCTTTACTTATGATAGAATTCACGGCCTTTTCTAATGCAACTGTAGCCATCTCCTCTTCATGAAATATGGTCAGCACTGAGTATATAGTTTTTAATCACATGCTTAAAAAGTCCCTTCCGTATCTAAGCCTATGTGCTTATAAAGTTTTGAGGTAATTTGAATAATTACTTTTATTTTAGAAATTATTTATCATTTGTATTTATTTATACTTTTTATTTATTCTGCACTGAGCACAGTACCTGGCACATAGTAGGTGCTTAATAACGGTTGATTGATTGAATTACTTTTATTCTGGTCATTGCTAAGTTATTTCTAAGACTAAACAATCATAGAATGTTAAAGCTAAATGAGACTTAAACACCACTTAATCCAATAAGCCCTCATCTAACCATCATCTTGTGAGAACAATAATAACTGATATTTGTATAGTGTTATAAAGTTGGCAACATACTTCGCATAGGTTTACAGAATGCTAGAGCTGGTAGGGACCTTAGAGGTCATTTAGGCCAACCCCATCATTTTGCAGGTAAGGAACTGAGCTCCATAAAGGTTAAGTAGCCTGCTCAAAATTATAAAGAAGTAATAGAGTCAGGATTTGAACCCAAGACCATAACCATCACTCTTTCCCCTGGAAGTCTATTCTGTCTCATCTTATTTGATCCTTTTTGTTTTGTTTTTTAGTGAGGCAATTGGGGTTAAGTGACTTGCCCAGGGTCACACAGCTAGTAAGTGTCAAGTGCCTGAGGCCGGATTTGAACTCAGGTCCTCCTGACTCCAGGGCCGGTGCTCTATCCACTGCGCCACCTAGCTGCCCCTTATTTGATCCTTTTAAACCCCCCACCCCAACGCACTCTGTGTTATCATTATCTCCATTTTTCAATTGAGAAAACTGAGGCTTTGAGAGATTAAGTTGATTTTCCCAGGGCCATACAGATAGTAATTATCTGAGGCATGATTTGAACTTGGGTGTTCTTGACTTCAAGCCCACTTTTCTAGCTGTTAGATAGAGACTTAAAGAGATTAAGTGGTTCCCACCTTGTTAATGCAAATAATGTGACTAGTTCCAGATCAAAATGTATGATGTTTTAAGCAGCTAGACTTGTGAGTTAGAGTGTGTTAATAAGTTGTGGAGTCTAGATGGCAACTAACAAAATAGCTCAGTAGATTAACCCATGACTGCTGCCTTCTGACAGATAAAAAAATGTCATAAATATTTGCTCTTGACCCATGTTGTGACAGTAAACTGCCACATGGCTGTCAGTTCTTGCTAAGCAGGCTGTGCTTAGCCCTTTGACCTCTGGTGAGCCCATATTGGAGTTGTAATGGGGCCATGACACACTCCCATCCCTGCAGGGGATTTCAGACTAAGGCGTCTTCTCTACTTGGCCTTCTCTACCTGTGCCTATCAAGTTTCTTCCTCTTCTATACTAGCATCACCTTGTCATACTCTGTGAAATGCTAGGTGGGTAGTCATCTGAGCTCCCTTAGCTTAAAAAAAAAAATGGCCTTGGCTACTGACATATACTAATGCTATATGAGCTAAAGGTGTTACTGTGGTAATCAAATAAAACTAACAATGAAGATAACTTGACACTAATTAAAGGCATACATTAATTGTTATGCTAGGCAATATAATTAGGTATCTACAGTAAGGAGGTTATATAAAAAAGTCCTATAACCAGTATTCATTTTGCACAAAGTAATATTTCTTTGTTTCCCTTTTTGTGTTATCCTTTGTTACCTGTGAGGGTCAGTGTAGTCAGTTTCTCTTGTTACCATGCCAGTTAGTCACCATGCCTTTCCCATATGGACATTTTTAAAAATCAGAGGACCTGAGCCCAACTCCTTATCAGCTGAGACGCCTTTGCCATTGACAGCATCTCATACCATACCTCTTACGTGCCCCAAGCCTGAGGTTTCCTTTGTCCTCTTCATTACAAGTTCACCTTTACCTTAGCCCTGGGAATGGGAAGGCTCACCGCTGCAGCAAGAGGCAGAAGGGATCTCAGAGATCATTTAGTCTCATCAGTTTCATTTTACAGATGAGAAAACTAAATGAGTCAACAAAGTACTAAACTAAGTGCTGGAGATACAAAGATAAGTACAAACATGACTCCTGCCTTCAAGTAACTCAGATTTGATTGAAGGAGACAATATGCAAACAATTGTGTACATACAAGATATATACAGTGTGCAGAGGCGAATGGCCAGGGCAGGTAGGATAAACAGCAGAAGGAAGGGATGAGGCAGAACATGAGGCGTAGGAGAATGACACCTGGGCTTTGTACAGAGGGGCTCTTCAACACAAGGTTGATCAGTGATGGTTGACTTTCTTTGGTTGAGGTGACCCATCAAACCATCTGATGTCTACATTTAATAGAAGTAAAGTACCTATCATCATACTTTTGGTAAGATTGAACCTTAAATTCCTGAAAATGAATTCAGACCCACCCAATAAGTCTCCGAATGGAGGTTTCTTATTCTTTCACTCTATTTGAAATATCACTTAAACTTTAGTAAGAATTCTATTACCTACTCTTGCTTCAGTAGGATTTTTTAATATTATATAGATATAGACTGTACTATAATAATATTCTGTCTTGTTTACTGAAGAATTAACAGACTATATCTTTCTTGACTGCAGATAAATTGTCTATTCAGGAGACTTGGGCACAGCTAGAATCTCCGAGTATTTGGGGTGTTTTACGAGGTGAGTGAACGCTTTAATTTTCAACATTTCTTTGTGGAAAGTGTACAGTGCATTCTTTACAAATAGGCAGTTGCCCAGCAAATAGAGTACCAGCCCTGGATTCAGGAGGACCTGAGTTCAAATGCGGCCTCAGACACGTGACACTTACTGGCTGTGTGACCCTGGGCAAGTCACTTAATCTTCATTGCTCTGCTCCCCCCAAAATTATAATGGGCATTAAAAAAAACAAATATGCAATTGCCATTATGTCAGAAGAGACTGAATAATGCTAAAAGTTTGTGAGAAACACCTTGAGGGGAGGGGTTGTGAGATTTTGTGAAGAAACAGGCTGGATTTAAAGTTGAAGAACATGTATTCAAATCCCAGCTGTTCCATTTACTAATTGTGTGACTTTGGTCAAGTCTTCTAACTCCTCTAGATTTCAGTTTCCTCATCTGTATAATGAGGGAGTTGGCCTAGACACCATTAAGCTCCCCTTCCAACTATGATCCTATGGGAGGCCATAGTGGACTGCAAGTTTCAGGTGAACAGTGTGGCATAGCAGTCAAAAGATCTAATATGATCTGAATATCTATCAACAGAAGCATCACGTACAGGAGGGAGAGCATAGTCCTTTTGTACTATGCCCTGGTTAAAACATATCTAGAATATTGTGTTTAATTCTGGGTCCCATATTTGAGGCCATAGACAAACAGGAGATTGTCTAGAGTATGGAGAGCAGGCTAGAGAGAGAACTAAAAAAATTATACATAGGGGTAGCTAGGTGGCGCAGTGGATAAAGCACCGCCCCTGGATTCAGGAGTACCTGAGTTCAAATTCGGCCTCAGGCACTTGACACTTACTAGCTGTGTGACCCTGGGCAAGTCACTTAACCCCCATTGCCCCGCCAAAAATAAAAAAAATTAAATAAATAAAAATTATACATAAAGATTAGTTAGAAAAGTTGATGTGATGGTGATATTTAAAGATGAAACTTTGGAGTGTGAGTGCCAAAATTTGATATACTGAGCATTATTTGGGTGACTCACCTTAATATTGGGGTCCCGGAAATATGAGGGACCTTTAAGGTTTATCCTCCCCTCTAAACTGCCCTCTTTTAGATATTTCTCCCAGGCCAATAAGAAAGGAGCCTCTAAACTTTAGTTCACAAAAGGATCAGGTTTTATTACTTGGGAATTAATTAAACAACAAAGGTGACACTAATAAAAATAAAAGATAAGGAAATAGGAAAATAGAAATACAGATAAATATTCTTAACTCTAAGCTTAACCTATGCAACCTCAGACTGATGTACAATTTAGCTAGTTCAAAGGAATTTAGGGTTTTCCATAATTAAACTCACTCAAGCCTGAACAGTCAGTCTAAAGTTGCTCAAGCACCACTAGCTCGAGGGCCCCACCAAATGCCTAGCCTTCCAGAAGCCGCCTAGCGTTCCAGAAGCCACCTAGTGTTCCGGAAGCTGCCTAGTGTTCTGGAAGCCGCCTAGCGTTCCGGAAGCAGTTTGCCTCCCTTCACAGAGCATTCAATCTCCCTCCCCCAAAAGGGGGGGGGGGGTGTCCTTCAAAAGCTGCCCATGGAGAGTTCTCCTTCTGACCTCAGTAGCATGCGTAATCCTCAGGGTGGGCCAGGTGTGGCCCCTCCCAAATGATTCAGCTAAAACTGCGATATTAATCTTTACCACAAATAATTTTTACCACAGGAGGGAGACATAGCTTCCTTCAAGTGCCTTGAATAATAGTAATAACTCCCTATTTATTGAAGTAAGAGTTACTATTTATTTAGTATTATGCAGTAAAAGTTATAGCTGCTTGTTCAGTCATTTTTCAATTGTGTCTAACTCTTTGTGACCCCATTTGGGGTTTTCTTGGCAGAGATAATGAAGTGGTTTGCCATTTCCTTCTCCAGCTCATTTGACAGATGAGAAAACAGGCAAACAGGGTTAAATGACTTGCCCAGGGTCACACAGCTAATAAGTGTGTGAGGCTGGATTTGAACACAGGAAGAAGAGCTTTTCAGCTCTTCTCTGCTGTAAAAGGATATTGAACTTAAATGCCATGACTAGCTCTACATTTGGGGTTTGTAGGGGTAAGGAAAATTTGTAAAATTGACAACTTCTGGGACTGACATGTAAACAAATCAGTATAGGTGTAGGCACCCTGCATTTTAAACCCAATCCAGTGAAAATAGAGGTTCTAATTTGATCTGTGAACTTTTAGAAATAAGCAAACACTTACATATATTTAGTGGGTCCGTTTGTATGTGTGTGTGTGTAGAATTATATTACCTGGTTTTAGCCTAATATTTGAGCTGTGTGGCTTATACTGTTGTGTGTTATAATTATATGCGTATGAAGCTGTGCATTTTGTTTTCTCTAGGTTTGGAGACTTTCAGCCAGTTAGTTTACAGAGATCCTTGTGGGGCTGTGAGTATAACTATAATTTACACATTGAACTAATGCTGAATGTGAGTAAATAAATGATTGCATGAATGCAGGAGGACTTACTGAGCACTTCCTATGTGGCACATGTGCTGACTGCTGGGGATACAAGTAGAAAAGGCACAATCTTCTATGCTTCCAAGGACTCACACTCCGATTGGGAGAGACAACACAGAAGAAGTCTCAGCTGCAGGACAGATGTTCTAAGGATATAGCAGCAGAGCAGCTGAGAGGGCCCAGGTGTCATAAGGGTGCATCAGTAATTCAGATGGCAGTGCAGGGGTGTAGGTATAGATAGGAAGGCCCAGAGGCCCTTAGGATGAAGTGATGCTTCATATGCTAAGTCCTGATGACCTAATGTCTTAGCAAAAAAGGATCCTCCTTGGTGACTCCCAGCTCAGCTGAGCAGGAGGAATAGCCAGATCTGGCTGCCTTTGGTCTGGTCTTTTGGGGAGTGGGGTGACACCCCTGCTGTGGGCTCTTCCTGCTTTGCTGGATAGGGATGGAGGGAGGAAAGGAAAAGGGAGAAGGGCCTTATGCTGACAGACAGCTCAAGGGAGAAACAGTAGAGTACCAGGCTCGGTGTAGGAATAAATTCTTTACTTTAATAGCTGTTAAATGAATGGCCTAAAATTGCAGAATGAGATTTGCATTGTTATACATGGCCATTGTGTTGATTTGTTTTGCTGGACTATACATATTTGTTATAAAGAAAGGCTTCTACTAGGGAGAGTAGTGGTAAATAGTGATAGATAAACATATACCAAAAGTGCATCAGTAAAACATTTTTTTGTTTGTTTGTTTTTGCTGGGCAATTGGGGTTAAGTGACTTGCCAAGGGCCACACAGCTAGTAAGTGTTAAGTGTCTGAGGCCAGATTTGAACTCAGGTCCTCCTGAATCCAGGGCCGGTGCTCTATCCACTGTGCCACCTAGCTGCCCCCACAAATAGAATATTTTTATTACTACCTTGGTTAAATGTTTTATATTACATGTACATGTGTGTGTGCGTGTGCGTGTGTGTGTATTAGGGCAGCTAAGTAGGTGGCACAGTAGATAAAGCACCAGACCTGGAGTCAGGAAGACCTGAGTTCAAAGCCAGCCTAAGACACTTATTAGCTGTGTGATCCTGGGCAAGTCACTTAATGCTGTTTGCTTGGTTTCCTCATATGGAAATGGCAAACCACTAAAGTATCTTTGCTCAGGAAATCCCAAATGGGATTACAAAGAGTCATACATGACTGAAACAACTGAACAAGAAAATATGTATATGTATATATGTATATTTATATCTATATATAAAATGTAACATATATAATTTAATAAGGTATTAATAAAAGTGCTCTATATCGATATTGTTATATATTTTATTAATTATATTTCTTATATGTTATATACAGTATAACATATATTTCTTAAAAAACAAACTACATAACAGTTCACGGTTTCTTATTTCTTGTTTATTGAAATGTTTGTTGATAACTTAAATTGTCAATAAAAAAAGAACATTCTTGAAAAGATATATATATATATATGTATGAATGGATGGATGGATGGATGGACAGACAGACAAGACAGACATTTAAATGACTCATTTCGCCATGGTTTCTCTAATGCATCAATTGGTTTGCTGTGATTCTCAAACTCAGAATTCCTTTATGCTCTTACCAATTATTGAGGATGTGCCCAAAGAGTTTTTATTATGCGGATCATATCTATTGATATTTACCATGTTAGAAATAAAAATGCCTCAGTATTTTTATAAGAAATAGTTTTGAACTCAAGGACTCCTTGAAAGGACTTTGAGGAACCTCCTAGATCTTCAGACCAGACTTTGAGAACCATTGATCTAAAGTAATGCAATAAAGGTTTACTTTTGTTGAGCCCCAAGTTACCCCTCTCATCCAGGGTAAACTATTTTCCAATATAAGAATACTAATTTTTAGCTCAAGTTGAGGGAAAAATTTTTTAATTCTGTGAATTTTTTATTATTATTCATAGTATGTGGTCAACGAGACAATGGTGGAGGACTTTCCAAGGTTTGGTTTTAGAGGAATTTTAATTGACACATCCAGACACTATCTGCCAATGAAGACTATTCTGACAACTCTGGTAAGTTACGTTTTGGCTCTGCTTAAACTATACCGAGGTGCTGTTGCTCACATTCATAATAGCTCAAATTTCTATAGCTCTCCAAGATTTAGTGTTTTTCCTAATAGCAACCTTGTGAGAGCTATGTTGTATAAGGACCCCCATTTTACAGATGAAGAAACTGGGGCTTAAGGAAAAATAAGGACTCGCCCGTGGTCTTGGAGCTAGTGTCATAGTCCAGATTCAAACCTGGGCCTCCAAACTCAGAGTTTATCCTACAGGCAACTTTCATATCATATATTCCTATAGCTTAACTAGAACACTGTTTGTAGGTTATAGACAGAACTGGAAGGAACCTCGGAGGTCCCTGTCAATCATAGAAGGAAGTGAGGCCCAAGGTCAAAGCACAAGGCTGCACAGGTAGCAGAGCCAGGATTTGAAGATGGCTCCTCTTAGCACAAACAGATCGCTCTTCCACTGCGCTGCACTGTTCTTCATGGGCTCTGTGGAGGTGTGACCTTCTTTCAGCAGAGTTAGGGACAGATAGGAGCATCAGTTCCCAGCCTTCTTTAGCTTGAAGCGCTCCTGTCCCTGATACCACCAGTGCTGTTTTGTCCTGTTCTAGGACATTTTTACAATTCTCTCTGGTGATTTCTTTACCCTCCATTATGTATCCTTAAGATGTGCCCACACAGGCCTGGAAGAATTGGAAAATAATGTTTTCACTGAGAATTTTTGTTTGTTTCTTTTCTTTTTTCTTTTTTTTTTTTTTAGTGAGGCAATTGGGGTTAAGTGACTTGCCCAGGGTCACACAGCTCGTAAGTGTTAAGTGTCTGAGGCCGGATTTGAACTCAGGTACTCCTGACTCCAGGGCCGGTGCTCTATCCACTGCGCCACCTAGCTGCCCCTATTTGTTTCTTTTCACCAAAATTTTATGAGCAAGCCAAGTTAGATATAATAAATTTTTATGCTCTGAAAAAAAAGTGACTTCCATTCCATAAAGGATTTCAAAAGAGAAAGTTTTTTGCATTTCTTTTCCTTTAAGGTTTTCTTTAAAAATGTCCCTGAGTCGGCATCTCTCTGCCAAGTTATAATACTTGGCTTTACCTCATCTCCACATAGCACTTTCAGAGACTGAAGAGGGAGCTTTTCTGTCCTCTCACACGCCCTTCCTCCTCCCACTTCTCCGTCATACTGAAGTTTACCTAGGTGTTTTCTCATGTTTGAAGGACTAAGATCCCTGTCTAGGCTAGGGGAGAACTTTATACAGTGGTGGGGGTTGGGGTGGTGGGGGTGGTAATAGCATCTATGTAAACTATATCGGAGGAGCAGCATTTTGTCTCTTTCATGCCTTTCTCCCTTGTGTATTGTTCTGGCGTTTTTCAGTCACATCCAACTCTCTGTGTCCCCATTTGCGGTTTTCTTGGCAGAGATCCTGGAGTGGTTTGTCATTTCCTTCTCTAGCTCATTTGACAGATGAGGAACTGAGGCAAACAGGGTGAAGTGAAGTGACTTGCCCAGGGTCACACAGATAACAAGTGTCTTTCCTAAAATAATGTATATTTGGAAGTCACAGAAACAGAGAGCAATCCACAATGTATTCTAGATGCTGCTTGACATGTACAAAGAATAATCTTGAATTTGTTCCCTTACAGGATGCCATGGAATTTAATAAATTCAATGTTCTGCATTGGCATATAGTGGATGATCAGTCCTTCCCATATCAGAGTACAACTTTTCCAAAGTTAAGCAGCCAAGTGAGTAATTTATACAATTATCCTGTCTACAAAGCTCTTTAGTATAGCATGCTTATGAATTAGAATCTTATTAGATTGTAGCTTTAGGTATTTATTGTTTGAAACTTATAAAATTAGCTTTTATTTTTAATAAATTCTAGGGAGAAATGCACAAATAAAAATAAAATTAACAACTTTTTCATTAACAACCAGACCTGTTTTTGAATAACAGAAATCAGTCATGTAAATTACCATGGGCACGTAATCCTTTACCATGTAATTGCATTTGTTTTAAGAAGTAGCAAGTCATCATGCTTTGAAATGCATCATCTTAGGACTCAACCAGTCTACCTTAGGTAGGGATTGCTGGAACCAGAGCTGTCATCCTAAAATAGAGCCAAAATGGCAGAGTATCAGGAAGAAAAACAGTGAGCTCCCTACTAAAATTTCTCAGAACAGGTCTAGAAAACACAAGTGACCAAATCTTGATGGGGGAAATCCAAGCAAAAGTCAAGTCATTTTTCTAGCCAGGTTGGCCTAGGGAGACAGCAGAGAGGTAGGTCTGTGGACACCAAGGATCCGGCCAACAGTGTTCAACGTTACACACTCAAGCAGAGGGTGAGGCTGTACAGTGGAACTAGACAAGGTCCCATTCTCAACTGGGGGGATGCAGTGAGAAGGAAAGAAGGTGGATTTTTAACTATTTTATTTTTTTCAACGAGCAAAAGTTAATTCTTTGGAGGTTCTAAGTTGGATTCTAATTATGAATTAACTTGGGGAAATATGAAAAGATCATCTTTAAAGAATCAGGTTTTAAAAGCCAGTTATTTGTGACCAAGGACATCTAGATTTTTCTTTCACTTTCCTTGTTATATAATAGGGGTGAGCTGGTAAGCATTACAGAAAACAGAAGACAGTGGTTGGGGGTGGTTGGACAGATATTTTAATAAAACTGTGATTGACTAAAATGTAATGAAAAGACAATGACATGATTTAGAAGAAATTCTCAGCAGACTTTCTTCTGTCATTTTTTGTAATATTTATTTTAAAATAAAGAATCCAAGTGTTAGAAGAACATCTATAGCATGTTGAGTTAGTAGGAAAATAATCAAATTATTTGTCACATTTTTGAAGTAAAAATGACAATCTATAGCAGACTACTTGCCTTCTCAATGAGGGCAGAGGGGAAGAAAGGAGGGAAAAAATTTGGAATTAGGCAGTTGAAAAATTGGATGTTAAAAATTGTTTTTATGTATAATTGGGGAGAACAAAAATATCAAATAAAAAGAACAGTAAAAATTGGATTATTGAAAAACATTAGGACATGTGAACTAACTTTATGAATTTTAACTTTAATAAATATAACTCCTACAGGGAGCCTATTCTCCTCTCCATGTTTATACACAAAGAGATATTCAAGTTGTGCTTGAATATGCTCGATTACGAGGAATCAGAGTTATCCCAGAGTTTGATACTCCAGGCCACATGGATTCCTGGGAAAAAGGTAAAAAGTTTGTGTTTTTAATGGTTTCAGAGAAATTGCAATTTGAACTTCTTTCAAGTCATTTTATGACTTTATGATATAATTTTATAATCCCCTAATTTTAATTATTTTTATTTTGCAATTTATTTCATAATCCCCTTATTTTGTTCTCCCTGAGATAGCACTCATTTCTGATAAGATGTAGAACCTTTAAAAAAAAAAATTTGTCCAACCCTTTGTTGGAATTACTCTTAACCTTCTAATGTAACAGATACCCAAAGCATCACTTAGGGTACCTGCCATGATCAAACCTCCCTCCCTTCCTTCCTTCCAAATCTTAATCCTATAATGAACAAATTTCAGCTCTGAAATCTGGTCCCAGCCTATCTTTTCAAGCTGATTATTCATTATTCCTCTTCCTCCTCCCTCACCAGGTGCTGATATGCTTTCCCCTGCACACCACATTCCATTATCTCCTGCCTTGGGGGTCTTCTCATAAGGTGGAACTCAGTGTCCGAGATGCTCCCCCATTAAGGCTCAGCTCCAATATCACATCCTTTATGAGGCCTTTCCTGATCTGCCTCTCCTCAAAATAATCACTTGGCATTTATTTTGTATTTCTCATATTCCTCTGGTTGAATTACAAGCTTCTTGAAGGCAGCTACTGACTCCCTTTTATATGTGTGTCTCTAGCACCTAGCATAGAGCCTGCCACGTAGCAGGTGCTTAAATAAAGTCTTTTCGGGGGATGGACGCATTGATCACTTGTGAATGGTTGGTTAGGCTTACTTATCCCCCCCCCCTCCCGTTAACTCCTCAGGTGGGCTACAGTTTCTTAGCCATTTCTTAGAATTATAGGATTTTAGAATCCAACTGCTCCCCAAAAAAGCATTCTCCACTAAAACATGTCCCAAAATGGTCATCCAACCTCTACATGAACATCTCCACTACTTCCTGAGGCAACCCATTCCACTCCTGGACAGCTCTAATTGATAGGAAGTTTGTCCTGACATCAAACCAATTTACTTCTTTGTAATAATCTCCTAAACAAAACAAAACAGCAATAATAACAACAATAAACTACCAAAAACCCCACCTCCTAGCCATGCCTACTTCTTCTTCTTCTTCTTTTTTTTTTAGTGAGGCAATTGGGGTTAAGTGACTTGCCCAGGGTCACACAGCTAGTAAGTGTTAAGTGTCTGAGGCCGGATTTGAACTCAGGTACTCCTGACTCCAGGGCCGGTGCTCTATCCACTGAGCCACCTAGCCGCCCCTACTTCTTTAATTCAACTCAGCAAACATTTATTAAGTGCTTACACTGTGCTGTGGAAACATAAGAAGAAGAAAAAGCTCCCAAGGAGCTTACACCCGAGTGGGGGAACACAACACACAAGAGGAGGTTGGAAAAGGATGGACACCAAGGGGTGACTAGAATAAGGGCATCTCATTCTGTGGAATTGAGACCAAATAGGGATGCAAATGAAAAGTGGAATGAACTGTGAAGTCCAGGGCCCTATAAAGGAAGGCTTTGGGTGGAGTTGTGTTCCATCCTCCAATCAGAGGGGAGAGGAGGCTGAGGGAGCTGGGAAGGTATTGAGTATATATCTAAGGTTAAATTAAACAGCATGATGAGGTTTCTGGTGATCAGCTTATCCTGAGAAGGGCGTCTTGTTCTATGGAGTGCAGACCCAAGCAAGGGTGCAGATACAAAGTGGAGTTCTGCCATCTGGGACCAAATTAAACAAGTCCAATCTTTCATTCAACTTGACAGCAGTGCCCTTGATTCTCCTCTACTCTCCTTTCCTCTCTAGTATTTTCAGTGCTCTTTATTTGACATGGGCTTAAGCTCATTCACCATCCTGGTTGCACTCTGCTGGATGTGCTCCACCTGATTATCATCATATTTATTAAACTGTGATGCCTAGAGATGAACAAAATACTCCAGAAATTGAAGCCGCTAGACTCTTATGCAAAGAATAGAACTACTTCTTTTGGATGAAAAGCTTCATTTTAAAAAAACACACACAAAAAAGAAAGAAAAGCTTCATTCAGAATGTCTTAATTCTTTGATTGCAGGTCAGAGAGGCCTCTTGACACCTTGTTATAAAGGAAAAGAGAAGACTGGTTCTTTTGGACCTGCAAATCCAATTTTGAATTCAACCTATGTGTTCATGGCAAAGTTTTTTGAAGAAATTAGCCAATTCTTTCCAGACAACTACATCCATTTGGGAGGAGATGAAGTAGACTTCACTTGTTGGTATGACTTCTTTAAAATGAACTTTGTTTTCTAAACTCCTGCCCTTGAGGCACTTATGAGAGGCTCAACATTGTGAAAATGGGTTTTGATCAATCTAAGTTCTGAGTAATTCTAAAGAATTCCTCCATGTGAACTCCAGAAGGTACATCCAATTTTATAATATGCATTCTGAGTCTGTGGGCTGAGGGGCAGCTTACAAAGCAGAATCACGATGCTGAGAAATTGGTTATAAGCTTCTTAGGTAAGGATACTGTGTTTAATTTATTCTTTGTACTTGTATCACCAGTACTGGGCAACAGAGCCAGTGAAGAAAAATTTAATTGAATTTTTGAATAGGTCTTTTCTTTCTTTTTTTTTTTTTTAGTATGAACTAAATTTTAAAAACAAAATTATTTTCAAAGCATTTGCGCGTTTTAAGTGGATTTTTGTTGTTGAATTCATTGAAGATCATAGAGTTGGTTCAGTGAAAGGAGTTAAAGCTTTGTGGAGTTGTTTGTTTTTTTTAAAGGTCTTTGAAATCACTTTGAATTTGAGGAGGAATAAGGAGGGGTGTCTTCAAGGGAAAGCATTAAACAGTTACAATAGCTACCAAAAAAAGTTTTTAGGGCAATTTTACTTTCTTTTTTACAATTTTAAGTCTGTACAAGTGTCAAAAGAGGCAGTCATGACGGGTATTTATGAATGTATTTGCAGTATTTAAAGTGACTTTAAAAAAAAACAAAATTCATGATGAAATTCTCTCCCTTAAATCTGAGGGCTAAATTAAATTAACTTTTTTTTTAAGGCAATCAAATCCAGATGTGACAGAATTCATGAAGCAACAAGGCTTTGGTAAAGATTACGAGAAACTTGAATCTTACTATATTCAGCGGTAAGTTACTTGAATGCCTCATCTCTCTTTTGCTTTCAGATAATTCTCAGGAGGTACTCAGTACTCAGGTAGTATCAGTTGTGTGAT
Source organism: Dromiciops gliroides (assembly GCF_019393635.1). Lineage (NCBI taxonomy): Eukaryota > Metazoa > Chordata > Mammalia > Microbiotheria > Microbiotheriidae > Dromiciops > Dromiciops gliroides. The sequence goes on along the minus strand of NC_057861.1, from coordinate 434,377,159 downwards.
CTGTCTGGTATTTCCCCTCTTCTTACTCCATCCTCTGTGTCACTGGATGACAAGGGAATCTGAGGCTGCTGAAGTTTGAAAGTTGAGAAGATCTCTCTCCAAGGTCTTCTCTACTCCCATAGTTTTAATTAACCCTTCAAAGCACCCCAGCTGAATCCACAGAGCCCCATTACGGAAAGCTGCTCAGTGGGTGAAGAATTTTTCAAGGTCAATAAAATAGGTAAAGGTCAATGGAGTCCTCATTTCCAAGCAGTCCCTCTCTTTTCTACTGCTCCAGTGACAGTGATAGAAAGGCATAAAGGGAAGATTGAAGGTGCTGAGAATCATATGGTTCTTAGATTATCTATGAATATTTATTTAACTTTTGGTACTGTGTGTACGCTTCATGGAGTGCCTGAATCATGGCTAGAACCTGATTGTACATGTATAACCTATATCAAATTGCTTGCCTTCTCAAGGAGGGGAGAGAAGGAGAGAATTTGGAACTCACATTTTTAAAAAGTCAATGTTGGGGGCAGCTAGGTGGTGCAGTGGATAGAGCACCGGCCCTGGAGTCAGGAGGACCTGAGTTCAAATCCAGCCTCAGACACTTAACACTTACTAGCTGTGTGACCCTGGGCAAGTCACTTAACCCCAATTGCCTCACTTAAAAAAGTTAATGTTAAAAATTTTTCTTTACATGTAATTGAGAAAGAATAAAATAAAATACTGCTACAGGGAAAGACAGCAGTAGCAGCAAGAAGTTGGAAAAGATGGTTCAGAATAGAGAAAAGAAAGAGGCTTGTAGACTACTTAGGAACCTCATGACTTACTTTCTCCCAAGATGATTTGTAAAGTGTTTGGCAAACCTTAAAGTACCACATAGATGTAGACTATTATTCTAAGAAGAGAGTTTGAAAGTTGTGGAAATGGGGAGTCATTACATACAGCAGAGGCGGCTGCAGAGACTGAGCTGCACAGCCAAGATGTGTGACTTCACGGAGGATCGGGCTGCTGAGTTCGAGGCCTTCCAGCTGTTTGACCCCATGGGGGATGGGAAAGATCTTATACAGTCAGTGTGGGCATGTGATGCAGGCCCTGGGTCAGAATCCCACCAATGCTGAGGGAATCCCAAGAGTGATGAGATGAATGTGAAGGTGCTGGACTTTGAACACTTTCTGCCAATGCTGCAGACCGTAGCAAAGAATAAGGACCAGGGCACATATGAAGACTACGTAGAGGGGCTTGGGGTGTTTGATAAGGAAGGGAACAGCACAGTCACGGGGCGCGTTCTCATCACTCTGGGTGAGAAGATGACTGAGGAAGAAGTGGAAGTGTTGGTGGAAGGGCATGAGGACAGCAATGGGACATCAATGGTTATATCAACTATGAAGAGCTAGTCCAGATGGTGCTGAATGGCTGAGAACAAAAATCCCCTTTCCACAAAGAATCCCCTAACTTTCTCAGCGTGAAAATGATCCTCTCACCCCTGGAGCAACTAACTACATTGTCAGGGTCACCAACATCCTTCCTTCCAACTCCCACTACATGTCTTCTTTGGCCTACCTGCTCTCTGCTTTCACCAAATTAAACTTGCTAACTGCTCCCCACCCCCCCAAAAAAAAAGTAAGTTGTGGAAATGGCAAGGACTGGATATTAACAACAACAAAAAACCCCAAACCTCCAAAACCATGAAATTGACCAGATCTAAAGCGGAAAATTATTGATTACGAATATGCCATGCCATTCAGATCAGCTGCCTGTGGATATGCAGATAATTGATTGGCTATGACAAGTTTCAAGATCAATACTACAGGGGCAGCTAGGTGGCACAGTGGATAGAGCACCGGCCCTGGAGTCAGGAGTACCTGAGTTCAAATCCGGCCTCAGACACTTAACACTTACTAGCTGTGTGACCCTGGGCAAGTCACTTGACCCCAGTTGCCTCACTAAAAAATTAAAAAAAAAAAAAAAGATCAATACTACAATAGAAGATAAAAAGATAAAGAATGCAATTTTAGCATGTCTGTCCTTAATGTGTTTAAGCAAGCTACCAAAACTTTAAAATAGAAAACATGAAAACATAAAAGTATGTACAAAACTGAGGCTGAGGCTCATAGGTGGTTCAGCAGACAGAACACTTGGCCTGGAGTCAAGAAGACCTGATTTCTTTTTTGTTTTTCTTTTAATAAATATTTTTATATAAAATTTTTGAGTTCCAAATTCTATTCCTCCCCTCCCCCCTCCCTGAGGTGGTAAGGAATCAGATATAGGTTATACATGTATAATTATGTAAAACATTACCATATTAGTCTTTTTGTATAAGGAACACGAATAAAAGAAAAAGTGAAAGAAAGCGAAAAATAACATGATTCAGTCTGTTTTCAGTCAATATCAGTTCTTTCTTGGGAGGTGGATAGTATGCTTCATCATTAGGCCTTTGGGATTGTCTTACATCACTGTATTGCTGAGAATAGTTGTCATTCACAGTTCTTCACAGAAGAATATTACTGTCACTGTGCACAATGTTCTCCTGGTTCTGCTCACTTCACTATACATCAATTCATATAAGTTAAAGACCTGATTTCAAATTTAACCACAGAAATTTACTAGCTCTGGGAAATTGAGCTAGTCACTTGACAGGTGTCTGCCTCAGTTTCATCATCTGTAACACTGACTTACCTCCCAGTATTGTTTGTGAGGGTAAAATGTGATAATATTTGTAAAGTACTTAAGCAAACCTTAAAGTGCTATGTAAATGCTAGCTGTTATTATTATTATATTGACTCACCATTTCTTTTTTTTCTTCCAAAGTAATGGAACATTTATTTATGGAAGATGGGAAGATGGGAGACAGAGGAGTATTTGATTAGATCTAAGTTATTTCTCTTATAAGATATAGTTGCAGAGGGGCAGCTAGGTGGCGCAGTGGATAGAGCACCAGCCCTGGATTCAGGAGGACCTGAGTTCAAATCCAGCCTCAGACACTTAACACTTACTAGCTGTGTGACCCTGGGCAAGTCACTTAACCCTAATTGCCCCGAAAAAAAAAAAAAAGATATAGTTGCAGTCTTTATCAGCTAATGCTGGGAATACTAAGGAAATTAGTTGTCATTCCAATATCAATTAATTTTGGAAAAAGGGACATTTCATTATTTTTATAGTCCCTTTGATGACTATAGCATGACTGGTCCTACTTAGACAAATCAAATTTCCACACTAATGGTATTTGTTACCTTATAAAATATTGCCAAGACTCACAATGATAGTTCTAAATTGCACAAGATAGTAGTGATGCTCTGGTGCAGATTGCAGCTACGTGGAGCAATATTCTCAGTGTCAGTCTTTTCCTCAGCACCCAAAGACCGTGTTGCATTTAAGTTCACCTCCCTTTCTGTCACCATTTCTCAGTTTTGCCAATGTAAAAGTTACCGCATAAAGGCAAAAAGCAAAAAAACAAAACCAACCACAAAAACCTCCAACCCTGCCTCAACCAGTAAACATTTCATCATTTTTTCCCAATGAAGATCCTTCTAGAGCACAAATCCATTTGTTAAACATTATAGAAGATGCACACAGTATGATTTAACATTAGAAGGAAAAAAGTGCTAGAGTGGAAAGTGGTCTTGAAATGAAGCTTGGTGTGAGAACTGGGGAAGCCAGATCATCCTGAAACTTGAGAGGAAGACAGATCTTTGGCATTTCTCTTGTGACCTGTTGTTACTAGAGACAATAGCAGAACCATCACATTTAAACTCGACCATCTAATGTGAGAAATGCCAAGGTAGAATAAAGAGGATTTGGCAATGGATTAGATTGTATTGAGTCAAAGAGAAGAGGCAAATAGAGAATCTAGGGGCCAGGGGCCTCTTATTGTGACGGGTATGGTGGTGGATGTGATGAGTTCAAGTGGAGACACTTCAGATTTGAGTCACCCATGGCATATTAAGGTAGAGCTCTCCACCGGGCAATTGGAAATATGATCCTGTGGCTGTGGGGAGAAATGGAGGATAAAGATAGAGACGTGAAAATTTCATGCCAATTTCATCAGTAGATCCCTATGTCTAAGGTGGATCTGTAATAGAAAAGGCACAAGTTTCTAATGTTTTTAAACTTAATCAGTGTGACCTAAAGTTACTCTTGTAACTTTTTTTTTTTTTAATGTTAGGCTTGTAGACATTATTGAAACCACAAACAAAAGCTACATATTCTGGCAAGAAGTTTTTGATAATGAAGTAAAGGTAAGATCCACATGTTAAAATGGGTATTGTTCTGTATTACAAGTTTTACTTATGGCCAACTTTTTTGCTTTTCTATTTATTTGTGTGTGTGTGTGTGTGTGTGTGTGTATGTGCACACACGCGTGCTCATGTACACATGCACACACAGTTGAAAAAGTGATAGATAGGTAGTTGGCAGGGAAGACGGAGAAAGATGAGGGTTCACCTTTTCCCTCTTGGTATGCACTGGTGGGGTTATCCCGGACAGTCACTTAAACCTCTCATTGCCCCTGTTCTTTTAAGTCACAGAGAAAGTGGCAACCTGCATTGGGAGAGTTTGTTTCACAAAGGAAGCTGCTTATTTAAGATATAATAATCTCGGGGCAGATAGGTGGCACAGTGGATAAAGCACTGGCCCTGGATTCAGGAGGACCTGAGTTCAAATCCAGCCTCAGACCCTTGACACTTAACTAGCTATGTGACCCTGGGCTAGTCACTTAACCCTCATTGCCCTGCAAAAAAACAAAACAAAACAAAACAAAAAAAGAAATAATAATCTCCATCCCAAACCCTAATCAGTGGAACAACTGGGATGGATTGAAAGAAGTGATGATAAGTTTGGGTTTTTTTGTTTTTGTTTTTATTTTTGCGGGGCAATGGGGGTTAAGCGGCTTGCCCAGGGTCACACAGCCAGTAAGTGTCAAGTGTCTGAGGCCAGATTTGAACTCAGGTACTCCTGAATCCAGGGCCGGTGCTTTATCCACTACGCCACCTAGCTGCCCCCCTGATGATAAGTATTAACATAAGCAGAGAAGCAGCATGGCCTAGTGGATAGAAAGTCATCCTCAAAATCAAGAAGATTTGAGTTCAGATTCTGGCTCTGTGGCCTTGGAAAATTCATTTAATCTCTTAGAGTCCTAGGCAATTCTCTAAGATTATGAGTTGCAAAGAAAGGGCCAACTTGCATTGGCAACAGAGAGTTTCCTCACCTGGAAGATTTACTAGGAGTTCCCTAAACCAGAGAAATGGAAAGGAGTCCCTGTCTTTATCCCTAACTATAAACAAGGCCCTGGGAACACAAACATGAAAGAAATAGCTTCTTACAGTCCAACAACAGGGATAAGGCCTGTGCACATATAAATATGATTTAGGCAGCAAGTGATAAGGGTAGGGGAGAAGGGGACAAAGTACAGTATGAGAAAGGAGAGATTACTTTCAATTGGAGGTGGATCAAAGGAGGCTCCTAAACTGGACCTTAAAGGAAGGGATGTGCCACAAGTATGGTATTGATACCTAAACCAGACAGAGACAAAACAGAGAAAGAAAATTATAGACCAATTTCCTTAATGAATATTGATGCAAAAATCTTAAATAAAATATTAGCAAGGAGATTATAGCAATTCATCACTAGGATAATACATTATGACCAGGTGGGATTTATACCAGGAATACAGGACTGGTTCAACATTAGAAAAACTATTAACATAATCAACCTCATCAGTAACAAAACTAACCAAAATCATGATTATCTCAATAGATGCAGAGAAAGCTTTTGACAAAATACAGCACTCATTCCTGTTAAAAACACTAGAGAAGGGGCAGCTAGGTGGCGCAGTGGATAGAGCACTGGCTCTGGAGTCAGGAGGACCTGAGTTCAAATCCAGCCTCAGACACTTGACACTTACTAGCTGTGTGATCCTGGGCAAGTCACTTAACCCCAATTGCCTCACCAAAAAAACCCAACCAAACAAACAACACTAGAGAGCATAGGAATACATGGAACTTTCCTTAAAATAATAAGCAATATCTGCTGAAAACCATCAGCAAACATTATGTGTAATGGGGATAAGTTAGAGGCATTCCCAGTAAAATCAGGGGTGAAACAGGGATGTCCATTATCACCTCTATTATTTAATACTGTACTAGAAATGTTAGCTTTAGCAATGAGAGAAGAAAAAGGAATTAAAAGAATTAGAATAGGCAAAGAGGAAACAACTGTCACTCTTTGCAAATGATATAATGGTATACTTAGAGAATCCTAGAGAATCAACTAAAAAACTACTTGAAACAACTTTAGCAAAATTGCAAGATATAAAATAAATCCACATAAATCATCAGCATTTCTATATATGACCATCAAAGCCCAGCAGCAAGAAATAGAAAGAGAAATTCCATTTAAAGTAACTGTAGACAATATAAAATACTTGGGAGTCTACCTGTCAAGACAAACCCAGGAACTCTATGAACACAATTACAAAACACTTTTCCACACAACAGGAGTGTGTCAGGTAAGAGGGACAACCTGAGCAAATGCACAGAGGTGGGAAAGGACAGGAAGAGGTAAGGTAATGTTCAGTGGTCCACTCTGACTAGAGGAGCATAGAATCATGCAGAATGTAGAAGGCAGGTGCTAGTTCAGTCTAATCTCTGTATCCTTGGTACTTTGCACAGTGTCTTCAACATTGTAAGACACATTGTATGATTGTTGCTTGACTGAAAGAAGTCTTTAAAGAGTCAGATTGTAAAGGATCTCAAAGTACCAGGATAAGGAATCTGTATTTTATCTGTGGGTCATCACCAACTTGACAGTAGGGTGATGACCATTTTCCTCAGAGCAACTCTACTAATGCATAAAGGGGGTGTGATCTGCATTTTACCACACTGGCAGAATTACATGTCCCTAGGGAGCCACTGAAGTATCCATTTCCAGTCCTCCCTTCATTATAAAGCCTTTGGTGTGCTGTTTGTTGACTGTCAAGTTGAAGTAGGCAGTATCTACCTTTTTTTTTTTTTTTCTGGTAGGAGATTCAGGAAGGAAGGAGACACAACAAAAGGGAAATACTTGATTTTGTCATCATGGGGAAGATTCAGAGCATTTTTTGCTTATGATTTATACAGCCTAGCATGGAAATTCGTTTTTTTTTTAATTGCTTGTTTAAACTTGTTGCCTTTTTTTAGCCTGTGCCTTTCAGCTGGGACAAAGGACAGAAATTTAATGTCATCAGTATTTATTACTGCTCTCCCAGAGGCCACTGGGATTAGTCCCTTCATGTACCTTCAGTTCCCACAGGAAGATAAGTGGTAGAGGTTGCAGTGGACTCAGCCATGACTCTTTTAGGCCCATGTTGTCAAGCACAGGAGTTATCTTTATGCTGAGTTCTTAGTGTTAAAGTCCTATAACTAGGAAGGGAGGCACACACTTTGGGGATGACAGTAGGAGCTGGCTTTTTTGTCTTTGTATTTTCAGCGCTGAATACAGTGCAGTGCATACAGTAGGTGCTTAATAAATGCTTGTTGATTAGTTAATAAGGGTAGATATGTGTATGTAAGTGCATACACATACATACACACAGTGTCCCAAAAGCCAAAGTGCAGTTTTAAGCTTATAAAGCTTACTGTAAGCTTAACTGAATGTGGAAATATATTTTGCTTGATTGCATATGTATAATATATATCAAATTGCTTATTTCAGGGAGGGGATGGAGGGAAAGATAATTTGGAACTTGACATTTTAAAAAACAAATGTTAAAAATTATTTTTACATGTAATTGGAAAGAACATTATTTTGTAAACAAGCTTAACTAGACTAAGACTTTTGGGATGCCCTGCATTTGTTTGGGGTTTTTTTTGCAACAAACATTTATTTTATTTTTTCCAGTTACATGTAAGGGTAGTTTTCAACATTCATTTTTACAAGATTTAGAGTTCCAAATTTTTCGCCCTCCCTCCCTTTCCTCCCCACTCCACAAGACAGCAACCAGTCTGGTAGAAGTTATATATGTTCAATCCACAAGTGCTCTTTTTATCAGTTCTTCCTATGGGAGTGGATCATATGCTTCATCATTAGTCCCTTGGGATTGTCTTGGCTCATTGTATTGCTGAGAGTAGTTAAGTCATTCAAAATTGCTCATAGAACAATACTGCTGTCACTATGCACAATGTCCTCCCTGTTCTGCTCACTTCACTATACATCAGTTCATATGAGTCTTTCCAGGTTTTTCTGGGATCATCCTGTTTGTCATTTCCTTCTAGCACAATAGCATTCCACCACAATCATATACCACAGCTTCTTCAGTTATTCCTCAATTGATAGACATTCCCTTGATTCGCAATTCTTAGCCACCACAAAGAGTTGCTATAAAGATTTTTTGTACAATTTTTCCCCCTTTTCTCTTTTTCACGATTACTATTGTTAACTGTTTCCCTCCATCCTATTCTCTTCCCCATGATATTTACTCTATTATCTATCTTCTTTCACCCTATCCCTCTTCAAAAGGGATTTGCTTCTGTCTGTCTCTCCCCACCCCAAAATGCCTTCCCTTCTTTTGCCCCTCTCACTTTATCCCCTTCCCCTCCTATTTTCCTGCAGGGTTAGATAGGTTACTCCACCCAATTGAGTGTGTATGTTATTCCCTCCTTGAACCAATTCTGATGAGATTGAGGTCTTTGAGCCAATTCTGAAGAGTGTTAGGCTCATTTACTGCCCAAATTAAATAGAACACCCAATTGGGTGTGTGTGTGTGTGTGTGTGTGTGTGTGTGTTAATCCCTCCTTGAGCCAACTCTGAGATTAAGGTCTTTGAGACTATTCTGATGAGTGTAAAATTCATTTACTGCCCTGCTCCTCTCCCATCCCTTCTACTCCATAAACCCTTTCCTGTTCCTTTCATGTGGAATTTCACCCCATGCTAGCTCTGCCCTTCCCCCTCTCCCAGTGCATTCCTCTCACCCCTCAATTTTACCCTAAAGATGTCATCATGGGGCAGCTAGGTGACACAAAGATATCTTGTATTTTAAGGAAAATTTAGCCTCTTGTTTTGAATTTTTGGTTACTGCCAGTGATTTTCAAAATTCATTTGTATTTACTTATTCCATTAATGTATACTGTACTCTTTCTAGCTTAAGAAAGACGCTATAGTTGAAGTGTGGGTAGGCGAAAATTATCGTCAGGAATTACAGAAAGTTACAGCAGCTGGGTACACTACTGTCCTTGCAGCCCCTTGGTACCTAGACTACATTAGTTATGGACAAGATTGGAAGAAATACTATGCTGTGGAACCCCTTGATTTTAATGGTAAGTCATATCTATAAGGTGCTTTAAAAAAATTATAAAAATTAACTTTTGAAGTGTTTTCTTTTTTTTCTTTTTCTTTTTTTTTTCCAGGGCAATGAGGGTTAAGTGACTTGCCCAGGGTCACACAGCTAATAAGTGTCAAATGTCTGAGGCTGGATCTGAATTCAGGTCCTCCTGAATCCAGGGCTAGTGCTTTATCCACTGTGCCACCTAGCTGCTCCCAAAGTGGTTTTTTTTTTTTTTAATTTTAGTGAGGCAATTGGGGTTAAGTGACTTGCCATGGGTCACACAACTAGTAAGTGTTAAGTGTCTGAGGCGGGATTTGAACTCAGGTCCTCCTGACTCCAGGGCCAGTGCTCTATCCACTGCACCACCTAACTGCCCCCCAAAGTGTTTTCTTAAAGAAACAAGAAGTAGAAAATAGTTGAGCAGTCCTAAATTGCATGTTTGCATCTCTCACTACATCCCCTTCCCTCTTTTCCCATAGCCACACACAAAGTTGCCAAAGCCATCAACCAGATCATGGCACTCCCCTATTAAAAAAATCTTCAATGGCTCCCAATGCCTCCAGGGTAAAATACATAACCTTCAGCCTTGTATTTGTAAAGCCTTCCAAAATCTGACTGCCACTGAGCTTGCCAGTCTCATTTTACTCATTTAACCCTCTTTACTATGTTCCAAACTGGTCTTCTAGCTGCTCCTCTATCTCTCGTACTGCTTTTATATAAGCTTTATATAAGTTCAAATGCCACCTCCTAAATAAAGCAGGAACTCATACTTCTGGTTGTTAATGACCTCTTTCCAGAAATTATTGCACTAGGTGCCGCAGTGGATAGATCATGGAGTCAGGAAAACCCAAGTTCAAATTCAGCTTCAGATTCTTCCTAGCTGTGTGACCCTGGGCAAGTTACTTAACCCCTGTTTGCCTCAGTTTCCTCATCTGTAAAATGGGGATAATAGTACCTTCCTCCCAGGGTTGTGAGGATCCAATGAGATAACAAATGTAAAGTGCTTAGCACAGTGCCTGGCATATAGTAAGCACTATACAAATGTCAGCTTATGATTATGATTATGATTATGATTACTGCTATTAGCTATATCCCACTGGTAGAATGTAAACTTGTTTGCGAAAACTGTTTTTTATCTTTAGAACCCCAGCACCAAGTACATACTAAGTAGATGCTTAATAAATGTTGAATTTTTTTAATTTCATTTGTTGAATTTTCATTGAATTGGCTATTTTTAGACCTAGTAGGGGGAAAAAATGTAAATCTACCCGATTTAGGAATATAAAATGTGTGTAGTATATAAAGTACCCTTTTTTTTTATTTTGGGGGCAGGGCAATGAGAGTTAAGTGACTTGCTCAGGGTCACACAGCTAGTAAGTGTCAAGTGTCTTGAGGGCAGATTTGAACTCAGGTCCTCCTGAGTCCAGGGCTGGTGTTTTTATCCACTGTGCCACCTAACTGCCCCCTAAAGTGCCTTTTCAAAGGGGTTGGGAAAATGGATTTCTACAGCTTATACCTATATTCATTTACTGTGTCATCTTCAGTGATAGTATTTTAGATATGTCTTAATGAGCTCATGCTTATGGAAACCCTTGCCTTTCTTCAGGCCCTTATAGTGTTTTAGACCCGAGGCTTTTGACCCAGTGGAACTTAATCATTATTTACAAAGAAAACAGCTTCTATTGCTATAGATCTTCTAAAATGAACTTGAGCTGTCCATGGTGCTTCACACCTATTATCCCTGCTTCTGCTACTGGGGAGTCAGGCTGGTAGATCATTTGAGCTCTTGAGTTCTGAGCTCTAGTGAACTAAGCTAGCCAGGTACCTGACAAATGCTGAATCTAGCACTAATGACAAGCTTTCAGGAAGTGGAGCAGGTTTCCAGGCTGCCTAAGGAAAATCATACTGGCCTAGGTCAGAAATAGAGCAGGTCAAAGCTTCTGCATTCTGGGGGGCAGCTAGGTGGTGCAGTGGATAGATAAAGCACCAGCCCTACATTCAAGAGGACCTGAGTTCAAATTTGACCTCAGATACTTGACACTTACTAGCTGTGTGACTTTGGGCAAGTTACTTAACCCTCATTGCCCTGCACCCCTCTCGCCCCCCCCACCCCCAAAAGCTTCTGCATTCCTCAGTGGTGGTATCAGGCTGTGAGTAGCCCATGCACTTCCAGCTTGGGGGAAGATGGAGCGATTCTGTCCCAACAAAAACCCAAAACAACTCACTCAACCTACTACTACCACAACCTACTTACAGGAGGCAATGTGATATCAAGGATAGGGAGTTGGAAAGACCTGGATTTGATTCCTTTCTGAGATGCTGACCGACCCCAAGCAAGTCACTTCGCCTGAGATTGTTTCCTCAATTGTAAAATTGAGCACCTACCTCACAAGGGTCCTTAGGAACAATAGAAATAATGTATAAAAGTGCTTTGTAAACCTTAAGGCACCATACAGATGTTATTAGTTTGTAATTATTTATTATAGGTATTCATTTCCACCAAAGTTGTATTCAAATGCCACATCATGACATGGATGTGACCCTTCCCCTTAAATCCTCAAAAGCTTTGTTAAGGAGTTGCGTTATGGGGCAGCCAGGTGGCACAGTGGATAGAGTATCGGCCTTGGAGTCAGGACCTGAGTTCAAATTTGACCTCAGACACTTAACACATACTAGCTGTGTGACCCTGGGCAAGTCACTTAACCCAAATTGCCTCACAAAAAAAAAAAACAACAACAACAACAACATAAAAAGAGGGGGCAACTAGGTGGCACAGTGGATAAAGCACCAGCCCTGGATTCAGGAGGACCTGAATTCAAATCCCGCCTCAGATATTTGACACTTAATAGCTGTGTGACCCTGGGCAAGTCATTTAACCCTCATTACCCCACCAAAAAAAAAATACTTCTAAAAAAAGAAGTTGTGTCATGTTCTATGCCATTCCAGAAATTAATATTGTTATCAGACGAGACAGGGGTGAGTTTTTCTGTCTATTTTGAATAGACAATGAAAGAACAGACCAAGGTCAGTAGTAGTACAGGCTTTTCTCTATGTACCTTATGCAGCAGATATCTTTCTTACTTACAACTTGTATCTTATTTCAGGGACTAAAAGTCAGAAAGAACTCCTAATTGGTGGAACAGCTGCCCTTTGGGGAGAATTTGTGGATGAAACTAATCTCACTCCCAGATTATGGTATGGTATAACTTAAAGTGCCATTTGGCTTAGATAGTTCAATGTAAATGTGGTCAAATTCGAGTTTAGAAGTAAAGATTAAATAATTACCTGAAATAATGGAGGTGTGCACTTATCCCTGAATTAATGCAGGAATAGCATTACCTGTGTAGTATGGATCATTTGACTTAGACCTAACTTATTTAGAAGCCTTACGTGACCAATTTGTTTGGGGATGTACACTGTAGGCCTCGAGCAAGTGCTGTAGGGGAGCGACTTTGGAGCCCCAAAACTGTCCGAAACCTGGATGATGCTTATGAGAGACTGACAGAACATCGCTGCCGCATGGTCAGGTGAGCCTCTGGTATCACCAAACTGGGACATTGAAGTTGGGTGTGAGAGATGGGAGACAGTTACCATGTGAAGTAGAAATGAAGGACACTTCAAAAATAAGGACTTTAATTTAGAGAGAGGAGTTATCTGTTATTGTAGAGTCTCGAACACTGAAGTACATATAGCCTTTTTTGCTTTTAAGACCATTTATTAGGTTAAATGCCTAAAGCATTTAGTACTTTATTCCATCATTCATAGTGGGGTAGGGATGGGGGAAGTACATCTAATTTTTAAATAGTTTTTATTTCGAGGCTTATTAAAATACAATTCCAGAGCACTGGCTCTTGAATCAGAAGGCCTGGGTTCAAATTCCACCTCTAATAATTACTCCTTGTGTGACATTGGTCAAGTCACTTAACTTTCTGTACCTCAGTTTCAACTATGAAATTAGGGAGCCTGGACTAAATGACCTCTGAGATCCTTTCTGTGTCTCATTCTGTGAGCTTCCTTGGGTTTCAGTTCTCTTATCTGTGGTACCAGATGACTAAGGTCACTTTCATATTGAATGATCTCATAACCAGTTCTTCAAGAATTTAAAGGTTAACACCAAAATATTTGTATTATCCCTTTTTTTTCTAATACCTTTTATGCAGTAGCAACTAAAACTTCTGCTAAAAAAAATTAAAAATCAACCAAGGCATAAGTCATTCTCCAGGGATAAACTTAACAGATCAGATATTTTTATAATTTTAAAAAATTGTCTTAATTTAAACATTTCATTTTGTTTTTCTCTCTCTTTTAACAGACGTAAAATAGCAGCAGAACCTCTTTTTACTGGATATTGTGAACTGTGAAGTGTCCAAATGGAGCAGGATGGGGTACTAACCATTACAGTTGGTGGTTGCACTGTGATCAACTTAATTTTGAAATAATGTAAATTGAAATTTAAACTACAGATTTTTACAAATAAAATCTATCTTTGTAAAAATACTTTATTATATTCTTGAAGACTAAATTGTATAGCCCTGAAGAAGTTTATCCCCTTCATGACTTATAGAGGACTCTGAAGGCAGAGGAAAGAGCTTGGAAAGTTTACCTATAGATACACATTCAGAAATGGAAGGAGGAAAGATGGGGGTTGAAAAGCAGGAACATGGGGGGCAGCTAGGTAGCACAGTGGATAAAGCACCAGCCCTGAATTCAGGAGGACCCGAGTTCAAATCTGGCCTCAGACACTTGACACTTACTAGCTGTGTGACCTTGGGCAAGTCACTTAACCCTCATTGCCTACAACTGCCCTTGTAGGCAGGACAAAGAAAAGCAGGAACAGCAAGCCAGTCTGCCTATAGAGTGGACTTCCTCAGTCAAGCATTCTCGCTCAAAAGCACAAGTATCTCCTAAGAAGGTCATGAGGCTATCAGTTATTAAAATCAGTCTAAATTGCCCAGCCCACTTTAATATATAACCTGAGAATCTGTTTCTCTCAGAGAATGGAAGTTTTGATGGGATCTAGATAATTTTGGAGCATGAAGCACTTTGACAGGCAAGGGAATCTGGAGAATGATGTCAAGACAAACCAAAATTTTCCCTAGTGCCTTGAACCCAGTGCAGGATGGAGAAACAATCCCTTTCACAGAATGTGCCTCCCATGCCAAAACTTGGGCTTCTACTATATATCAGCTGAATGAGGGTATTAAATATACTTTTGAATGAAACACTTAGGACATACCATGTCCTAGAGTAGATGATACTCTTTCTTGTCAGAGATATTAACATTTTTCAGAGAAAAGATTGTTTTTGAGATTTTTATTTTTATATCACCTTCATTTCCAAATATAACCCCTAACTAGCAAGCCATTCCTTGGAATCGAGGATAGAGGGGCCAAAAAGGAAGAGGAACCTACCGTTTAGCAAAATCACCCAACCCATCGACCAAGGCTGAGAGTATATGCATTACTCCATATCCATAGTACCTCACTTCTTCAAAAAAGGGAGAGGAGATACATTTTCCTCATCTTGGCTTCAGGGACAAATTAGGCCATTCATTATATTTACACAACATTCATTTTATTTTTTCTCTCTACTTAGATTCTTGTAGTCATTGCAAATGCTGTTTTCCTCACTGTTTACTTCATTTTGTATCTTTCAAATAAATCTCTGAATTCTCCATATTCATAATTTCTTGCAGAACAATAATATTCCATCACATTCACACACTACAATTCATTTAGCCATTACCCTAACAGTGAACATCTACTTACTGTGTAGGGAATTTTAAAAAAAAAATATGAAAAAGCAGGCTACAATAAATAAATAGATAGATAAATAAATAAGCAAATAAATGTTATTATAGAATTTCTATATCACTTTCATACCTGGATCCCTAGAACTGAACCTCCCCTTGTAACAAAAACAGCTGAGCAAGAACAACTGCTATGGTGAATTCATGTGAATGCAACAATCTGCCCTTTCAGTCTTGCCTCAGCTGGGAGGAACAGGAAGGAAAGTTTCATGATCTGCTTTCCAATGCCTGGCCTCTTAGCATCTTTTCATTTACAGATGTGTAGTCATTCCAGTGCTGCTTATTTCACCCCCAGCATCAGTTCATTTAGATCCTTCCATGTGTCTCCACATTCTTCACATTTGTCATTTCTTCCTGCACATTTCCATTCCTTCGCCATACCACAGTTAAGCCATTTCACCATCTACTTTGTTGCCAGTTCCTTGCTACAACAACTCTGCTTTTGGTATATACTGAAACTCTGTTTCTACACACGGCCTTCTTGCTATACCAGTACGTCAAAGGTGATGAACAGTTTAGTCACTTAGACAATTTCCTATTGTTTTCCAAAATGGCTGCGGCAGTTCACAGCTTTATCAACTGTGTATTAATTTGCCCATCTGGGGTCTCAAAGTCCCTCTGAAATGGACCGAGATATCTGCCAATTTTGAGGGTGTGAGGTGAAACTACAGACAATCTAATTTAGAACTTGTTTTCATAATCGTTAATAGCTGGTAATTCTTCCTTTGAAAACCGTTCATAGGTTTTGTCCACTTCCCTTTTGAGAGAAAGCTCTCTTAGCTCAGGCTACTTAAAATAATTAAAATGATCATCAGTAATGTCAATAGGCAATCAGGTCATGAGACTTATGTAAAAACCAGGCTTGTTACAAGAGAAATGAACCTGTATGGGAACTCAATGGGCTCAAAGTTTTACAGAAGTTTACACTTTTATTATAGCAGGACAAAGGGAAGTGGGGATACCAGGAAAGGGTGTAACATGGGAGGGAGAACAGTGCATCAAAGGACACCAAAACCACTCCCCATGGGGAGGAGCGAAGGGGCAACAGCAAACAGCCACATTCTTTTTCCCATGGGGACTGCTAGACTACAAGATAGAAGGGTCCCCTTATCTGCAGAAGACCCCAACTTCACAAGCAGTAATCCCATAGATAGCTGGTGCCTCTCTTGCCTCCCAAGGACACACAAGGAGTTCAGCTTGGGATACAACAACAAATTAAGTCAGCCCAGTGTTTTTGAAAAATATGGCAACTCAAAAAGACACTCAGGGGGATCCCTTATCATGCCTTACCCAGCAAGGCTCCAGTAGTCAACAAGTGTATCCGACCAGTTAATTAAGTACTAAGTATAACCTGGACAGCTCACGTTTCATGTCATAAATGAGACTGGTATCTCCCTTCTCAGGAAAAGTCATTAACGGGGATCTTCATACAATGAAGAGACTTAACTGAGATAATGAACTCCCAGTTTTTTCATTTCCATGTGATTAAAACAATCAGGCCAATCCACTCCTTCGACTGAGCAAGGCATTTTGGTCCTGAAGGTTCATAGCTTGATAATTAGACAACTCTAGAGCAAAAGTTGCAGTGCCAGATGATAAAGTTCGGAGCACAGTTGAATATCCCTAAACAGAGTAATTTCACAGAAAATGATAGTCAGTCATTCAACATCAAAATATCTGTCCCCAATTTCTTTTTTCCCACTCTTTCTGACCACTTCATTAAAAATAAGCAAAGAAAGCTGTGTGGCCCTGGGCAAATTATTTAACCTTCATTGCCCCACAAAAAAAAAAAAAACTACCCCCCTCCCCAAAAAGCAAAGAAAAATAATGAAGTTAAGACTCAAACTGATTAGTTAATTTTCATTGTGTGTTAAAGATTAATATTGTAGTTTTTAGCTGATTCATTTGGAAGGTCCACACCTGGCCCACCCCTGAAGTTATGTATGCTACTGAGGTCAGAAGAACTCTCCATAGGCAGCTTTGAAGGAAACTCCCCTTTTGGGGAAGGAAAGCTTGAATGCTTCCCTGAAAGGGAGGCGGAGGGTGCTTCCGGAACACTAGGTGTCTTCTGGGACTTGGCCTTTTCGTGCTTGGCTCTTGTGGTGGTGATGTGTGGTGCATGTTCTGGAGCCACAAGCAACTGTAAACTTTCAGGTTGGTGAGCTAATTATAGAAAACCGTAAATTTCTTTGAACTAGCTTAACTGGAAACGGTCTGAGGATCACATAGGCTAAGTTTAGAGTTAAGAGCATTTCTCTGTATTTCTATTTTCCTATTTCCTTAGCTTTGATTTTTTTTATTAGTTTCACCTTTGTTGTTTAATTAACTCCCAAATAATAAAATCTGATCCTTTTGTGAACTAAAGCTTAGAGGCTCCTTTCTTATTGGCCTGGGAGAAATATCTAACAAGGGCAGTTCAGAGCAGAGGGAGAACCTAAAAGGTCCCTCATATTTCCAGGACCCCAGTATTGAGGCAAGTCACCCAAATAACGCTCCGTATATCAAATTTTGGCCCTCACAAATGAAACCATAAACTATTTTTAAAAAAATATGTGGATTTTATTTAGCTATGGTTTCCAAATCAAGTTTGCTTTATTTAAAGTATGTCAAAACCACAGGATATTACATAGCTGATAAAGGACTATAGAGATAATTTAGTAGTCCATTCCCTCATTTTCCAGATGAGAAGATCAAGTAATAAAGAGAAGTTAATGAAGTTAATGACAAGAGCTGAACTTAAAACTCAAGCATATTTCTGTCCAGACCATAGGTGTCAAACTCACAGCTACTCCTGCAAAACTGTCTAGTTGCAACTCAAACAAGATTAAAATGTGTTTGGGAAATTGTTTAAGTTAAAAAAAAAAAAGATAAGTAAAAACAATGCTACACAGAAAATGTTAGCTTGTGGTTTTCTTGGTCAATCAATAGAACACAACTGAGGTTCATTTTCTGTTTGTCACTACTGGTGTAGACCATGCTATCTTTCTTTTGTATTTTATTTTATTATTTTTTTTCCATGCTATCTTTCAATAAAAAGTACATGCTAATGTTAGGTAGTCAGTACTTGTCTGTTCAGGTCCCCACTATCCTGATGGTGATCTGTTTTGTGCCTGTCTAGGGACTCTGATGGCCTTGCCAGTTTAGTCATCTTTTTATAGTATTTACCAAATTTTTTTTTTTAATCATGAAATCTGGATCCTAATAAACCCACTCACCTGCAAAGAAGATGCAGAACACAGTACATATAATAGATAACAGTCTGTTTCAAACAGAACAAGAGTTATGTATGTAAAGCTCCTCCCAACCTGAGCCCCAATCTACTTTTCCAGCCTTGTTGTTTATTACTCCCCTCTGTGCACGTTGCAATCCAGTCGAACTGTCCTTCCTGTTGCTCCCAATACACAGAACCCCAACTCTTACCTCTGTGCCTTTGTACTGGCTGTCCCTTAGGCCTGAATGTACTCCTTCCTTACCTTCATCTCTCAGAATCCCTACTTTCCTGCAAGGTTCACTTTCCATATGAGGCTTTTCCCAATCCCCATCCCCTCCCAACTGCTAGAAATTTCCTCTAAGTAACTTTAAATATATATTGTATTTACTCATAAATGTACCTGTTGTCCCCCCTAGTTAGACTGTAAGCTCCTTGAGTCAGAAATGGTTTACACATTTGTCTCTGTGCCCAGTGCCTATGGCACTAAGCCTGGTGCATGGTGGACACTAACAAATGTTTGTTGATGCCCTCAAAGGTTATTTCTTGCTTTAAATTTGTGATCCTATTTGGTTTGGAGTTCACTGAATTGGCACCTTTCCTTTTTTTTTTTTTTTTGCAGGGCAATGGGGGTTAAGTGACTTTCCCAGGGTCACACAGCTAGTAAGTATCAAGTGTCTGAGGCCAGATTTGAACTCAGGTACTCCTGAATCCAGAGCTGGTGCTTTATCCACTGTGCCACCTAGCTGCCCTGCACCTTTCCTTTTGAGATATTTTTGTGCTAAAGAAGAGATTAGTATTTTGTCTTCCTTATATTCAGACAGGGACTCACAGTTGCTTCTATCACTCAAAACCAAATTACAGTAGTACTTCCTGGTTGCTGAAACTCATATACTTTCTCTTAATAAAGACTCTGACCTTTCCTCTGAGTACAAGTCTTTCTGATTTTATTCATACAGTTACATCCCTCGGGTAAATGATACTCAAAGAATGTGAAATTTCCAATAACAAAATAGTCCATACCATCATTTCAGCCAAAGGAACTGATCCAATGACAACTTTGTTATCCTGACGACTCTGGATTTCCTGAATGCTGCCTCTTCTCTGTGCAAGATCAGCTAGGACAGCACTGAGGTAGTCACTGGTCACTGTAACTTCCAGGTTCATTAGGGGTTCCAGAACTTGCTTATCAGCTTTCTTTAAAGCCTAAGAATAAAGATATTAAAGCGTTCCAATGAAATAAAATTCCTCAAAGCATAAAAATTTTACAGAACTAAATAGTGATTCCTCACTAATGTATTCAAACAATAACAACAACAAAATCCCTGTATCTAAACTTGAGTATCTTAACAGGACAAACAACCCATGAATCTTTTTTTTCTTTTTCTTTTTCTTTTTTTTTTTGTGGGGCAATGAGGGTTAAGTGACTTGCCCAGTCACACAGCTAGTAAGTGTCAAGTATCTGAGGCCAGATTTGAACTCAGGTCCACCTGAATCCAGGGCCAGTGCTTTATCCACCACAACTGCCCCCACAACCCATGAATCTTGCACAAAATTCCCTTATCCACAAATAGTAAGAAATAGTTACTTCTGGGGCAGCTAGGTGGAGCAGTGTATAAAGCATTGGCCCTGGATTCAGGAGGACCTGAGTTCAAATCCAGCCTCAGACACCTGACACTTACTAGCTGTGTGACCCCGGGCAAGTCACTTAACCCTCATTACCTTGCAAAAAAAAAAAAAAAAGAGTATGCTTAATAATGCAGAGGGTAATGTGGAACTGAAGGGTTCAGATATGGATTCTCCTGTCATTGAGTACATCCAGGTAAACAAGGCTCCCAAAATGTGATGGTGTACTTACAGGGCTCATGGTTGAATCAAGCCATACATGGCCCCTTCTTGTATTGAGATGATACTGAGAAAGAACAAATTGTTCCTAAACCAGGAGAGGACATTGCTCAAAAGAAAAAGATACTCAAAAAGAAAATGAAGAAACAAAAGCTTATGGCACAGGAATAAGTGTAACATTAGCATGCTAATAAAAGTGAAATTATAAAAAAAGATTCAATGAAATCCTGGGGTAGGCTTCATGTGAAAAAAAAAAACAACTTACTGACTTGGAAGCTGAAGAGGGATGGGCCAAAAAGGCCTAGTAATAATGCCTGAATAATAACACTGAGTAAGGTGACCTTCAAGCACCATGGACAATATTTTTATACCTTTTGCACACAACGGGAAACACAGGCAGAAACCATTGTTGTCGAGGTGCCAGGGTGAAGTGTCAATGAACACAGAGTAACTGCAACATCCTGGATTGGGAATCCAAGCAATGGTCCTAGACAGGGAAAAACAGAAATACTTTAGCCTTTTACATGTGCTATTTTACATCACTGGGAAGTGAGAAGTAAACAGTTCAAAAAAACAAAATGTCAAGATGGATACTACAGTGAAATTTATTTCCAATGGGGGAAGAAGGGAGAGAGGGAGGGAGAAAGGGAGAGAGGAGAGGGAGAGAGATGAGAATAGTAAGAGAGAAGCTACTTTACTAATTTACTCTAATTTACACACTCTACCTTGCAGGTATGCACTATGAATTCCATTTTCAATGGCCTCTTGAAACTCTTGCAGAAGCTCCTCCCTGATATTTTCAGCATAATCAATAACAGGGGTTATTTCGGATTTTTCTCTTGTACATGGCCTCACTTCCAGTTCCACAGTCACTAAATGTCTTTTCTCTCCTAATGTTCTATCCAACGTATCTGTAACCAACAGAGCAAATATTTACTACACAGTGAAGATGTGTATCCTAAGGGAAGGCACCATTTTACAAAAGTAGCCACTTAATGTTCCTTGAATTGAATTGGTTATTGTCTTTTGTACAAGACGATGTTGCACTGGCATTTGTTAGGACAAAAGAATAGCGCACACACACCACTTAACTGTCCCACAAATGGATGGCTGCACTAGGCAAGTCACCCCCAAAAAGTTGTTGCCTGCTTTCTGAAACTTGATTACCTACAAGTGTCTTCTGACTGGTGGGCATAAGTGTAGTTTGCAGCAGGAAAACAAGCTGGTTTTTGTTTGTTTGTTTTTGTTTTTGTCTATGTCTTGATCCCTACTTGATAACATTTAGTTAAATGAAATGATCTAGACATCTAGAAATACAAGAAGAACCAATGTGTCATAAATTTTTTTTGTACCTGTGGCACGGCCTGAGTTTAGGATGGTTTCTCTATATGCTATTTGTAGAGGACCAAGAAAAGTCTCGACTCCATATTCCCTCTTGATGCGGTCATTAATGATCTCAATGTGCAGCTCCCCCATGCCACAAAGAATAGTCTGGTGAAAAGAGGAAGAAAAAAACCAAAATTCAAGAAACAGGAAAATAATTTCAGAGAACACATACTATATTATTTATGTAATGATTTAGTTTCTTTCATTGCACTGTCCAAACTGAGGAAAATATTTGGAAAAGGCACACTCAGGCAGGGATATTTATTACACTATCCCATTAGCTGCATTCCCTTTTGCCAAATATGGCAGCAAGGACTTTTGAAAATAAAACAGGATTCAAAAGTATATTTTAAGAACTTGGAAAATGACAGTGAAAATAGAGACTATATATTTTTTTCCAATTAAAGTCAAAAAGGCCTTCAAGAGGAACATTAGCTTAGTTTAAATTTTCTTCTTCAATGGATACCTATTAGCTCTCTGATACTGGGCAAGCCACTTAGTCTGTGTTCCTCAAATGACTCCCTAGGTCTTATTTACTGGGGGGCAATCTATGCTAGTGGAACAGCAAATTCCCATAAACTGACATAATCACAGCTTCTTCCCTTACTCATATACACAGGGCTTTATAGTTTACAAAATGCTTTCTTTACCATAACTCTGCTAGGTAGGGCAGCTAGGTGATGCAGTGGATAGAGGTGCTGGGCCTGAAGTCAGGAGTACTCATCTTTATAAATTCAAATCTGGCCTCAGACACTTACTAGCTATGTGACCCAGGGCAAATCACTTAACCCCATTTGCCTCAGTTTCCTCATCTGTAAAGTGAGCTGGAGAAGGAAATTGCACACTACTCCAGTATCTTTGCTAAGAAAACCCCAAAAGAGGCTGGAAGAGTCAGACATGACTGAACGACAAGAACTAAAGGTAGGTACAGCAGTATCCCCATTTTACTGATGAGGAAACTGAGTCTCAGAGAAATTACACAACCTGTTCAATGTCACAAAAATACTATGTAACTTCAAAGGCCAAGTGCACTTTTCACTTCAATACAATGTCTCCCAAAATTATAAAACCAAAAGGAAAGATATATACCAAATGGTTATGATAATAATTAAGAAAATGTTTATGAGATATGATTATTCTTTAAAAAATAAACCAAAAAATCCCACAACAGAACTGATATCTCTAAGAAAGTATTATTCCTCTCAAATGAGCAACCTTCGGATGTTATTCCAAAGTACTGCCATTGATAAAAACATTTTTTGGAACTCCTGTTTTGGAATTACCTTCAGAGACTTTGCAACATAGTCTTTTGAATATCCTATTCAAAATAATGGTGACTCAAACTCTAGAGGGTGATTTTGATTTTTGTCAACAGCCAAAGGTCATTTGGAAACATCTGTTGAATGAGGAGAGTGATCAACCTGAGCAATACCATTTTTGTTTAGAAAACAAGAATAAAAACAAGCTGTGATTATAAATTAGCAAGACTGATTCACCTGGCTTGTAAACAGCTTCTAAAAACAATTTAATAACAGGAGTTTGAAATGTTTTGAGTGATGGCAGCTTCATTGGTATGAGTGTATAGCCTCCCAATGTGATTATTTTAAAAGTCAATAATTGCTATTATTATCATCATCATTATTATTATTACTTATATGGCTGAGACTTCTTTAACACTTTAATGTGTACAAAACTCTTTATTCGCAGCAACACTGGGAGGTACAGAGTAAAAGTTATG
The DNA here is from genome assembly GCF_019393635.1 of Dromiciops gliroides. NCBI lineage: Eukaryota > Metazoa > Chordata > Mammalia > Microbiotheria > Microbiotheriidae > Dromiciops > Dromiciops gliroides. The sequence continues at coordinate 434,353,893 of NC_057861.1, read as the reverse complement.
ATGTGCTTTAAAAATTATTTACATCTGTATCATATATATAAACCACATATACATACATACATACATACACACAAACACATCTGTCTGCCTAACATTAACAAATATTAAATATCTGAATCACTCTCAAAATTATAGAATTAAAGATTTGGAAGGAACCTCAGATGCCATCTAGTCCAACCTATAACTGATTGAAATCCTCTCTACAAAGTACCTTTGCTCTAAGACCCGATAGGGAAGGGAAGCCATAGTCTTCCCAGGCACTTCTGGGTAGCTTTTAGCTCTTATTTATACTTATATTTATACTGCAAAATCTAGCAAGATAGCCCTTCAAACCCTTGAAGACAACTATCATGAATTCCACCTCCTGGTTAAACATCTCATTGAAAACAAACAAACAAACTTCATTCAACCTGGGGGTTCTCTTATTCAAACAAGTTTCATATAACAATGAAATTGAAGGCCTTCACCATCCTGGCTGCCTCATTGTGCACAATTTATTGCATCTCAATGCTCTCCCCCTAAATGGGGCTCTCAGAAATGATACCCAATACTCACTAGAAAAAATTTCTCTCTCTCTCACACACACACACACACAGAGGTCCATTTGGGAGTAATCTCATTAGAATAATTAACTGAGGGGCAGCTAGGTGGTACAGTGGATAAAAGCACCAGCCCTGGATTCAGGAGGACCTGAGTTCAAATCCAACTTCAGACACTTGACACTTGCTAGCTGTGTAACACTGAGCAAGTCACTTAACCCTCATTGCCCCTCCAAAAACAAACAGAATAATTAACTGAAGTTCACTCTTTTCAAGTGCCAACATATTAATTATTGTTAAAGAAATTTTTCCTAAAATATATTATACATGTCATTGCCTTCTTAAAAGAGAAGACCCAGGGGGGCAGCTAGGTGGCACAATGGGTAAGGCACTGGCCCTGGATTCAGGAGGACCTGAGTTCAAATCCAGCCTCAGACACTTGACACTTACTAGCTGTGTGACCCTGGGTAAGTCATTTAACCCTCATTGTCCTGCCCCCCCAAAAAAGCGGGGGGGGAGAGAAGACCCAGATATAATTTAACCTTTTTTGGATGAAAATGCTTGTTGAATTAGGTCATCATGAACATCCACTCAGCACAGTATGTAAATTCACATCAGGGTTCTGACCCAACTTTTGAGTTTTATTGGTCACATGTCTTACTGTTAAGCTTGTGAACATGTAAACCAGAGAATGAAACTTGAGAGCCTTGTGATCTAAAAACAGGTAACTTAGAGGTCTTTTTTAAAAGTATTTCTGAGAAGCACCTAGGTGGCACAGTGGATAAAGCACCAGCCCTGGATTCAGGAGGACCTGAGTTCAAATCCAGCCTCAGACACTTGACTCTGGGCAAGTCATTTAACCCTCATTGCCCCGAAAAAAAAAAAAAAAGTACTTCTGGTTGGATAACATGACAGAAAAGCAAAATTATAAGTGTTGGAGGGGATGTGGAACAATTGGGACTATTGCAACATTGGTGTTACAAACGGCTCCAACCATTCTAGCGAACAATTTGTTTTTGTTTTTTTGTTGTTTTGCTTTTTATGCAGAGTGATGAGAGTTAAGTGACTTGCCCAGGGTCACACAGCTAGTAAGTGTCAAGTGTCTGAGGCCAGATTTGAACTCAGGTCCTCCTGAATCCAGGGCCAGTGCTTTATCCACTGTGCCACCTAGCTACCCCTTTGGTGAACAATTTGGAACTCTGCCCAAGGGGCTATAAAACTATGCCATACTCTTTGACCCAGCAATAGCACCAATAGGTCAGTGTCTCAAAGAGATGAAATAAAAAGGAAAAGGACCTATATGTACAAAAATATTTGTAGTAGTTCTTTTTGTGGTGGCAAAGAAATGGAAATTGAGGGGATGCCCATCAATTGGGAATGGCTGAACAAATTGTGATATAGAATTGTGATGAAATACTATTGTGCTATAAGAAATGACAAGGAAAATGCTTTCTACATTTCTTTTTTTTTTTTTTTTGTGGGGCAATGGGGGTCACACAGCTAGTAAGTGTCAAGTGTCTGAGGCCAGATTTGAACTCAGGTACTCCTGAATCCAGAGCTGGTGCTTTATCCAGTGCACCACCTAGCTGCCCCCAGCAGAATACTTTCAAGAAAAACCTAGAAAGACTCACATGAACTGATGCAGAGTGAGGTAACAGTGAGCAGAACCAGGAGAACATTGTACATAGTAATAGCAATTTTGTACAATGAGCAACTGTGAGCCGACTTGGCTATTCTGATCAATGCAAGGATCTAAAACAATTCTGAAGGACTTATGATGAAATATACTATCTATCTCCAGAGAGAAGACTGATAGAGTCTGAGTGCAGACTGAAGCACAATTTTTTGAAGCATAAATTTTTCACTTTTTTTTCGCTGTTTTTTAATAATGTTTTTTAATAACATTTTCCATGATTTCAAATGTAAGTGTATAACTGATATTATGTTTTTTTGCCTTCTCAATGGACAGGGGAGGGGCAGGTAAGAGATAACTCAGAACTCAAAAGGCTAAGGCTGTTGGATGTTTGCCCTCCAATCAATCAATCAATCAATCAATCAATGTTTCTTAAGCATCTCCCATGTGCCAGCATAGCCACCTCTGCTAGGTACTGAAGAAAAAGATAAAATTATAAAAGTCCCTGTCTTCAAGCAGCTTATATTCTATTGGGGAAAAAACATATACAGATAAGATTCTTCACTAACGATTTAAGAAAATATGTTTTAATACCTAATCAAGAAACATGTTGAACAGAAATTTACAACGTAAAAAGTATTAAGCAACATTTAATAATCTGGATACAAATGAGAGGGTTAATGAACATATACAGACCAACCTGCATTTTATTGAGATTCCTTATTATTCAAAAGAATTTTATGTATTAACAAGATCAAAATGCCCTCCAACTGAACCCAGACAACATACAAGTGAGTGTCAAGCAAACCCCAAAGTTATTTGGGGTGTTGCACACCATTTGCCTCTCCAAATGTCTAGGAGTTTATAGCCATCTACTGTAACTTCTTTCCCCAGGATAACTGTTAGGCTTTATGGCTCTAATGAACACTTTTGTCTACTGGAGTCATTCTGTTTTCCTCCCCAGTACTAGTAAAAACATCTGGGTATTCTTATTGTGACAACCCCTTTTGAATCATATTCTCTTGTCATACTGTTTACTTTTAAATTGAACTGCTAAACTGATTTGTATCAAGCTAATGGAACGATAACAACCTGTACTAAAGAGCCAGGAAAAACCAAAGTTCATCAATCTGGATCTAACTGGTTTACCAATAGAGACCTAACACTTGAATAACTAAGGTCTGTAAACGGTAAGCAGAGAAAGCTTAAATACTTTCACTAACAGAGCGATTTTGCACCTTTTCTTCAGAAGGAGTCTCTGCATGTACTTGCCAACTTGCTCTTGGGACAATAAACTGGTGTTCTGTTTTCCTAACTGCTCTCTGATCTGTTCGGTGAATTTTTCACTCTGTTTTCCATAGGAGACAGTTATAAAAATGTTTTTTTCACAAAAGCAAAGGAATAAAATGCCTTTTACCTTTCAATAATACATTTTTTTCATAACAAACATCACTGTAAAGTATCATTTATATGAGATTTTTTAAAGTAGAAACATGCTTACTTGTCCAGAGTCAGGATCTAAACGCACTTTTAAACTGGGATCTTCACGTTGAAGGCAGTTCAATGCTCGATCCAATTCTATGTACAGATAAATAAATGTTAACATTTCATGAGATACTTACAAAAGTAATCAATTCAAGACAGACATGCAAAAAAACCCGTGAAAGATGAGTCAAAGAAAGTATAATAAAGTGAATAAAGCTAAAACAGAAAGAGATAGTAGTTGAAGGATACAGATCATTTGTGCCAAATATGCCTACTACAATGAAGTGATACTATATTTCAAATGAATCAATAAGAAATGCCCTTCACTTTGAAAGGAAAATATCTGAGTCCTTTGTCATAAATTGTAGTCCAACAATGAGCTAAAGTAATCTTTACTCTTTTTCAGTTACTCTTTCAAGTGGTTCTTCAATGATGCAAAAATTAAAGGCTTTTGTGCATCTTCCTTAAAAACCAGCCCAATTGGGGGGAAGCTAGGTGGTGCAGTGGATAAAACACTGGCCCTGGATTCAGGAGGACCTGAGTTCAAATCTGACCTTAGACACTTGACACTTACTAGCTGTGTGACCCTGGGGAAGTCACTTAACCCTCAATGCCCCACAAAAACCAAACCAAAACAAAAAAACCAAAAAACAACCCAGTGCCTTGCATTTAATAGGAACTTCATTAATGGTTACTGAATTTAATATTATGTTTTAAGTACCTAATAAATGCCAAATAACAATACTTATGACATTCAGTCAAGTACGTTTAAAAATTTTTAATTTTAAAAATTTTAAAAAGATACTGTGTAACTTGGAATCTGGTCCTAGATCTGATTGCTGTTCTTTGTCCTTCCTTCTGAAAGAGGAACATGACATGAGGGAGGTGATGTCATGACTTGCAATGAATTGGATTTAAGTGAAAGAGGGCTATGCAAAGTCACCAGCTTCATTCTCTCCTCCAGAGCTATCTGGGTCCAGTGGCAAAATACTAACAGGACAACTAGAGGTGGCCAAGGCTGCAATGGGAAACCTAGGCCTAAAGACTTTCAAAGGAAAGGTCTCACTTTGTCTGAGGCAATGCCCATTTAGTGATTAAAGCTAGATAAGAAAGGAGGCAAAGAAAGGTTTCTTTTACCTAGTCCAAAAAAAAAAAAAAATCGATTGGGAGGGAGAAGACCCTTAGGGTTTCCAGCCAAAAGAGATACAATTGCTATTTAGGCCCACTCTTGAGTCATCAAGAGGCCAAACAATGTCAAAAAAACGAGGCCTGGGCTGCAACGTATTGCTGGCCAACCAATGAGGGTCAAATATTTGATATTAACTAGCTGGAGAAACAAAATAAAACAAAGTAAGATTATAAATTATGAAAACTGAGGGGCAGCTAGGTGGCACAGTGGATAAAGCACTGGCCCTGGATTCAGAAGGACCTGAGTTCAAATCTGGCCTCAGACATTTGACACTTACTAGCTGTGTGACCCTGGGCAATTCACTTAACCCCCACTGCCCTGCAAAAAAACCAAAACAAGCAAACAAAAAATGTTAAAAACTATCTCTACATGTAAGTGGAAAATAATAAAATACTTTTATAATTAAAAAAAAACGATTCAAAATAATCAAATGGGTAAAATAGTTGGCCATGTTTAAATAAAAAAGGCTAATCTCAAGAAATTTTAGACGCAAATGAGAGAATCAAATGTGTTCTACTCGTTGTTCGAGTCCCAGGAGCTTCTCAACCCCCTCCCCACCATTCCCTTCTTTTTTTCTGCTGAGCTAGAAGTTCCTCTCAGATAGAGCAGACTACATTGTTCAAGTCCCAGGGGCTTCTCCCCCTTCCCCAAAATTCTCTTCCTTTTTCTGCTGAGCTAACAGTTAGTTATCTAAACTTAGATAACAGAAGAACCGTGAAATCCCTATTCAGAAGTTGTCCCAAGGTGGGGGGGACAGGACAGGACATGTTTAGGAGTGTCACAAGGAATGTACATTCTGAGTAGCCAGATAAATGGCTAAATGGGGAAGGGAATCTTTGTATTAGGGACCTATATAAGGCTTGCTGTGACGAGCATGCTTTGCACAACTTCTTTGAGGTGTGTGCCCTTTCTTGCAAGATCATAATAAAGGCCTAACTGCTTTGCACCAGTCTGGGTGTCCTGCCTCAGTTTACCTGTTTCGTACACAAATTTATACAAGAAAACATTTATAGCCACACCATATCTAGAACTACATATGAAATACCCAGTGTTTCATATTAATTATTAGAGTCAATTATTAAAGCAATTGCATCTATACCTGGTTGTTTGGCCACTGAAGGGGGCTCTATGGTACAAAAGAAGACAGGTTCTGGAATCTCTACCCCCGCCAATAAAAGGCTCCCTGTTTCCATGTTTTTTCTGTGTATCTTTCCTTCATTCCTTCCAGCTCGACGGGCTGCAGCCAATGCCGAGGCCTTGGATGAAACAATGGTATCTCCAGTGGAAGTCTGCAAAATAACCAAAATATCATGCAGCATAACTTAGTGATATAGGCTTATTGCATCAGACTCCTTCACCCAGAGGAGAAGAGACAACATGCAGGTGCATACAGCCCAAGTGAGGACAGTCTGATTTCAAAAGAATTCCACTAACCTTTGTATTTAGCTTTATCTGACCTAGTCACAATTGGTATGTTCAAAGTATATTCTCAGTTGGCACATTTGCAAAGGGCTCTAGCTTCTTTAGTCTAATTCAATATAAAACTATACAAACCATAACACCTGTGGGCTACTGGGGCCAGGCAATCTGTGGACAGATCTAACTCCCTGAGAGCAGTTACATGTGCAGCTTAATTTCCTGGAGCCAGACAAAGATAGATACCCAATGAGTGGTAACAAAGTGGAAGGCATATGTTTTCTAATAAGACCAAGTATATCCACTAATATTGGTTTATATACCATCAGTGAAGCCCAGTTATATCAACTAAATGTAAACTTTGTCTCTCTTGCTTGAAATCTTGCTCCTGACTAGTCAGGCCAGCAAAGGCTTGGCTTACCCTAAAAAGAAACATGGAAAATGAGTAAATGCCCTGGGACATCCCACAACATCATAAACAAAAGATTGACAAGTTTTTATTTTACGGGGCAATGAGGGTTAAGTGACTTGCCCAGGGTCACACAGCTAGTAAGTGTCAAGTGTCTGAGGCTGGATTTGAACTCAGGTCCTCCTGAATCCAGGGCCAGTGCTCTATCCACTGCACCACCTAGCTGCCCCAGGATTTTTTTTTTTAATCATGAGAACAGAATATCAAAATTTAAATAAGCCTAATATGCCTGTTCTGTTGAATGAAATAGCTCAACAATGTTTAATAACATTTGTCTAAGAGTACACATCTGAAAGACTATGGTCAACTATCTCCTTTACAATTAAAGAGTAAGAGGATAACTGAATAAAAAATCAGATTCAGGAAAATTCTCATAATGAAAATAACAGAAACCTACATCTTTAATTCATTAAATTCAACAAACATATCTTAGGTACCTACCATGTAGAAGGTAATTGGTTAGGCTGATGATTGAGAAACATATTTCCCAAATAGATGAGCTCTTCTGTGACTACTGGAGACAGTACAAAAGCCTCTGCTATCCAGAATTCTAGCAGACAAACGACTAAGCTGCTGAACTTTTAACTTCTTATGTTTATAAGAGCTATTTGTAGATATGTGAATTAAATATTTTATCTGTTTATATTTTTAAAAGGTTAACACTACAATAGAAGAGAAACAGGCTCTGGTGGTGATATTTTCTTATCAAAGTCGATCTGAGTTTCCCAATATAAGATGGTTAGTCTACCAACTTCCTCTTTTTAGAGAATGATTAGGGGTTTTTTTCTATTAGATTATTAAGTCCCTGGGAGAAAATCCTAAATGGCAGTATCTTATTTTAAACTCTTGTTCCAGTCCTAACAGCTAGCACATTATATCTCAACACTTAATTTTTTTTAATATAATTCCACAGTTTAATATCTATACATGTAATAAATATATATATATTTTATCACCTGGTCCATGAACTCTAAGAATCTGTAATCTAGTTAAGAGGTATAAGAAAAGGGAATGTCCCCTAGAAAGATTTACCTGACCCCAGTGGGTAGGATGCATAAAAGAAAGGGGGCTGGAGGAGTAGATGTAGGAAGCCAAGTTAAAAGGGTGAAAAACTACTGTAAAAATTTAGAACAAAAGTAAATGGGGGGGGGGGCGGCTAGGTGGCGCAGTGGATAAAGCACCGGTCCTGAATTCAGGAGTACCTGAGTTCAAATCCGGCCTCAGACACTTGACACTTACTAGCTGTGTGACCTTGGGCAAGTCACTTAACCCCCGTTGCCCCACAAACAAACAAACAAACAAAAAGTAAATAAGGGCATAAACTAGAGTGGTGACAGGGGTACAAGGTAAGAATGGAGAGATGGACAGATAGGAAATGGATAAGATGATAGCTAGGAAGACAGAACTGCTTGGCCCTACGGGAGGAAGACTCCGCGGCTGCCAGCAAAGGTGAATGAAGAATGGTGGTACCATTAACAGATACAGAGACAATAGCAAATAAAATAAACTGGAGTCAGAATTCATGCTTAGCACTTTACATAGAGAATTTATTATTTTCAGTCTCCAGAATCCCCAGAAAGAGCTACTGTTGTACATGAAATACCTTTTCTCCAATTTTATATGTCAAAGCTGAGGGCTCTTATTTGTATTTATTTATACAGTTCTTCCAAAGAACTTCATATGTTCATCAAAGATTAAGTACCATGTAGTGTTAGTGTCACAAAATGCTGCCATTACATATTTGTTTTTTTTGCAACAGCATCAAAACTGGACCCTAATCAAGGCTGCTATGAAGTGCCTTCTAAATATGAACTTTTTTTCTGGAATCACTTAATACGATTCCACTTAAACCCACTTAATGTGGGAGGGAGAGAGAAGGAACGTACTACTTTAGTGTGAAAATTGGTCATTTATATATGTTATATACACATTTATAGCCTGTTATCCAAAATCGTTGTTCAGCTAAAATACTCTTACTGATCAAGTTAAAAAGATAACTAAAAGGATAATCTTTTAAAATTTAGTTTTACTTAGAAATTTCTTAAAGAATTTAGAATAAAGATGCAATAATAAAAAAGCTAGGGGCAGCTAGGTGGTGCAGTGGATAAAGCGCTGGCCCTGGATTCAGGAAGACCTGAGTTTAGATCCAGCCTCAGACACTTGACACTTACTAGCTGTGTGACCTTGGGCAAGTCACTTAACCCTCATTGCCCCACAACAACAAAAAACAAAAACCAAAACCAATTGGTTTTCCTTTGGGGCAGCTAGGTGGCACAGTGGATAGAGCACTGGCCCAGGATTCAGGAGGGCTTGAGTTCAAATCTGGCCTCAGACACTTAACACTTACTAACTGTGTGACCCTGGGTAAGTCACTTAACCACAATTGCCCCACAAAAAAAGCCCAATAACAACAACAACCCCCCCTCCCCCGCCAAAAATGCTAATCAAAATTAACAATAAAAGTGTGAATTTGGCGCAGTGGATAGAGTACTGGCCCTGGATTCAGGAGGACCTGAGTTCAAATCCAGACTCAGACACTTGACACTTACTAGCTGTGTGACCCTGGGCAAGTCACTTAACCCCAATTGCCCTTATGGCATCCTTAGTTTCATCCATAATTTTATTTAAAAAGTAGTTCAACGGTATGATCTTATGCATTTTAATTTTAGAAACTAAATTTTAAGAATGAAAGACTAAATAGCCTCTTAATATTTTATATAAATTCAAGCTAAAGATTAATTTATCCAGGGGCAACTAGTTGGCACAGTGGATAAAGCACCAACCCTGGATTCAGAAGGACCTGAGTACAAATCCAGCCTCAGACACTTGACACTGGGCAAGTCACTTAACCCTTATTACCCCCCCCCCCAAAAAAAGATAATTTATCCAACATTTACATTGTCACCATAGGAAGACAATTTTTTCTGCAAAAAACCAGTCATTTATTTACCTGTTTAAGTCCAACAGTTAGGGCAATATTGCCTGCTGTCAGAGAAGGAATTTCTATGTGCTGGTCAGCAAAAGGCAATAGTAAGCGACTTATTCTCTCCCTGCAAATAAATGATTTATGTTAGTATTCTACTTTTAAGGATATTAACAAGGTTTTAGAGAGTAATCAGATTTCACTCACGTGCAGTTTCCATTAATGTTATGAACGGCTGATTGGGGTTTCATTGTACCAGAATAAATGCGCATGAAAACTAGAGGTCCACGCTGTTTGTCATGGAGAACTTTAAATGCCAGGGCACACAAGTCTTCTTTATACCACTGCCTATAAAATAAAAGCAATAAGTAGACCACATGAACCCACTATATGACTTGAAAATTGTTTACTGTCAAATTTTACAAATATTCTCCAATTTGCACCATGGTCCCTTCTATTTTATTCATCATAGTGACCAAAGACTTCCTGTTTCAAGTAATAAAGAGAACTATTCATTGCTGTTCTTCCTTACATGCACATAGATTCTTTACTACTTATTTCCAAATTCAAGGCTCCTCCATTGACTACAAAGGATGAGATGGGACTTCAGAGACATCTAGTTCAACCCCTCATTTTACAAATGAGGAAACGGAGGGATTTCAAAGTGGTGAAGCAACTTGTTAAAGGTCACATGAGGAGTAGGATTTGAACCCAGCTCCTTTGACTCCAGTCAGTGCTCCTTTTGCTAAATCACACTGAAAACATTTAGGTATTTCATGGATACCACTACAAATCATTACTCCTTCCCATCACCAGTTTGCCTCTTTACCAAATCCTTCACATCCTAAAGAATTTATACAACACCACTTCTAGTAAGAAATCAGTCTTTGATAATGTACTACATAGCCTACCCTAGTCAGTCAATAGCGTTGATAAGCACCCTCTATGTGCTAGGCACTGCCTTAAGTACTGGGATGTAATTATAAAAAAGAAGCACAATCCCTGCCCTCCTAGAGCTCACAGTCTAATGAGGGAATACACACACACACACACACACACACACACACACAAGCACACACACATACACACAGGTGAAAGAGGGAGAGGGAAGAAAAAGGATGAGGGTGGAGATGGTAAAATGAAGAAGCCCACAATGAGTGTTGTCAGAGAAATCAAAGAAGTCCACAGAGTAAGGCTGGATGGGCAGTGAGATGTGTCCTGTCCCTTGTCGTCCATGGCTTCACTGTCCAATGAGAGAGAGGCAAAGGGCACTGATGAGGTGTGAGGAACAAGGCTGACTGGATCTCCTAAGATGAGATTTTCCAATGAGGAGTTCACTGGAGGCATGGTGGACAAGGCAAAGAAGTCCACAAGAGCTGTGGCTGGTAGCAAGCGAGGAAATGTCCCTCACACTTAGCATGTGTTTTTTCCAATTCTTTTTAAGCCACGATAATTTTAATTCTCCAGAGACTGTGACATTCCACAACTGGTAACCATGTAGTGTATCACAAGGGATCGCCTACATACTATGGTTAAAAAAAATGGGCTTTATAGCAGGAAGCATCTTGGGATCAAGGAAAGTGCTGCACAAATCCACATATTAACTCTACCTTATTCTCATCCTCCTGTATTCAACCCTGGGCTTTGTTCATCTGTAGAGTCTGTTCAACACACACACACACACACACACACACACACACACACACACACACACACACACACACACACACAAAACTCTCTCTCTCTTGAGTACATACAAACCAACTCAATGTGTTACCCATCCAACTTCATGTCATAATTTGAGCAATATGCATTCCTTACTCACTTTGCTTTTCCTATAGAAATGTCTGGGTCAATTTCTTCTGAGTGTCCAAAAAAGGAGGGAAAGAATATGTTAAGGGCTAAAATTCTAGTTATTCTGTCTAAAATATTTAATGAGTGGTCACCAATAAATTATAAGCTTTAGCAAGAGTTAGACTTTTAAGCATTTATTAAGGAGAATAACAATTTGGTAAAGAGAGAGAGAAAGGCCTACATTTATCTATCTATTAAAGGGAGAGCACATTTCTAGCTCCGCTTTCCGCCAGAGTCCCCAGGAAAAGCCCCAGTCAGAGTGCCAGGCTCCCCCTTCTTCCTCCCACTAGCAAACGTCACTTCCTGATGCCAAAGAAAAGACGCATGTTCTTGCCCTCAGAGACCTTCACCTCATGGTGCAGCTTTTCTACAGTAAGTCTCCAGCAGGTGGCATCATTCCAATCATTACAAATACTAAATATAAACATCAACTGCTGATATGCTAAGTATGAGATCTTTGAATGGTCCACAATGGGAGAAACTGAGTCACATGCATAATACTATAAATTAAACACAAGGCAAAAAATGTTATGGCTAAGAGAAAGGCCATTTCATGTGACACTTGTTGATGCTTCCCCGCAACATTCATAATAAGCAAAAGCAAAATACAAACATAACTGCTTCCTGTTGAGCAATATCTGCTACAGAGGGTAGAGAAATTCTGTGAAAAACTCAACAAGAATCCTCCAAACCCTGAATAAATTATGTTACATGAATGAAATGGAATATTACTAGACCATATGAAATTATAAACATGAAGAATTTCATGACAAATAGTCAAATCTATGAAGTGATGCAGAGTGAAGAAAGCAGAGTCAAAACAGCAATATCCAAAATGACAACACAAATAAAGTCAATATAAAGAGGAAACAAAATTCTGGTCAAATACAATGGCAATGTTATTACCAAAACTAAAGAATACATTTCTTCCTTCTGTTAGTTAAAAAAGTAATTTTAGGAGGAATATACTTTGTGCTTGGGTGTTGAGAAATGCTTATTATATCAAAACAAAACTTATCATTTTTAAAAAGCCTCCTAAATATATAGCATGCTTTCTTTAAGAAGAAAGTTGGTAATATCAACAAGTGAGAAATCTCCCTACTTCCCACTGTGTTAAAGGGCTGACCAATGGATTAATAAGACACTAACAGCCTGGCTCCTACTTCATCTTGCTACATGAACAAAGCAAGGGGGAAAAAAGGAAGATTGGATTTGCAATTTTCCTTCTCTGGGGTGAGGAGATGATAAAGGTGACCTGCACCTCAAGTAATGGGAGTGCTTGCTACTAACATTTCCCTTTGATATTATCATACAGTTAGGGAAACCCAGCATCTAATCCAGAAGTTCTCTACTCCTGAAGCAACTGTGATCACCTCTTAGCCAGCCTACACTGTGTTAAGAAGCCCCTGTTAGTACCTCCCCTCTGCCCTTGCCCTATACCTAGTAGTCGCGGACGACCATGGATCAGCGCCTTGAAGAACCACAGGCCACAGTGTGGCTGTGCAGTCCGATACGGGAGCCGCAGCTCCTGCTGCAACGAGGACATCGGAAAACTGTGCTCTCTGTTGCCCAACGGTTCCTGCATCTCATTCATTTTTCTTCCTCCCGAGGTTGAAGGCTCATCTCAGCTGCGCGCAAGCTGCTCCTGAGTACTGAACTCCATCGGGTGCGGTCCTTGTCCATCTCCTCCCAGCTGCCAGTGTCTATTCCCAGAGCCCTCAAGTCTCGCTTGCATACATCTCTGTAGCGAAGTTGGGGGCGTCTAGGAGGTCTTTGGCCTGAGGCTAACTTGCCATAGAGTAGGTCTTTAGGAATGCATCCATCTTGCATGTAGCGCACATAACAGAGCCAGCACAGCCATCTTTGTTTCAGTAGTGTGTAGATGCTTGGAAGTTGCACGAGTTGGAGCACTTCTGTGTTGGTGATCCTATCTGAGAGCAGAGCATGTGGAAGCTGTTAAGCTTCTTCTCTCGTCTAGTATACGTAGTCCATGTTTCACTGCCATACAGTAGGGTACTCAGGACACATGCTCTATAGACAGCAAATTTGATTCGTCTTGTCAGTTTACTGTTTGCCCAGACACGCTTGGCAAGCTTAGCCATGGTTGAAGTAGCTTTCCCAATCCTCTGATTGATCTCAGAATCAAGTGACAAATTGTCACTGACAATAGAGCCAAGATACGAGAATTGGCTTATGACATCCAACTGGTAGCTACCAATGTATATCAATGGAGGCAACATAGCACTCTGACACATGACTTTCATCTTTTTAAGATTTATGGTTAGGCCAAAGTCCATGTAAGCTTGGGAGAAGCGATCCATCGAGGTCTGCAATTTGCACTCGGAGTGACAGGCAAGTGCGGCATCATCAGCGAAAAGCAGGTCTCTAAGGGTGCTACTTCTCACTCTGGTTTTGGATCTCAGACGTGAAACGTTGAACAGGCCTCCATCCAACCAGGAATGCAGATAGATGCCATCAGTTGACGAACCAAAAGCATGACGCAACAGCATGGAGAAGAAAATTCCAAACAGTGTGGGAGCAAGCACGCATCCTTGCTTGATTCTGCAATTTATGCTGAATGCTTCAGTGATGTTGCCTTCGAACTGTACAATACCCTGCATGTTATAATGAAAGGAGTGAATGAGGCTATGGAGTTTAGGAGGGCAACCAATTCTCGAGAGAATTTTGAAAAGAACTTTTCTGTTAACCATATCAAATGCTTTGGTCAGGTCTATGAAGGCAAGGAAGAGGGGTTTTCTTTGTTCTCTGCACTTTTCTTGCAGTTGGCAAAGTGAAAAAATCATATCGATAGTTGACCTCCCTGCTCAAAAGCCACACTACAATTCAGGGTAAACACGGTCAGCAAGTTTACGCAGTCTTAGCAAGATGACCTTGGCAAACATCTTCCCAATGACACTGAGAAGTGAAATTCCTCTGTAGTTGTTACAGTCACTCCTGTCTCCACTGTTCTTATAAAGAGTAACTATATGGGCATCACACATATCCTGTGGCACTTCACCTTCTTTCCAACACAGGCACAACAATTCATGCAAGGGCTTTAATAGGACGTTTTTAGAGCATTTGATCAATTCAGCTGTGATACTGTCTACACCTGGAGCTTTTCCACATCTTAAGGAGCTAATTGCATTCTCAAGTTCCTCAAGTGTGGGTACATTGTCCAACTCCTGTAGTACAGGGAAGGACTCCATGATGTTTGAAGCTGATTCTGTGATAGAATTTCTGATGGTGTACAACTCAGAAAAGTGCTCTACCCATCTTTCCATCTGCTTAACTCTGTCCGTAACATACTCTCCAGTGCCGGCCTTGAGGGGAGCTGTCTTGCTCTGGGTGGGTCCGCAAGCCATACCTACAGAGGTGGTATACAGGAAGTGTATATTAAGCAGGTAAAACTGATTTCTCCCTCTTCCACCCTGAGAGACTGAAGAGAGTTGAAACATTCCAATATCAAAGCAGAATTGAAGCTGGAAGGTAACTGGAAATTATTTGATCTATGATAAATATGCTTAATGATGTGCTCTTCAATATTGCCATTCTTTTACTAGTCTAACCTGTTGGTTGTTTTGTTTTGTTTTGTTTTTAAAGGGGGGGAAAAGAAGGGACTTAGAAAAAGCTGCATATGTTAATGGCTGAATGTTACAAAAATGAAAATTAGCTACAGACATGGAAGTTACTTTATAGTAAATTATCTGTGTGAGGAAATATTATTGGTTGGTTAGAAAAAAAAGTCATACTTAATACCAAATTAGAAGAGTAAAGATGACAAGACCTAGCTCCAATCCAGCAAACTAAATATTCTGAGAAGTTTAAAAGATGGAAAATAAGTGCTCCAAATGGTCTGGAAACTCTATTAACTGGCATTTGATTAATTTAACATTAACATTTGATCTAATTACTAAATAGAGAAACACTAATAGCCAAAGACACTACCAGTTTAAAGGAAGAGAAGGGAAAAAGAGAAGCATTACTGTTCCACAAAAGAGAGAATAAAATAAATGAGCAGAAAGCCTGGTGTGACATTCAACTAAGCCAGATGAGCCTAGGTATTTACAAATGGAACTGGAAGAACAGATTTGCTAGTGCTCATATAATGACCTATCATCATTTTGAGTATATGTGTATTCTAACACCTGATTTGGAAATGGAATTTAAGAAAATGACATTTTGTATATATCAATATATACAGAAGAAATCTGTGTTGAAAGCATTCCCTTTAAAGGCAATCAGGAATCTATTTTCGGTAAATCTTTTTTTTTTTTTTTCAGGGCAATGAGGATTAAGTGATTTGCCCAGGGTCACACAGCTAGTAAGTGTCAAGTGTCTGAGGCTGGATTTGAACTCAGATCCTCCTGAATCCAAGGCCAGTGTTTTATCCACTGTGCCACCTAGCTTCCCCAGGAATCTATTTTCAAAATAAACTCAGGGCTGTTTCACATTCCAGTGTCCATTCTGTCTGTCTGTTATCCTGTGCTCTGGTTACATGACTGGCCCATCTCCATTCTCATTCACACATTTCCTACATAGTATCTTTTATGCCACTTCTTCTTCCTTTTTTTTGGTGGGGCAATGAGGGTTAAGTGACTTGCCCAAGGTCACACAGCTAGTAAGTGTAAAGTGTCTGAGACTGGATTTAAACTCAAGTCCTCCTGAATCCAGGGCTGATGCATTATCCACTGTGCCAACTAGCTGCCCCCTATGCCACTTCTTACAGTCAAATCATTATTGGTGATATAAAGAAGATTTACAGTCACTTGCAATTTCTATTCCTTGGGAATTGTAGCATTTCATGATTTGCAAAACATAACACAAAACTGGAGAATTTTATGTGTCAAAAAACATTTCTTTAGGTAAGAGGGCGGTACAGGATCATTGAAGGTACTGTACAAGAATTACAAAGAACATGTATGGCCCCAAAGAAGAAATATGAGAATACATCTCCCCCAACTCCTTTGCAGAAGGGGGAGGCCCACAGATGTAGAACACTGCATTTACTGCAAGATGTTTTTCAATATGCTGATTGGATATACTGTGTTTTTTTCTCTTCCTTTTCTCATTTCAAAAAAAAAAAATCCTCGTTAAGTGAAATGACACCCTATGACAGGGAAGGATGAAGGACATAGGGAAAGTAAAGCTATGTAAAAAAACATGTAAAACATATGTAAAAGCTACATAAAAAGACATCAAAAAAATGTATTTTTAAAAATTGGATAATTGCCCAAATTCATTCAACTCACATTTCTTTTAATTTAATTCTGGACTCAGTTCATTATGCATCTACAGTAACTGGGCTGCCCATTCAACTTGCATTTCAATGTGGGCAATAGGCATCTTCATCCACCTGGCTGAATATGAGGATGATTTCTTTTAAATCACTGTAACTTCATAGTCCACTGACTTTTCACCTTTCCTTTACTGATTCATCTTCACTTAATAGCCAAGCTTGTGTTCATTCTTTACAAAAAAAGGATTTGACTCAGCAGAGCAAAACACAGCCTGGAGAGCTCTCCTCCAATAAGGTGTCTAAGCATCACCTTCTCCAACTCTTAGCTGAGGATTTTGCCTCATACTTCACCCTCCAAACACAAGGCCATTCCCCAAAAGCTTCTTCTTGTCTCCTCATCTTCCCAACACCAACCTCCACTACCTCCTCCATTCTAGTCTCTGAAGATGAGGGACCCTTCCTGCTGACAATATCACTCCAGCACACATCTCCTGGATCTCTTCCCCTCCCATCTGCTCCAGCAGATCCTTTCCTTAGTTTCCTCTTCTTCCAAATATTAGGGTTGGATGAGATGATTCCTTCTAGTTCTAAAGTGTTATGACTGTATCAACTTTTTTAGTTTAGCAATAGTCTCTTTATTCACTAAAGTTAAAAATAAACTATCATTTTTCATTCGTTTCTTCCAAGTTAAACAATTAAAAATATACTTTCATTTTTACTTACAGAAATTCATCATTACGCTCATCAGGAGAAGGCAGGTACATAGTGATGGCATCTAATAAGGGCTGAACCCCTTTATTCTTCAGGGCACTTCCACAGAGCACAGGGACAGCCTTCTGAGTCACAGTTACTCTACGTATTGCAGGGTGTAACTACAAAAAATACACAAGAAAAGCAGTTTGTACTTAAAATATTGAAGCTTTAGCTTTGATTTATTCATACACTTAGCAGAACAAACCATTTGCAGATAAGGCCATACAAATACAAAGTGGTCTTTCTTTACTTTGTCACAAGAGTGGATTTTAATTTGCTCTCTAGGAGGATAGATACAGCAGGAGATCAGTGAGAGTGATAGAAAAAATGCAAGAGAAAGAAGAAAAGAGTATCAAGAAACATTTAAAGATGCCCAAAGGCAACCAGAGTGGTGTTCAAAGAGGGCCACAGAAAAGCAGGGCAACACTGTAGCATGTGTTAAATTTAATGTATATTATTATTATTACTTTTTTTTTTGCAGGGCATTGAGGGTTAAGTGACTTGCCCAGGGTCACACAGCTATTAAGTGTCACATGCCTGAAGCCGAATTTGAACTCAGGTCCTCCTGACTCCAGGGCAGGTGCTTTATCCACTGTGCCACCTAGCTGCCCCCAAATTTAATGTATATTATTAAAAGGAATAGGTTGTATGCAGAGGATCCATGATTTCATGGAGAATCCCATTTTCTGGCCTTCTGTGTGCATGAAAAGTTCATGTTTGTTCATGATTTTCTATTTCATAATGAAAAAAAGTGTTTTTTAAAAGAATGAAATGACAAATCTTTGGAATAAACTCATCTCTTGAAATAAAATACGGAATAAGTGGACAGAATGAGGACTCTATTTCCCTTAAATTAAGTAACTACCCTTCTCTTTGATATCTTTTTCAAGTATTCTTGAAAAAAAAAAGAAAAGCAACAACTCAAAATGAAAAGAAAAAATATAGCTAACTTTAAGAATTAAAAAGTTACAAGAAATAAATAACCACAGATGACATTTAGAGAAAAAAAAAGAAACAGAAAATATTTCCTCTATAATGCTCTAATTTCATGTAATTCAAAACTGGATTAAATATTTTTCACATCTGGAGACCTAGATTCAATTTTTGAACTATAAATGGACTGGGTCAGTGGTATCAAACAGAAACCACACACAAGAATCCCTGCAGACTGCATATTGACGTAGAAAACCACAAATTAACATTCTTTAAGTTTTATTGTACTTTTATTTGTCTTATTAAATATTGCCCCAATACATTTTAATTTGGTTCAGCCATACAAGGCTGTGTTGTAGACCATATGGTTAGCACCTCTGGCCAAGGTGACCTAGATCTACTATCCTTCTAAATCAGGGATTCTATTATGAGTTCATCTTGATTCCTCATTTTACACATTACCATTTCAAAAACAGCTCTTGACAACTTTTGGTTTCAGGAAACTAAAAGGAAGAAACACTAAGGTCACCAAACTCACATGGAAAGCACCTGACAAATAGAGTTAAGAGGAAGCTTAATAAAATCTGTTCATATCATGACTGATTAAATCCAGCAGCATGATTCCCTGTCCCCTTGTTCAGTTAATTAAAAAAAAATACATAAAATAACAACAACTTCACATTTTAAAATCTTTGGAATAACTACTAAATGAAAAATTATTTTAACATTAACCTGAAAACACAATAATTAATTCACTGAGGTAAATTTATGTTCTGATATTTCC
The DNA here is from genome assembly GCF_019393635.1 of Dromiciops gliroides. NCBI lineage: Eukaryota > Metazoa > Chordata > Mammalia > Microbiotheria > Microbiotheriidae > Dromiciops > Dromiciops gliroides. The sequence continues at coordinate 434,334,676 of NC_057861.1, read as the reverse complement.
TCCTTGAATCTGTAAAACTTAAGTAATCTGAAAGGAAAACAGTTGCAAAGGTTACATGAAGTATTTAATGAATAACTTATGACAAGTTGCATTCATCCAGACTTCCAAGGTTCATAAAATGGTTTTCTTACCATAGGGCAAGTAGTACAAGCATTACCATCCTCCGTATTGTACAGATGAAGAAAATTAGGATCTTTCCAAGGATTAAAATTAGAACCCAGGCCTCGTGATTCCAAGCCTAGTAGTTTTTTCACTATATTATACAAATATTTATTTAGCATTTACTATGTGCAATGCACTATACAGGTGTTTTACAAAAGACAAAGATGAATAAGACACTATCCCTTCCCTCAAAACTCACATGATTCCAAAAGCTTAACTTCTAATATCCAAAGATTCAGCATATAAAGTACAGTAGATCATCATCATCCTTTAAGTTTATAAGCAGAAGTTTTATCCTGAAATTGTTCAGTTTTTAAACAATTGTTGATGTTATGCAAAATACAAGAAACCAGCACCCAAATAAATAAAGCTAAATATAATCAATCACAGTAGTTAAATTATCTATTTTACCTTTTCAGCTGGTAACAAATCAAAATTTTCAATAAATTCTCCTAAAACTAGGTCAGCAAACTCGTCATCCAGATCTGCAACCTGGAACAGAAATGAATCACTACATTTAGACCATGCACATCTACTTATACGTAAATATAATAAAAATTCAATATTGATGAGAAAATCTTTTGTCATGACAAATAGAGGCTCCAATGCAATAAAAGTAAAATAGTAAACAGCCACCTGTTGGATATTTAACAAGATTACAAACTTTTAGTACATCAGATTTGTCATAGTATCATTAACTCAGGGCTAGGTGGGACAGCTAGGTGGTGCAGTGGATGGAGTGCTGGGCCTGGAGTCAGGAAGACCAGAATTCAAATCCTCAGACACTCAGTAGCTGTGTGACCCTGTGCAAATCATTTAATCTCTATTTGCCTCGCTTCCTCATCTGTAAAATGGTGACACAATAGATAAGGAAATGGCAAAGCACTCCAGAATCTTTGCCAAGAAAACCCCAAGGACAATGAATGGGGTCACAAAGAGTCAGACACAGCTGAACCATAACAACAACAGACAGGACCAAGGAACTCAACCTGTCTCACATCTTCATTTTATATGTGAGTAGAATAAGAAATATCAGTTCAATTACTTGGTTACTCAAGGCCATACATCCATGACTCAAACTCTTCTGATTCCCAATTTAGAGTTCTTTCCATACGTTCATAGTTGCAAAATGTTGCTAGTACCTGATATTTTCTTTGCAATAGTTCCCAACTGCTTTTTTAGCTTTACTAAGTAGTCTATTAATTTATTAATGTATGCAAATGTTGCTGATGGATATGTATCTTCACATCAAAAATGGTTAAGAGAAAGGATAAGCATTTCATCAGCTGCATGATTTTTAAAAGTCCATCTCTAAACTTTGACAGAGATTTTGGCCTTAAATGAGCTGTAATAGTTATATTGTTCTTTTCTAAATTTTTTATCTTTATAACAATCTCAAGTTAAAGCATAGCTTGGGAAGCACTAGAAATGGGTGTTCTCAAATACCATTTGAAGAGCCTAAAGTAGATACTTCATGTGTGTAACAGTTATAAATCACAGAGGGCTGTTGTCACCACAGGTTTAATGAGTCAAAGTGAGGAGTAGATGAAAATAACTTAATTAGTGATGGTTTCCTTTCTAGTCAAACTTCAGAGCTATATGGTACAGGGTGATCATGACTTTTTATGTTCTCACTTCCTAGAATACTGCAAAAGATCTGGTGGACAGAGGTGTATGGGAAGTATAACTCACTTTCCAAATTTCAGTTAGCAGCAAATGATGGCAAGGTGATGTTTTGGGTTTAAAGGAAGCTCAACTAGAAGTTAAGTGCATTTTCATATTTTTCTCCTTAAAATAAACTTCTAAATTCATATCAAAAAAAAAAAAAGAGAGAGAGAAAGGATAAGAAACCAGGAAAACAATTAAACGGAATTAAAATTAGGAGATTCATTAGTATTGGTTTCCTGAGCTCATGGTTATTCAAATCTCAGTAGCCAATCTCTATTCACTATATCCTAGAAAATAATAAAAGGTATGGTAGCTTTAATGTTAACAATCTAGAGAACTGTTTAGGAATTTTTTCTGAAAAGCTATAATGGTGAATTTTGTTTCTACTTTAGTAAGTTTTTATAGAGAGTCTAAACTATTCTGAATATCTCTTAGATTTCCCAAGGTAATCAAAAAAGCACATTATAGTGCATTAAAAAATAACAACAAAATTATCTGATCTCACTGTGATTCTGCATTAAAGGAAAACATTTTATAAGATGTGAATGTTAGCAAATAGTGGTTCATAAATATTAAAGAGAGGTATGAAAATTAACTAGTTCACAGTCTTATCAAAATTAATTTCTTTTGTGAAATTGTGGAAATTTATTTTGATTTGGGGGCCCCTACCTTTAGGCTGAGATTAGAAAGCCTTAGGCCCTCAGTGTCTCTTCTGTGTAGGAGGTGCTGGTGCCCCTCCCCCTCAGCTTCAGCTGAGCCGAAAAGCCCCATGAGCTGTACAAGACTCCAGGTCAGACAGCTGGGGGGAAAAAGCCCCCAGCTCCCTCTGACCTGAGCAGAGGTATCCGAGAGATCCTGGGCTTGTCCCGACTGGGCTCTGGGGTAGCCTGTGCTGAGGCACGTGAGGCTGGAGCGCTACCCCCACCCACCCTGCCACCAGCCGCAGCCCTGGCTAGTGGATTAGCTTGGTGTGTGGGTGCAAGAAGCCCCGAGATTTGAGTGGAGAGAAGAAAAGGTATATATAGGGGCAGCTAGATGGCGCAGTGGATAGAGCACCGGCCCTGGAGTCAGGAAGACCTGAGTTCAAATCCAGCCTCAGACACTTAATACTTACTGGCTGGGTGACCCTGGGCAAGTCACTTAACCCCAATTGCCTCACCAAAAAAAAAAAAAAAGGTATATATAGACCTGGGGGTTAGAAGCAGGGGGGCTGAGAAGAGGACTGGAGGCAGCTGATGAGACGGCAAAGGTTGGAGCGCAGCAGACTAGAGACGGGGCTACAAGGACGCAGGAGAAGACGAAAAGGACTAAGAGCAGGGAAAAGAGAGGCCAAAGGGCAGACTGACGGAGCAGACAGACAGAAGGTTGGTGAGAGAGAAACACAGGGGTTCAGTGGTGGCAGTAAGGAGAGGAAAGTTAGAAGCAGGGGGATTTACACAGTGAGAGTTAGAAAGAAGGGACCTGAGTGGTGAGGGTGGAACGTGCCCTGAGGCAGGAGGCGGCTAAGGCCCTTATTGTATTAAAAAAGTTCGAGGCACAGCAGGTAGGAAAGAAACACAGTGGAAAGAGATGCACCTCAATGCAGTGTTGTACATTTTATTTCCCTGTATTCTGAATTTTAAATAGTATCTCATAAATAAACTCTGCTTTGATTATTTAGTGTTTAAGGGCTAAAATTCTAGCTATTCTGTCTAAAATATCTAATGAGTGGTCACCAATAAATTATAAGCTTTAGCAAGAGTTAGGCTTTTTAGCATTTATTAAGGAGAATAAGAATTTGGTAAAGAGAGAGAGAAAAGCCTAGATTCCTATCTATTAAAGGGAGAGAGCATTTCTAAGCTCCCTTCTCCACCGGAGTCCTCAGGAAAGAGCGCAAGACAGAGCACCAGTCTCTTCCTTCTTCCTCCCACTAGCCAACGTCACTTCCTGACACCAAAGAAAAGACGCATGTTCTTGCCCTCAAAGACCTTCACTTCATGGGTGGAACTCTTCTACAGTAAGTCTCCAGCAGGTAGCGTCATTCCAATTGTTACATTAGTTAAGAGGCTTCTTAATATTTTGCTTATCAATTTGGGAATGGAGCAGTGTGGTGGAACTTTATAAACTGCCCACATTAAATTAATAGCACTCAGATAGACAGTCAGATAGCCAAATAGTCAAAAGTCCCCAGATTAGTCATCCACAGTTTAGTCCCCCCCAAAATTAGCCCCAGTAAATCAGATTATTCTACATTTGAATGGTGACCCAGATAGGACTTATGGCCCAATTATAATTTTCCTTTAGCTATCTGATAAACAAATGACATTCAAAAGGGGAACTTACAAAATTCTGAGCCAAATAGCTTGAAGGTAGGAGGGAACATTATGTCTTTGTAGCACCCATACTGATGACAGAAACTACTCTGCATTTCTGTACCACTGCTAGTGTCAAAGCTGGCATTTAGTTGATATTAACTCAAAATATTTGTTTTCTGCAGCACACAATAAGCATCTTACTCTATCCTTTGCTCAATCTTTTTTTTTTTTAATTTATTTTTGCGGGGCAACGGGGTTAAGTGACTTGCCCAGGGTCACACAGCTAGTAAGTGTCAAGTGTCTGAGGCCAGATTTGAACTCAAGTCCTCCTAAATCCAAGGCTGGTGCTTTATCCACTGCACCACCTAGCTGCCCCAGCTCAATTATTATTTCATGTTTCATCTTGCTTTTCCCATAAACTTCTTGGAGAACAGGGACATATGTAAAATACAATAGATGTGTGTATATTTTTAAATCTCTGCACACTGCAATAAAAATATACTTGTTAGATGACAAGTACAAATTTTAAATTTAGTCTCCAAATGTTTAAAGCATGAGTCTTGATTATTATTAACTTCTTTGAAAAAGATAAATTTTACTAACAGCTATAAAGTTAACCACAAAATATAATGCATGAAAAAGTAAGTTCTCAGCATAGATTTAGATCTAACTCCCCTACTGGAGAGTTGATATTGCAGGCTCACTAACATAAATAATCTTATGAGATATGTAACTAGACTTCTTTACTTGCGTAGTACAATGTTTTGCTCTCTGCATACTGACGCTATAAATACCAGCAATCCTGTTTATTGAAATTCTACAAAAGGAAAACAATCTAGATTGCATTTCTTCTCTCCCATAATTATGAAATAAAGGCTTTTTAAAAGTTCCTGAATTATATTCCATATAATTTAAATTAAAATAATAATTTATAAAGAAAATAAATTAAAACAATAACTATTCATTTAATTAATCACTTTGATAATTCTATTGTTTATGTTACAGATTTATGATTGACTATTATTTATAATAATTTTTGTTTACTAATTATATTATTCATAAATAAAGTAATAATTTAAATCTAAAAGTTCCTGGATTATATTCCATATCATTTAAGCAGCCAGAATATTTACTTTACTTGTTCAATTAAGGCATTTCTTGCTTCCTTGGCCTCCTTCAGCAATTCAGAATCATTCTGTTCTGTAAGGGGCTCTCTCACAAAGTGTTTTCCGCCATCGGAATTAGATACAGTGTTCCAAATAACTTTTTCCATAGTCACAACATCGACTAGTCCCTTAAAAGATTTTGCTTCACCAATCGGCAACTGCAAGCAAGAAATTACATTATTAAATCATCATTCAACTAGGATTGCAGTGATGCACTCTCCAGGCCCTCCACAGAAATATGCCCCCAATGTTATTTTAATAATCTGTTGCTATTAAGTCAACCAATTTACCTGTAAAAGCAAAGGTTTTGTCTTCAACTTCTCTCTGATGCTATCAATAGCATAGTTAAAACTGTGGGAAGTAAAATAGTTATAAAGAAAAAGGTTACATAAGCTGGAAACTCAGCTCAAGATGACTTTTTAAAGTTTTGGTCACACACAATTCTAGTAATCTATAATTTTCCTCTCACACCTTCCAGGTTCCCTAACTTCCTTTAAGAAATATATTAGTAGGGGTAGCTATGTGGCAGTGAATAGAACACCAGCCCTGGAGTCAGGAGGACCTGAGTTCAAATCCGACCTCAGACACTTAACACTTACTAGCTGTGTGACCCTGGGCAAGTCACTTAACGCCAATTGCCTCACCAAAACAAAAACAAACAAAAAAGAAACATATTGGCAGGGGGCAGCTAGGTGGCGCAGTGAATAAAGCACCAGCCCTGGATTCAGTAGTACCTGAGTTCAAATCCGACCTCAGATACTTGATACGTACTAGCTGTATGACCCTGGGCAAGTCACTTAACTCTCATTGCCCCACAAAAAAAAAAAAGAAAAGAAAAGAAAAGAAATATATTGTCTCTCCCCATCTTACCCAGACTGGAAATGTAGCAGCCCCTTGTTTTTGATGTGGATCAGAGTCTGCCCTTCTCCAGGCAGCCTGGGGGCTCCCTCTGTCCAGGGGCTCACCACACTGGTGCCAGATGCAGTGCTGGACCCTGATCAGCTAGAGCCTGACTGCAGCTCTGAACCCCAGAACTCAAGCTATCTACCAGCCTCAGCCTCCCTAGTAGCAGAGAGTAAAGGCGTATACCTCAACAGCGTACCTGGCCCTAACTTCCTTTCATCAATTTCCTAATATAACTAAACACCTCCACTTAGGATCATAGACTTAGAACTAGGAGATCATTTTACAGATGAGGAAACTGAGGCTCATAAAGGTTAAATTACCTACCTAAGTTCATACAAACAGAAGAGCTGATTGAATAATCACTGGAATATGAGGGAAGAAGGATATTTTCAGAAGTGAATGGGATGTAAAAATAAGTATAAATTTTTTAAAAGCTGTAGGTCTTTAACTCGAGAGCCATCACTTTCCACTATATGATGTTGACACTCAAAATGAACCTTCAGGATTTTCTCAAAGAACCTCCTCACCAGTCTTCCCCCTCTAAATCATACTTCACTGATGAATTAATCTTCTTTATTCACAGAAGACAGATCCTAATATTTCTCCATTCAAAATCCATCAATGGCTCCTAAATGCATAAAGAGTAAGATCTAAACTCCTTAGTCTGGCATTCGAGGCCCTGTACAATCTAGGATAGCCTACCCTCCAGCCTCGTCTCGCCTTTCTTTGTTCCACGTACAACCAAAATGAATATTTTTTATTGCCTGTACATAATTTTTTATCTTCATGACTTTGCTGGATTGACTCCCAATGCCTTGAATGTCCTCATTTCTTATAACGACATGTTGAAATCTTAGGTCCTTCAAGAATCAATTCAAAGGCCACCTCTTGTATAACACCTGTCCAGATATCATCTAGTCTGAGATAAAGACAAAGATACCTGACAAAGAATTGTTTGTTCTTTTATAATTTTCTGTTCTATTTTTGTGGTCTAGTGATTTTTCAAGAGACACAATAAATGTTGTCAAAGAGAAGAGGGTAGTCTGAAATTTCAAGAACAAAGGTTCTAACTATCACTTTTGTGTTGCTTAATTTCATACACCTTTTATTATAAACCAGGCTTAGCCATACACAATTTTCATATAGTTAAGAGGCTGGCAATATATGGCATATAGACATGTTGGAATTCAGGTTCATTTTTATTATCATACCCATCTGCCACCCTCCTCCCATCCCCTCCTCCACTTCCTACTTGGATATAGACATTTGGTCTCCCACTCCTGGGAGTTAGGAGTCAATGGGAACAACAACTCAGGATCCCAGATAGGTCATAATTTTAGCATACAACTTTTTAAAAGACTCCTATATTATTAATACAATTAATGAATAGAGACAAAAAATACATTTAAAAATATATCAATTCTAGTAGAGATCATGCAGAAATACAACACATACAATAACACAAGCCAGTTTTGGATTGGCCATAACATACATAATTACATATTCTCCAAATATATTCATAGTAGTACATGGGCCCCCAGCAGGTCTTTCTCTGTGTTGTAAATCTCTTAAAGTACTATTAATGGTATTTTATATGTGTGTGTGTATGTATGTATGTATATATGTGTGTGTATGTATGTATGTATATATGTGCATGTGTATGTATATATATATAAAATAACTCCTAATCAACTATCACACCTCCCACTGCTGAAATCAATTATTTTCCTGAGGTCTGTCTGCAAAAGATGATTTGCCATATAGTTTTGCTGCTTTTTAAGTTATGCCACATTATGGGGGAGATGAGGGTTCTCCTTCTTCCATCTGTACCCCTAAAACCGTTGCACTCCCTCCTCCCCTACTAAGTCTTCTGCACAGAGTATAAAGGATTAGTGTCCATTCTTTGGTATACAAACTACATCCAGAGGGATCTAGGTTTGGTATTCATTTTGGCTCTGTTTGGCCGCTAAGGAAATAAAGTCCTTTCTGTCTAAACCTCAGGTTTTCTCCTTCAAAATTGGGATTAGGGACAGCTAGGTGGTGCAGTAGATAGAGCACTGGCCCTGGATTCAGGAGGACCTGAGTTCAAATTCGGCCTCAGACACTTAACACTTACTAGCTGTGTGGCCCTAGGCAAGTCACTTAACCCCAATTGCCTCACCAAAAATAAAATAAAATAAAATAAAATAAAAATTGGGATTAGCTCTCTTCATCTACCTTATTTCCTGTTCAGAAATGTCCCTTAATTCTGCCCACAAAATTTCCTTAAACCATATTCCCTTTTTCCTTGACCCACAGCCTAAAAGTCAAACTCCCTAAGCTAGTACTGCTTTCCAGTATTTGGTGTCTACCTTCTAAACCCTTCCTCTCTTCTTAATCTAGTGTCCTCCTTTCCTGAACCCAATGCTTCTAAAAGCTTCAGGTTTTAGCAGATATTTTTCTCTCATCCCTCTAGAGTTATGGTTGTCCCAGTATGGCAACTACCTTCTTTTTTACTACCATTCTAAGTTTTATTGCTGTGTATGTAAAAGAGGATAAAAAAATATCATCAAAAGATATATAAAGGGGCAGCTAGATGGCGCAGTGGATAAAGCACCGGCCCTGGAGTCACGAGGACCTGAGTTCAAATCCGAGCTCAGACACTTAACACTTACTAGCTGTATGACCCCGGGCAAGTCACTTAACCCCAATTGCCCGGCAAAAAAAAAAAAAAAAGATATATAGATGGGGGCAGCTAGGTGGCACAGTGGATAAAGCACTGGCCTTGGTTTCAGAAGGACCTGAGTTCAAACCTGGCCTCAGACACTTGACACTTACTAGCTGTGTGACCACCAAAATATATATATGATGATTCTCCAGAATAGTTGCATAATTCAGATTGTAAACTTCAATTTTACTTCATTCAAGGCCCAAATAATTTTCTCATCTTAACAAACAAAAGACAAATTCAATACCTTGCTCCAGTTTTGTCCATCTTATTTATAAAACAGATTCGGGGCACACGGTATTTATCAGCTTGTCTCCATACTGTCAGAGTCTGTGCCTAAGACAAAGATAATGGAAAATATAAACATATTTTACAATAATAAACATTTATTAGCAGGCATGGAATAGTTATGTCATAATTATAAGTTCATTTAATTTTAACAGAGAATTAATTTTTTCTAACATTGATCAAAAGGGGAATCACTACATTTTGCTAATTATACATATGACTATTCAATTCAATAAACATTTATTGAGCATTAAAAAAGATCAAAATTAATGTTACCTCAAGTTTCTACTGCATTGATTACTACTATATTCTTCTACAATATAACTGATTTTATGCTGTATTAATTTTATAATTGAGTCTGCATCTGACTAAAGTCACCTTTTTATGTCCTTGAGTTGAGCTCAAGAATTCAACTTTTCCTCTGAGTTAACTTAGTTTAAAAGGAAAATTGTTATCTCTCATATGCATACCCCCAGTATAGTTGTTGGATATGTTTGTTAAGCCCAACAAGTTAACTTGTTACTATTCCCAAAAGATATGTCATCAGTCCTTGCTTGTCTTTGTTTAATTAGGAGAGTTTTTATCTCTTACAAGGAGACAGCAAGTCTGGCAGTTTTGATCCTCTTGCAAAGATTACAACATGTGGATAGGTCTCTTAAAACAATAAACAATCCCTAATCATTGGAGAGGGGTGGTTACTACCCCCATGTGGGCGCTATCCCTCTTTCCTTAATGTAATGTCATGTTGTCCTAACCCCCATAAGCTATCTACCCTGTTACTAATCACATTATCTTCCCCACCTACCTGACCCTATACTTCCCAAATCTATGGTGGTGGTGGCTGTCCTTTGTTCTCGAAGAGGACCAAAACGGCATCACTATGTTAGAGTCAAATTACAGTGTGTCTGACTGTGGCTGATCATACCAATAAGAGCTAGAAATACTCTGCCACAGGTTAGGCACAAATAATCCACGTTAACACCTGGGTTGGATTCTCTAAATTTGCATGTCGTGCATTTCTTTTGTGCTACTTCAATTCTGCTTTGCTCATGGAGCATAGAACTTTCTCTGATGAAGGCATGCCATGCTGAGCAGTCCTGTGCCAGTGTCTCCCAGGTCATGCAATCGATTCCAAAGTTCTTAAAAGAGACCTTGAGAGTATCCCTTTATCACTTTTTCTGACCACCATGTGAGCGCTTGCCTTCTGTGAGTTCTCCATAAAATAGTCTTTTAGGAAAGTGTATGTTTGGCATTTGAACAACGTGGCCAACCAATCAGAGTTGTGCTCTCTACAGCAGAGTTTGATTTCTTGGCAATTTAGCTTGAGAAAGGACCTCAGTGTCTGGTATCTTATGCTGCCAGGACATCTTCAAAATCTTCCTAAGACAATTCAAATGGAAGTGATTCAGTTTCCTATGGTGCTGGCATACTGTCCAGGTTTCACAAGCGTACAACAATGAGGTCAGCACAACATCTCTGTAGACCTCCAGTTTGGTAGGCAGCCTAATACCTTTTCTCTCCCACACTTTCCTTCAGAGCCTCCCAAACCCTGAGCTAGCTCTAACAATGCAGGCATCAACCTCATTATCAATGTGTACATCTCTGGAAAGTATATTGCCAAGGTAAGTGAACTAACTTATCCACAGTATTCAAAACTTCTCCATTTGCTATAACCAGTGATTCCACATATGGATGGCATGGTACTGGCTGGTGGAACACCTATGGTTTTTTTTGGTTTTTTGGTGTTAATTGTAGAGCCAAAATTAGCATAAGCAGCAGAGAATCAATTCATATTTTATTGCATCTCAATTTCAGAAGCTACACTGAGGACACAATCAATATATCCCAAATCTACATAAAGGCTAGCAAGCCCCACCTCAGGGTCTTTGGTTATTGAGAGACCACAGATCCAATTTATTGGTTACTGCTAGTTTAACTAATAGATTGATTATGCTTGGACCATTATCTCTCAATTTACCTTAATATTCAAACATAACAAAATATATTACTCCTACTGGATTAAAGTGATAAATCATTTGGGGAGGAATCCTTTCTTCCAAGGCATTCACACACTGTATTTCCAAAAACATAACTCTTTTTCCAAGAGATCCATTACCTTCCTAAGGTGACTAATTTATGTTCAAATTTCTGATGACTTAATATTTAGGTAGGCTTAAATTTACTCTATAGATTTAAGATATGGACTGTTAGTTGAACACTATACTATTCTACCTAGTTAAATACATTATATACTTCTAGGTTTAATCTTTTGCTGTGTAGCCAGCACACACTTGGTATATGAAGGAAAAGTATGCCTTATATTACCCGATAGCAAGATCTTGTAGGAACTGGAGTGTCATATGGACACTCCATCAGTGTCAGTAACAGAAAGACTGATTAGCTATTACATTTTCACAAGACAGTCAATGAGGTATAGAGAAAAGACAGTGAGCTTCTGAATGGGGAAGATTTTAGCAACTCTCTAAGACTGTAAGGTGAATAGAAATAGGAGCGGTGCATTTACAGAAAACTGCGAGTTTTTCACTGACAACGCCATACTCTAAGGAAATTATAGGTTCAGACAAAAAGAAAAACTTATTTTCATAGCAAGTTAGTTATCAACGTGCTTTTTTTTAAAGAAAATTTTTAAAAATATTTTATTTTTAAATATATATATTTTATCATAAAAATATATTTAAAAAATAAAGACAAGTATATAACAAATATCAATGCTTGTGTTTTTTTCCTCTAATAGTGTGAGCACTAAATTCCACTCTAAAAATTCCTGGGTATGGGGTTATATAAGCTTTATGGCTACAGATATCATAAACTATCATTGTCCATTAAGGCTTCAAACCACACATAATAAATGTCATTTAGTGAGAAAAGCATAGTTGTTGTTGTTCTTGTTGCTGTTATTGTTGTCCAGTAGTTTTCAGTCATGTCTGACTTCTCATGACCCCATCTGGGGTTTTCTTGGCAAAAATACTGGAATGATTTACCATTTCCTTCTTCAGCTCATAAAGAAACTGAAGGAAACAGGGTTAAGTGACTTGCCAAGGATCACACAATTAGGAAGTGTCTGAGAACAGATTTGAACTCAGGAAGATGAATTTCCCTGACTTCAGGCCCAGCCTTCTATCCACTACACCACCTAGCTGCTCCAAAAGAATAAAAGGGTCCACCTAAAAAGCAGACTCCTGGGGCAGCTAGGTGGCACAGTGGATAGAGCCCTGGCCCTGGATTCAGGAGGACCTGAGTTCAGATCCAGCCTCAGACACTTGACACTTACGAGATGTGTGACCCTAGGCAAGTCACTTAACCCTCATTGCCTTGCCAAAAAAAACCCCAAAAAACCAAAACCAAAAAACAGACTCCTACAACTTACTTCTGTAACAATGCTGGGAAAAGGGCAGCTAGGTGGCGCAGTGGATAGAGCACGGGCCCTGGATTCAGGAGCACCTGAGTTCAAATCCAGCCTCAGACACTTGACACTAGCTGTGTGACCCTGGGCAAGTCACTTAACCCCAATTGCCTCACCAAAAAAAAAAAACCAAAAAAACAAACAAACAAAAAACCAATACTGGGAAAGACAACCAAAACAAATACAGAAAATACCTATGAACAAATTAACAAAAGAAATCCAAAGACTGCTTCCCCTACTACTTGCGTTAAAGTACTTAATGCATCATAAATTAGGAAATCTATTATTCAAGCATATCACAAAATCTAGGTAAAGAGCATGAAGTCAATAGAATGTGTCTCTTAAGAAAATATCTAGAAAATACAGAGTAAGGACAAGAGCAAACTTACAGGAAGATTGGAAGTAGAGTAAAAAGAGCATTGGCTCTGGAATCATAGGATTTGTGTTCAAATTCTACTTCTTCCACTTACTATCTGTGCGACACTGGGCAAGTTATTTTGCTTTTCTGGGCCTCAGTTTCCTCATCTGTAAAAATCAGCAGATTGGAAGAGATAACCTCTGAGGCAGGTACCTTCTGGCTCTAGATCTCTGATTCAATTAGAAAGTAAGAAGGCTATGATATGGTTCTCTAGCAGAAGGAGATATACAAGGAAATGAAATAAGAAAGTAAAAGATATCAATAACAGACAAAGTCCAAAACAGTCAATAGCTGATAGTCAATTCTGTTCCATGTTCAGACAACTCTCAATTCAATGAATAACTGTTAAGTGTCTACCATGTTCAAAGGCTGTGCCAAATACGGGGGTCACCAAAGATAGAAACAAAAAAGTTGTCCCAAAGAAAAGAAAAAATCCACTTCCCCATTGTTTGCAAAAATAGGGATGATGAGAGGCAGCAAGGTGGTGCAATGGATAGAGCACTTGCCCTGGATTCAGGAGGACCTGAGTTCAAATCTGGCCTCAGACACTTAACACTTACTAGCTGTGTGACCCTGGGCAAGTCACTTAACCCCAACTGCCCCACAAAAAAAAAGAAAAAAAATAGGGATGATGAGCATGACCATGGATGGTACACACTGTCCATGCTGGGAAGATGCCATGATTGGATGATCTTTTACCTTCTTGCTTTGTTCTTTGTCACAAGGGATGGCTCTCTGAGAGAGAAGGGTTGGTCCATTTAGAAAAAGAAGCATTATGAAAATGACTTAGTGCTGAGGTTTTTTGTTTTTTTTTAAGGAAAAAATAGCTTCTTTTCCCAAGGATATTTTGTTCTACTGGGGGACCACAACCTCTATTCTTAGGTAAAATACAAGACAACAACAGAATGGAAAAGAACAAAAGAAATCACCAGTCTATAGCTTTGTGCAATGGGCAGGAAAAGTATTATCTCCTCATTGTACAGATGAGGAAACGAAGGCTCAGTTACTCAAACTGTAAGGCCAGTGTTCTTTCCATAAGACAATCTGGCAATGAGATGTACAATGATGCATGGAATCTTAACAAGGAAGGACATCATTGACTGAAAGGAACAAGGAAGCTTCCTAGGGGAAATGGTAATTAGGCTACACTATAAATAATAGGGAAGAATCAATGTCTATAACAGGTTTTTAATGGGAGTTTAAAGGCAAAAGCAGAATACACAGGTCAAAGGTGACAACATTAATAAAGGAGGAAATAATGTCGCTTTCAAATTATACACAAAGTATTTGGGCAAAGAGCATAAAAGAAGGGGATTTGAAAAGAGATCATGGAACAGGGAAAAGGACTCACATGTACAAAAATATTTATAGCTGCTCTTTATGTGGTGGCAAGGAATTGGAAGTTATGGGGATGCCCATCGATTGGGGAATGGCTGGACAAGTTGTGGTATATGAATGTGATGGAATACTATTGTGCTGTAAGAAACGATGAGCAGGAGGAGTTCAGAGAAACCTGGAGGGTCTTGCATGGGCTGATGATGAGTGAGATGAGCAGAACCAGAAGAACACTGTACACAGTATCATCAACATTGTGTGTGGATCTACTGTGATGGACTATATTCTTCTCACCAATGCAAGGGTACAGAAGAGTTCCAGGGAACTCATGATGGAAGAAGATCTCCAAACTATTTTGAGGTTTTTCCTCATTGCTCTGAATTTTCTCTTATAACATGACTAATGCAGAAATAGGTTTAATGTTATTATATATATATATATATATATATATATATATAAAATAAAACCTATATCAGATTACCTGCTGTCTAGGGGAGAGGGGAGGGAGGGAGAAAAAATCTGAAATTGGAAAGCTTGTATAAACAAAAGTTGAGAACTATCTTTACATGTAATGGGAAAAAAAATAAATAAAATACTTTATTAAAAAAAAAGAAGGGGATTTGGAACAAGTGTATTTTTAAAATCGAAATGGGATAAATTATACTTCAAAAATGTAACATAATAATTTAAGATAGTCAAGCAGGCCTCATTAAACTTTACATTTCCTACAGAATGACAATCTTTTTTTTTTCTTTCTTTCGATTTTTTTTGACACTGTCTTTTGTTTTTGTTTTGTTTTGTTTTGTTTTTTGTTTTGTGGGGCAATTGGGGTTAAGTGACTTGCCATGGGTCACACAGCTACTAAGTGTTAAGTGTCTGAGGCCGGATTTGAACTCAGGTACTCCTGACTCCAGGGCCAGTGCTCTATCCACTGCGCCACCTAGCTGCCCCTCTGACACTCTTTTTTTTTTTTTTTTTTGCAGGGCAATGGGGGCTAAGTGACTTGCCCAGGGTCACACAGCTAGCAAGTGTCAAGTGTCTGAGGCCGGATTTGAACTCAGGTCCTCCTGAATCCAGGGCCGGTGCTTTATCCACTGTGCCACCTAGCCACCCCCTGACACTGTCTTTTAATGATGAATAATGGTGCAGTGGTAAAGCACCAGCCCTGGATCCAGGAGTTCAAATACGGCCTCAGACACTTGACACTTACTAGCTGTGTGACCCTGGGCAAGTCACTTAACCCCCATTGCCCTGCAAAGAAGAAAAAACAAAACAAAACAAACAAAAAAAAAATGATGAATAACTTCCATCTAAGACTAAATACAAGAATTAAATTATGCAATACTTTGTAATGAAACTTTGATTCTATGAGCTATCTACAACTAGAAAATAATACTAAAAATCTCAGAGCAAGCCTTAATCAATTTATTTAGCAAGTCTCCATTTTATTTGGAATATGTTAACAAATATTAATAAATATTTAATAATATTAATAAATCTTTTTTACCTCTACACCTGCTGAAGCATCAAATACAGCTACTGCACCATCTAATACTCTTAGACAGCGTTCAACTTCTAAAGTGAAGTCCACATGACCTAAGGAAAAGATTATAAATAAAATGTTCAAAGTGTAACAGAAATCAATAACAGCATATCTGTACCTGGTTATCAATGTATTAATTGTACTATACCTGGTGTATCAATGAGATTAACTCTATAGCCCTTCCAATCAAATGTAACAGCAGCTGATTGAATGGTAATGCCTCTTTCTCGCTCTTGGGCCATGAAATCTGTCACTGTGTCCCCATCATCAACATCTACCCAGAAAAAAGATACATACATCAATTTAGTCAATAATTTTTGTATTCTCATGACAAAATAGTTTTAACTTACTTTAGAGAAATTATCAATAAAAGATAATATGATATATAGAGAAACAATTTCTAAGCCATGAAGACCTGGTTTAATTAATTAAATGAAGAAAAATAAAGTTTCGATCACATACAATTAAAAAACTTTTGCACAAACAAAATCAATTCAGTTAGACTTTTAAATTATTAACAGGAAAAATCTTTGCCTAAAATATTCTGATAAAAATCTGATTCAAGGGAGGTAGATGGCTCAGTGGATAAAATGGTAAACCTAAAGTAGGGACAAACTGAACTCAAATCAAACCTCAGACACTTCTGTCACTTAACCTGCCTTCCTCAGTTTCCTCAACTGTGAAATGAGGATAACAACACTACCTACCTCCCCCATAGGCTGCTGTAAGAATCAAATAAGATAATCTTTGTAAAATGCTTAGCACAGTGCTTGGCACATTTTTGTTGTTGTTGTTGAATCATTTCAGGCGTGTCCGACTCTGACCCCATAAGGATTTTCTTGGCAGAGATCCTATAGTGGTTTGCCACCCCCTTCTCCAGCTCATTTTACAGATGAGGAAACTGAGGCAAATAGGGTTAAGTGACTTGCCCAGGATCACACAGCTCTAGGAAGCATCTGAGGCCAGATTTGAACTCAAGTTCTCTTGACTCCTGGGCCAATGTTCTATCCACTGTGTTGTCTAGTTGCCTGCTTGGCATATAGTAGACACAATAAATGTTTATTTCTTTCTCTTCCCATAATACCAATGATATAGTTGGAATTATTATAACCTTATAGACATAGCTATTCCTCAATAGCTAAATGCTTGAAGGATATGTTTTCAGAAAGAGAAATGCAAAACATCATGTGAAAAAAATGTTCAACATTAACAACAGGAGAGACACAAATTAAAACTTTGATGTTTTCTCTCACATTCACCAAATGAACAAAGATGATAAAAGATAAAAATATTCAATGTTTGGAATAACCATTGGGCTATGAGAAGAAAGGTACTCTTTAGTGATACTCTTGGTGTCAGCTGTGCCACATCTTATGTAGTACATTTGTCTGAGTAACTAAAATAATTAAAGCATATACTTGAGGTAAGAAATGCAATGGAAACACTGAAACGTGGGGAAAGAATCACAAATTTTCAATCCTGGATTTTTTTCTTTTGTATAAATATTACTTTAAGTTCAGTACAATATCAAGACTCTAAGAGCTAGAGAAAGGATACGATTATATCAATACTTCAGGAAAATGACCATACTTAACTACTGCCATGACAAGATAAAAGGCCATCTACTGCATTTCTTCATCAAAATACCTTCCAATACCACTTTTAATTTTATTTAAATTATCTGTGTTAATGTAGATGAAACTTAAAAATATTGTGCTTTTTCAGTATTGTCAACA
This sequence comes from Dromiciops gliroides, assembly GCF_019393635.1. Lineage (NCBI taxonomy): Eukaryota > Metazoa > Chordata > Mammalia > Microbiotheria > Microbiotheriidae > Dromiciops > Dromiciops gliroides. Next base: position 434,317,029 of record NC_057861.1, on the reverse strand, counting down.
TTGTGTGATGATCTACTGTGATGGACTATATTCTTCTCACCAATGCAATGGTATAGAAGAGTTCCAGGGAACTCATGATAGAAGAGAATCTCCAAATCCAGGAAAAAAAAAAAAAAGAACTGTGGAGTATAGATGGTGAATGAATCATACTATTTCTTTTGTTTTTGATGCTGTTGTTTTTCTATTTTGAGGTATTTCGTCATTGCTCTGATTTTTCTCTTATAACGTGACTAATGCAGAAATATGTTTAATGTTATTATGTGTATGTGTATATATATATATATATATATATATATATGTGTGTGTGTGTGTGTATATATATAACCTATATCAGATTACCTGCTATCTAGGGGAGGGGAGAGAGAGGGAGAAAAATCTGAAATTGGAAAGCTTGTTTAAATAAACAAAAGTTGAGAACTATCTTTACATGTAACGGGAAAAAAAATAAAATACTTTATTAAAAAAAACATATATATATATATATATATTGCTTTTTGTTTTGTATCCCCACCCACCCCCCCAACCAATTGTTAAACATTTACCAGCACACTATTGGTGTGCTTTAAGAGCTAGAGTATCCTCAATTTGGGGAGTGATCATCTCACTGTATATTGTCAAATAACAATTGGAGTGTTACATTTGTTCTGGGAGGCATATTTTAGAAAGTATGTGCTAGTTCAAATGAAAGCAATGAGGGTGCTGAAGGGATCATGAAATTGTGTCATTTGATGATGTTGAAGGAATTAAAAATGTTTACCCTCCCAAAAAACTAATTAATTAATTAATTGGTTAGCTCTGTTTGGAAACCCGTTCTCACCTCCCAAAGATCTGGTGTAACCAGAATAATACAATATTCTCTCTGTGGTTGTGGTTTTGCCTGCATCAATATGAGCCATAATTCCAATGTTACGAATTCTGTTTAAAGAAAAAAAAATTTAGACAACACAGTAATTAATTTAAATGAGTAAACATAAGAATTAACTCAAAATAAGTGATGTGAATGCCTTTAACTGAATTGCAAATAAGGAAATAACACATTTCTATAGTGCTTCATAAAGGAGTGATATGGATTTAAACATGAAGTAGTATGGTATTTTATGTTATCTGTACAATAAGGGTGGCAATACTTAGCTTTAAAAAAAGAAAATATATCTCCTCATACCTTTACATTACTCCTAATTAGACAGAAATGGTCATAAAAGAAACTGTTAGAATCTTGAAAACATGACATGTATTCTACCACATTATTAAAATTAAAGCACTGAGAGACAAACAGCAAGCAATTTGATTTTCAGATACGCATTCAAGTTTACTATTAGTCAGGAATAAGTAATAGAAATTATAGCATTCTCTAAATTAATAAGGAATAACAAAGAGGAAAACCACAGTCTCACAAATTAATATGAATGTAAAAGCAGGTAAAATCTATGAAGTTGCTTACTTAGACATAGGAGGGTTGATGATGGAACGGAGAGATTTGACATCATTTTCTATTATACAAAAGAGAAGGGAAAAAAGGCAAAATTAGAAGCTTTGATTTATTTAAGAAATTTACAAAAAATAAATTTGTAGTAAGTCTAGATAATTCCAAATAAAGCTAAAACCAACCAAAACCCAACTCACTCCAAGCTTTCAAGTAACTAGAATTTCTTCCACAACCAAAATGAGGAAAAAACAACAAATAAAATGTTTACCTCAGTATTTCTTTAAAAAAGGATTTATGAACAGATTTTAAACCTATGGTCTTACAACTTTTATATCTTAACACCTACAGAACTACCCAACACAATTAAAAATGAAAATACTTGGGGCAGCTAGGATAAGCACCAGTCCTAGATTCAGGAAAACTTAAGTTCAAATCCGGCCTCAGACACTTGACATGTATAAGCTGTGTGACCCTGGGCAAATCACTTAACCCTCACTGCCCTGCCAAAAAAAAAATACTGAGTCACTAAAATTTTTACTGCATTTCCACTAAACTCTAGATAAACTATCTCATTTATAGTGAAAACTGATGCTGAAGAGCTGATAGTTCCTAGTGAGCAATTATCATCTTCATGTGCTTTCCACCTTTTAAACAACAGCCAACCAACTCTACCCACAGGGCAGACAAGCTAGTCTAGCTGAACCATCAAGAGACCAGGAGGGAAAGATTGAAGGCGGTGTGTACAGGGCACCACTAACCTCCCCTCAGATCCTGAGCCCAAGAACCCACGGAATAGAAGCACCACTGCCCACCAAGAGCACCAGCTGTGCTTCCAAACCCAGGCCCTGCAGCCACCATGGCTCCCTCAGAGCAGAAGCTGCCTTGCTTTTCTGCTTTTATCCTCATGGGTTAGTCCAGTATTCTGTACACAGTGAAAGTGTAATAAATGCTTCATTCCTTCCTTCTTTAGATGTTGCCTCCTAGGCTAATGCTAAAGGCATCACCAGAACAGAAACTGTAACAGTTTGTTCCTTGAGAAATTTAGTTAAGTTTGCTAGAAAAAGAAAAGCTGACAATGGCAACTTTATTTTTAGTGTTCACAATAACCTTTATTATTACTGATGTAAAAGCAAAATTCTAATTAATTTACAAATTTGTCTCAATATAAATTTTTCTACAATTCACCCCCCCCAATCTCTAGGTAAATGAGGGATTTTAATAAAAATAACAAAAAAAAATGTTTTTACTGTATTGATTAAAGACCTGACATTGAATGGGTGTGAGGATCCGAAAGATGCTATACCCATACTCAGAACAGTCAAATTAATGGAACCAAAGCTAATTAAAGGACTATTAGCTGTTTCTTGAACTAAAGATTTCATCCTCTGCTTCAATGAATCCCCACAAGTTGTTTCCCTTATCTGGAATGAGCTCAATCACCCTTACTCATCAAAATGTCTATTTTCCTTCAAGGTTTAACTAAGGTAGCATCTGCTCTGTGAAGTCTTCCCTGATTCCATCCCTCTTGCTGTCCCTCCCCTCTCCTCAGTTATTAGTGTTTTCTCATGCCTCTTCCATTATTTACTTATCTGAGACCATTTTGTATCCCCTCCCACCCCCAAAGAAAGTTCCTTGAATATTGATGTCACTATCTTTGAATGCCAGAGCCTGGCACAATACTATTCATATGTTGTTGCTGAGTCATTTCAGTCATGCCTCTTAGTGAGATAACCCTCCCCCCCAACTTGGGGTCTTCTTGGCACAGATACTAGAATGGTTTGCCATTTCCTTCTCCAGCTCATTTTATAGATGAGGAAACTGAAGCAAACAAGGTTAAGTGACTTGTCTAGGGTCACACAGCTACTATTTCAGATAGCAGGCATTTAATAAATGTTTGTTGAGTTGAATTATGAATAGCTAGCTAAATTTCCACCTCTGTTCAAAAGCTGATTAGTATGTTTCATTTGACATTTTCCCCATTTATGATAAAAACACACTACTATCACTAACTATAATGGAACTAAAAGATTAAATTTAATAAGCATGAATGTAGTCTTGTACTAAGGTTTAAACAGTTAATTACGAAATATCAGATGGAATTTAACAGCAAGACATGGACAAAGATTTGGTTATTTCAGCAAGTTCAGTCTAACTGTTAACAAAAATCTCAATGTGATCTTAAGACTAAATTGTGTTCAACTTCTAGAAGTTATTTGTTCTATTCCTCTAGGTTTCAGTAGCAATATACCTAGGATTGTGAAAAGAACACTTGCTTTGTGTAACATTCATAAAACATTCAAGAAAGAATTAATAGCAATAGTGTATAAACTGCTTGCCATGAGAAAAGAAGTCACCCTTCCAATCCCTTTCTACTATACAAATAATGTCTTGATATCAGAACCAGAAAGAGCCAAAGCAGAGAAAGAAAATTACAGACCAATATCCCTAATCAACACTGATATAAAAACTTTAAATAAAAGATTAACAAGTATGCTACAACAAAATATTAGAAAGAATATATACCATGACCCTGTTGGATTCATGCCAGGAATACAATTAGGCTTCACATAAGGAAAACTATAAATAATAGGTCATATTAATAATATGTGATATCAATAAATGTGAAAAGACTCAAACACCTTTTTTATTAGAAACACTAACAAGTAAAGGAACTAATGGATCTACCTATCTAAATCAAAGGGCAAGCATTATATGTAGTGGAGAAAAGCTAAAGAAATAAAAAAGCAAGAACATCCATTTTTACCAGTAACACTAGAAATGCTACTTGTAGCAATAAGAGAAAAGAGAGAAATCCAGGCACTAAGCATAGGCAAAGAGGAAGTAAAATTATTGCTTTTCACTGATATGATTAAAATTTGACTGTAAACCCTAAAAAGTCAACCAACAATTAATTGAAATCATGAATTAATAAATTTTGAAAAGCTATAGGATATAAAATAAAATCAGATAAATCATCAGCATTCTTATTGTTACCAACTAAATCTAATAGGAAGAGCTATAAAAAGAAATGCTACCCAAAAACAATGCAAAAACAAATCTTATATTATAAAAATTGGAAGGGAGATACATAAATTGGAAAAAAATCTTTGTTGGAAGTTTCTCTGTACAAAGATACACCTAGTAATTATATGAATCCAACTAAAAGAACTCTGCAGAAATAAAGAAAGATGAAGGTAAAATGGAGAAACATTAATCACTCATGGATAGGTTGAGCAAATATAATAAAAATGATAATACTGCATAATTAACTTACTTATTCATTACTGTACCAATCAACCCAAGAAATATTTTATGGAGATGGAAAAAATATTGAAATTCACATGGAGGACCAAAACGGTTAAGAATCTCAAGGCCAACAATGAAAAAATAAAATAAAAGGAGGAAGGAAGGGATCCTAAATCTTTAAAGTGATTTTTTTTTTTTAGTGAGGCAATTGGGGTTAAGTGACTTGCCCAGGGTCACACAGCTAGTAAGTGTTAAGTGTCTGAGGCCGGATTTGAACTCAGGTACTCCTGACTCCAGGGCCAATGCTCTATCCCCTGTGCCACCTAGCTGCCCCTAAAGTGATTTTTGATGCAGGTTATAAAGTAAAAATTGATTAATGGAACAGATTAGGTTCCAATAACAGGTAACATAGAAAAGTCAACAAACACAGCAGCATAGTGTTTAATAAACACAAATAGCACAGTTACTGGGGGAAGGACTATTTGACAAAAACTACTGGGAAAACTGGGTTACAGACTGAAAAATTTAGCTCTAAACCAATCTCATGACACATAAAAAGATATGGTCTAAATGGATATTTGACTTAGATATAAAAGGTCAAATCAGAAACAAATTAGAGGAGTATGGAAGAAATTATCTTTATGGATAGGAGAAAAGTTCATGTTTAAACAAGAGATAAGATCATACAAGATAAAAGGGACAATTTTGATACTATAAAACTTAAAAGTCCTTGCACAAACAAATCTAATATTGCTAAAATTAGAAGGGAGAGAGGTAAATGGGGGGAAAAAATCTTTGCTGCAGATTTCTCTAATAAAGGTCACAATCCCCCCAAAATAAGAAACTGATTTAAATTTCTAAAACTAAGTCTTACTCCCCAATAGATAAATGGATCAATAAATTTCAAAGTTTTCTTTCAAATCAAAGGATAGGAACAGCAAGTTTTTTTTGGAAGATATCCAAGCTAACAACAACAGCAATAGCTAAATTGTTTTCATTTTTGTTGTTTTACAAGACAATGAGGGTTAAGTGACTTGCCCAGGGTCACATACCTAGTAAGTGTCAAGTGTTTGAAGCTGGATTTGAACTCAGGTCCTCCTGAATCCAGGGTCAGTGCTTTATCCACTGCGCCACCTAGCTGCGCCCTATAAAAATCTTTATAGTGACTCTTTTCATGGTAGCTAAAAAATTGAAACTAAGGAGGTGTCCTTGTACTTGGGAATAGATAAATTGTACTTTAAAGAGAATGGAATATTATTGTGCAATAAGAAGTGGTGAAATGGACAATTTCAGAGGAAACAGAGAAGACCTCTATGAACTATTATAGAGCAAAGTGACCAGAACTAGGAGAATAATTTATACAATGACAACATTATCGAGAAAAACAACTCTAAAAGACATTAGAATTCTAATCAATGAACTGATAGAACAGAAGTCCAAAAACCTGTAAAGGAAAACACATAATTTAACCTCCTGCCATAGAGGTGATGAACTTAAAATGTATAAAGAGGAATATATTTTTGGACATGGCCAATGTGGACATTTGTTTTCTTGCACTATGTATGTTTAGGATAAGGGCTTTATTTAATGTTGTGATGTGTTGCTGTTGTTGATCAACTGTCAGAGAGTGGGTCCTGTGGAAGGGACATATCATAAAGGCAGGTAAAAAGATTAAAAAAAAAAAAGACTTGAAAGTTTTAACATGACTTAAAGAAACCTAAAAGACGTTTTTACTGACTGCAAATTCAATGTAACATTAACAAAAATTCTAATGCAATCTTAAGACTGCATTAATATTAGTATAGTCTACAACTACTGCAAGTCATTTACTCTATTCCTTTAGGTTTAAGTAGCAGTATACTAGCTATGTGACCCTGGGCAAGTCACTTAACCCCAATTGCCTCACCAAAAAAAAAAAAAAGAATAAGTGAATATTTTACAACATGTCTACCCACTCAGTAGAAAGAAATCTATTAGCAGATCTCGAAGTCTAATTTGGTCACATTTATATTCGCCAACTCTTCTGATTTCTCTGTGATTCCCAAGCAGAGGAGAACACAGCTTCCTTTCTGCCTCTCCCCTCCCCTATTCTTCTTAAGGACGTTTCTGCTTGCCCCTACCATACCTGTGACCTCAAGACACACGATGAATGAAAACTACCTCTTGTAAGAATAAAGAGCTTATTTTTTGTAATATGTACGAGAAACAATTATCTCAGAACACAGTCTCTCAGAGTTTGAGGCCCTCAGAGGGTCACTCTGAACCTGAACTTGAGCAGAACTGTATAATTCATTGTCAAGATCACACCACAAGCATAAACACCTGCCATACAGAGCCACTGTGCTAGATGGTAAGGGAGATAAAATGACTAAGATAAAACACAGTACCTGCTGTCAAGGACATCACAAGGGTAGAAGGCAAATACAAGAAGACAGAAAAAAACTAAGGCAAATTGAGAGGTAACCAAAACTTATACCTGGTAGGGAAGTATAATTTCTTCCAAGAAAAACTCGTGATAGTAATCCCTTTAAAATCACTCTTGTTCTACAGGAACACATGTGCTTCAAAGAAAAAGAAAAATGAGAAGTTAGTTTTACTGAAACACACCTAAAAAGAAGCAAACTTCCTTTTGTAGTGTAATTTTCCTGGCATGCATTATATGCTTTGTCTGGGGTCAATTCGATCCTTTAAATTTCTGTTAAATCCTATAAAAAAGGACTCCTAACCTTTCTGGAAGTGACAATCTAAAATTACTACAAATGAGGCTGGTAGATAAACTTCATATCCTGTTTTTAGGTGACTTGAGGGAGGGAGGAAGAGCAAATAAATTAGAGGGGTCAATAGGTATTCCTTCCCAATTATCCTGGGGAGGATAAATTTGGGTTTTTGTCTGGTTTTTTTGAGGTGGAAAGGGGGCAGAAGGTGGGTTTGGACTGGGATTCCTGGGTATCATTCATTGGTAATGAAGAAACCCATGACATATTATCATAAACTTCTGTTAAGGCCTAGAGCATCTCTACCACTTACAACAGAGGTGTGTAAAACTGGTCAAACTCCTTTTGAACAAAATTAAAATGTAACTGAGAAATGCTTAACAAAATTTAAAAAATACAATAGAACACAGATAAAGTTAAGTTGTAGTTTTCTATGTCAACATGAGGCTGTAGGATCTGTTTTTGACACCACTGCCCTACAGCATTAATTGCACTTTTTTTCTGTCCCAAGACTTCCAAAATGCCTATTTAAAGCTTGTCAGAATAGTTAATTTAATTTTAACTAATGTTTAATGACATATTTGTACCATAAGCACCCTTTTCTAACACAACTCTGTATCTTGCATGGTATTTCAATTTAAAATCATAAAATCATAGAGCTCATCTAGTGTAAACCCTTCATCTTAACAGATAAAGAAACTAAAGGTCAGGGGCAGCTAGGTGGCACAGTGGATAAAGCACCGACCCTGGATTCAGGAGTACCTGAGTTCAAATCTGATCTCAGACACTTGACACTTACTGTGTGACCCTGGACAAGTCACTTAACCCCCATTGCCCCACCAAAAAAAAAAAAGAAAAGAAAAAAAGAAACTAAATGTCAAAGAGGTTAAGGGACTTGTAAGTGCTAGTAAATACCTGACAAGAAAATGTGTCTGAGGGCAGCTAGGTGGATAAAGCACTGGCCCTGGATTCAAGAGGACCTGAGTTCAAATCCAGCCTCAGACACTTGACACTTACTAGCTGTGGGACCCTGGGCAAGTCACTTAACCCTCATTGCCCCACAAAACACACACACACACACACACACACACACACACACACAGAAAAGAAAATGTGTCTGGAGTGCATCCTATTCATTAATGGCATTTTGCAAAATCCTGGGGTTTTTTGTGAATGGGGATCAGAACCAAAGCTAGTTTTTTTAAATGCCTGTAGCCAAGAAGTTGGCAAATTGTTCTAAGAAGATGGTTTGTAAATTGGAAAGAAATTAAAGGATGAACTTCCTTCTATAGAATGAATTCTTACCATGCAAAGGGGAAAAAAGTCTCTTCAGAGCAGGAACTAAGTAAAACCTACGTTAAGTGACTTGCTCCAGTTCACAGCAGCAATAAGTGGTAGAGACAGGTTTTGAACCCACAATCAATGCAGAGGATGCTGGACTTAAAGTCAGAAGACTTGGCTTGAAATCTTTCCTCAGTTGCTTGTGGTGTGATCTTGGATAGGTCATTTAATCTCTCTGGGACTCAGTTTCATTCTTTGTAAAATGAGGGTCTCATAGCTCCTGAGATTCCTTTTTTATAGCTCTAAATCTATGACTCCGTGACTAATTTAAAAAGGAAACTCTGATTAAGGTTTTTAACTAATTGTTACCTCAAGGAGGAAAGAAGCATTTTTTACAGAATATATGACTTGAGGGAAGATAGGATATAAAAAACTGGGGAGATGTTCAAATAGATAATTCAGCAAGTACATAACTAGCTAATGGGTTTTTTTAAATGGTTTAACTAGTAGAAAGTTAAAACATTCACTGAATACTATCACTGCCTGTACATGAAGCCAAGGGTCACCAACTATTTCCAAATGAGGTAAGTTCCTCTATATAGAAAAACATGTCCCAATAAGGGGAGCAAATAAAAAACATTCTAGCTCAACACTAATACGCCATACAATTACACCTTCTGTGTTCCACAAAAATACAATTTTGCTATATATGTTTATTTTATATTATTAAATTATTTTAATTAACCTAACTTTGTTTCCAAGCATTTTAAAAACATGATAGTACTGGGGTCAGCTAGGTGGTGCAGTGGATAGAGCACTGGCCCTGGATTCAGAAGGACCTGAATTCAAACCCAGCCTCAGGCACTGAACACTAGCTGTGTGACCCTGGGCAAGTCACTTAACCCCAATTACCTCACCAAAAAAAAAAAAGATAGTACTTACATTATTCAGGAGTACATTAAGATGAGGTTTAGTAATCACTACCTAGGCAGTAAACTTGACACTTAGGGATATATGTGCATGTGTAATTACATGGGTAATTTTGGCACGAGTATTAAATTCTATATATATGTTTGTGTGTGCACGCACACATACATACATACATACATACATACATACACATACATACATACATACATACACACATACACACATACACACATACACACACATACACACATACATACATACATACATACATACATACATACATACATACATACATACATACATACACTTAACTTCTCTGGGGCTCAGTTCTTCATCAATAAAATAGGGGATTGGTCTAGTTGGCCTCTAAGGGCCCTTTGAAGCTCTAAATCTATGATGCTCTGTGGACATTTAAAAGCAAATATTTAGAACTATAAAAACTTACATTAATATGCAACCTGGATACTTTCTGTTGATTCGCTATAAATTTCCTTAATTTCATCAACATCATGGTCTTATTTAGTATAGTTATTCACTGAAAGAAAAAGAACACAATGACAAAATTAAATTTTAATTCTTAAATTATGGAATTTAAGTATTTTGCTGAATAAAAGTGGAAAATATTTTTCTTAACTTTTTTAACAAAAATTTAATAAATTAGTTAGAAAATAAACATTTTACCTAAAAACAAGAAAACACATATTTGGTTCTCACAGATTAAACATTCTCCCCTTATTCTCCAAAATTAAATTCCTCATTTGAAACAAATACTCAAAAGTAAAGATTGGTGCTTTAACATGGTAAAATAATTTAAGCTGCAAAAAAAATGATAGCTAAGATATTCATGAAAATATCAGTATTCCATATAGTTTTATTTTCCCTCAAGCTGAGTGCTTTCTATCCTTTATAAGTTTCCTAGCCCTGGATAAAGTACCATAAGAAAATAGGAAACTGGGTGGGCAAGGTGGCGCAGTGGATAAAGCACCGGCCCTTGATTCAGGAGGACCTGAGTTCAAATCCGGCCTTAGACGCTTGACACCTTACTAGCTGTGTGACCCTGGGCAAGTCACTTAACCCCCATTGCCCCTCAAAAAAACCAAAACAAACCAAAACAAAAGAAAATAGGAAACTGATAAATAGGATTCAATATGAATATAGGAACAAACAAGATTCAACAAGAATATGAAAATGAAAAATTAGAAAAAAGTGATATACTTGGTAATACTTTTTTTTCCCTTTTACCAACATTGTTTATCACTTGAGCTAGTGCCTCCTATAATATGCAGCATCAACCATAAATCCAAGCACCTTTTCTCATTCCACATCCTTTTTAACCTTTCTGTAGCACCCAACATTAAGGACCACTTCCTCCTCCAGGATTCACTCTCTTCAGTGGATTATTGTAATACTGCTTCTTCCTGGTTCTTCTCCAAATTCTGCTCCCTTACTCAGTATTTCTGTTTCTGTCTCCGTATGCGTTGTCAGCCATGCCTAACCTTTGCTTCTTGGAATTCCTAACTCCTTTTAAGCTTCAGTTTAAATATCACAAAGCCTTTCCCAATTTCCGTAGTTCTTAGTACTCTCCCCCTCCCCAAATTTACTTTGCATATATTTTGTACAGAACTAAATTATTAATTTTTTTTAAAGTGAGGCAATTGGGGTTAAGTGACTTGCCCAGGGTCACACAGCTAGTAAGTGTCAAGTGTCTGAGGCTGGATTTGAACTCAGGTCTTCCTGAATCCAGGGCCGGTGCTCTATCCACTGCGCTACCTAGCTGCCCCTACAGAACTAAATTATTACATTGCTCAGTAAAGGGGAAGTTCCCTGAAGGCAGAGAATGTGGTGGTTTTTTAAAAATATATATTTTTAACCACAGTGTCTTATATTTAGACTTGTAAAGCAGAACTAAATTAAATTATATTGCAATACACTTCAAATCACACTCTGTAAATCACCTAGACCATAGTTTCTGAAATTTGAGGAGAAAAATAGCCAATATTAAATATACATTAAGAATTGGGGTAGGGGGGGCAGCTAGGTGGTGCAGTGGATAGAGCACCGGCCCTGGATTCAGGAGGACCTGAGTTCAAATCCAGCCTCAGACACTTGACACTTACTAGCTGTGTGACCCTGGGCAAGTCACTTAACCCTCATTGCCCTGCAAACAAACAAATAAACAAAAAAAGAATTGGGGTAAAAAAAAGAATTGGGGTATAATATTTACGAAAAAAGAAGACTTGGTGTAAATAAAACCACAGACATTTGCAGCATGAATGATCTCTCCTGGCTGGAATTAGAGCATTTTTCCTGATGTGTACTGTATACTTGAGGCCACTAGAGGGCAGTTTAATATCATTACAACCTGTGTTTTCCACTCAATGGCCTTCAAGTCAATGCACTCTGAAAAAAAAAATTAATTTCCTATGGACTAGAACCACTGTTTATTTTTATATTCAAATCGCAAATCAGAATCCTAACTAAATGCCTTTCTATCTTCTAAAAGCAGTAATAATACAGATATATTTGAATGATTTGCAGTGACCTCAGCAGTTTAGAGCCCTAATTCCCTCCATATTACCATGAAGAATAAATTACTTTCCATGTCAGTGTCTGCCCATTCTGCCAGCAACCTTTTGGATTCAGAATACCCTCCTGAAATACTTTTTAAAGTTATATGATGGAAAATATAACAAAAAAAAGGAAATAATAGATGTTGGAAGGGATGTGGGAAAGCTGGGATGCTAATTCACTGTTGGTGGAGTTGTGAAAAGATCCAACAATTCTGGAGAGCAATTTGGAACTATGCCCAAAGGGCTATAAAACTGTGTGTACCCTTTGATCCAGCAATACCACTGCTAGGTTTATACCCTGAAGACATCCCCAAAAAGAGAAAAAGATCTATTTGTACAAAAATATTTATAGCAGCTCTTTTTGTTTTGTTTAATCCCAAAGGACTACTGATGAAACATCCACCTCCAAAGAGAGAACTGATATAGATGGAACACAGACTGAAGCATACTATTTTTTACTTTCTTTCATTTTTTTAATTCAATTTTTCTTATACTATGTTGGTAACGTTTTACATTACATATGGTGTTTTACATAATCATACATGTATAACCTATATCTGATTGCTTATGCCTCAGGGGAGAGAGGAGGGATAAAATTTGGAACACAAAACTATAAATAAGAATGTTTATTACTTTAAAAATAAATTTACATAACTCATATATTTATCTTTTTCTTCTCCATGCTTTTTTTAATGTAATAAACATTTTTGGTTATAGTTTTGGGTTCCAAATTCTATCCATCCTTCTCTCCCTTTCCTCCCCCATCCTTCAGGCAGCAAGCAATCAGATATAGGTTATACATGCCCAATTAGGTAAAATATTACCATATTAGTTATTTTGTATAAGAAAATTTGAATAAAAGAAAAATGAAAGGAAGTGAAAAATAGCATGCTTCATCTGTGTTCAATCACTATCAGTTCTTTCTTTGGAGGTGGATAATATGCTTTATCATTAGTCCTTTAGGATTATCTTGGATCATTGTATTACTGAGAATAGTTGTCATTCACAGTTCTTCATAGAACAATAATGCTGTCACTTTGCACAGCATTCTCCTGGTTCTGTTCACTTCACAATACATCAGCTCATAAAAGTCTTTCCAGGCCTTTCTGAAATCATCCTGTTTGTCATTTCTTATAGCACAATAATATTCCATCACCATCATATACCACAGCTTGTTTAGCCATTCCCCAATTGATAGGAATTCCTTATATTTCCAATTCTTAGTTACCACAAAAAGAGCTGCTATAAATATTTTTGTACAAATAGGTCTTTTTCTCTTTTTGGGGATATCTTTGGGATATAAACCTAGCAGTTGTATTGCTGGATTAAAGAGTATGCACAGCCTGAAACATTTCTGATATCTGACTGAGCTGTGAGCTCCCGTCACCATCCCCATGGCAAGTCGCTTAATCCTCATTGCCCCACAAAACAAAACAAAACAAAATATATATAAGCTTTTGAGTGGCAGCTAGGTGGTGAAGTGGATATAGTACCCGGCTCTGGATTTGAGAGGACCTGAGTTCAAATCAGGCCTTAAACACTTGGCTTACTAGCTGTGTGACCCTGGGTAAGTCACTTAACTCTCATTGCCCCACATGAATGAATGAATGAATGAATGAATGAATGAATGAATGAATGAGGTGAGGTGGGGGAGGATTAATTCCTCTAATCAAGTCAAGAAGCATTTATTAAGTACTTACAATGTGCCCAGCACTGAGCTAAGATGGAAAGGCAACTTGGAGATGGAAAGGCAAGTCACAATCTAATAGGAAAGAGTCAACTTCAGTGTCTTCCTATTGCCTCAAGGATCAAATAACTATAAACTGGGAGGTAAAGTTCTATACAACCTGACCCCAACCTAACTTTGCTGCCTCATTGGAATTATTCCCCCTCCCAGATTCTGTGATCCAGCCAAACTAGCTTTTTCTCTACCTTACCCATGACAGTCCATCTACCATCCCCACCCCTTTGCACTGGCTATGCCCCATAGGTAGCACGCACTCCCTACCTCCACCTCGTAGAGGTCTTCTATTTAAGAAGCGATTTACGAACCACCCTGTGCATGAGGCCTTTTCAGCCCCACCCCCCCACCCCCCATTGCTGGTGCTACTCCCAAACAACCTTGCATTTAACTACTTCGCTTATATTTGTATTTATTATCTTTATATTTATGTTGCATATCTTCTTGCATGTGCTTGTGGTCTCCCCCATTAGAATTGTAAGCTCGCTGGTACTGGGAATCGTTTCATTCTCTGCCCTTGCAACCCTAGCACCTTGCACAGAGCGGCTTCCACACAGCATGCGCTTAACATTTGTTGGTTGGTTGACTGACTGGTTTAGGAAAAAGTAACCGCCCCAGATGAAGTTCATTCATTCACGTCAGGCTACAAACATTAATTACGGATCTACTGGGTGCCGGGGGAGATGCGGAGCTCAGAGCGGACACGGTCCCCCGGTACCGGCCCTCAGGAAGCTTACAATCTTGGAGCGGGCAGAAAAGCAAATTTCGTGAATGCATCAGTAGGAGGAGCCCCCAGGGACCCACCTGAGGTTCAGTTCCCTCCTCAGAGGGCCGCTTGACTGGTCTGGGAGTCGATCAACTGCTTCTGCAAACCCTCCGCTAAACAGATTACTTTTACTGGAGTGCCGAGCCGGAAGTCGGTACTCTGCTTCCGCCACCGGATTGCAACAGCCAAATGTGGCCGCCGACGATTTCCGTCCTGGCTCCCGCTGGTGTGAAGCGATAGACACTGGGAAGGAGAAGGCGGAGCGACGCGGAACGGAAGTGCCGAAACCTCTGATTGAGTCCGGGAGTTTTAAAGTGAAACCCTTTTCTTTTCCGGCTCTTGAGGAGTCGGTCGCAAGGGCAGAAGGTCTGAAGTTTGGAAGCATTTTCGGCGGCTCTTCGACGGGCCCCCAGCCGTCAACATGGTGAGCGGGTTGGGCCACTTAGACCGGTCCAAGGAGCGGGGAGAGCTCCTAACACCGGTCGCCTGGGGAGGCGTAGTGGGGAGCGGAGACCCCCAGGTGTCACGTCTGATGGGCCGCTGAGGAAAGTGTTTATCCGGAAATAAGGTGGGGGGGGGGGGGAAATCCTTGCGGCCACGTGTTCCTTTACACACTCTCTCTCTCTCACTCCCTCCCTCGTCCCCCGAGGTGGCCTTAGGAGCACATCCAGTCTCCAGTCAGTCAATCCATAGGATTGTTTCTGGCTTAATGCCCTGCTCTGGGGAGGCAAAGACCAGAATGAGATGTAATCCTGTCCTCCGGGAGCTTACGCTCTGCTTGGGGGCGGAGCAAGGATGTATACAGACATAAATATAGGACCTAAACAAAACAAAATAAAGGAATTTACTTAGTTTGGGCGGCACTCGGGCTGAGCCTTGAAGGGAACCATGGATTCCAAGAAGCGGAGACGAGGGAGACTCTGAGTCTGTGTAAAGGCTCGGAGGCTGGACATTTAATGAATCGTATGACAGTTTAGAATATTCAATGCGTTGATTAAAGGAATGTGTATTCATCCAGCAAGGATCGTACGGAGCCAGATCGTTATGGAGTTTGAATGCTAAACAGGAGTCTTATAGCTTATCCCAAAGGCAGCAGAAAGCCACTGGAGCCCCTCGAGCAGATGAGTCCTCTGCTTTGGGAATATTAATTTGGCAGCTGTGTAAGGAATGATTGTACAGGGGAGGCTGGATAAAGAAGAGTTAGTCTGGGGGAAAGGTGACATTGGTTATGAGTGAAAGAAATGAGGACCTTGATGCCAGAAATGTTCTTGCTAAGGGGTGTCAAATCTCCACCCTCCCTGAACTAGGTAATGAATTCACTTCCAAGTGACTTACCTGCAGTATTCTCATGAAACAAGCCTTTGGTAATTGCATCACAATGATTCCTGGAAGCTCAGAATGCTGGAATAAGATTCTAACTCCATTAATTTTTTTTATGAAAAGTAAAAGATTAAAGGAAGCATCAGGTTGCATTTTTCTGGCAGTAGTTTCCCATTTGATTCATGACAGTTTATTAACTTTTAACTATTGAGCATCTCTCCTGCCCTTAAAAATGAGTTTATTTTAATCTCTTTGAATCAATATGACATTTGCCAATTACTCAAAGTGAACAAATAATATGTTATGGGATTGACGAGGCATTCCCTGCCACTATCCTCCAATGTGAAAAATAACTCATTTTATCTTGGAGCAGGCTCGTATGGATTTAAATACTAGGATTACTTGCATATATGAGTAATCACTTTCAAGTAGGGTGGATTTTCTCTTAGCGCATGGTCCACATAAAAGAAATCACTTATTTGGCATGTTATGCTTTCAGTAGGTGCTTTTAAAAGTTTTTGATGTCTTCTGTGCCTTATAGCCACAGAACGAATACATAGAGTTACACCGAAAACGGTATGGCTACCGCTTGGATTACCATGAGAAAAAGAGAAAGAAGGAAAGCCGAGAGGCTCATGAACGTTCAAAGAAAGCAAAGAAAATGATTGGTCTAAAGGCCAAACTCTACCATAAACAGCGTCATGCTGAGAAGATTCAGATGAAAAAGACGTGAGTATATTTTATTTATTTGTTGTATTTGTAATTACACAGTATTGGATTAACTTTTGTAAGACAATTATTTGGGATAAATGTTTTTCTGGATTTCTTATATAGTATCAAGATGCATGAAAAGAGAAATACCAAGCAAAAGAATGATGAAAAAACTCCTCAAGGAGCAGTGCCTGCATATCTGCTGGACAGAGAAGGACAATCCCGTGCCAAAGTCCTTTCCAACATGATTAAACAGAAACGAAAAGAGAAAGCTGTAAGTGATAGCACTTCTTAGGATATTCATTTTTTTCTTTCTTCCCTTTTTTTGGGGGGGCAGCGAGGGAACTATGTTTAAATGGCTCTTTTATGAGAAATATTCATGTCTTGTTTTATCAAAGTTAGTAAGGAATGTTTTGTAGTTTTTCAGATTGATTCGAAACAAAAGGGTTAGTTACAAGCATCCAATCCTTTCTTGAAGGATTCATGGTTCTTTTCATATTTATACACCAGTGCAGGTAGATAGTCTTTTGAGAGTTTGGATGGCTGAAAGATTCAGCACTTGGTGATGAGGTTGTCCAGTTTTTGATAGGCTAGTCCTTAGATGACAATCTGTTTCTAGAATTTCAATTGAAGCCTTTCCATCTTGGTAAAAATGTGTACTTTTGGGGGGATGAGAGCAAATTGACTGGGAAAACTAGTGAATCAGTGGCATGAAATGAATGGGAGAGGGGAGAAGGTGGAAACAAAAAATTGGATATAATCCTTGTCCACAAGTAGTTTACAATATTATTAAAGAAATTAGACAAAACCATGAATCAGCTAAATTATAATACAGATGGACAACTTTTGAATAATTATATATATTGACCATTGGGTAAGGTACAGGGGAAATGAGAAAATAAAAATATTAAATAAAGTCTCTGTCTTCATGACACTTAGATTTTAGTAAGAATATAAGTTCTGTTGAGTGGTGCAGAGGATAAGGGTAGGAGTTTAAATATGTCAAACTAGGTTTTTATGTTATTTGTCTCATTACATACAGAATTTGCAATGAAATAAGCATTAGCTTTAGTGAGTCTTGATACTAGAACATCAGCTTTAATAACAGCATTACTGTTTTAAAATTTCAGTAACATTGAGGGGGCAGCTAGGTAGCACAGCGGATAAGACACGGGCCCTGGATTCAGGAGGACCTGAGTTCAAATCCAGCCTCAGACGCTTGACACTAGCTTTGTGACCCTGGGCAAATCACTTAACCCTCATTGCCTCGCAGGAAAAAGAAAAAAAATTTTAATAACATCACTATGTTTTTAAAGTAGTTTGTTCCTTCGAAGTATTCCATATGAGGGAAAATTTTTCTATTAAAACCTGTCAGTTCAGTTATGTTATTCAGTAAACCATTAGTGATGGTATCATATTTTAAGAGATGACAACTTTCTTAGACTTACCTTACAGTATTAGGCAATAATATAATACTAAACAGCACAACCTTCTATAGATGAAGCTCTATCCTAGGTGCTAAGATACAAAAATAAATGTGGGGTCAGGAGGTAGGGATACAAAACTTAAGAAAATAAAATATTACTAAGTACATAAGAAGTATAGATAACAGGCTACATAAGATCCAACAGAAGAAAAAGCATTTCTAATTAAGAAATCTGAGAAGATTTCATGGATGAGGTGGTATTTTGAGCAGGTAGATAGAGGCAGGATATTCAGGGCATAATAGATATAGAGGCAAAAAGTCATGGGGCACATAACAAGGACAGTTAATAGTTTGCTTTGGCTTAAGTGTGGAGTATGAAGTGAGGAATGGTATAGGATTAGGGTGGTACCAGGTTGTGAAAAATCTTCCATATCATGCTGAGGACTTTGGGCAATAGGAAACCACTGATGTATTATCTGTTCAGTTTGTCATTTATAGCCACCAGAAATAATAAAACCTCCAAAGGTCTTAAGGAGATCAGACTTTTTATTAAGAATTCCATGCCCTCGGGGCAGCTAGGTGGCACAGTGGATAGAGCACTGGCCCTGGAGTCAGGAGGACCTGAGTTCAAATCCAGCCTCAGATACTTAACACTTACTAGCTGTGTGACCCTGGGCAAGTCACTTAACCCCAATTGCCTCACTAAAAAAAAAAAAAATTCCATGCCCTGTTTTTCCTTTTTTTGTCCTGAATATCCTGCCTCTGTCTATCTACCTGCTCAAAATTTCTCCAGCACAAAATACCATTTCATCCATGGAACCTTCCCAAATCTCTCAATTAGAAATGATCTTTCTTCCATTGGATCTTATGTAGCCTGTTCTTTGTACCTTTTTTACTTACTATTTTTTATTTTCTTAGCTATACAGATTGGAAAAAGCAGCTCTTTCTACTAACCTGCTTAATGATTTATTAACCATGTGACTTTTGCCCATCATTTAACCATTCTCGGTCTCATTTTCCCTCATCTGTAAAATGGGAGTAATACATATATAATAACCTGCCTCAAAGAATTATGAGTAACTGTATAAAAAGTGCTTTGTAAACCCTAAGCAACTATATAAACCTGAGTTATTTTTATTAACCATGTTAACAGTGGTTTGTGCGTGTACTTTTAGGGTAAATGGGAAGTGCCCCTGCCAAAAGTTCGTGCCCAGGGAGAAACAGAAGTATTAAAGGTCATTCGTACAGGAAAGAGAAAGAAGAAGGCTTGGAAAAGAATGGTTACTAAAGTCTGCTTTGTCGGGGATGGCTTTACTCGAAAACCACCAAAATATGAAAGATTCATTAGGCCAATGGTAAGTCATTTGCAAGAATTTGCTGGCTCACAGATTTATATCTTTGTCCTCATTGACCCTCAGAAGGGGGAACATTTTGTTTGAATCAATAAATGCCATAGTTCTATAATATAAATTAGTAATTGAATATTTCAAGGGGGTTGTCATTTAATGTGCTACATTAGAGTTATTATTTTTCTACATCTTAGCTTCTCTGCAAATTACTTTCCTGAAATTGGTCACTATAAAAATTCTAAATGATTCAGAAGAGGCTTTTAAGGTAATACTAGAAATAAGACTTTTGTAAGCTTAACATGTAATTCTTGAAAAGATGTAAGATTAAGTAATATAGAGGATTTAAATTTACATTCTTTTCCTGTGTACTAAGGAGATTGATTATTTGTAATTCTAATTTTGTAATCCTTATTACTGTATTGTGATCTGCAATTTTAGTCTAATTTTCCCCATCATAAATAATGGGAGATAGCCATACAGTTCGGTGAGGCTGACCATATGAGCTATCATAATTATATTACCAGGTAGCTACAGAGATGGCAAAAGCATTTCAGTCTGTTCTGTTATTTGCCTACCAGGCTACTGCCCTTTCCAGATGTGTTTATAGGACAAAAGAACAAGAGTGAATCCTATCTCTTCAGTGTTCAGTAGAGAACACCTGGCTGATCTATTAATATGTAGAAGAGAAAAGTACATTGTAACTATAGATACTGATGATATTATGAATTTTGTTTTCTTCCTAAACGAATTCATAGATTTTTCATTTGATACAACTTTTTATCAAATTATTAGCAATTTAATGTGTCTATGACAAAAGATAAACTTTTCAGTAACGGCAGTTTTGTAAGTAGAACATAATGTTTATTTAATTGAGTTTTATTAACCTCCATAATCTTTGACTTTACGAATGTTGCAAAAATAATTTAGGTAGTTGGAAATTAGCTATTAACAGTTTTATTTTTTTTAACAGGGTTTGCGTTTTAAGAAGGCTCATGTAACTCATCCAGAACTTAAAGCCACTTTTTGCCTCCCCATACTTGGTGTGAAGAAGAATCCTTCCTCCCCACTATATACAACTTTGGGTGTTATTACCAAAGGGACTGTCATTGAAGTAAATGTGAGTGAGCTGGGCCTTGTGACACAAGGAGGCAAAGTTATATGGGGTAAGTAGGATGCACAGTATTGATAACTGTTGGTAATCTTTGGTTTGAAAATAAGCACATAAAATCCAACAGATTTAAAAGAAACAAGTAGTATGTAATTAAAAAAAAAAACTATTATATTAGGGGGCAGCTAGATGGTGCAGTAGATAAAGCACTGGCCCTGGATTCAGGAGGACCCAAGTTCAAATCCGGCTTCAGACACTTGACACTTGGCAAGTCACTTAACTCTCATTGCCCCGCCCCCCCAAACCAAAACTATGTTATATTACAATTATATAACACATAATTATATATATAGTTATGTTCATTTTTAATCCCCTGGAATGGATTTGATTTTTACCAAATTTATATTACTTCCATGAGGAAGACTACAAAATTCCTTTTTCTACAAAAATTATATTCATATTCTAAATTCACAACTCAGCAATAAAGGTTTTTTGATAAAAGGTACTATTCAAAATCTGCGATTTGATTTTTTTTTTTTAAGATTAATGTTACAGTTACATCAGATTTTATTTGTTAAAGGTAAACAACTATTGCCACAATTAAGACATTTTACCTTAATTCCAAAAAATTTAATGATTAAATGCTTTTTTAAACAAAAACTTTAGCAAGAACAGTATATATAATTAACTTATTTAATCACATATATAACTAAACTTTTTAGCATGTCAGCATAGAAAACTGAAATACTGTGACATAACCTAAGTCAGTATTCCTTTGTCTTGTTTATTAACATAGACCTAGAAAAGAAAG
Source organism: Dromiciops gliroides (assembly GCF_019393635.1). Lineage (NCBI taxonomy): Eukaryota > Metazoa > Chordata > Mammalia > Microbiotheria > Microbiotheriidae > Dromiciops > Dromiciops gliroides. The sequence continues at coordinate 434,295,630 of NC_057861.1, read as the reverse complement.
GTAAGCTTTCCACTTTGCTCTTCACTCAACACCCAGATCATTTCTAAAGTAGTCCAAGAAGTATTTTTTCTACACTTATTGAAGCTACTGTAATATAAAGCTTTATACTCAAATGTTTTGAAACTAAAAAGGCATCATGGTATGATAGAAAATACTGAAATGGGAGTTGGGAGGCCTGTGTTTGAACCCTGATTCAGTAAAAAAAGTCAACTTCGTTGAGCTTCATTTCCTTCATTTGCAAAATGGGGATGTTTTTACCATGTACCTCACAGGGTTGTTGTGAGAAAAGCATAAATGTGACTTAATAGACATCGTAAATCTTAGCATTTAGATAGACCTGTGATTTTGTTAGTGTGGGTATTCCCTCTAATGATTCAGGCCTGCCCTTTCTGTGATACTCTTGTCCATCTACTACAAACTACAAAGGCTCTCCAGTGTTCTAGGGGGTTCAGGGTGGGGAGGCTTCCTCTGGATCTCTTGATTTCAGTGGGTATGAATTGAACACATAGATTCTGTTATCCGTTGCTCTTTCTACACAACCCACCCACTTTCTATTCTTATATCCCTCACATCCTCTGCAAGATTGATACTTTATAACACTGAAACTGGTTGACATCCAAGAAGTATCTCTTTGAGTAACTCACAGCTATTCTTTGGAGTTACTGATAGAGATAACATTGGATGAATAGTGTTTCTTTTTGTTTGTTTTTAATGGAGCCTTTTGTTTCAGATTAGCATACAGTATTTAAAACTTCCAGAAACATTTCTCTTTTTAGAGTGCCTGGTATATAGTTACCACAGATTGCCAGGTTTTAATTCATACATTAAAGCTGACTTGAGTCCTCCTGTTTGTAGGTAACAGCTGTCTTTAAATAGTTCCAAAATTTTTGAAACTTAAGTTCATGCCTTATTTTACACTTAGAGATTTTATCATGTCAACATTTGAACACTTTGAATATAAGTAAAGTTGTTTTAGAAGAGCTTTTATGTTACAAAGTTAGTGATTTATTAGATAGTACTAATTGTTTCTCAATTTTTTTAAAGGAAAATATGCACAGGTTACCAACAATCCAGAAAATGATGGATGCATAAATGCTGTCTTGCTTGTTTGATTGACTGATTGAAGTTCTACATCCTTAAAGATTCTACAATATATCAAGAAAACCCCACCAGTTACTACATTGAATAGTCACAAAACAAAACCAAAGACCCAGTTCTGCACATTGATTTTTTTTATTTGAAGTTAACTTGGAAAAGAGATGAAATGCTATTTTCTATTCTTTTATGAGACTTTTTCCCATTTTGGAGTGGTAATTTTTTAAAGCTTGTAGCTGCTCTCATTGCTGAATACATTGAAACCCTCTTGAAAGAGCTCAAGAAGTATACGTTATTTGTCTCCATTTTGTGAAAGTGTTTTTATGACCACTTAAGAACAAGGTAAAAAAGATTAACAATGGATGTTATGTCAGTCTAAATTAATGGATGATTAGGGAGAATAAGAGCTTGGTTCATTAAAAGATAATTGAGAGGCAGCTAGATGGCACAGTGGTAAAGCACCAGCCCTGGAATCAGGAGTACCTGGGTTCAGATCCGGCCTCAGACACTTAACCCTTACTAGCTGTGTGACCCTGGGCAAATCACTTGACCCCAATTGCCTCACTAAAAAAAAAAAAGATAATTGAAAGAATAAAAATTAAAAGTGACCAGGTAGCTTTTTATCTGATTTGGAAACCATGTCATTAGTTATATGGGAAAGGGACAGAAACTGTTAGGGTGTTTAGTGAGCTTACACAAATTCATCCATTCTACTATGAATGATCCTACCGTTAATTCTTTTCATTTTATTAATTTATTGCTGTGTCAGGGTAACCTGGAGGCCATTACCCTCAGAAACAACTAGCACACTGAAACTTTAGCATATTATCAATACTTAAGTGGTTTATAAAGGCGTACATATATTATACATCAATTCATAAACTGTCTACAACTCCAGTGGTATGGAAGTGGCCCTGAGTTCTTGAAAGCTACTCTTTCAGAACAAGCTCTGACAGGTTCTTCTGTGCTGCAGTCCTAGGGAGAGACTGTCTCCAGTTGGAGGACCAATGAAACCGAGTGTGTCAAAGCTCGTCACCAGAAGGTGGCTATTACATTATTTGCCCGTGGCAGCCCATTAAAGTCCCTGAGTTGTGCAGTGACAGTGACAGAGATGGGGGAAAGGGAGGAAGAGGCTAAGAGGCCATCTGCCAACACTGCTGGTACTTCAAATGTGAGATGATCATTCACTGAAAACAATGACATGCTAAATGGACAACCCAAGTCATTAATCTTCACTTTGTTGCTATCAATGAAACTAGTGACCAAATGGAAGGTGCAGCGCAGAATAACAAGTAAATGAGTGGATTCGTTGTCCATTCAACAGCAACAAGAAAAATTTTATGGGATTGTTGGTCATCTTTTATAACAACTTATAATGATGAATACTTGCAAAATACTGAAGCTAAATGCAGTTTTTACACCAACACTTGTGGCAGATGAAGAGGCAGAGAAATTATAAAATTTATCAAGTCCCTCCAAATTAATTAAATCAACATATACTGAAAGCACAGTGAGATCTTTTATCCTCTGAACCTTTTAGCCAACTGCACGAGAATAAAAGATATGACTTGTTGTAAGAACATTTGTGGAAGATGACTTATTCCCTTCTAATACATTTGTCAAGGGTGTTCTTGACATGTTTGTAAATCTAAGGATTTTTTTTTTTAATGGAAAAGTAGGCACATGTATATGTGGTGCTTTATTCCCTTTTTTGGGTAGTAATAGCCATGATTTATTCCAGGGATTTCATATTCTCTGCTATTAGAATATTACTCAGAACCAATTGAGGTTTTTATTCAAATAAATTAAGACAGAAGAGTATTCATAGGGATACCACAGCATTTAGCTATGATGGGTGAAACCTTTGGTCAGCAGGGCAGGGTGTGGTGAGTCAGCTGACTTTAGGTCGACTAATCACAATGTAAAGGGGCCTGACTCTAGGTTGGTAGACCTTTTTATGTCCTAACTGGACCCGGAAAGCTCAGGAATATGGCCATAGGCTACCAGGAAACTGCCCTAAAGGGAGGCACATCTTGAGCACTGGCCCCAGTAATAGCTTTGTAGCATTTTAGGGAAAAACTAAAGAGAAAGAACAAGATTAATTCTACAACATCCCTTCTTTCAGTTGTCTTGAGAACAGACACTTAAACAGCAAAATTCCATATTTCAGTAAAATGTCTTCAACATGCAAAAAAGAAATTATACAGGAATCCAAAAAGATGCCTTCAACTGATTATTATTAATTATCAAAGACAGGCAAATGCTCACCAAAGATTTTGCCATGGTTGTGAAGGAAGTTGTCCAAGTAGAAGATAGATTGAGAATTCTGGAACTATAGTTCCAGAATAGTAAATAAAGAGGTAATTTGGAGGCAAGAGGGTAAATTATGGCCATTTACTACAACTGGAAAGAAAACTCTGAGTTTGAGGCATGACCAATTTCTCCTAACAGTTTCAATTCCTACATTTGGCAAATAATGCCTCTCCAAATGAAAAATGAGGTGGTAATTCAGTGTAAATACTAGAATCAGGAAAAAGGGAAAGCACTCACCTGGTAGGGTCCTGATAAATATTTTAACTAACAACAGGTTTTTTAGGGAAAATTAGCATTACACATTTTAAGTTTAATCTGCATTAACATTCTCCATCACTTAAGTTTAGACCACCAACAAAACAATAAATCGAGTGCTGATGTGAGGTGTAAATGCTCACCCTGAAAATCTAACAATTGCCAGGAGGCAGTCTAAACTGACTACCACACCACTGCTAATCAGTGTCCAAGAGATAGGGAATATTCTTTTCAGCCAGCTAGAGAAGGGACAGAAATCTGTCCAGAATGGGGTGATGGGGTTTCAGCAGCTAAAATGCCTTTCCCCTTTTGTAGAAGAAAAGTTCCATCTGTGACTTTTGTTGAGATGTTTCCTCAAGGTGTCACTAACCATCTGTGCAGGGACGGGGCACAGCTCCATTAGACTATGGGACTGGAGAGGAGCTTTACCAATTCATGCAAAGTGAGTTAACAAAGGGGGAAGGTAGGATCTTACCTATGGTCTTAGGGACAGTGGAGCTATTTGGGCACAGATATTTATAAAGTTTGAAATGAAGAAATGAAGTGACTGTATCTGGTTTTAGGGGAGAAAGCAACGCATCAATTCAAGGATAAAGGTTTAAAATAGTGGCCAACTCCAAATTGCTAGGAGAATGAGCTTGGATCAGTCTTTCAAATGAAGACTAAAGGTCTTAAGGAGTCATTTGTGGTTGTTCCCTTTAGTATTCCAACTTATGAATGCTATCTCAGATTCTGAAGGGAATTTGCAATACACAAAAATGCTAATGTGTGTATCCATGTAACTCTTCTATAGCAAACATTTAAGACTCCCAAAGTGAAAAAGTTTGACATTTGCCATAGACAACTCTAAGAAAAACATGTTAATACTCAAAAATTATAGTTTCCATGACCAGGCACTATGAAACAAATCACAGCAGTCAGTTTAGTAGGGGAGGAAATAGAGGACATAGCAGTTGAGCTGAGCCTTGAGGAAAGCTAAAGATTATATGAGGCAGATGTGAGGAAGTGCATGTCACTCAGGCATGGGGGAAGAGACCATGCCTGTACAAAGAGCACAGTGACCAGAGATGAAATGTCATAATGTCATGTGTGAGGAGCAACAAAGAAGGCGAATTTAGTTGGACTGTTAAAGTACATGAAAGGAAGTGATGTATTGTAAACCTGGAAAGGTAGGTTGGAACCAGATTGTGAAAGTCTTTAAGTCCAAAACTATTATACTTTAGGAAAAAACCCTGGAAGATGGGTTAAAGAGTGGGGACACTTTGGGCAAAGACTAATTAGGAAACTAAACAGAATCCATACTCCAAGGAAGAAGTATTAGGAGCCTGGATTATGGTGGTGGCCAGCCATGTGAGTAGAGAGAAGGGAAGAGACATGAAGGAATCAAATTTGGTAAAGCTTGATAATTGATGAAATATAGTGTGTGAAGGGGAGTGAGGAACCTGGGTGAACCTTTCTGCCTTTGACAAGTCAGCAGAAGAGTGAGTTTGGAAGGAAAGGTTGTGACTTCCAATTTAGACTTGCTGAGTCTGAGAAACCTCCAGGACATCAAGTTCAAAATGTCCAATCTGAAGTTGTTGATGAAGGAGCAGAACTTAACCTGAGAGTCATCTGCATAGAGATGATCAATGAGTTCATAGGTCCATAGGGGCTGATGAGATCACCAAGTACACTGACAGATGGGGAGGGATGGAATATGGTGATCCAGAAAAAAATGGAAAAGGAAGAGGGGAGAGAAGGGGAAAGGGGAGGAGAACAAGAGAGAAGAGAAATAGAGGAGAGGGAGGGAGAACACAAAAATCCTGAAGGGAGAATAAATAGGATGAGGGAGTGGTCAACATTGTCAAAAATGCAGATTGGTTGAAAAGAATTGAGAAAAGACCAAGATCATTTGCAATTTTTGAAAGAGCAATTATAGTTGAATGATTGAATCAAAAGCCAGAGTTTGAAAAGTAACAAGTAGAGACATGAATATTGATTGATAGGTTTATTTTCTTTCTTTAATGAGTACTTTTTTTCTTGAAACACATTTTATTAATGCCTTTGATCTTTAAGTCACATCCCCCAACTCCTCAGATGGGACCCTTGTGATAAAAACAAGCAAAAACATCCAATACAGACAATTGGAAAACCCTTTGTAACAAAGTCTGTTCTTGTTAAGTTAAAAAAAAATGTTATTCTATGGTCTAGAACCTTGGGACGTCCTCTAAAAAAGATGCTGATGAAAAAGCAACAGGAGGAATAAACAGTCCCATATAATTATCAGATATTCAATTATTTCTAGCAAGATGCTTAAAAAGGAGAGAATGTCCTTCACTCAAATTGGATTGGATTGACTTTGATGATTAATTCAATTAAAACCACACTTGCCCGGCCCTCAAGAGGTATGTTCTCAGAAGGTGTGAACTCTGACCTCATCATGGGACCACTCTCAAGTCCAGTGAACCAATGAATTCAGTTGATGCTAGCCAATTAGCTTGAAACAGTGTGTAAAGACCACCTCTCCTCCAGACCCAGAAAATGCTTCCATACTCAGTTACTCGAAGTTAGACGCTCTTGGAAGAAGCAAGCCAGGCTGAGCTCTATTTTTCCTCTAGGCTAGAAGGCCAGACTGAGCTCTATTCTCTCCTCCAGGCTACATAGGCCTTTTCTTAACTTTCTGAGCCAGGTGTTCTCTTTTTACTAATACTTGGTATGCTTTAATAAATGATTAATGCCCAAAACTGGTGCTAAAACTTCCAGCTAATTTTCCCCAAACTTGGGACAGAAATAAGGTGACCACACATATAGTTTTACACACCACACCTGCCTGTTGCCCCAATTACTGTTTGGGATCAGGGATTTTCTTTACTAAGTATCCCTGGTTAAACTGTCCATATGTAAAAAAATTAAAGCCTTAAATGAAACTAAGATTTATGAGAGAGAGGAGGAGGGACTACAGTCCAAGTATGCAAGACAGCCTTGTGCCCAGCTGGGGGCATAATGGAGAAAATCCAAAGGTGTGCAGCTGGGTGGGAAATGAAGAGATGAATGGCCTGAGCAACTGCTAGTTTAGAACTGTGAGTGAATGGGGAATAATGTGAAATAAGGCTAGAAACATAAGTAGATGCCAGAGTGTAGAGAGCCTTAAATTCCAGGCTGTTTGTTATTGGAGAATGTATAGAAAGCCAAGCTGGATTCAAAAGCCACTTCTGACTCATCGGCTGTGTGAATCTGGGCAAATCATTTACCTTTTCAGTGCCCAAGAGAACTCTTTTCAAAGCTATAATTTGGAGAAAAGATATCTATGTTATCTGTCTGCTTTGGCAAATGAAGTTTTCTCACCAGAGCTCCCTATGGAAGTCTGTTTAAAAAAAAAAAAAGGCAATGGGGAGATGGGGAGCCACTGGATATTTTTGAACAAGTCAATTATTGTTGGCAGCTATGTGAAAGATTAATTAATTAGTGAACAATGATTGAAAGTAGAATTATAGTCCAGTGCAATAGTGACTGAGGAAGATGTCTTTTTTTTTTTTTAATTTAGTGAGGCAATTGGGGTTAAGTGACTTGCCCAGGGTCACACAGCTGGTAAGTGTTAAGTATCTGAGGCCAGATTTAAATTCAGGTCCTCCTGAATCCAAGGCCAGTGCTCTATCCACTGCGCCACCTAGCTGCCCTGGAAAATGTCTTTGAGGAAGAATCTACAAAGTTTAGCAACTGATTTCAGGGTGGGTTTGTTAGAGAGAAGTTATACAGGTTACTGTGAAGTTGTGAACTTCAGTAACTGGGAAGATGGTAGGCCCTTTAAAACAACTTGCAAATTTGGAGGAGGGGTAGATTGAGGAGAAAAGATGGAACTGTTCTTGTTTTAGATAAGTTTGGTTTGAATTGCTTATGGGCCATGCAAGTGGACATTTCCAAACCAGTTCAGAAGAGAAGTAAGCCTAGATATATAAATGGGGAGTTATCTAAAATAACAATCCATCTATGGAAACCATAGAGATCAGGGGGAAAAAAATGAAAAAGTCATTGAAATTAGCATTGTATTGTATATTAAGAGTATGCTGGGGCAGCTAGGTGGCACAGTGGATAAAGCACCGGCCCTGGATTCAGGAGGACCTGAGTTCAAATCCAGCCTCAGACACTTGACACTTACCAGCTGTGGGACCCTGGGCAAGTCACTTAACACTCATTGCCCACCCCCACCCCCCAAAAAAAGAGTATGCTTAAAATATATTTTCAAACCATATGAAAATCATAAAAATGCTCTAAATCACTAATAATAAGAGGAATGCAAATTAAATCAACTTTGAAGTTCTACCCCATATGTCTGAGACTGCCAAAGATAACAAGAAGAAAAATGACAAATGTTGAGGGGGGAGGAAGCTGTCAGAAAACAGTGCAAAGGTGACAAACTTTCAGCCAATGTGAGAAAGCTCCAGTAAAACACCTGAACCAGATTAAAATGCAATTGGTCGGGGCAGCTAGGTGGTATAGTGGATAAAGCACCAGCCCTGGATTCAGGAGGACCTGAGTTCAAGTTTGACCTCAGACACTTGACACTTACTAGCTGTGTGACCCTGGGCAAGTCACTTAACCCCCATTGACCTGCAAAAAAAAAAAATGCAATTGGCAAACATTTAACAAAATAAATCTTCCTGTGGCTCTTTCTTACCCACAGAAAGCCAGAGCTGCTCAGGCTGGGACTGAGAGCACAGCACTATCTGAATTTTATTAGGCTCATCTTTCACTGCTCCCTCAACATAAAAACTTTCCATTTGAAGCAAACTGGTTATATTATTTTTGAAAAGTTTATTACCATCTCAGCAACTTTACTCATCCTAGCCCTGTACCAACCTCCCTGCTGCCCTAGAATTTCCCTTCCTCCTCTTGCCCTACCCATCTTTCAAGGCCAGGCTCAAATCCCAGCTCCACCATGAAACCTCCTCCGTGAAAATCAACAGTCTAGTCTCCCTCCTCTAAACTCCTATAGCATTTAACTTTCCTCATAATTCATTTGGCCTTTGGGATATACTGCCTTCTATTTTTAGTTACTTTTTTTATGCATACATTCCTTTCTATTACACCAAATTCCTTAAGGGCAGGCCCTTGTACAACCCTACTTACATTGATTCTTGAAGGCAGATACTTTAGTATTACTGGAGGCATGTATACATCTTCAATAAATGCTTGTAAATGAATGAAAAAAAATCTACTGGAATAATGATAACAATCAAATAATATTTAAATAGCATTTTAAGATTTGCATAGCACTCAGCAGATATTATTTCATTTAGTACTCATAATAACCATGGGAGGTGTTACTATTATTCCATTTTACAGAGGAAATAATTTCAAGGAATACAATCATACAGTCAGACCCTGGTAAAAAATAAGCATTTGGATTCCATCCTGAGCCAAGATGAAGTTCATTTTAATGAAGTTTAACTTGTGTTGTAGGGGATAGATGTTCATTAGCTTCAAAGACTATCTCTAAGTTAGTATCTAATAAATCCCATGAAAAATCTTAAGAAGAAATTCACTTTCTCAGATAATTCAGTAAAGAGTCTCTTTGTTGTTTTGTTTTGTTTTTTGGTAATCAGGTAATCAAATTAAAAACACTTTCTCCTAAACACTACCTTAATTAATGGGGAGATAAGCTGCAAACTAAATTTACATTCACTGTTAATTTTTTATATCCACAACACAATTAAACAGGAATGTTATTATTAAGAGAGCTGAAAAAAGTAAATAGAATAATTTTTCATGATAAGCTCAGCCATGAAAACTACCAAGTGAAGAGAATTTCAAAACAAGCCAGAAAACAATTACAAAATATAAGTTTAATTAATACTTTCAAACACTAAAACAAAAGCAAAAAACCCAAGTACTTCAAAAGTAAAGCAACTTAAATATTCTAACAAAACTTAATCGAGAATAGTAACATATCTTCAATAAAATTTTATAAACATGGTACCAACAAATTTACAAAACACCTAAAGAAGCTTATTTAAGTTATTTTCTGTAAATGAAGATTCAACATGATAAAATCACTTATTTTAGAATAAAGCACAGAAGCTGAAACTTGGACTAATCTTTATTGCTTACAAGGGGATCGTAACAGGTACTTTTGTCATGATAAGTAATGTGCAGATCTAATTAAATGAACTACTGTATGAAACACATGTTGCTGCTGCCTAGAGGCTGTGTTCAGTCATGATCCTTTTGTGTTTGAAGGTAAAGAATATTTCAGGATTGGCTTCTAGAGAACTGAGGTTGACCATTAAGGACCATAGATGTCAAAGAAAGCAAATTAATGTGTGTAACATTTCTCCCCTTTAATTAATATCTTCTAAGGTGCAAAGAAAGCCTTTAAGAAGGCAGTAAGTACAGCAGCAAATGGTTCCACCCCCCCCCCAATATTAGAACAAAGTACAAAATGTTTAATTGTAATCTCATCCATAACTGAGGCAACAGCACTTATTAAACACTGTTTTGCTCCTAACCAAAAAGGAAAACAAAAAATAGTTTTACTTTTAAATTGCTAAAATACTATTCCACAGTTGAATCATGCTGATGAAATTATTTACATTGAGTACTATTCCAATTTGACTGCTGATAGGACCAAACCTCAAGATTTCTAAACTCCGATTAGTAAAGCAAAACACAGAAAGGAGACAAAATAAATGTCATGTGATACCTAAACAAAGTTCCAAATCTAAAAAGTTCCCAATCTGTGTAAATAGACAATTTTCACACATATTTTCTTCCAAACTTATGTAAGAAACATTTCAGGTTGTGCCCCTGCAGGATTGGTTCTATGTTGAATACAACCGCATTAAGCACCAGGACATTTGATCTCTACCACAATAAAATTCTTTGCATTTCATGAAACATTAGGAATGTTAATAGTGAAGTGTCTTAGAAGTTAAAATTATATAGTTTACGTCAAGATATATATTTTTTAAAAATCAAAATAATCCCTATCCCCACTGTAATGATGGCAGAGAGGTTATAAATATCAAACACACGCACTCTCTCCCCCTCCCCCCCCATGTGTGTGTGTGTGTGTGTGTATATATATATATACATATACATATATATACATATACATATATATATATTCATATTCTGAAATAACTAGCATTTTCATCAACATTTTAAATTTTTGATGGAAGTAGAGTTTTTACTAATAGCATTTGGATTTATAATATAGAATTTTCAAGTATGTATGCATATACACAAATATAGACCTGAAGTCCCTTCTCAACACAAAAGAAAAATTAGAATATTTTAGAGAAGAAAACCAACTCAGAGAGGATTATTAGAGCATAAAGAGACATTCAACAGAAAACACAACAAAAGACATTATTTGGATTGAGATTTACATTACCATTCAGTTCTCCATAACTACAAAATTTTATGTACTCCCTTATAAGAAACCTTATTCAATTAAGTTCCCAAAATTCTCTAATAAAGGTAAGCTCTGCCAGAAAGAGTGTAAAAAGCAGTCAAATTTTGTACCCATTTTAAGTCATTATACATAAAAATTATTGGTTAAAGTTAATCTAACTTTCCTCACTTTTGAAGGGCAAGACAAAATACCCACACACATAGAAAGTAGCATTTTCAATGGAAGTAGTATGTAAACCATGGCAGATATAACAAAAGCTTCTCTGATCACTGAATAAAAAGGTTTTACTTTCCTTTCCCTAAAGAAATGCTTACAATTCACTTGAGTATAGAAGAGTTAAAAACAATGAGGAATATGCTTACGTTTCTAATCCCCAGTGATCATATACACCCTATATATGGAAAAAACAATTAAAATTAATGCAGCTTTCCAGTTTCCAGGTTTGTAAACTTAATGACTGTGCACAATGAACACAGAATTGACAAAGTAGGCAGAATCCCAAAGGACTACCTACACACTTTGTAAGCAAATCAAAATACTTTAAGAACAATGTGTGATTCACTAAGAAAATTAAGAATAAAGGAAGGAAATATCTAAAAACTGAAACTATTTTACTATAAGATCAAAAGCAGCTTCTTAAATCTACTTCAAAATAAAAAAAATTATGGATTAAAAATTTAACCTAACCTATGAACAGATCTTAAAGTGTTATCCATTGTGAAAGTCACAACAAAATATTTCTCATCAGACTATTATAGAATATATAATTGAGAGAAATGATTATTAATAACCAATGATTTGGGGAGACCAAAGATTCCCTTTTTTTTTCTAAAGTCCTGATTTTAAAAGTTCAGTCTCTTAAAGAATTTTGCTCATAATGAGATTGGACTTTCTTGTTCAGACCCAGACCAGGGAGGACAGCTATTAGGTTCTTCTCAGGCTTGGGTGGGGCATAAATTCTTTGAATGGATTGCCCAACACTGATGTTAATAACTTAAGTAAATGACTTAAACAAAGTTCAGGTCTAGCCCCTCATTGTAATAACCATTCTCTCATTAATTGTTAAAACAATCAGGGTTGATTTCCACCCTGGGGAACACCTACTCTTCCAAGGGTATATAAATTGTGAGCCCACCACCATGATAATCTTTGGTCTAAGAGAGATGGCCAAATGACCATCCTTTTATTAATAAATGTCCTGGCCTTATTAATAAAATGATTAAATTACCCAGAAACTGTCTCTCAAACCTTTTTAATCACCAGTTATGGCAACTATGAAGGAATCAAGAGCCTTGCACTAGAGATTCTTAACAAAAAACTTCCCTATCTAGGGCCCACATGGAGAGTTCTCTGAAAGGGGAGTTCTTTATTAGGACTTTATGATCTGACTCTCCCTTTTATCAGTCATTAAATTTTACCTGGGTGAGGTTTTTGTTTCTGGTGGGGTTTTTTTGGTGAGGCAATTGGGGTTAAGTGACTTGCCCAGGGTCACACAGGGTGAGTTGTTTTGTGTCTATCTGTGTTGAACACTACAGCTCTCTAATTTTCACTTTCACTGGGATGGAGTCCTCTCCATTGCTTATGGAAAGTTTGCCAATATATGAAAGCCCCTGCCAAAGAGGGCTTTAAAAAGAAGTCCTATTTTTAAATTGAGTTTTGGGGATGCTTAGAGGTGATCAGGCAGAGCTGGGGAGCCACCTGAGAAATTTGGGGGTCCACTTTGGGATAGGAAGCCTGGCCTTTCCCAGTCCTCTTATTAAACAATAAGCAGTCATGGCCTAAAATTTCTTGCAGGTAAAAGTTTCATTGAAAGCCCAAAGAAGGCTTAAGGAAACAGGCAAGCTGTGAGAGTACTAATTCTTGTAAAAACTGCAAATCTTGGGGAGCAAATTAAAATTGTGCTCATGAAGGCCTTGAGAGAAGCCATCTTAGGGTTTTCAGGCAGATGTATGTCAAAGGAATTGTTAAATGTAGAATAGGGTGTAGCATTGGGGGGGAAATCTGCTCTAAATAGAAGCAGAAGGAAGAAAGATAAGCCAAAAAAAAAAGTGGAGTAGAAAGCTCTCCCAAACCAAGTAGTTTTTATCTCAACTTTGATTTGTTTTTGCCTGTGTTTTATCTTTGATTTAGGCTATGACCTGTATTTGCTAGGTGGGGGAAACTGAAAAAGGAGGGTGAGACTCAGGAGTTTACAGTTTTGGACATGGAATGAGAGAAGGGATTGCTCTTTCAGTAAAAATGCCAAGAATTTTTTTCCCCCCTTAGATTTATCAACTGATAAAGATCTAAACCAAGCAGTCTGAAGATAGCACAAGAGCTGATGAGGGAAAACTAAGTTAAGAAGCCACCTTGGGAAAAGGGATTTATTTATTTATTTTTGTTACTCCAAAATTAGATGAATTCAGGTATAATCCCAATGCTAAAATTTGTACATTATGTTTAGATTAAATCTTAGGGGATAGTTTTTGCTCCCTCAATATATCTCAATCAGGGAAATGTGTTTAAAACTGCAAAAATAAGAGGTGGGGTTTTGTTTTTTAAGATACTTTGATCAGGGCTTTTCTATCATACCCTTAAATACAGTCATTTTAGGATTTTAATGATTGTTAAAAATGTAACATTGTAAAAGTTGTTTTATAAGTAATGTTGGTAAAGAGTATGAGAGAAATACTGTTCTCTTGCTTTATAAATTATTAAGTGTCAACTCTCTCCAGACTCTAAAAAGTAAAGAGCAGCAGGAAAGGAGGGTAAGGTGATTTTTCATTTGGTGAGTATGATTTTTAATTTGGATATGTGTTTCTGTAAGCAGTCAAGCCTGTTAAGGAGCCTGGGACTCAAAATAGAGGACACAACATATTACACACCCCTCTTGTTCCATACCACCGTTTCAGAAGGTCTAATGTAGGGGCTTAAGGGTAATCGATGAGCAATTGTTCCTAAGTGTGATAGAATTTGTTATAATTAAAATCTCATATACTGTAGCTTTAAAATCAGTGGATTAGCTGGAAATAGTGAGTCCCATAATATGAAATGCTTTGAATAAATATCCCTTGTGTAAAATATAATAGTAAATCATTGAAATTATAAATTAAGGTTATTTATGATGCCGTTTGGAAAATGGATCCAGATATGCATCATTATTGTTATCATTATTGTAATACTATATGGGTCAGAAAGTGTGTTACTAAGCTGAGTTACCCCAGCTAATGTGATTTGTAATGTGCTGAAAAGTTCCTAACAATAATTTGATTATTTATTGTATTTAAAATATTGTTAGAAATGTGAACTCTAATTCTTTTGGGTTATGGGTTTAATTGTTAAGACCAATGTAAATGTTTTTTAAAAAATAAGTAGCGGGCAGCTAGATGGCGCAGTGGTTAAAGCGCTGGCCCTGGATTCAGGAGTACCTGAGTTCAAATCCAGCCTCAGACACTTGGCACTTACTAGCTGTGTGACCCTGGGCAAGTCACTTAATCCCCATTACCCCACCAAAAAAAAAAAAAAAGTATCACATCTAGCCCCAGTGCAGTGATTTGACTTCAGTTAAGAACTAGAAATTGCAGAGGAAAAGATTTCTAGAAATCAATCAGTAATCAGTATTCCTAAGGAGGATAGATAATCATCTGGTTAATCATGGCCACCCACCTTTCAGAATAAATTTGTAGGAACCCCTTATTAAATCTAACACTAATGTAGTTAAATATTAGATATGGTTTAAAAAAATGATTGTTGTGATCTATGATCATTTTATAAATATCTTAAATGATTCCTGGTACTGTTCAATTATTTATTTATTATGTAATCCAACTATTTAATTAACTCCCCTCTGTGAAAGCTCTTTGAAGGTTTCTGCCTGGGGAAACTGGCCATATTCCCTGCTAGCATTAAATAAAATCTTTAGGTCTCTTTTCCTGGGTAAAAAGCAATTCAACTTCTCTTAGGATATTTTAGTGCAGCATACTTTAAGCTAACCTGATGATAGCAGGTGTACCTGATCCAGCTCTTAAAGAAGAGAAAAAAGTTATACAGACCTGGTAATTATCACATGATGTCTTTTGGGGGCAGGGGGAAGGAAACATATTAATTTTTTTTTTCTTTTGAAGTGCTAAGAGTGCTGAGCGTTGGAAACTAAAATATTACCATTAGTGATTATTGATCTATATTTAAACCAAAATAAGGATGGGATGTGACTGGGCTCTATCAGCATGCGTGTGTGGTAAATATAAGTTGATTTAGAGGTTTATAGCAATTGGCCAGTGTTTTTCTAAGTGTCTAAGTAAACTCACATATTCGTTAACTGTGGGACTTCAGAATATAATTATTTTCTTAAATTCTAGTGATATATTTTATACCAGGTTGAATTTATACTCTAGAAGACAAAAGGATATTGAGTAAAATTTTAAAGGCCTGATATATATTGCAAACACGTTTTGACTAGAAGGGGGTAGCTCTTAGGAATTTGCTATTAGAAACTCATTTTGTTTTTAAGCCTTTTGGGATTTGTTACTTAAAGACAATTTATACCAACTCAGTTTTGATAAATTCCAATCTTAAAAGATTTATTTTTGCTTTATTTTTTATTTTTTATTTATTTTTTTGTTTTGTGGGGCAATGGGGGTTAAGTGACTTGCCCAAGGTCACACAGCTAGTAAGTGTCAAGTGTCTAAGGCCGGATTTGAACTCAGGTCCTCCTGAATCCAGGGCTGGTGCTTTATCCACTGCGCCACCTAGCTGCCCCTATTTTTGCTTTTAAGGTTGAATAAGAGATATCTGTCAGTTTAGAGATTTCCAACTAAATTACTTCCTGAAAGTCTAGTGATTACCTTTTTTTATTATCAGGATCAATTTTACACTGTTTTTAAGAAAGGAAAATGTTTTGTAAAAAACTCTTGTGTGATTTTAGAAGGCCTACTAAATTTTGTTTTCTGAGTTTTTGTTTGTTTGGGTTTTTTTGCAGGGCAATGAGAGTTAAGTGACTTGCCCAGAGTCATACAGCTAGTGTCAAGTATCTGAGGCCAGATTTGAACTCAGGTCCTCCTGAATCCAGGGACAGTGCTTGATGTCATGACTTACAGTGAACTACATTTTTTTAAGCGAGGGAGGCTATGCAAGGTCACCAACTTCACTCTCTCCTCCAGAGCCATCTGGGTCCAGTGGCATGATAGTATAAGTATGACTGGAGATGGCCCTTGATGTTTAAGGCAATTGGGGTTAAGTGACTTGCCCAGGGTCACACAGCTGGTAGGTATTTGAGGTGAGTTTGAACTCAAGTCCTCCCAATTTCAGGGTCAGTCCTCTATCCATTGCACCAACTATCTGCCCCAACATCTGAATATCTATCCAACATCTAGTGAATATCTATCCATATCTGTCCCTGGGAATAAGGTTGGGAGAATACTTTAGAAAAGCTGTCTGTCCACGTGGTTCCATATGCCAGGCTACTTAAAAGTGGTATAGGCATTGAGGGTGAATTGCGATGCTGTTATAACCATATTGCTGCTTCTCTGATAGCAAATTTCTATTATCAGAGTAGAAAAAGTGGAAGTTTACTATTGCAATACTAAATACTAATACTGAAGCATCTGAATTACTGTAATAAGATGCAAGTGGGAAAGATCTTGCTATTTTGATCTGAATTTGTCGTTCCACAGACTAAGCAAGAGTTAAATTCGAGTTTGAACTTGTCATATGTATAAGATACAGTTCTTGAACTATCTCATTCTCAGAATGCGATATAATTAGACAAAAAGTCAGGAAGCTTGTAAAACAAAGATATAAAGTTATTAAGTTGTAAGGTTAAAGTCAGGGACCTCTTTTGTTTGTTTTAAGGAATACAATCTAATTTCTATCACCTTAAGGAGAAATCTGATTTTACTTATGTGTATTATTTAATCTGGGATTAGAACATGTTGAAATATATGCAAACTACTTAAGAGTCACCTTAAAGATGTCCCCATTGTTTAAAGGGATTCTGAGAGCAGTACTCAACATTTATTTCCATTTGAATGTGGTTAATTACTGAATGTTTTACTATAGACAACATAAAAACTGTTCTCTGTATATAATTTAGGATTATTATATTTATACACCCTATCCCAAGTCATTATTACTAAGCATCTTAAAGCAAAATCATTTGTGTAATATTAAACTTAGGGATGAAAAAACATCTACTTACCATGAATACTAGTTCTATCAAATTAAGTTGTGAGTTTTCCCAATGAATCTCTTACTGTTACCAATATGAGATTATAGTCAATACATGTTATCTAGGATGTTACTCTTTTTAAATTTTTTTTTTTTTACTGAGGCAATTGGGGTTAAGTAACTTGCCAAGGGTCACACAGCTAGTAAGTGTTAAGTGTCTGAAGCCAGATTTGAACTCAGGTACTCCTGACTCCAGGGCCGGTGCCCCTAGGATGTTACTCTTAAGCACTGAATCCCCTTGAAATTCTAATTACTGGAACTTGCTATTTCAGACCTTATGGGAGGGGCAGCTAGGTGGCACAGTGGATAAGGCACTGGCCCTGGATTCAGGAGGACCTGGGTTCAAATCTGACCTCAGATACTTGACACTAGCTGTGTGACCCTGGGCAAATCACTTGACCCTCATTGCCCTGCAAAAAAAAAAAACAAAACCAAAAAAAAAAACCCAAATACAACCAAAAAAAAAAGACCTTATGGGACTGTAAATGATATTCTGAGTCTAACTCCAGGTATGACCATCAAGAAATGCTATTGAGCCACTGAATTTATGATGCCTGCAATCCTATGGGGTTTATATCTATGAACTACAGGTGGAGTTCTTATGAAAAAGGCTGGGATAACAACTCTTGGCATGGGCTGAGGTAGGATTTTCCTGACTCAATTTTTCAACTATGACATTTCCTTCTGAATGGAAAATATCCCAAGTCAGTGACTTTAAACCTGGGATCAATGCCATCACTTTTGCCTAGAGTTGACTTGAAGTTAGGGAAGCATTTTTCCCTTATGTCCTTCTTTTATGGCAAATTTCTGCAATCATGTCAGATGATCAATATGAACACAATATTAAGTCTTTATTTTATAGGCTATTCACTGGAACACAATCTGAGTGCAGGTATAAGATCTGAGCCTGGAATTTTAGTCTAAGCAACTAAAGTAGATGAAATATTTGGTTTTGTCATTTGTTACTAGTTATATATATTTGTGTATAAAATAAGGTCCTTAAATGTTTCAAAAACTATAAGGATGGTTAGTATTGATTCAACAGTTTATGGGACCAAGCTATATTCTATTAATTAGTATGATTAGATCAGAAACATCATCAGTTTTGTTTGAAGGAAAGAATTTTGCTGCAATCAATTTCCTTAGGAGAGTAATTTATGGCAACTTATTTGATATGCACTGTTTAAAACTGATCACTCAATGTATTTATATATGCCATCCTGGAGCTTTTTGTTACAATTGAAGTTAATCTGGCAAATTTTAAATGAATTCATTTTTGCATTAGAGTCCATCTTCTTATAAAAAGTGTTCTCTTATAAATTCCTTAATGGAATCTTATCTACCTAATGGGCAAATGAATAATGTCAAGTATAAAAATTGGGTTCTAATTTTCTGTTAGTATCTGAGTTTCCTATATATAATCTTTTTTTATATTTTTTTGGTGAGAAAATTGGGGTTGACTTGCCCAGGGTCACACAGCTAGTAAGTGTCAAGTGTCTGAGGTCAGATTTGAACTCAGGGTCCTCCTGACTCCAGGGCTGGTGCTCTATCCACTGCACCACCTAGCTGACCCCTTATATATAATCAATATGACAACTGGCCAACCTAAAACTGTAAATCCCTTGGACTAAGAGTTCCAAATTTGATTTTCTAATAGAACTATTACGATTTGAGCTACCTTTCATTATTTGACCTGGTTACTGGCAAAGTAAATTTTAAATCATGGTAAGACCAATTTTGTGGTAAATTTTTTAGGCAGAGAAGAGGATCTCTAAAAGTGAGCTGAACCAGAGAAGAACTGCTGAGACCACACCTAAACCAGAAAGCTGTATCAGATGTTTCCAAAGACTAAGAGGAATGATACTTTCATTTTATTGTTGTACTTCCCCGCTTTGCACCTTTTATCTGCAAGACCTACTTGTCAAAGTGCCAGTCCATCTTAGATTGTCTCCCCTCATAAGTCCTATACTTGGAAACCCTTGATGAAGTGTTTGTCATATCAGTTACTGATTTGATCCTCAAAAGGATCAAATGGTGAAATGAAAGAAATTATTATTAATAACCAATAATTTGGGGAGATACAGAGTTTCCCGCGATTTTCTAAAGTCCTGATGTTAAAAGTTCAGTCTCTTCCAGGAAAGGGCTCAGGCTTGGGTGAGGCAAAAATTCTTTGAATAGATTACCCAAGACTGGGGTTAACTTAAGAAGCAAATGTAAGTAAATGTAAGAAGTAAATCAAAGTTCAGGTCTAGCCCCTCATTGTAATTCTCATTTCTTATTACTTATTAACTAATCAGGGTTGATTCCTACCCTAGGGTTGATGCCCCACACCTACTCTTCCAAGGGTATATAAACTCTAAACCCACCACCATGATGATCTTTGGTCTAAGAAAGACAGTCAAATGACCATCCTTTTATTATTAAATATAATGGCCTTATTAATAAAAAGATTAAATTACTCAGAAACTATGTCTCTAACCATTTTAATCACCAAATAACTATGGGATGGGTGCTGCTTATCTTTGATTGATACACCATTAATAGTCTTAATCATTCAAGATTTATTTAATAACCATTTGTTGAGAAAACAGATAAATGGCCAAAAATCTGGCTTACCCCTGTTCAATAAACACTGAACGTGGAAAAGAGAAGAGTGTTCAAAATCCAAAAAGGTTCAACAGTGCAATAGTTTGCTTGTCTTGAATATCTCTGATCTCTGCAATTTTGGATTCTTTTTCCAAAATATGAACCCTCAAAGAGTAAAATGTCCTTGAGTTTAATCAACATTAACCAAATATAGGTTGAAGAAAGCTTCCCAACCGATCTTCAGTACCTCTTGTAATGATATGAAATGAAAGCATAACCTATCCCCAGATGGCCAAATGGCTTTTCACATTCACCATATGAAAGGTTCCTGTCCTAATGTGTCTACTACTTTCTAAACTACATGTGCATATTCAAGACATCACTGTAACTGTCAAAGAGTAATTAATGTGAGGTTTGATATTTTAAGATTTTTTTCATATCCACTAGAAAAGGTTATGATAACTAAGTCACAACGGGAAACATTCTTAACTCCCTGAATTCCAGACTAGTAGGTCACTAGTGATAGCATGAGTCATGCCACCATCTGCCTTGCAAGCCTTTAACCAGGACAATGGGCCATAAAGTAGGGCCAGAGTGAAGGCTGAAGGTTCCAGAAAAGTTCATAAATCTGGCATCTACAATACATGCTGTAGCCTCCCTCATACCAAGGTTGGCCCTATTCTTTAATTAAAAAACATGGGCCAGGTGAGTAAAAAACAAAGATAAGACCCCAAAATAGCTACCAAGGGCTGTAGGCCAGAAGAAGGCAATAGGAAGAAAATTATCTGATAGAGGGAACTCATCCTAAAGCATTAAGAAATATGGCTGAGAATCATGGGGAGACTAGGTTAGAAAAAAATGTCTATAAATAGGTTTCCATAACCAAGTCAGGGAACCTCAGGACAGTCAAAGGATTTCATTGCTCCTGAATTCATGTGATTTAATGGTGGAGCAGGGATCGGGGCGGTTAACTGAACTCAGTAAAATGGACTCAAAGGTGGTGCTTAATCTCTAATGTTTTTGTCCTGACAAATGGGACAAATCTCCACCTGACAAAACCAAAGGTATGATAACTCCAGTGAAATGAAAGCTAAGGTCTTGAAATGAGGTACACAATAAGTGAGAAATTTTTAACATAGTACATGATTGGGCTAAAAACTGAAACTCCCTTTAAGGCTCTTAGCATTTGATAAAATCAAGTGTTAGGGACCACAAAAAAAAATTTATAGCAAAATAATGAATTTAATATAATTTAAATATAATTTGCTTACCCAACACCAAAGGATTAATGCTCCTATCACAGGGAGTATCAGGTCACAACATAGAAGAACGACTCAGCAATTAATGTGTGTGTCTATACACCAACACATATCCAACTGGATGAAGAATAAGCTTCCATGATTAGATTCAGAAGCCAAAGTAATACTATTTACATACCTTTGACTTAATATAGTTTTATGATCATGCTGTCAGCCATGTGAAGACCTTTTAAATTCTATTTTAGTGATATTTTTAGATTAGTGGTTGCCATTTTAAGCGTTCCTATCTTTTAAAAACTGATTGGAAATGAATTTTGCTATTTAAGAGTAAGATTGTGAAACACTTTATTTTGTATGAAAACATCTTAGTATAAAAGTATAACTTGTACAAAAGATGATTTCTGTGATAAGCAGTGGAAATTCTGCTACTTTCACAGCAGCCTTTGTATTTATCATATAGTTAAAAAAAAAAAGTAATGGCCGTTTATCTCCACCTGCTAAAGATGAAATCATCTTTTTTTTTTAAAGATGAAATCAGACTCTGATTTAGTAATCCAAAATAGCAATGTGGTGGGTTAAAAAAAAAATGAGGGTTGGGGTTATATATAGTGCAGAAAATGTCTTGAAAAAAAATTAAGAATGGTAAATCTTGATTCCTACAAGGTTGGGGGCAGGGGAAGAAAGCATCATAAATAATTCCAACCTGAAATTTTGGAACAAGAAATGTTTATCCTCTATCCCATGTGGTTTTGTTAAGTGACATTATAAAAAACTACACCAACTTTGTTACAAAGAGGATTTTCAGGACTGCTCTTTCTTCCACCATTCAAGCTAGCTTGGCTTTCTTCTTCGTGGGTCCTTTGTACCCTTTGGCCTTTCTTCTTAAATTCCGCCTGTCTATTACTGGTACTTCAATTTCTACCTCCTCAGAACTGCTGTCCGCAGCCTTCTCAGTAGACTGAGTGAAATGATCCAGAGGCTCCGAAGATGCTTCAGACTGTTCTTCTGACTGATTCTTTTGTCCTGTATTTTGAATATCTTCAAGTTCAACCACTAATGGGGAACTCTGAGAAAGGCTTGTTGTTGTGGTGGTGGTTGTTGCTGTTGTTGTTGCCATTGTGGTGGTGGTTGTGTTTTCCTGGGAATCAGGAGCCATTTCCTCCCCCTGATCTTCCAGTGAGGAGGTTGTTGTGTTGGGCGACACATTTTCGGGAACAGATTCTTCTGATGCTTCACCAGCTACAGAGTTTGAAAGACCATTATCGGATGGTTCTTCCTTCTGAATCGCAGAAACACTCTCAGAGCCTTCCAAAGGAGGTTTTTTTCGTGGAGCTGGGAGAGATTTTTCTTCAGGACTCTCTTTTTCATCAGGTGGGCTTTTGTCCTTTGTCATTTTGGAATCAATCTCATCTGTGACCTTAAAAAAAAAAAAGGCAACAAAATTCGTCACTAAATAAACAGATAAATCGATTCAGGTCTAAGAACTGATTCTCAGATGCTGGTGACTCTTAAAGAGAGCTATACATGGGGCAGCTGGATGGCGCAGTGGATAAAGCACCGACCCTGGATTCAGGAGGACCTGAGTTCAAATCCGGCCTTAGACACTTGACACTTACTAGCTGTGTGACCCTGGGCAAGTCACTTAATCCTCATTGACCCACTCAAAAAAAAAAAAAAAGAGAGAGAGAGAGCTACACAACAGCACTTCCCCCCTCCTCCCACATTTGTAGAGCCGGAAGCTTCAAACTGACCACCGTACTAATTTTCTCAAAAACTGCTGGCTCAGAGGATAATAGAAATATAAGGGAAGCACCTTGAAGAAATAAAAAAGTATCTGGAAATGTAAGTTTCATGAAGAGCCATCATGTCATAATCACAAAAACAAGTCAAAATCTGATTCTTTAAGACAGGGTAAAAATTTCAACAATGTGGACCATAATTCAAAGAAATTTGTAGGTAAGCTCAAGCTCAAGTTTATCTTTGCCCTACCTACAAAGTAAGGATTTGTTAACCAGATGGCAGGGAGAACATCTGCATCCAGAGAAAAAAATGATTAACAGAAGTATATATAAAATGATCTCTCTCTCTCTCTCTCTCTCTCTCTCTCTCTCTCTCACACACACACACACACACACACACACACACACACACACACACACAGAGTCTAATGGAATCCATGGGGGGAGGAGGGAAGAAGTCTGGGAAGGGATATGGGAAGAAAAAAAGGAAAAAAGTTACATGTTAATTTTATTATATATCTAAAAGGTATAGCAAGTTGTACATATCAGATTTGCAGTTTCAAGGGCAATCATTTTTTCCCTATTCTGAAATGCTTGTTTTGTTTCTTAAATTGAGAATAAAATAAATTTTGTAAAAAATTGACAAAATTTTTAAGCATCTATTTATATTCAGAGGAGGAATACCATTTAAAAAATAATTTTTCCTCCCTAATCTTTGAAAATCTCGTCTCGAGGGTTTCTCCTGAGACCTGTCATAAGTATTCCCAAGTACTATTTCAACTTGATTCAGTTTTCTGTAAGGACCTTTTACAGGGGGAGCTAGGTGCCACAATAGATATAATGCTGGTCCTGGACCTAGGAAGACCTAAGTTCAAATCCAGCCTCAGACACTTACTGTGTGATAGTGAGCAAGTCACTTAACTCCTGTTTGCCTCAGTTTCTTCATCTGTAAAATGGAAATAATAACACCTACCTCCCAGGATTGTTGTGAAGATCAAATGAGCTAATAATTATAAAGCACTTAGCACACTTCCTAGAACATAGGAAGCACTATATAAATGTTAGTTATTATTATTATTACTAATCCAAATTGATCAAGTCTAGGTATTATAGTGCTGGGGGTGCAAACGTAAAAACTAACAATCTTTGCCCTCAAGGAGCTTACATTCTATTGGGAGGATTCAACATGTACAAAAATAAGCATGAGGAAAACTAAAGTGGGAGAGAATGCGAATAAGTGGAGAATTGGAATGAGCACTCAAAGTGGGGCTGAACCAAATTGAGTTATAAGGAAAGAACAGGTTTCTTGGAGACAAGAGTTGAGAAGAGAGTACACTTTAGACAAGGTGAATGGTTGTGAGGATGCTTGGAGGTGGAAAATAGAGTGTTTAGTCTGGGGAATGGCTAGTGGTACAGTTTGGCCAGAAAGCAGAGTCCATAAAGGGTAGTAGTATGAAAAAATCCTAAAAATCCTGGCAGTTCATTTCACCCCCTTAGTTTCCTCCTCTACACAAATGAGGATAATAACTGTATCTCTAGCACATTTATAGTGTTGTTATGAGGATAGATGAAATAATATAGAGGGCATCCCAGAAGTTTGAGTGACATTAAGCTATTAAACCTTCATTTTTATGAGCTATTAAAGCACAAAATAGCACTGAGACTTTTGGGACCCCCCTGTAGGTAAAGTACTATGTCGGGGGCAGCTAAGTGGCAGAGTAGAAAAGCACTGGCCCTGGATTCAGGAGGACCTGAGTTCAAATCGGGCCTCAGACACTTGACACCAGCTGTGTGACCCTGGGCAAGTCACTGAATCCTCATTACACTCCCCCCCCCCCAAAGTACTATGTGGATTCTAGCTGTTAAAAAACAGTTAATCAACACCTCATGGGTTTATTGTAAGGAAATCTCTCTTTAAAGTACTACATAAATGTAGTTTACTATAAAAAAAATGATAAGCAGGATGCTATCAGAAAAATCTGGAAAAACTTACATGAGCTGATGCAAAGTGAAATGTACTATATACAAAATAACAGCAATATTGTAAGATGGTCTGCTGTGAACAACTTCAGTGATCCAAGACAACTCTGAAGGACTTAGGAAAAATGCAGTCCATTTACAGAGAAAGAACTGATGGTATCTGAATACAGATTGAAGCATAATTTTTTTGTTAGTTCCTTTTTCTGAAGTCTGCTTTCTTTCACAACCTAATGTGGAAATGTTTTGCATGACTACACATGTGTAAACTTATATTGATTAGTAGCTGTGTGACCCTGGACAAGTCACTTAACCCTCATTGCCCCACAAAAACAATACAAAACAAAAAAAGCTGCTCAAATGCCAGCAGAATTTGTAGGCTATGTAAAGACTTTTAAACTTTGTATCTCCTAGAACCTAGTACAAATAATAGGTGTCTTTTAAGAGCCAATTGAACTGAAAAGAATTCATAGAACTCACCAAAAAGAAGGAATGAGAAAAGGGCAAGTGGGAGCTAGATTGTGGAGAGCTTTAAGCACCAGGCTAGCCAAACAAAAAACAACAACAACAAAAACAACAAAAATCACCACAATAAGCACCAGGCTAATTAAAGCAAATTAAGAGCCTTTCAGGGTTTCTGATTAGGACAATGACATCATTGGCTCCATTTCTTAGAAATATTATTCTGAAAGCTGCACGAAGGACTGATTAAAGGGGAGAGACTAAAAGTAGGGAGACTGACTATGGGCTATTATAGTAGCCCAGGTAAGAGGTGATACGGTCTTAACTCCGCAGTTCCAAAGGAAGTGGGAAGATGTTGAAGAAGGAAGAGATGTTGTGGAGAAAGAATTGAGAAGGCTTGTCACTGAAAGGGGATATCCATTATTCTCTGTGGGTTCTGGAAATGTCAAAACACCTGCCAATCTATTTTTCTTGGCCAAGTGATGCTTTAAAAAAGTTAACACAAATTCTGAATCAACTGAATCAACAGCCTCAGAAACACATGATGGTTGTGGCAGCTAGGTGGTGCAGTGGATAAAACACTGGCCCTGGATGCAGGAAGACCTGAGTTGAAATCCAGCCTTAGACACTTGATATTTACTAGCTGCGTGACCCTGGGCAAGTCACTTAATTCTCATTGCCACACCCCTCCCTAAAATCACATGATGGTTATACCCTCACTTCTTTGTTAGGAAAGTAAAGTTAGGTGTTTCCCCTACCTTATCTCGTGCAGCATCCTCAGGAGTCTTTGTAGATTCAACCGTGGGGGGAACAAAGGGAGTTCCACATTCTTCACTGGAATGACCGGATGGCCATTTTGACTTTCCATCCAAAGCATCCTGAGCAGTGTCCTCATCAGGTTTTAGTGAGGTCTTTATGGCATCTTCCATTACCTCACCATTCAGGGGTTCTAATTCAGATTCCTGTGGCATTATTAATTTTTTTTTAAGTGAAAGTATACACAATTACAGTCTATCTTCCTAAACACATGGAAGGACCATCCTAGTAATTCAGTTTAAAATAAACTGTTCTTGTTACATCTACTGTTACTAATCCACAAGATGTTCTTATAAGGCAACTGGGGGAAATTTTATACCCATTTTTAAAATGAGAAGGCACTTTGAAAATCTGAAGACTCCAAAATGGGGCCTCAAAAATGATTCAGTGCAAATGTAACCTTGTCTTTATGGTGACAATGTCTTTGAGGGTAATAGTAATGATAAAATTTGAGTTTTAGAAAAAGTAATCCATTCTGCACATTGCTTTCAGATTAAAAGATCAGGTAGGATATTATAGTAAACCAACTGTCAAGTGATAAGATCCTAGAACAAAGCAGCAGTAGGAACAGAAATGAATTCTATTTTTGAAAGTAAAAGTCATAACAGGATTCAGCAAATGATGAAAAGGGGGAGAACATGAATCGAAACCTTATAGCCCAGTTTTGAGCCTGGTTAAGGAATTGTGGAAGCTGAAGACACCTAGGCAGAAACGAGAAGTTTAACTTCAGGACATAGAATGTCCATGAGGTAGCCAACAGGAAAGTGGGAGGAGTGCCTGATTCAGAATCAAGGGGCCTAACTTCTGCTCATTTAACTTTCTTAGACCTCACTTATTTGCAAAATGAAGCAAGTCCCTTTCCAGATCTAAATCCTATCATCCTATGGTTTGGGATTGGAACAGAGGTCAGGATTGGAGACAAAGATTTGGAAGCTATTTACATAGAGCTGAGGTGAAGCGAGAAGAAGAGACATTTTCACAAAGAAAAAAAAAAAAGATACTGTACCTTGGAAAATGTCCATAGTTATAGAACAGTAAAGAGGTGACACCTAAAAGAATGAGGTAGCCAAGGTAAAGAAGTGGATGGCCCACATTTGAAAACTTAAAACTGACTAGAGTCTAACTTTAGCAAGATGGAAGTCTGATATAATTCCTGTGGAGTAGTAGGAATGGAAGCAGGATTTCAAGGAGGAAAAAGATGGGGAAAAGTGAAAGACGGAAACCATAAACCACTTGTCTAGAAGCCTGGTAATGAACACATGGAGAAACAGGATATCAAAGAAAAAAGACAACTTAATCAGGTTAAAAAAAAAAAAAACTCTTCCAAGATAATGGAGCCTTGAGCATGTGGTGAAGAGGAAGAGAAAGATGTTAAAGAAGAAAGGGCTGGTATAGGGGAAAAGAAAGACTGAAACATTCCCTCACACCCAGTGTCCAAGGAATAGAGTAGAAGAGTAAGCAATTAAGATTGACTGATTAACACCTCCTTCCTCTAAGCCTGCCAGAAGTGAGGGCAGATGGGGTATGGAAAGTAAGAGTGAAGAGACAATGAAAAGATGTAGATGATAACAAGCAAAGATGAGGGTAATGAAGGGAGGTCATGCTAGAAAAGTGGTCAATGATTTTTCCTTTTTATATTACTTTACCCCTCGTTTAATTATGTCCTATTCCTTCCACCAAAATAAGAACACAATGCGGGCTCAAAGTGTCTGATGGCTAGTATCTGTATTCCACATAAAAGTTATTTGCATGAAAATGCATGACTTTTAAAAGCAGTTTAGAAACAGGGTCTTGTCTATTTGCTAAATACCAATATATTTTGATAACTAGTGAATGATAAAACAATATTTCATGGTCACATAATAGTGGAGTTCAAAAGAACTCTTAGGCAATGATAAGAATGGGAGAAATTACTTCTGAGTCATATCTCAAAGTTAATTTTCCTGTATATTGGTCTGATTTAAGGCCCCATGAAGATCTATTTGGTTATCAGCCTAAAACATGAAAACTTCTTCTGGAGAAAGGGCTTCCATTTGCAACAATATCCACTGTTATTTGACATGAATATGTGCATACACATATACCTCTACATTATTCTGATATAGATCAAATTTTATAAACTAACTTAGACTTTAAATGCATTTGGGGAATCTCACTATCCAAATAAATCCTATGGCAAATCTTATTATAAGTTGTGTTAATCCTCCCCCCCATTTTATCTTTTGATTTCATTCAAATTTTCACATGGTAAGGTGCTGTATTTTCTTTTTTTGCTCCAAATGAAGGAACCTCTATTCCCCCTTAAGGTGTATTAATATTTTGTGTATATAATCATAATTATTTATCTATAACATCATATGGATATATAATTTTAGTATATCGATAAATAATTCCAAACAGTAAACCTTAAGTTTATTTCTTCACTGTCTTTTATTAAGAGGACGCAAAATAATTTTGACTTTTATGTTGTGGTCTCATACCTCTTCGTTATCTTTCTTCTCCAGGACTGATTTACTCAACCCTTCTGTTTCTAGGATGTGTTGTTCTTTATCTTTTTTTTCCTGCTCAGAATCAACCACACTCTCATCTGGTTCATCTTCAACTAACTCTTCTGAGCTCTCAGATGTATATGCAGTAGATTCCAGTCTGGGAAAGAAAGTTGTTTTTTGTTTTGTTTTCTTAGAAAGGGTGATAGAATAGAGAGATCTTAAGATCTGGAAATGGGTGAGAAGTCAAGTAGTTCTACCTCCACCCTCCCCAGGTATGGATGCATCCTCTTCCCATAAAGCAATCATTCAATTGCTGCTTATAAACTTCTAGCAATAGGGGACTCACCACCTACAGCAAAACAACTAATTCCTTAGAAAGGCTGCTTCTTATATGCCAAATTACTCATAGCAACAGGTAACAAAACAGGAAAACGAAGTAGATATTCACCAACGGGGAAATAACTGGACAAAAATAATCTGAGTATATTGGAATATTACTATAAGAAACATGGGGATACCCTATTGGAACTGGTGCTAAATGAAGTAAAAGCAGAATAGCATGTGCTATGTCTAAGATAACAAAAATGAAAACAATAGAGTATTGTAAGTAACTAATGACCAATTTACCTACATCCCTCAAATGAGATGGCAAAACATACTCCCTTTGTTCTGACAGATACAAGGGAGAGGAAGAGGAGGAAAAATATTATGGATGCAGAATTTTATACATGTGCCAGACTTGGGCTGTACTGATAGATTTTGCTTAAATGGCTTTTCTGTGTTAAAAGGGAGGGTTCAATGTGCGTGGAAGTTATGTGTAGTGGGGGATCCCCAAATCAGCAAATTATTATGAAAACAAAAGCTATCAATAAACACACCATCCCCACCCCCCACAAGTGCTTCCCCCTTGACATGATAATCCCTCAAATATTAGAGGATAACAGTTATGTTTTTACAGTGTTCTCCCTTCCCTCCAGGCAAAAATTCCCCAATTTCCCTCAACTGATCTTTGAGATGGCTTGATTTCAAGTCACAATTCATTCAAGAGACATCCTTCAGTAATCCCTACTGCTTAATAAAAAAATTCTTGGAATACATATACTGCCCAGCAGGCACTGTCTGTCTTCAATTGTGTGCCAATTTTGATGGAAGGAATAGGACCTAGTAGATTCAGAGGGGGAAATGCCATAAAAAGCAAGAATTCTTAGTCATTTGTTAATAATCTTGACCACTATTGGCCCACCCACTCATTCTGAAGAACATGGGTTGTTGCCATAACTCCCCAACATACATAGCAACATGTGTTGGTATATGGTGCTCTTAACCAATAAATCCGAGGTTCTTCATAAAAGACAAAATAAATATGATGAATCGGCCTAAGAGAATAAATCCTCTTAATAGTTTGCTTTTCTGCTTTCTGACCTGCTATATTATGCCAATGACTTACTAAAACATGATGACCAATACTGGATACAATACTCTAGATGAGGTCAGGGCATAGTTCTCTGGAGCTGTGCCTGTCCTCATTCTGGACACACACACACACACACACACACACACACATCAACAGCTCAGCCCAAAATCTCATAAGTTTCTTAAGACTGGATACAACATTGGTGACCCAATGAACTACAAAGTTCAATGATGTAACTTATACTTTTACACATATACACACACCACTATTGACTGTTTTCATAATAAAGTACAGAAATGGGGGCAGCCAGGGGATGCAATGGATGAAGCACCGGCCCTGGATTCAGGAGGACCTGAGTTCAAATAGGCCTCAGACACTTGATACTTACTAGCTGTGTGACCCAGGGCAAGTCACTTAACCCTCATTGCTCCACCAAAAGTAAAATAAAGTACAGAAATATCTTTTAAAAATCTGAATGGTATCATAAATAAACTAGAGGATCTCAAGAATTAAAAGGGCTCCTACAGTAGTGATTCACTGAAGTAGAAAAACAGGCCCATAATCAAGAGCCAGAGGATAAAACGGAAATCAACATAAAAATAGCCAGTTTTCTTTTCCATCAGTCAAAGTAACACTTTTATGGGAGCAAAGAAACAAGAACAAGGTAGTTAACATATTAAGGAGTAGATAAATTGTGGTGGATGAGCTTAATATAATATTATTGTGCAGTAAGAAATAATGGGGGGCGGCTAGGTGGCTCAGTGGATAAAGCACTGGCCCTGGATTCAGGAGTACCTGAGTTCAAATCCGGCCTCAGACACTTGACACTTACTAGCTGTGTGACCCTGGGCAAGTCACTTAACCTCCATTGCCCCGCAAAAAAAAAAAAAGAAAGAAAGAAAGAAAGAATGAAAAAATTCAGAAGCATGAAAGACTTATAAGAACACCATATGGAAGGCAGCTAGGTGGCGCAGTGGATAAAGCACCAGCCCTGGATTCAGGAGGACCTGAGTTCAAATAGGGCACTGGACACTTACTAGCTGTGTGACCCTGGGCAAGTCACTTAACCCGTATTGCCCTGACAAAAAAAAAAAAAAGAAAGAACACCATATGAAGTGATGCAAAGTTAAGTAGAAAATCAGGAAACCAATTAAAATGACAAAAGTGTAAACTGAAAGAACAAAACAAAAACAAACTCAAAATGAATTCTATGAAATTATAATGACCGAGAAGTTTACTCCCAAAAGAAGAAATGAGAAAATATTATTTCATCTTCTTCTTTGTAGAGGCTAGGGTGAAGTGGGAGAAACAGGACTGACTATGGGAGTAGAACACTAAATAC
Organism: Dromiciops gliroides; assembly: GCF_019393635.1. Lineage (NCBI taxonomy): Eukaryota > Metazoa > Chordata > Mammalia > Microbiotheria > Microbiotheriidae > Dromiciops > Dromiciops gliroides. The sequence continues at coordinate 434,264,286 of NC_057861.1, read as the reverse complement.
ATAGACTATCAGATTTGGGTAATATTAATTTTGTCGAACTCCTGTTTTTCTGTTGCTTCTTAAATTACAAGGGATGGTTTACTGGGTAGAGAATAAGGAGAGATATAGATTCAAATGAAAGAAATGTGTTCTCATATCTCTTTATAAAAGCCTGGCAATCATAATTGGCAGGGGGGGAGGGGGGAAGAGGAGGAAGAGAAGCAATTGTAGTTAAGTGACTTGCCCAGGGTCACACAGTCAAGTGTATGAAGACAAATTTTAACTCAAGTCCTCCTGAGTTCAGGACTGGTACTCAATTCACTCTGCCACCTACCTGCCCCTTGGCCATTATAATTTTGAAGCTTTAAATCGCAATGCTTTGTTCATTATTGTTCTTTACATTTATATTGTTGTAGTAATTCTTTGTATGGTGTTTTCCTGATTCTGGTAACTTCACTTGTATATCAGTTCATATCAACCTTCTCCATATTCAACATGTTCATCATTTCTTTCTTTCTTTCTTTCTTTCTTTTTTTTTTGTGAGGCAATTGGGGTTAAGTGATTTGCCCAAGGTCACACAGCTAATAAGTGTTAAGTGTCTGAGTTCGGATTTGAACTTAGGTCCTCCTGAATCCAAGGACCGTACTCTATCCACTGTGCCACCTAGCTGTCCCCTCATCATTTCTTCAAGCACAGTAACAGTCCGTTATATTCATGTCCCTTAACTTGTTGAAGCATTTTTCAACCTACATTGTTTTTACTTTGTTACTACCACAAGTGCTGCTATAAGTATTTTTATATATATGGAGCCTTTCTTCTCATTTATTGACTTCCTTGGGCATATATACACAAATACAACTGCTGGGTGGACATTTAAGAGACTTTCTTCACCAAATTCTGAACTACTTTCCAGGATGGTTGGACCAATTTACGACTCTTAGCTGTGATTTCACAATTTGCCCATTGTTCCACACGTGATCAACCACTGTTGCCATTTTTGCCATCTATGCCAATTTCCTGGATACAACTTTCCAATTTGGATTTGCATTTCTCTTAGTAGTAGTGTGTTTGATGCACCAAATATACTACCACCAAGAGAAACACAAATCAAAACTAATAGTTTATAATCCTTGTGAGAACCATATCCTTTGACAATTTATTGAGAGGTGGATTTGGGTCTTACATAGGATATTTCTTTTAGTATTTCCCCCATTAGATTGTGAGCTTGCTGAGGACAGGGATTGCATTTTGTTTCTTTTTGTATTGCATAGTGCTTGGCACACAATAGGATCTTAAATGTTTATTGACTGAAGAGCAGCATTTAAGAAAATATTTTTAAACCTGCAAATTCTTTATCAAACAGAGTTACTAGTGAGGAATTCCCCTTGCCGCGGCTGAACAGCATCTGCTTGGAAAGTTAATGTCTTAGAAAACCTAGACACTTGAGAGATGAAGTTACTCAGCTAGAATCTGTCAAGAGGTAGGAGTCACATCCAAGACTTCATGAGGCCATCTACTCTGCTCCATACTATAAAAAAGTATGTGGTCAGTCCTTTACCTGTTTACAGGAGCCACAGATGAAGCCTGGGGAATGTTTTCATCCACATCTTGAAGAGGGTTAATTTCTGAATCATGAAACCTCTTTCCAATCTTTGGCCGCTTCAAATGAACACTTCTTGTTTGAGTGTTAATAGGTGTTTTATCAAGTCCTAAAAGACAACAAGCCTTTCCTAAAGTAGATATCTAGGATTATGCACCCCCAGCATACACTGAAACACAGGAAGTAAATTTTGTCAATATACTGACTCTACATTTCTCATATTCCTTACTCATTTATGCCCAGTTAGTTATTCAAAAGTAACAAAGACAATTATATCAGTAACTTTAATGCTTTTCATGATTTTTTTAAAAATCAGATTTTAATGGTTTAGGTTTTTTTGTTTCTTACATAACCCTAAGTATCCCAAATATCCTTTCTCCTCCTCTCAGAGAGGCATTCCATGGGACAAGTTATATTTTTTTTTTAAGAAAGAAAGATTAGCAACAACTGGTTGATAACCAATATGTTGGAGATTTTTTATAAAGTTCAATTCAACAAGTCTTTATTAAATGCTTGCCATGTGCTAAGCTTTGTGGAAGGTGCTGAGATTACAAAGACAAACAATCCCTGTCCCCAAGAACCTCTAAAGTCTAAACCAAAGCTTCTTAAACTGTGGGTCATGACCCCATATGGATTTATGTAACTTGAACGTGGAGGTTGCAAAACAACTAATATATTTTTAAAGCTCATTTCATTAGCTGGTATCCCCAAGTCAGGGAGAAGAATAGGGCAGACTTGAGCATCTGTTTTACAAAGAAGGAAGCAGACATTCAGGAGCATTAGCTGAATGACCCAAATTCACATTTACTAGCTTAGTGGTAGAGACAGAATGAAAGAACTTCCATGTTCTAGGAGAGATGAAGAGATGCTAAGAACAAAGGAGGTTCTCAAACACTTGGCAACTGATCGACCAGTCACATCACTTACCTTCAGATGTACTTGCATTGTTATCTGAGGTACCTTTTCCTTTTACAGGATCAACCTAAAGCAGAGTTATAGATTAGATTTCAGTCTTTTACCTAGATTTTCCTTCTTTGAGGAATGTGAGCTTCAACTTGAAAGTTAATATTAGAAAACAATTGACAACCAGAATTATCTGTACCTTTATGATTCAGTACAATTGCACAGCTGTTTGGGTTGTTCTGAGACATATATAAATTTAAATGCTTGTGATATTGTATTGACTTTTTTTTTTGTATGGACAGTAGGGCTTGGCTTTTACTTTTTTTTTTTATTCTAGCCCTCACTTTTTTTTTTTTAATGTATGAGGTATTTTATTTTTTCCGTTACATGTTCTCAACTTTTGTTTATACATGCTATACAATTTCAGATTTTTCTCCCTCCCTCCCCTCCCTCCCCCCTCCCCTAGACAGCAGGTAATCTGATATAGGTTATATCTATATATCTCTATACATATAGATATAGATATAGATATAGATATAGATATAGATATAGATATAGATATACACATATATATACACATAATAACATTAATCCTATTTCTGCATTAATCCTGTTACAAGAGAAAGAATCAGAGCAGTGATGCAAAACCTCAAAATAGAAAAAAAAAAACAGCACCCAAAACAAAAGAAATAATGTGGTTCAATCAGCATCTATACTCTACAGTTCTTTCTTTCTTTTTTTTTCTTGGATTTGGAGATCCTCTTCCATCATGAGTTCCCTGGAACTCTTCTGTACCATTGCATTGGTGAGAAGAATATAGTCCATCACAGTAGGTCAACACTCAATGTTGATGATACTGTGTACAATGTTCTTCTGGTTCTGCTCATCTCACTCATCATCAGCTCATGTAAGACTCTCCAGGTTTCTCTGAACTCTTCTTGCTCATCATTTCTTACAGCACAATAGTATTCCATTGTATTCATATACCACATCTTGTCCAGCCATTCCCCAATTGATGGGCACCCCCTCAACTTCCAATTCCTTGCTACCACGTAAAGAGCAGCTATAAATATTTTTGTACATGTGGGTCCCTTTCCCCCTTCCATGATTTCTTTGGGCAAAAGACCTAAAAGTGGGATTGCTGGGTCAAAGGGTATGCACAGCTTTATCGCCCTTTGGGCATAATTCCAAATTGCTCTCCAGAATGGTTGGATCAGCTCACAGCTCCACCAACAATGCATTAGTGTTCCAATTTTCCCACAGCCTCTCCAACATTTATTATCTTCCTTTTTTTGTCATTTTAGCCAATCTGATAGGTGTCAGGTGGTACCTCAGAGTTGTTTTAATTTGCATCTCTCTAATCATTAGAGATTTAGAGCATTTTTTCATATGGTGTATTGACTTTTAATAAACACTTTATCAAGTCATTGTGCTCTGCAAGTCTTTTTCTCCTTACAACATACACATGTATGTATGTACACCCCCTCACTTCCAAGAATCCAGAATTGGATTGGTATAAGATTTCAAAAAGCTACAAGGGACTCTATTTTCTTTCTTTCAAATTAAGCACAAAATGACTAGGAAAACTAAGTCTACCCTACTCAAAAATTTAATATAAAAATTTAAGTAATGTTTCCAAAGGAGCTTCTATATTCATAAGCTAAAACAGCATGTTTAACTTGGTGTCAAAGCCATGGTAACTCTAAGTACCTAATAGTCTCATATGATATTTTTAAAAAATAATTACTTTAAGCTTGTATTTTGGTTATGGAGCAATTCAGAGCACAGACCGAAAAAAAAATAATCTACAAGTGATGTAAATCAAGGAATTTAACGTTTCTTACAAGGGTCAAATAAGAAAAATGGATAAATTCAGAGAATCTCAGAAGACAGAAGGAACCTTTTCCAAAGGCTATCAAGTCCAACGCATATCAAAACAAAAATCAACCCTTCAACTTTTCTGCTAAGTCTTGGCTTTCAAAACCTTTAAAGAAAAGGAGGTGACTATACCCACTCAGGGGCACCCATTCCAAATGCAAAATGCAAATTAATCCCTCTTATTTTGTATAGTATGTCAATTCAGGTTTACCCATAATCACTTTTCTTAAAGCAAAGAATGTTTATCAGAATAAGATGTAAGCTCACTATCATTTCTAAACAACTTAGCAATGATCACTGATAATTGTTTTCCTCCAAATAACCATTTTCACAGAAGGTACAAGAAGTATTCGCTGAATATACTACAATATTCACAACCATAAACTGGACTGAATTTTTTTCTTACACACACACACACACACACACACACAAAATGTTACTCTCAGAAAAAATATGTGTGCACCTACAATTACCTGCATTTCATTAGGCTGGTTTTCTCCACGTCCTATTTCATATTCGGGACTAGGTCTAGAGTCACATTCTTCAAAGGTAAGTTTTCTCACTTCATTTTGAGAAACCTCTGTGCTTAGAAGAATTTTTAAAAAGAAAAGCAAGCCCACTTAACATATTTGGTTATCATATCACCATTATAACAGTTTTAATGTTACAAAAAATATTTGGTTATAACAACCACCCAATCCTCAAGAATCCTTTTATTCAAAGTAAAAGAAAGAATGTCCACAAGTATTCTTAAGTAACTATTTTGCCCTTTGAGAATTCCAGCAGAATTCGTGAATTTGTGAATTCCACTGAGGCTGTGCTTCATGCTTGTCTTTTGTTCAGCACCCTATCTCCTTTTTCTAACCAATCCTTAATTAGCATATTGAGTAGTTCCTTAAAAAGATGAGCAGAGCCCTTGGAACCACTCAGATGATCATTAGCAGCCTAAAAGTTAATATACAAGAACAGTCAAACTTTAGAATACCTTTGTAGTATCTATCTGCTGTTGAACACACTGTATTATTACCAGTGGACATTTGCTTTTCTAATTTGAGTGGGATTGTAATCAACTTATAACAATTCTTACCTGGACGTCTGAATGCTTCTCTCTGTAATGCACTGGTGATGGGTATTCTCTGATGCCACTGTCCAGTTCCTTCAACCTCCCAAAGAAGATCATGATCCCCTGGGTACTTCTCAAAATACTGTCTACAAGCTACAAAACACATGTATAATGGTTTTTCTTTTCTTTTGTTAAAATCCGTACATTTAAAAGCATCATCTGTGAGAGTATGTGCTGATGAAAATAAGAAAAATCAATTCAATTTAAGTTAAAAAGGTGAATGATTACCCTTGAATGATTAATGGTTTCAACAAAAGGTAGTCAAATGCAAGTGAAAATATGCCAGAGTAGAAAGAGCAAAGGAACTAGAATTGCAAGTGGTTATGCTATTGTTTCAATTTTTACTTTTAATATATACTGAGATTAAATTGGTTTAATTAAAGCCATTATTAAACCAGATTATATAAAATTACATAACCAGATTAAACATCATTTTTATTGTTCCTACTTACAGTTAATTTATTCTGTCCTGTAACTGCCAAGTCAATAGTTCTTTGTCTCAGAACTTAGTTCAAAAATTCAGCTCATTACAGACCAGCTGAATTTCTAAACTAAACCACTTCTCTTGCTATTCCCTATTCTATTCTTGCCTCAGGGAAATCTGCTAGCCTGAGGGAATGCAATTTTTAAAAACTCTTGAGGTATTACCTCACACCTATCAGATGACAAAAAAGGAAAATGACAAATATTGGGGAGATGTGGGAAAACTGTGACCTTAATGCACTGCTGGTGGAGTTATGAACTGATCCAACCCCCACAAAAGGGGGGAAAGGACCTATTTGTACAAAAATATTTGTATCACCTCTTTTTGCGGTGGCAAATAATTGGAAATTGAAGGAATATCTATCAATTGGGGAATGACTGAACAAGCTGTGCTATATGAGACTGATGGAATACTATTGTACTCTAAGAAATGACTAACAGAATAGTTTCAGAAAAATCTGGCAAGACTTATGAGAACTGGTGTAAAATGAAGTGAGCAGAACCAGAACACTGAATACTGTACTGGCAGTATCATTTGATAATCAACTGTGTAACGCTGGGCAAGTCACATAACCCTCATTGCCCACCAAAAAAAAAAGATTACCAACATTACCAGATTATCCACCATCCCATGAGAATTCTCTTCTAACAAGGAAAAACAATTAAACAAAAACAATGATCTAGGACAATTCCAAAGGACTCATGACTCATGATGAAAAATGCTATCTACCCCCAGAGAACTGATAGAATCTGAATGCAGATTGATGCATACTATTTTTCACTTTATTTTTTCATGGGGGGTTTTTTGGCCCGTGTTTTCTTTCATAGCATGACTAGTACGGAGATGTGTTCTGCATGACTGCAAATATATCAAAGAGAATTTGGAATTCAAAATCTTTAAAAACAAATGTTAAAATTGTTTTTACATGCAATTGAAAATATTTAAAAAGTAAAAGACAGCAACTTACAAACCAACTTTATTCAACTTATGATTCATTATCTATTAGGATCCCTCAATTTATGAATTATTACACTCCTCAAGGAGTCAAGATTAGGATGGTTAGGAGCTGAGCAAGAAGGCAGGGGGTGAGGGAAGGTGAGGGGACACAAAATTCTCTCCCAAATGGTCAGTATTTGGCCAGGGTTTGGGGGACTGGGGGTAGGGAAGGGTCGTGAATCACTGTAGGAAGAAGTTTAGAGAACCTGTTGCTCTCCAGAGCTCCAGATGCCATCCCAAAGGTCAACAGAGTTTGGGATGGACATTCCAAACTTGATCCCTCAGCTGCCAGCCAAAGTAGTGCCTGGTCCTTCTTAACAGCAAACAGATGAACTGCCTTAGGATAAAAATATTTTCAGTGGGAGTACATTTCTGACATTATAGTGGGAAGTCAATGAAAAAATGTCTCATCTATATAGACTCTGCTTTACAAATAATCTTACTAGAATGCTAGTGAACCCTAAAAGACTGCTTTAAAAAATGAAAATGATATGGGAAATAAATTAAGCTTTCTGACTCTCCAAGGAATGTTAAATGTTAAAATGAGATTAAAAGAAGCTTCTTAGTGTATAAAACCTTTCAGAACACAGTAAAAATTTTTTTTAAAAATTCATTTACTGGGCAGCTAGGTGGCACAGTGGATAAAGCACTGGGCCTGGATTCAGGAGGACCTGAGTTCAAGTCCAGCCTCAGACACTTGACACATACTAGCTGTGTGACCCTGGGCAAGTCACTTAACCCTCATTGCCCTGCCCCCCCAATTTTTTTTTTTCATTTACCTGTATGCATAAAAGAAGAGAGTGGAAACCGTAGACCAAGTTTGTCTTCTGTAAAGGAATCAACAAAGTCTTCCAGCATCAGTAGCCCCAAATCTTTTCCACGATATTTCTTTCTTACAAACATTGTGTCAAGCACAGGAAGCTGGTAACTTTGAGTAAGATAGGAAGTACACAAGCTTCCTGCAATCATGAGAATGGAAACCAATTTATCACTATATTTTTTACCAGTGTAATATATATATATATATACACATACATATACATATATATATATACACACACACACATTTAGACTAATGTGGTAATATTATTTACATAACTGCACATGTATAACCTATATCTGATTGTTTACTGCCTAAGGGAGGGAGGAGGGGAGGAAGAGAAGAAGGGATGGCATTTGGAACTCAAAACGTTAAATAAAAATGTTTATTAAAAGTAAAAAATATACGTATATACACACATACACATACACTCCACACACACACACACACACACACACTCCACACAAACACAATATATATTTATGGAATGCAATCACAACAAAGAGGTTTTTAATTTAACCCCAAAGAATCAGAAAACTGAGCAAGGCTATTTGGCACTTTTGCTATATAATGATTATTACACTGGACTTTCTTTACTAAAGGGCATAATCTGCCAGAATTAAGGAACTATTTAGGTACATGATGGCTACAAAGTAGTTTTCAACCCTGAACCTAGTTGTATCCAACATGAAATAGGAGACAATATCCAAAGCTCATGAGTTGTAATAGATAGGTATGGAAAGAGCTGTTTTCATAAGAGGGTAGGAACAGAGGCAATGAGAAGGTCATGGAAGAGGGTTTCTGAGGCTGTAGGACCAAGAAATTGATGGAGTCCAAAGAAAAATGGAGATAGGAATTCTCCTGATCCATGCGGCCAATGACTAAAGACATTGTAAGGAGAAAATCATTCCCATAATTAACTAGAAAAATGTTTTGTTTTGTTTTTTCTTGAGAGAAGGAAAAGAAAGAGGAGAGACTTGAACCCTGGGTAGAGCCTTGTACTCATCTTTTGTAAGTTTGTTGTGCTAGCTCCTTATAACACAACCAACCTTTCAATTTCTACAGTAATTGCTCTACAGTAATGTAACACAAACATTTGTCTAAACTTACCACCTAAAATCAAGATATTTTGAAAGACATGATAAATTATTTAGAGTATCTTTTATGGCTTCAAAATGGTTACAAGTATAGAAAATATTTACCTTCCCAGCCACAAATGAATTTTTTCATATTTCCTCACTCACCCCATTTGCTTTTGTTTCAAAAGGAAGCAAATATTTGGTAAATACAGCTTACAATTGGGAGAACCAGGGGCCCCGCCCCCTGCTGAGAAAGACATGAGGTGACCTTTCTGAGGTTTCTAAGGGCAGATTCACTTGGAAGTTGCCTCTATTCATAGACTGCCTTTAAGTCATGTCAATCAATGGATTTGAATTCGACCAGCCAATTAGCTTGGAGCTGTGTGTGTGGGGATTTCCCCTCTTCCAGTTCCACAGGGGGCTTCAGGTTGAACTGACTGAGACTCTCTTTGGAAGCAGGGGCAGCTAGGTGAAGGAGCTGTTTCTTTCTTTCTCTCCAGGCATAGATATGAGATAGGGTTTTCTCCATTCTTTCAGAGGCATATGCGCTCACTCACAAGCCCTCGCTCGCTCTCTCTCTCTCTCCTAACTTCTAATATACTTTTTTTTTTTTTAGTGAGGCAATTGGGGTTAAGTGACTTGCCCAGGGTCACACAGCTTGTAAGTGTTAAGTGTCTGAGGCCGGAGGTACTCCTGACTCCAGGGCCAGTGCTCTATCCACTGTGCCACCTAGCTGCCCCAACTTCTAATATACTTTAATAAATGCTTAAAAGCCTAAACTGTTGCTGAATTTGTAAGTAAATCCTAACTAGTTTCCTCCCACACTGCGGGGCAGGTAAGGACACACACATTAGATTTTAAACATCACAATTTTTTTTAAAGGGCATAATAGAGTGTTGGGAAAAGTTTCTAGTTAACAGAGTATGGAATTCTAACCAAATACTGTTGATGTTATTGTTCCTAATTGAAATTCAGAAAGTGAACAACAAACTAAATGAGACGGGGCAGCTAGATGGCACAGTGGATAGAGCACTGGCCCTGGAGTCAGGAGTACCTGAGTTCAAATCCAGCCTCAGACACTTAAAACTGGCTGTGTGACTCTGGGCAAGTCACTTAACCCCAATTGCCTCACTAAAAAATAAACTAAATGAGATGAATAGGATGGTTTTTAAAAACTTGCTGGTGAAATTAGGATTCCTTATTCTTAATTCTGTGGATTCTTTAAAAAAAAAAAAACAACAACAAAAACCCCAGGGCAGCTAGGTGGCGCAGTGGGTAAAGCACCGGCCCTGGATTCAGGAGAACCTGAGTTCAAATCCAGCCTCAGACACTTGACACTAGCTGTGTGATCCTGAGCAAGTCACTTAACCCTCACTGCCCCACCAAAAAAAAAAAAAAACCAAAAAAACCAAAAACAAACCAACAAACAAAAAACCCCAACCAATATGCCCTTAGCAAGTATTAAATAACTTCATTCAGAATCCAAGTGAATAATTTAATAAAAATCACATTTGTATTAATAGAATAACCTGTTTTGGTAGACATAAACAATACTTTAAAACACTCACCTGTAGGTTTAACTGAATAAAATCCAATGGCTTCACCTTTCTTCCACAAAATCTTAGCATAATCCGTACTGCTATGGCATAGGAATGGGACCTCATTTCTTTCCATTTCCCGTTTTCTATAAATAATTCGATTCAAGACATACAACACCACTCTCTCCCCAAGAGTACTCACCTAAAAAGAAGAGTCAAGCACCAATTCTAATAGTTAGATCAAGAGTGCTGCTACTCACCCCACTCCTGGCTCCCACTCCCTGGAATTCACATTCAGTTCTAATAAATTAAGTAAGGGTCCACAAATGAATGTTACATTGTCAGGGGTAGTCACTATGTCAATTGTTAACTGTTATAAGGAAGGGTTAAATTCCAAGGAATGATGTTGAGGACGTATCCAAAAATGATTATGATACATTTCAAAAGATATTAACAACTTGCTTTTTAAATACTCATTACATTTCACTAGACTATAATAAATACATAATATCCATCCATTCTAAATACCACCTATATTGACAGGCTGATACCAGGTACCAGTCACATTTAGAGACAAGTTCCAAGAAAATAATTTGTCGTAAGTATGCCCACCTTCCTCTTTAGTAGTCAAAGGTCTTCATCTACCTACCTCCCTGGCTGTGTAGACTAGCTGTCCTTGATTGCTCTCAAATATCTTCCACCACTGCTCCAAGTTCCCCATTCAAACAAAAATTTTGTGTGCCATTCCATGAAGGCATGGATCTCTGCTGTCTTACCAAAGTAAGAACTTATTACAAATTAATTCAGGTCAGCATAATGTCCTACTGTGAACAGGTGAAGCTGCTTGCTTTCCCCATTTACATCACAGGGGTTGTAAAAGGCAATTACTACCACCCTTAACATCTAATCCAAAGAAATGTTTCTAAAAGTAGTAAATTCAGTTCACATGAAGGTGGCACCATGGAGGGCAGCCTGGTAATGTGCACTTTTGCAAAAAGCAGACCTCGTACTACTTGTCAATGCATACCACGTAACAAACATCTAATCCATGTCTATGTAGTGCAGAAAGCAAACGTGCTTTTGCTCCACACATAACATTTCCTACAGACATGCCAAATGGCTATATCCAAACAGTCCAGCTCAACTTTCTGCAGAGGACGAGAGATTTCATTAGAAATCCTGGCTGAGAAGGGCAGCTAGGTGGCAAAGTGGATAGAGCACTGGCCCTGGAGTCAGGAGTACCTGAGTTCAAATCTGGCCTCAGATACTTAACACTTACTAGCTGTGTGACCCTGGGCAAGTCACTTAACCCCAATTGCCTCACTAAAAAAAAAAAAGAAATAAATAAAAAGAAATCCTGGCTGAAGTGCAGATGAATAAAGTAGTCACTGTCACCTACCCTAACAAAGTAACACTTAAAAAGCCTCTCCCCTACTAAAAGATAAGTGCTTTGCCGATTAGGATTCTTTTATTCTTTGTACTTCTATCCACAGTGCATGGCATATAGTAGGTGCTTAATAAATACTTGTTGAAAAAAACTACAAGACTTCCCAACTCAGAGAGTGACACTCCTGTCCTACAAGCAATGTCTCCATTTCACCCTATACTCCTCCTACCATTCTTGGCACCATGGTTGTAGTTATGAATTTTGTAAGAAAGCCTGAGAAAGGATCAAAGTTGTGGATCCCCAAGAGATCAATGCTGGTGGTGTTTAAGTAGACCCTTTCTACTACTTAGCTCCAGGTTCTTTTGGTTGTTCTCTCTATCATGTCAAGTTCTTCAAACCTCCAACTTCTTGCCACAGGTAGGATTCCCTTCTGCTGATTTAGATCCTTTTTCTTCCTTATTTCTACTTTTAAACACTTTTTCTTTCTTTTCTTTCCTTTTTTTTGGGGGGGAGGGGGGGCAATGAAGGTTAAGTGACTTGACTAGGGTCACACAGCTAGTACACGTCAAGTGTCTGAGGCCAGATTTAAACTCAGATCCTCCTGAATCCAGGGCTGATGCTTTATCCACTGCACTATCTAGCTGCCCCCTAAATTCTGTTTCTTTACATCATTTTTAGGAAATTGTCATTCTCCCTGATAGCGTGGAGTCATAATGATCCTCAAAACTGCTTTGCCCTCTTTTCATTTGGTTTTTAAGCTATTATACTGAGTCGTTTTACAGAGGAAGTACTTGTCACAAAGACACATCACCTGATAGTGTAGATGTGTTCTTAGACATTTTCTCTGGGTCTGTCCTATTTACCTGCCTCTCACTTTCCTTTATTTCCACAAAAGGTGCCCAGTCTTCCCATTCTATCTTTTAGCTTATACACATAATCTCAGGAAGTTAAAGTCTAATAATGATGGGAAGGGGTTTGGAGTGGTCCAGTATGGAAGGGAGGCAGTTTAGGGTATCCCTGGATCAATGTTATATGCAATTGTAGTAGCAGCCCCTATTAATTAGGAGGCCATGGATAATTTAGTCATCTTATACACTACCACCACTGACCTCTGGAGCATCCAGAGCTTTGATACTTTCTCAAGCTTTCTTACAAGATTCATAAACACAGACATTACTGGGAGAACATTGGGTTTTATAGATATGGGGGGATTACATGGGGAGTAGCTTGCAGCACTTCTCAAGTATAAAAGTTTGATTTCTGGGGCAGCTAGGTGGCACAGTGGATAGAGCACCAGCCCTGGATTCAGGAGTACCTGAGTTCAAATCCGGCCTCAGACACTTAACACTTACTAGCTATGTGACTCTGGGCAAGTCACTTAAACCCAACTGCCTCACTAAAAATTAAAAAAAAATTTAAAAAATTAAAAAAGTTTGATTTCTTCTCCCTATTCAATTCTGGGCCCAGCTCACTGACTATTTGTAATATGTGTCCCAGGCACAGATGCTGACTCGATCAACCTACCATTCAATTGTGTCTCGTCCTAGGACAAGATGCATTTTTTTTTACCATCCTTTCTTCTCTAGATTGTTAGGTTACTCAATAGTACTTATCATGGATCTCATTGAAAAAGACCTATAATGTTCTAGGGTCACAATGAAGTCAACACAATGTGTATATACAAAAAGAAATATATGGAGAACCTCACCATTTGGAGGGAATCCCTCTTTCATTTGTTGACTACTCTTCCTGACAGCATCCCAAGCTTAGCAAGGAGCTGCTCTCTAGGCTTGATTTGAAAGCCAAGACAAGTAAGAATACAGTTAAGAGGGGGCAGCTAGGTGGCGCAGTGGTTAAAGCACTGGCCCTGGATTCAGGAGTACCTGAGTTCAAATCCAACCTCAGACACTTGACACTTACTTAGCTGTCACTTAACCCCCATTGCCCCACCAAAAAAAAAAAAAATAAAATAATACACTTAAGAGTCCAACTTGCTGCCCTTGAGATCTGCTTACCAGTTCCAGACATACTACCTACCAGAGTACTAAAAGATCTGGCAGGTGTGATTGGCTGAGATACTGTATGACCTTTCAAAGATCCTGGAGAATGGGAGAGGAAAATGCTGTCCTCATTTTAAAAAAATTAGTGGCTAGTTTTTCTTTCTTTCATTTCTTTTTTTTTTTGGGGGGGGGGGCAAAGCAATGAGGGTTAAGTGACTTGCCCAGGGTCACACAGCTGGTAAGTGTCAAGTGCCTGAGACTGGATTTGAACTCAGGTCCTCCTGAATCCAGGCCCAGTGCTTTATCCACTGTGCCACCTAGCAGCCCAGTAAATGAATTTTTAAAAAATTTTTTTACTGTGTTCTGAAAGGTTTTACATATAACATATGTAAATATATATAACATATACACAAATTAAATGAATCAATTTTGGCATGAGACCTTCTCCAAAGCGGTGTACAGATAGATGTTTAGTCTCTTTGTTTAGTCATTCTCAAAACTCTAAAGAAAACTGTACTTTTGCTTTACAGTTCCGGTAAAGTTTCATCTTTTGTTTCTCAATTGCCACAAAATGTGATTTGAGAACTAACAACTTTGTGAGGATGGGGGAAGAAAGTTTGTGGTTTTTTCTTCTGATTTAGTCAAAACAACTCTGCTGGTCAGACCTTTTTTCTAAAGTCTTTTGACAGATCTAAGTAGAATGTTTTCTTCTATGTGAGAACCACTTAGACAAAGGCATGATAAGAAAGGTATGAACAAGAAGTTTTCTGAGAAATTCAAGCTATCAAAACCATATGAAAAAATGCACCAAATTACTAATAATTAGAAAAATGCAAATTATAGCAAACCCTGAGGTTCAGCTTCATATCCATCAGATTAACAATAAAATGAAAATGACAAATTGTTAGAGGCTCTGAAGGAAAACAGACACATTAATGCACTATTGCTAGAGCTATGAATTGATTTAGCCCTTCCTGAAAGCAATTTGAAACTATGCCCCGAAAGTCATTAAACTATACATTTCCTTTGACAGTAATATGGCCACTAGGTCTATACTACAAAGAGACAAAAAGAAATAGACTTATACGGACAAAAATGTCTTTCTGTAGTAGCAAAAAAAAAAGGGGGGGGGGGCTGGGCAGAGACTAAGTGAGCTCCCTGGGAAATAGCTAAACAAATTATGATATACTAATGTAATGCAACATCATTGCACCATAATAAGCAATGAAATAGATGGTTGTAGGGAAAGCTAAGAAGATTTGCAAGAGTGAAGTGAGCAAAAGCAGAAAAATTTATACAATACTATCATTCAAAAATGACTTTGAAAGATTTAAGAATTTTGATTGATGTAATGCCTGTACAAGTCACTTAAACCCCAATTGCCTCAAATAAAAAAAAAAGGGAAAAAGAATGAGATACACATTTTTAGACATAGCTACATAGCTATGTTTAGAATCTACTTTGCTTGAGTTTTTATTATTGTTCAGTCATATCAGACTCTAAGTGACCCCATTTGAAGTTTTCTTGGCAGAGACACTAGAGTGTTTTGCCAGTTCCTTCTCTGGCTTATTTTACAGATAAGGAAACTGAGGCAAATTGGGTTAAGTGAGTTGCCCAGGGTCACATAGCTAGTAAGTGTCTGAGGCCAGATGCCAACTCAGGAAAATGAGTCTTCCTGACTCCAGGCCCAGCACTCTAACCATAGCTGCCCTTACTAGGTGGCACAATGGATAGAGTACTAGCCCTAGAGTCAGGAGGATGTGAGTTCAAATTCGCCTCAGGCACTTGACACTTACCAGCTGTGTCACCCATGGCAACTCACTTAGCCCAGATTGCCTCACACACACTGGACCCAGATGACTCTGGAGGAGAGAGTGAGCCTGGTGACTTTGCACAGCCCTAGTCGTGACCTAGTCCTTTTAGAGAACAAAGGGCAAACAGCTGTCCCTTAACATAACAACAAAATCGTTGGAATCTGCTTTGTTTGACTAGGAAAATTTGTAATGAATATTTTTTCCCTTTTCCTTTGATTCATAATAGGGAATATGGGGAAGAAAATAAATTTAATTTTTAAAAAATAAAGGAAAGGGGGCAGCTAGGTGGTACAGTGGATAAAGCACCAGCCCTGGATTCAGGAGGAGCTGAGTTCAAGCCTGGCCTCAGACACTTGACACTTATGTGTGACCCTGTGTGACCCTGAGCAAGTCACTTAACCCTCATTGCCCTGCGAAAAAAAAACAAAAGTGAGGGAAGAAGGCAAGAAAGTGAAGGTCCTCAATATTATGCCCTTGGTGTGGGAGATGGGGATGGGAAACAAAATGGGGAATAGCAGTCACAAATAACAGGTAGACATGCACTGCTTGGGTCCAGAAGGCAAAATGAGGCTCAATGGGTTTAAGTTGCCTAGAGGCAGTCTTCAATTCTTTGTAAAGATCTCCCAAGAGTCTATTCTGATTGAGCTGGGCAGAGCAGATAAAGACCACAGAAGGTAATTAGTCTACATCAAAACACTGTATTAATAAAGCAACGGTAACTAGAAAACCTAAAAGTCTTGTTACCTGCTGAAGCCCTTCTCTAGAAGGGATTGATGTTTTCACAATATCATCAACAGCCCACCACTGATCAGCAAGGTACAGAGCCACAGCTTCAGAGGAAACATAAAGGAATGAAGAAAAAGAGTATAATTAATCATTAAATCCTGGGTGCTATTTATTGAATTTACTGTCACTATTTAGTGGTATTAAAGAAATTAGTTCTGTGAATATTGTCTTTGGAAGTCAATATCCTCAAATTGGCTTATTCTCACATTAGGTAAAAACAAAGCCTTCCTGCCCAGATCTAATCAGTTAGGAAAATAATTCCATACCCTGGAGTAATGGATAAAGTAGTAACCAGAAAAGGAATAGAAGGCAAGTGAAGATTTCTCTAAATTATAGAGGGAAGGAGAAAAATTTGAAATTGGAAATCTTATGTAAACAAATGTTGAAAACTAAAATAAATAAATTTTTTACTTAAAAAAAGAAATATACTGTTACTAATATATATGTAACTAGTTTTAAAGTATGGAGGAAAATCCATTAGTTTTATTTAAAAATAAATAAATAAAGCAAGAAATGTACCTGTGAGTGAGTCTTCTGGTGCAAAAAGAGCAAGAATTTTGTGTGTCTGATCACCACCATAAAGAGGGATGAAGCCAACAGTTGACAGGCTGATTGGAACCTGAAAGGAATAACAATGTTTTATCATGAGGAACTATGGTGAAAATGCAATAAAACCAGAAGAATCCTGAAGCCACAGTAGCTAGCTATATTTACTATATCTGTGAACATTTGTTTACGATGAGGCAGATAGGAGGCGCTGTGTGGATGGAGCAAAGAACTTGGAGACCTGAGTTCAAATTCTGTTTCAGATTGAGTTAATCATGGACAAATCACTCCGACCACTACCTGCCTCGGTTTCCTTATCTGTAAAATGGGGATTAATAATAGCACCTACCTCACTGGGTAAATGTTTTGTTTTGTTTTGTTTTTTTTATTTTCTTGTTTTTTTAGTGAGGCAATTGGGGTTAAGTGACTTGCCCAGGTTCACACAGCTGGTAAGTGTTAAGTGTCTTGAGGCCAAATTTGAACTCAGGTCCTCCTGACTCCAGGGCCGGTGCTCTCTATCCACTGCGCCACCTAGCTGCCCCTCCTCACAGGGTAAATGTGAGGATCAAATCACTTAACATTGGTAAAGTGCTTTGTAAACTTTAAAATACTCTACAAAATACAATTATTACAAAGAAGCTATCTACTCAATGTTAATAAACATTTTTCTCACATTCATTCCAATTATACAAAATCTGTGAGAAATAATTACTAATATCTAGGAGCACCCAGAGATCTCCCCTTTTTAGCCCTCTCTTCCAGACACCCAAAGACAAAGCCTCCTGGAGAGATTTCATCGAATCTCATCTAGTTCAAACCCAACCCAACCCAACCCAAAACAAAAGGAGCCTTAGGTGGAGATACTTTTGTCTAGATAAGCTGAAGGACTTTAGAGATTTGGCCAGTATGAACCAGTTCTGGGTGGGAACCATTGAGTCAGCTGGGGGGGGGGGGGGGTTCCCTCTACATTTCTCCCTTTGAGTCTAATATCCCCCAATTTCATTTTAATATAACCCACCTCCAAATGATACTAATTAACTGGATTTGATTGTCATGTGATGGAGCTCCAACAGTTAGAAGGGTATATAAACTAAGATACCAGGGGTCTTTGGTCCGAGAGAGAACTCATGCCATAGAGTGCATTTTATCAATAACCCATGGGTCATATTGAAGTGGGAATGGATTTAATTGATCAAATTGATCATGAGGTGTCCCAAAGAATTACAAGACTCAGTGACTTAGTTTCCCAAGTTTTATTAAAATACTGTGAGGCCAAAGGGAGAATCACCCAAAGGAGATAGATGTCTCAAATAGGGAGAGGGAAAATGGCTATATTTATAATGAACAAAATAGGTTATCTCCTCATTATCCTAATCTCCTTCTTGTGGGAAGTTCATATCCTATTTTGGACTTCTTGGGGTCCTAAGATGTCCTCCAAGGTGGGTACCTTTTTCCTTAGGGGTGTGTTTTGGGGTTTAATCGTCACAAGGTGAACCTAAGGACACATTTTGTCTTTCTGTGCACGTTCCTAAAGACATGTTTAAAGTTGTCAGACCCCAAGGGTCTCTCTGTTTAGGATATCTCTTTACTTTAAGATCTGGTTTCTAAGTGCAGTTTGTTTCCTGTCATCTGGGAATATTAATGGCTATTAATGGTTAAAGGTCCCAGGTTACTGTCTCCTTAGGCTTCTGCTGATAGTGTGGGTTGATAGGGACTTGAACCCTCTGGGTACAGTACTGTTGATAAGATCTCAAACCTTAGTTTCTCAGTTAACCCTTTTAGCTACTATTGATTAGAGCTCAGGCCTTAAGTTAGAGCTTAGGTTTTAGGTTATCTGTTAGCCCATTTTAGCTACAGATAATTATAGTTCCAGTCTCAGAGCTCAGGCCTTAAGTTGTCTTGTTAACCCTTTTTAGCCTCCTCCATCAATATTAATAAAATGATTAAATTGCTCAGATAATTTGTCTCATTATTTTAATTGTCACAGATCTTTGAAAAAGTGCAAAATTGGGGAGAAAGATGTATAAGAAATACACCAGTTCATAAATAATTATAGTTTGTCAACAATTTAGGGATGGAAAGGATTTTTTTTAAATCAACAGCATGATTAAATCAATGACTATTCCTTTTTCAGTATAATGAGTATTGTTTATCAGCTTGGCATCTCTTCCTTTATCCAAAGAAAAATTCTCTAGTCACAGAAAATATTGCCAGAGGATTCAAATCACTGAAGCACACCCTTAGGGGGTCACTGAATACATCACTAGCTGCAGCTTAGATCCCAGGTCCCTCTGAAGCATCCCTGACAACCTCTACCTTGAACTTCCAGTGACAAGGGACTCCATCTCCTAAGGTGGCCAATCCACTTCAGCGATTCTAAATTGTCAGGAAGTTTTTCTATACCTTGACCAAAATCTGTCTTGAGAATTTTGAGTCTCAAGCAAAACAAGCTTTCTTTATGAGTCAACCCTTCAATTATGTGAAGACTAAGAACGAGTCCTTAAAGAAGGGCTCAACATAGTTTTTCTATTCATTTCCCACTGGAATACTTTTGGACTTCACTGGAACTCTCCAAGAACATCTCTTCCCCCCAAAACACACACACACACACACACACACACACACACACTCTCTCTCTCTCTCTCTCCTTCCCTCCCTCCTCCAATCCTTTTCAGCTTCCTTTTGTATTCCCATTCTCTTTGTACACTGCTTGACACACAGTAGGTGCTTAATAAAAGTTGATCAATTTGATTGATGTCCCCACTAAATCTACTCTTTTTTTTGGTGAGACAGTTGGGGTTAAGTGAGGCTGCATTTGAACTCAGGTCCTCCTAAATCCAAGGCCAGTGCTCTATCTACTGCGCCACCTAGCTGCCCCTGAATCTACTTTTAGTTTATGGAAAAAGCACATGGCTAGATGTTAAGCCTGAGCAAGTCCCAGCTTTGCCACATCCAGTGTGACCCAGACCAAGTCACTTACTTAACTTGTCTGAAACTATTTCAAAATACTTGTCTTGCCTACTTGGAAGAACCTTATAGATCAAATGATCTAAAGTATGTAAAGTGTCCATCTCCACCAAGTTCTATTAAATGGAATTCACCTTAGACTCCAGATTCCTTATCAGGCTGGGGCAGGTCAGATAGAGAAGGTTAACTCAACCTTCAGAGTCTAGGGTCTTGAAAATAGAAAATCATTAGTTATAACCATCTCCACTACATGATACTAAATAAATTTTAGCTCCCCTAGCCACCATTCCTGCTGTACCAATTTTTAGTGCTTTGTTTTGTTGTCTTTTTCTACTTCGTCACATTGTTGTTGTGCCTGGTACATTTAGTTCAGTCATTTTTTTCAGTCGTGTCTCACTCTCCATGACCCCATTTGGGGTTTTCTTGGCAAAGATACTATAGAGTGGTTTGCCATTTCATTCTCCAGCTCATTTAACAGGTGAGGAAACTGAGGTAAGCAGGGTTAAGGGACTTGTGCAGGGTTACACAGCTAGTGAGTGTCTGATGTCAGATTTGAATTCAGGAAGATGAGTCTAACTCCAGACCCAGCACTCTATCCACTGTGCCACCTAGCAGCTTTTATAACACACAGCCATGTGCTAATTACTTCTTTGCTTTGTTTCTCTAATGAGGTAAACACTTTGTAAAAATTATAAACATCGAGGGGCAGCTAGGTAGCAGCCCTGGATTCAGGAGGACCTGAGTTCAAATCTGGCTTCAGACACTTAACACTTACTAGCTGTGTGACCCTGGGCAAGTCACTTAACCCCAATTGCCTCACCAAAAAAAAAAAATTATGAACATGTGTATTTTATTAAACACCCAAAATTCAAAAGCTGAGTTTGTTTTCTTTTAAAAACCATCAACCTCAGGGGCAGCTAGGTGGTGAAGTGGATAAAGCACCAGTCTTGGATTCAGGAGGACCTGAGTTCAAATACAGCCTCAGACACTTGATACTTACTAGCTATGTGAGCCTGGGCAAGTCATTTAACCCTCATTCCGCCTCCCCCCCCCCAAAAAAAACCCCCATCAACCTCAGAACTCACAAATATCTAAGGAATTAAATAAATAAAAAGAATTAAACTTCTGGTTAAAGTATCAAAGACTTTACAATCAGCATTTTAAAACAGTAAACTAACCAATCCAACACCTCCTAGGGGACACTTATTGAAAACAGGGTTTCACTTCTAAAATCATTCATTATTAAATAAAAATTATGACTAGAACACCATACCAGATTATTGAGAAAAGGAAAATGTTCTGGGTTCTCTGGGTCCCCACACCTGAGATCTAACAAGTAATCTTCAGCAGAACTTTCTAATTCTTCATGACTACAGTTATTCAGCATGTCCACAGGAAATGCCATCCCCTTAAAAAGAAAAATAACAGATTAAAATTTATAAAAGCACCAAACTTAATTATAAATTGTGGGGTGTCCTTAAAAAGTAGGAAGAAAAGGAGTTAGCACATTTTTGCTCTAATTTTTTTAAAATCAATAAGGAGTTTATAGCAAAAGATGGTTCACTGGTTAGGGAAGTGGGGGATGATCTACTCAAGACAAATGTGACAGAAAAACAGACGGTATAAATAAAAATAAGATCCAATTCTAAAAATAGACAAAATCAATGACAAACGAGAAGATCTATGCTGAAAACTTGGGCTACCGAGTCAGAGGACCTCTTTAAAGTAAGTCATGCAGTTTAATCAATCAATAAACCTGTATTAAGTGCTTACTCTGTTGCCAGCCGTGGTGCTAAGATCTAGGAGAGCTACTTGGGAACTAATTTTTGTAAATTTAATTTATACTATAGCTAATGACACAGAGAAGCCTGGGCAGACTAGAAGCAATGAACCAATGGAGCTAGGTAACTAAGGTGAGGCTCTGCTCTTACAAGATGGAGCTGGACCCTCCAAAGAAATAAAGAGGATACACCTGTGCCTTCATGCCTCTGGAAGAATAAAGAAGGCGCTTCAGTGCCTCCTGATTTCCTCTAGGCTAGATTATAAATTCCTCTTGAAATCAGCATTTCCGATCCTTTACAACCTTTGGAAACCAATTTTTCCAGAATAATTTCACAATGCTTTCCCCTCAGGCAGGCTTTCCACATTCTAACCAAACTGATCTACAGGCTATTGTTCCCCGCATGACATTCCATCTCCTCTTTTATTTGTTGCCCATGCTATGTCCCCCTCAGTTTGGAATGCCCTCTCAACTTCAACATTTTAAAATCCCTAGCTTCCCTCAAGGTGGATCAACGGATTAGAGCTGAACCAGGTGTTGACTGGTTATGTAAACCTGGGGCAAGTCACTAAACCCCTCAGCCTCAGTATCCTCATCTCTAAAATGTAATTGTTGTAAACTGTTGTGAAGAAAAATATATTATGTTTGTGTTTTGCAAACCTTAAGGTGATATGTAAATGCAAGTTATTATTATTATTATTTTAGGTGGGGCAATGAGGGTTAAGTGACTTGGCCAGGGTCACGCAGCTAATAAAGTGTCAAGTGTCTGAGGTCACATTTGAACTCAGGTCCTCCTGAATTCAGGGCCAGTGCTTTATCCACTGTGCCACCTGCAAGTTATTATGATCAATAATATTTCAAAAGGATCGATAGTATTCATTTGCATATATTTTCTACTGATTTATCTGTGCATGTTATTTTCTTCCATAGAAGGTAAATTTTTTATGGGTAGAGACTTATGGTTCTGTATTTCCAGAAACAATGACTTTCATATTCCTTCCTCTAATCATAATCTCCTTTGCTTTCCATCCCTTAGGCCTCACAGTGACCTCCAGTATCTTCATTCCTTCTTTCATTATCCCTATTATGACTTCACTTTCCTCCTTTACAGTTTTGACACTAAAACATTCAACTGAACTGTTCCTTACCCTGCTTCCTTTTCTCTCTTGGCCTGTCAATTCTCACTCCTCTATCACCTTTATGCATGTGTTCTTTGCTCCCATCATGTGTTGCTGCTGAAGTCATGCAATACTGCTGTCTATACACTACAAATGCACATTATCTGGGTTCTCAAGGCTGCACAGTGGTTTTTATTCTGCCCCAAACTTCTGCCCTCTTCAGTGCCCCAATGTCACTCTCTTCCCTACTCAACAAAAATCCTTGCCTAAGGTGACAGAACTATGAAGGCTATAATTGATCTTCCCCTCAATTCTGTCACTTCTCATCTCCTCTGGGAACTTTGGACCAATATTTCCATCCTCTTCCTCCCCACCTCTCTCCATCCTCAACCTTTCCCTATTTGTGGGTTCCCTCCCTGATGTCTTTTAAAGAAGGACTTCACATCACCTAGTCATCCGCTCAAGCTAGAAGCCTGTCCTCTCTTCACATTTTATGACACTCCTATATTCACTGCTTCCATTTCTTCTCCCACCCCCATCTCCTACCCATGGTAATCTAATCTAGTCCAGTCCCAGCATTCCACAGCTCTTTTTCCAAATTATCAACAATCTCACTGCTAGATTCAATGATCCCATCACAGTCCTCATCTTCCTTAAATTCTCTGTAGCTTTTGATGCTGCCAACCATCCCGTTCTTCTCAGATGCCATTTCTCCCCATGGCATCCAAGACACTACTTTCTCTTGGCTCTCAGTAATCTTTTCTTGGAATCATCCATCTTCTTCTGTCCCCTTAGGATGGGGTTCTTGAACCTCTACACTCTCTTCTCTCCCTTGATGATAACCATCTCCCAGGTGTGAGAAAATAATTATTAATAATGGATTTCTTGGGGGGACCCAGAGAGCAGTTTCTCAGTCCTTTCTCCCACCACTTGAGAAAGCTCAGATCTCAGGGGCAGCTAGGTGGCGCAATGGATAGAGCACCGGCCCTGGAGTCAGGAGGACCTGAGTTCAAATACTGCCTCAGACACTTGACACTTACTAGCTGTGTGACCCTGGGCAAGTCACTCAACCCCAACTGCCTCACTAAAAAAAAAGAGAGAGAGAGAAAGAAAGTTCAGATCTCATCTGAGACAAACCCAAGGGAACAAAAGAAATGGAGACATACTTTTGTCTAGCTCAGTGAAAGACTAATGGGATCAAACCATACATAACAGACTTTGCCTTGAGCAACTTCAGTGAGCATCTTTTTCATATTTTCCCCAGATGTCTGGAGGTAGAGTTCATTTTAACGTGGACTACCTTCAAATCAAGTCATCCAATGATGAATGCTTGAATGATGCTACCCAATTAGCTTTGATCAATGTTAATGACCCTCTTCTATCAAAAGAGGCCTTTAGAGCCCTTTGGGTTTTAGAGACTCTCTTAGCTCTCTGGCTTCTAGGTCTTCAGGGTCTTTGAGAGCTTTTCTCCTGCTTGGGCTAATAACCATGCTGAAGTTCTCTCCCTGCTTTCTTTGCCTCAAGGCCTGAGACCATGAGAAGTTAGGGAGACGTGATCATTCCTTTACTGGTATAATATTAATAAAATTAATATATGCTTACCCAAGACTGATTTAGCAATAGTTATTTTTTAAAACACAGGATTTCTATACCTATAATAAACCTGGATCCAAAGCCAACTCCTGAATGCCAATTCCACACTGCCAACTCTTCACTGGATATTTTCTGGTACCCTCAAACTCAACATGACCAATTCGAGATTTATCATCTCTCCCCTCTAGGGAAAGTCAAGACCACTGGAGATGGCCACGGAGGTAGTGGGTGACCTTGGCCTTTCTAAATTAAGGTCTTTCCCAGGTCTCAGTTGGAGACAACCCCATTCAATGACTAAGGGCTAGCTGAGAAATGAGAGAAGACAAGCCATTTACCATCACAAAAACATGAATCAAAGGAAGATTCTCAATTTCAATTTATATTCATTCTAAGATGTCAACAAAGCCACAGAAAGTTGGGGGTTTTTTTTGGGGGGGAGATGGAAGGGGGTGGTCTATTTTTGGCCCCTTAATGAAGGCCAAAGTGATTTGGGCTTAGACTTATGTAAAGGTTGTATCACTTTAGAAAGTAAGCTCTGGGGGCAGCTAGGTGGCGCAGTGGATAAAGCACTGACCCTGGATTCAGGAGTACCTGAGTTCAAATCTGGCCTCAGACATTTGACACTTACTAGCTGTGTGACCCTGGGCAAGTTACTTAACCCCCATTGCCCCATAAAAAAAAAAAAAAAAAAGAAAGAAAGTAAGCTCTTTGAAGGCGGAGCCATTTTGTTCTTGTCTCTGTAACCTCAAGAGCTCAATTCTAGGATCCTAAAATAGAAATCTAGGCTAGATATATTACCACTGAAGAAAACAGGCTATGTGGTTCAAGTAAAGGAAAGAAATATTTAAAGGATGGACTTTGGGCAGCTAGGTGGCGCAGTGGATAGAGCACTGGCCCTGGATTCTGGAGGACCTGAGTTCAAATCCGACCTCAGACACTTGACACTTAAGTACTAGCTGTGTGACCCTGGGCAAGTCACTTAACCCTCATGCCCCGCAAAAAAACAAAAACACACAAAAAAGGGGGGGAAAATAAAGGATGGACTTTCAGGGAACTTCTAGTCCACTAAAAACAAGCGAATCCATCCAAAAAAGCAAAAAAACACTCTCTACAGGGTGTCCCAAAAGTCTTAGTGCAGTCCATAAATTGGGACACCCTACAAATCAAGCATAGAATTCTTAACAGCAACCCTAAAGATGGACATATGTAAGCATTCCTACAAATAAGATAAAATTTACTCTTAACTTAATAAGCCTACCTAGACTATTGATATGAAGTCACAAAGGCCTGCCAGCCCTAAAACATGCAGAAAGAATACAAATAAGATAGCATATGCACGTTGCAAACCTTAAGGTGTTAAATACTACTAACAAGATAGACAAGATGGATAAATAAGTGCTAGTTGTTTATTATTATGGCTTTATCATCATCATCATGGAAAGGGGGGGGGCAGTCTCCTGCTCACCTTTCCCCCAAAGCCAAAAGATAAGGGACAGAGCTCAAGGTGTGAGAATTAGGCAAAAGATCTGAGTTTCCTTAAGTACTAAGTACTCTCTCTGATCATTAAGTCACATGTATTTTAATTACTTTATAATTATATTAAGAACTTATTGAAGCTCTATACCCGGGTCTCAGGTCATACCTTGGAGTCTGCATTCTAAGCTAAGATATAAGGGACCAGTGAAATGGTTATCCTCTTTTAAAGTACTGATCAAATGAAAATCACCTGGCCTTGTTAACAAACGAAAGCAGCCACCTTGATCTACAGCTGCCCCTAATTCAGGCAGAAACACTGGGGTGGGGGGAGAAGAAGTGTGAAATATTATGCACCCAATACCATAAGGCAATGAGGTATCGGTTAAAGATGATGGCTAAAGCAGGCACACTCCTCACACCTCATTTGGAGTAGGGGGGAAAATAGGGGAGAGGGTAAGGGAGTTGATCTGCAGAGCAAATATATGTTACCATAATAAAACTCACTGCTCATTCTGCTTTCTTTTATATATTTAAGCTTCTGTGTTGCATGACTGCAAATCTGTCAGGTCAAATGCTTGTCATGTATTGTTTTTTTGTACTGTTCAAGAGATAAAACCAACTGACCCAACTAAATTCATATTGAATGACAAAAGCTCACTGTAGCCTTAGGCAAATTAACTCATCCAAAGTATTTATATGGAATGACCAGTGAAGTGTAAAAGAATGTCCAAATTAATTTTTAAGCAAGTGGAAAACTCATTAGAACAAATCTGAATCTGCTAAAAATGCAATGCAAGACCTCTTACATAAGAGCATTAAGATGCTTACTAGCTTTAGTATATACATACAAATCAGCCTTTGCCTTTCATCCATTTCCCTAGAAAACACAGTAAGAAAAAAATTAATTCCCTTCTTGGGTACTTGCACCACAGAAGGTACACAGGGAGATGGAAATTAAAACTCCCAGAGATGTCAAAGACAGAAAGGTCCCACATACACCCAAATATTTTTAGCAATGCAAACAGGAAACAAAGTAGATGCTCCATTGATTGGGGAAAGGCTAAGCAACTAGCGAGTTATGAATGTAAGAGTATTTGCTGCAAACAATGAATAAAAACACAGAAATGCCTGTAAAAACATTAATCAATGCAGGGTGAAGTAAGCAGATGCAGGAAAAAACATAATACATGAAAGTAACTACAACAATATAAATGGAAAGAACAAAAAAAAAGGAAAAGAACTTAAATGATAATTTGAAAGCCCAGCCAGATAGACAAATAAAATCTTTATTATATATTTGCTTTAAAGCAAGTAAACCACTCCTAGCCCTAAAGAAGACTGCATTCTAATGGGGGAAGACAGAGACAAGAGACTTAGCAGCTAAGAAAAGGGAGTTGGGGAGAAGCCTTGGTGTAGGGATAGGTAGGAAAGTGGTGTGGAGAGCTGTTTGCAAGCAAAATAAAGCAGAAACATACTTTCAAAGTCCAACATCCCAAGGGTAGAGCCAAAGGGTGGGGGCAGATAAGGATGAGAGTAGGTCTCTTCTCCCTGACAATCTGACCTCAGACACTGGCTGTGTGACCCTGGACATGTCACTTAACCCTGTTTGCCTCAGTTTCCTCATCTGCCAAAAATGAGCTGGAGAAGGAAACAGCAAACTACTCCAGTGTCTTTGCAAAGAAAACCCCAAATGGGGCCACGAAGAAGTTGGACATGACTAAAAATGACTAAACAACAAGATGGTCTGAAGCTATCATGAAAGAATACAAGGGCAGCTAGGTGGCTCAGTGGATAAAGCACCAGCCCTGGATTCAGAAGGACCTGAGCTGAAATACGGCCTCAGACACTTGACGCTTACTAGCTATGTGACCCTGGGCAAATCACTTAACCCTCATTGCCTCACAAAAAAACCCAAAAAACAAAACAACAGTTGGAGAAAATTGTGGATGAGTTAGTTTTGCAGGGCTGCTTTTCCCTCCTCTTTGTTCTTTGCTGTAAAGACTAGTGGGAACACATTTGGAAATAAAGATAGAAAGGGTTTTTAAATATATTTATTTTTTAGATTTAAATTGTATTAAAAGGCAGGAGTGGATTACACATTAGGAAAGAGACTTGTTTTGCACATCGACTTTATAAAATTGTCCCAAGTTTCATTTAGTTTTACTGTTTCTCTGTTGAACTTTACACTTAGTGGTCAGTCATGAAATTGAGAAACAAGAAAGGCAGCAGGATTTAGAACTAATAACTGGGGGCAGCTAGGTGGCGCAGTGGATAAAGCACTGGCCCTGGATTCAGGAGTACCTCAGTTCAAATCCAGCCTCAGACATTTGACACTTACTTAGTTGTGTGACCCTGGGAAAGTCACTTAACCCCAATTGCCCTGCAAAAAAACAAAACAAAAAATTATCTTATATTTAGGGGCAGCTAGGTGGCGCAGTGGATAGAGCACTGGCCCTGGAGTCAGGAGGACCTGAGTTCAAAGCTGGCCTCAGACACTTAACACTTACTAGCTGTGTGACCCTGGGCAAGTCACTTAACCCCAATTGCCTCAGTAAAAAATAAATAAATAAATAATAGAACTAATAACTGACCTGAAATCAGGAAACCTGATATGCTAAGAGGCCCCTTATACTGGAACCACTGAATGCCACCCCACTGACCTCACTGATGAGGGGCATCATATCTAATACCCTGGAAAATGCCATCCCACCTCAGCTCCACCCAGGAACCAGAATTTGGAGAGTAGTTTTCTGTTGCTATCAGGGTAGGACCCTATCAATTTAAAACCAAATCCCTTTAAAAAAAAAAAAGGCAGGAATAGCCCCCAAATACAAATCCCTTTTGAAGAGTGATAGGATGAAAGAAGATGGATAATAGAATAAATATGATGGGAAAGGGAATAGGATGGAAGGGAAACAGTTAATTAGTAATCATGAAAAAGAGAAAAGGGGGGAAAATGTACAAAAAAATATTTATAGCAACCCTTGGTGGAAGCTAAGAATTGAGAATTGGAGGAATGTCCATCAATTGAGGAATGATGGAAAAAGCTGTGTTATGATTGTAGTGGAATGGACTTGTGCTACAGGAAATGACAAACAGGATGATTCCCGAAAAACCTTGAAAGACCAATGAACACTGATGTATAGTGAAGTGAGCAGAGCTGAGAGGACACTGTGTGTAGTGACAGCAGTATTGTTCAAGGAGCAATTGTGAATGACTTAACTACTCTCAGCAGTGCAATGATCCAAGACAATCCAAAGGAACTAATGAGGAAGCTTACTATGCACCCCTATAGAAAGAACTGATAAAAAGAACACTTGTGGATTGTACATATATAACCTGATTGTGATCTTGTGGAGGAGGGAGGGAGGGAGGGAGGGAGAAAAATTTGGAACTCTAAATCTTATGAAAATGAGTGTTGAAAACTACCCTTACATGTAAATGGAAAACAAAATAAATAAATACAAAAAAAGGAATAGCCCCCAAATTACTCATCACATTGTCCTAGAGCTTGAAAAGGCAGCAAGGACAATGTTACTTTTAACCCTCATGGGGGTGGGGTAAGTATATGTGAACTTAGCAGGTTACACAAGTTACAGGACCAGCTTTGAGGAAGTCCTGTGGGCCTTTCCTTTCCAGATATTATTTTCTTCCAGCCTATCTTGGACTACAACTCATGTTCATGTGATTTCATGGTCAAGCAAGCTCCAAGAGCACCTGCCCCCAGTCATTTCACTCTGTCCACCTCTTTGCAACCCTATTTGGGGTTTTCTTGGCAAAGATCCTGGAGTGGTTTGCCATTTCCTTCTCCAGTTTATTTAACAAATGAGGAAAATTGAGGCAAACAGGGTTAAGTCACTTGCCCAGGGTCACAAAGCTAGGAAGTGTTTGAGGCCAGATTTGAATTCAGGAAGATTGGTCCTTCTGACACCAGGCCCTACATTCTATCCACCTAGCTGCCTCTCTTGCTCTGGACAGGTAGCCTCTATTTTAGCAGTAAAGTAAGATCCTCTACTGAACTGTCCTGTACCATGTTAGAGTGATTTGAAAAGTTGCAAGGTTTATTATTTTTACAGGCATTCTACTTTTCCCAAATCCTGAAATGCTTTTTAGCAATATATGGAAATTGGGGAAGCTAGCTGGTACTGGTTAGAGCACTGGCACTGGAGTCAGGAGGACCTGAGTTCAAATGAGGCTTTAGACACTTGCCACTTACTTGTGACCACAAGTGCCTAAAAAAAAAAAAAAAAAAGGCAGTATCTAGAAATTTATAGACATCACCTGTTTAATAATTCATTTAGGGGCAGCTAGATGGCACAGTGGATAGAGCACCGGCCCTGGAGTCAGGAGTACCTGAGTTCAAATCCGGCCTCAGACACTTAATACTTAACTAGCTGTGTGACCCTGGGCAAGTCACTTAACCCCAATTGCCTCACTAAAAAAAAAAAAAATTCATTTCATTTTTTCTATTCAGCAGGCCCCAAAAGTAAATTCTCATTCCTTAACCAAAAGAAACAGATTGAAGCAAGCCTGAAGAGAAAGCAGTATATATGACCTGATAGAGAGCTAACAGTTATGAAAGTGCTACTATAAGTTTAGTTAAGTCAAATACAGAGGGTATCCCCAAAGTCCTAAACTTAATAAGCTTAAAACTGCATTAAGACTTTTGGGACTCCCTGTATTATATAATGATATTCACCTGGAAAATGTTTGGATGTAGATGCTTAACAATAATTATGAAACAGTTTTGTTACAAAAATTAGGTGTTACTAAAAACCTGATCTTGGATCCAGCTAGCATATTCATAATTATAAAAAAAAACCTTATAAAATGTTTTTCCTGATGATATTGATGAAGGGAGCTAGAAGGACTCAGTGGATAGAGCACTGGACCTCGAGTCAGGAAGACCCGAGTTCAAATCCACCTTCAGGCACTTACTGGAGAAAGAAATGGCAGGCCTCTGTAGTATCTTTATCAAGAAAATTCCATGTATTGTACTAGAGTGCTATGGTCCATGGGGTCACCAAAAGTGGGACTCAACCAAACAACAAGATGATAATTCCCATGAAAAAGGCCTCAGGGTTTCATTGAACTACAAGCTCAAAGAGTCGGTAGTGACAGAACAGACAAAAGCTTGGGCTGGACTGCATTATAACCATAAATTCCCCCTCTATTCTGCCCTAATCACTTCTAGAGCACTACATTCTGTAGGGTGCATCGAATTTTAGGAAAGACAAGCTAAAATGCATTCTTAAAAAGAATGATCAAAAAAAAAAAAAAAAAGGATGATCAGGGGCATCTAGGTGGTGCAGTGGATAAAGTATCAGCCCTGGATTCAGGAGGACCTGAGTTCAAATTCGGCCTCAGACATTTGACACTTACTAGCTGTGTGCCCCTAGGCAAGTCACAACCCTCAATGCCCCACAAAAAAAAAAAAAAAAGAGGGCGATGATCAGAATGACAGAAGGACTAGAGAACACTACATGAAGAAAGATTAGTTGAAAGAGCTGGGAATGTTCAAGCTGGAGAAGAGAAAACTTTAACAAGGGCATGATGGATGCTCTCAGGCAGTTGAAGAGCCCTGGTACAGGGAGACTAAGATTTGTTCTGCTTGGTTTACAGGCAGAACTAGGAATCCTAGGTGAGGGGGCAGCTAGGAGGCACAGTGGATAAAGCACTGGCCCTGGATTCAGGGGGACCTGAGTTCAAATCCAACCTCAGACACTTGACACTTACTAGCTGTGTGACTCTAGGCAAGTCACTTAACCCTCATTGCCCCACCAAAAAAAAAAAAGAAAAAAGAAAAAAGAAAAGAAAAGAAAGAAAAAGGAATCCTAGGTGACTGGTGCAGGGATGCAGATTTAGGTACAATATAAAGAAAAAATTCCTACAAAATAGAAACTGTTTGAAAGTAGAAGGGACTACCTAGAAAAGGGAGAAGGGAGTGAGTTCCCCATCTCTGGAGGGCTTCAGGAGACCAAGGCGGAGACAACTGGGGAACGTAACAGAGGACCACCTCTGAGGTCCTTTCCAACTTTTAAATTCTTGTATGAGAGAATGCAAAATGACACAAGTGGACTAAAACAAAGAATGCCAAAATCTTTAGATAATAAGAGTTTATAATCATAGAACCTTGCTTTGCAAGAGACCTATGAGGGAGGATAATAACTATTCTAAAGATGAGCAAAAAGTGGGGAAGGTTAAGTCACTTGCACAACTGAAAAGGACTAGAGAGACAGGCATTAAAGCAGGATCTTCTATCACCAAGTCTAGTGCTCAATTCCACCAGGTTACAACTGGACAATAAGGTTTTGTTGGGTTGTTTGTTTTTTGTTAATCCTACATATCTTATTAGCACAGTAAAGTCTCATTTATCAAGAAGGCATGTAGTTCAAATCCAGCCTCTGACACTGATTACTTACTAGCTGTGTGACCCTGGGTAAGTCACTTAACCCCAATTGCCTAAAAAAAAAAAAAAAAAAAAAAAGGGTATGTAACATAAACCTTAAGGATACTCAAGTCATTGACATAGACAAATGACATTCTATCAAAGTTAGCCAAAAAAAAATGTACATCAAATGACATTTTACAAATAAATGTCATTTACAACATGGAAAGTATTAGCATAAGCAGGGGTATGCTAGCAAATGTTTAACAACTGGCTCTCCAGAGGGAAATAATATGCCTGTGGCACACTTTTAAATTTAATCTGCAGTATTAACATTTTTTTTCCTACCAGTTTAAGTCTAGACAATCAGCAAAACAATAAATCCAGCCCTGATTTTTAACACTTGATATAGATTTTTTTTAAGGTGTAAATACTCACAATGAAAATTTAACAACCAGCTTTCAAGGTTTTAAAGGATCCAATATAGATATCAGACCCTAGGCCCCTAAGGAAAAGATAAGACCTTCAAAAGACAGTTGTTGTGCCTGTGTACACAAAATCTTTTCTCCTAGCTGAATACCTCATGAAGCTGCTTCTCCACCCCCTTTCCCCCAGTTCTTTCAACCAATTGTGTCAGAATATTCTCTAGTCCTCTCATCCTTCCGATCCCTATCTTTTAGACAGTCTTTCCTTTTTTTTTTTTTTAAAGTGAGGCAATTGGGGTTAAGAGACTTGCCCAGGGTCACACAGCTATAGACAGTCTTTCCTAAAAAGCAGTGCCTGGGATTGAAACTCGGTACTGATGTCATATCATTCTGAGCCACTTGAGAATCGGCCAATGAATGCCGTTGGCTTCTTGAGAAGGGCTGGGAAGATGAAGTCTGTAAGATACCCTTGCTCCACAGCCCCCAATATCAGATATGCTGTCCCCGAGATCAGGGTTCATATCCTGTCAGCGCTGCTAAGACAGGATACAGTGGCACCCCCCCCCAAAAAAATCAAACACAAATCAAACAAAAAACTACTCCCCTTCCCACCAGGTTTATCTTCTCTTACAAGTCAGTAGAAGTTAGATTTTGGCCATCACAGGACTATTAAATCATTTTAAAAGTAATGGGGGGGGGGGGGGCGGAGATAAAGAGAAGTGAATAAGTTTTAAATAAGCACCTATTATGGTGCTTGGCACTGTGCCAAGCACTTTATTAATATTATTTCATTTGATCCTCACAACACCCATGAGAGGTAGGTGCTCTAACTATCCCCATTTCACAGATGACAAAACTGAAGCAGACAGAGAGGCTTGACCAGGATCATACAGCTAGTAAGTAAGTATCTGAGGTCACATTTGAACTTATGTCTTTGTATCTCCAAGCCCAGTGGTGCATCCACACGCCACTACCTAGCTGCTTTGATAACTGGGATTTATAGAATTGTGCCTTTTAAGATTTACAAAGCCTTTTAACTATATGATCTCATTTGTTCCTTACAGCCACCCTAAGTATTACAGATATTATCCCCATACATAGATGAAAAAACTGAGGCCCAACTAGTAACTCTCAGAGGTGGAATTCCAACCTGTATTTCTCCTGACTGACTCCAAGGGAGGGCTCTGTGCACTCTTCACTGTTGACTACACTATGAAGACAAGTGGCTTCTGGGCACAAGGCACGGAGGATACAAAAAGGCAAAATAAAGCCCAAGTTCTGCCCACAGGGAGCTTCTATTTTACTGGGGTGAACAAACTAACAGAATCTGATTTGGATTATCTAAAGATTTCATTCCAAGACATGATTCCCTGATTGATTAGTTTCATAACTATGACAATTCCACAGCCTGCCATACTCAGGCATGGATGCCTGGCTAGATTCTTATCTTACTGAATATAAACAATTAGCAGGATATACAGAATCAAACCAACACTATTGTAGTCAAACCAACATGGTTATAGCAATGAATACCGGTAGATATTAGATATGGTGAATATGCATAATATTGATGAGATAATATGCATAACAATAAGAGAAATTCACTTTATACCTGGACAGCCATGCATTTATACCCTTGTACGCGTGATATTATGGAAATGAAAATAACACCCTTCATTGTCAGCAACTACTGCATGACCTAGATTGCTGCATATTATTTATGTAATCACTTGGAAGCAGCTTACAACAGCTCAGAAAAGCCAAATCAAAACAACTAAACCCAACAGCCCCTGCAACCCCATCCTTCCCTTTTACCCAGGGCTGTTCAACATTATATAATTAATCTAAAATTATCTCCTTCTCCTAGTTCCAAGGACACCCAGACTTTTAAGATATATACAGTGTTTCTGATTCTACAGTGCTTTCTCTCTCAAAGTAAGGAGGAGTTGTGCATGTTTAGCAACCTTGGATAATTTTAGGGTCATTTTAAAAATTAAAGAGTTTAAACAGTAAATGCATTGTTTATAAACATTTTCAACACAAGATCACAGGGATTCAAGAAAATCAAATCCTTAACTGAAATGCAAAGAAAATCAGTGCTGAACTATTTTACAACAGAAAGCCTAGCTCGAGCCAAGATAAAGAGGAATTTCACCCCCTGAATATTCTGTACTGGGTTTTGATGTGGGCAAGAAATTTGGGGTCAAATTGATCATGAGTCATCCCGAAAGAATTACAAGACTCAGTGACTCAGTTTACCAAGTTTTATTGCAATGCTGTGAGTAATCACAGGGAGAGAACCAGAAAAGTGGAAAGGTATCTTTCAAATAAGGAAAAGGAGAGACAGTTATATTTATAGTATGGATAAACTGATTATCAGTCTCATTATAATATTCTCCACCTTGGGGTGTTACAGGGGAGGGCCTATCCTAATTTGGAGCTCCTGGGGTCCTAAGCCAGCCCCCGAAGCGGGTACCTTTATCAGTGGAGGTGTGTTTTGGGGGTTTATATGTCATAAAGTGAATCTGGGGACAAATTTAGCCTTTTCTGCACATGTCTCTTTCTGGTTCCCATGACTAGTTTCAAAACATAATCATTTTTCTTTTATTTCTGGTCTGAATTTCTATAGGCTGTCAATTCCTTTACTGTTGTAGTCTTCGGGTTTCCTTGGCCCAAGTACCTCTGTTCCTGTTATAGGTACTGATGTGGGCAAGAGAACCCAGCATCCTGACTTATAAGTTATCCATTAACTGGGATCTGACTCCCTTTTTGAGCTAATATCTGAGTTAAAGCTTGGGTCTTAGGTTTTTCTGTTAACCCTTTTTTTTTTTACCTCCTACATCAGGTTTCACAAAGTACTCTAAGATTAAAGTCATTATTCAGATGTCTATCTACCCACTGCCATCTTTTGGCCCATCCATGATCAGTAGTTTCAGTTGTGTCTCACACTTCATGACCCTGTTAGGGGTTTTCTTGGTCAAGACACTGGAGTGGTTTGCCATTTCCTTCTCCAGCTCATTTAACAGATGAGGAAACTGAGGAAAACAGGGTGAAGTGACTTGCCCAAGGTCACACAGTTAGGAAGTGTCTGAGGCTGCCTTTTGTAAGGCCATCTAGTTTTCCTTCCTCCTGCTTCAGCTGTGCTTACCTCCTCCTTCCAGCCCCACCACCCCCATCAGCTTTCATAGTGATTCTCACTCATCACCATCATGTGAACTTGCCTGTACTTCCCCAGCTAATCCCAGCTTCCTTTCCAACTTCTCTCACTAAGGAGGGGCTTCTTCTGGACACCAGGAGAAAAATGATAAGGAATATAATGAGACCTGCCCACCTGTAACTCCAGCCAATTATGCATACCAAATTACACCAAGTGTCCCTCATAGGAGGATAAAACCTGGACATGTGCCTATGACATCAAATGATAAAGAGACGCAGGAACAAAACATTGTTGTTGTTGTTTTTCCTTCATTCTCAAAAAGGACCATGATATCGAGAGCTGATGCTATGATTTGCACTGAATTGGATGTGAGGGTGGGCTGTGCAAGGTCACCAACCTCACTCTCTCCTCCAGAGCCATCTGAGTCCAGTGGCAATATACAGATCAGGGCAACTAGAGATGGTCCCAGATGTTTAAGGCAATTGCAGTTAAGTGACTTGCCCAGGGTCACACAGGTACAGCTAGTAAAGTATCTGAGGTCACAATTGAACTCAGGTCCTTCCAACTTCAAGGCCAGTGTTCTACCTACTGTACCACCTAACTGCAAAACATAACCCTAGCTAGAAAAGCACAAAAAATATTTTTCTTCAGCCTAAAATGCTTTTTTAAAAGTGGAAAATAAGGCTAATTTTTTAATGTATCAAAAACAGTGGGGGGCAGCTAGGTGGCACAGTGGATAGAGTACCAGCCTTGGAGGCAGGAGGACCTGAGTTCAAATCTGGCCTCAGACATTTAACACTTACTAGCTGTGTGACCCTGGGCAAGTCGCTTAACCCCAATTGCCTCACTAAAAAAACAAAAACAAAAAACAAACAAAAAACAAAAAAAACAGTGCAATAGAAGTTAGCAAATAAGTCAAGCAAAACAGTATTTGACATACATTTGCACTATTGTGCAAAGTAGCAAAGCTACCACCTCCTATCACAGAAATTAACAAAGATAAACAAAAAAGGGTGGGGAGAACAACACTCAGTGGATGGATTATGGTAAGGCAGGCACACTAATACAGGTGGTAAGGCTATGAATTTGCCTAACAACTCTGGATAAAAATTTGCAGTTGTGGGCAGCTAGGTGGCGCAGTGGATAGAGCACCAGCCCTGGATTCAGGAGGACCTGAGTTCAAAACTGATCTTAGACACTTAACATTTACTAGCTGTGTGACCCTGGGCAAGTCACTTAACCCCCAATTGCCTCATTAAAAAAAAATTGCAGTTGTACAAGACAAGTGACTAAACTATTTGTGACCTTTGACCCACCAGATCATATGAACATCAAAACAGAGGACTAGACATTTTCCCCAGATCGCTACAACCTCTCAAAAATTGAAATTATATCCGAAAAGTTAAATTAACTTCAGGTGTCGTGTCTCCCTGGTCTAGAACACCCATAATCCAAAAGAGTTAAAAAACAAACCCGAAATCCAGGAACTGATGTTCATTGACCCTGAGCTCACTCAGCACCCCTCCCCCACATTAGTGAGACTGCAGTAGCATATCCAAAGACAAGCCACAGGCTTAGGTCAAAACCCACCCCTTCAACCCAGTCCCCCTTCCTGGTCTCCAATGCCATGGAGACACTGGCTTCAGGCCCCAGAAGTTTGCTCTGGCCTTAAAAAGCCTGCTTGGCCAAAGTCATTCAGGATCAAGCACCTGCCTGGGGCCACAACCCAGAAGCACCAGTGCTGTAAGACTCTGATCAGCCAGAGAACTGAGAAACAGAAAGAATGGGATAGGTCACTATGACAGATTGCCATGCATCTAGGGAACTATGCAGCACTCCATCAAGGCTAAGAGAAAGAATGCAGCACCCAGATGGGGGCAGTTCTGACCACTCAAAAGTCAAGAAAATTCAAAGACCTTGAACATAAACAGATAAATCATTGGGAAAAACAGCAACAAGAGAAGGAAATATGGCCTCCAGATCTAGTAAATGAGTTCAGGCACCTATTAATAAATAATGCATAATAGAGGAAAATGATCCAACACTCCATGAAACAGGACACTGTGGAATTTGAGAAGACCAGGGAAACATAACATGCTATTCCTGAATGGTTTAAAAGAGAAATGAGAATTATGAGAGCGGAATTCATGTCCTACCCAGCAAAAATAATGAACTAGAAAAACTTGAATCTGCAATGAAAAGCTTCAGCAAAGAAATGAATGAGAGAATAATAGAGTGAGAAGGCAAACACAGATGTGATGGGCAACCCAGAAGAGAAGCAAAAAACAGTAACATTAAAAGATAATATGCTCATTTATGCAAAACATAGTAAACTCAAAGACAGGATGTGCAGAGATGACTTAAAGATTATACATCTCCTAAAAGGACAGGACAAAAAAGTTTAACACCATTATGAAGGAAGTAAAAGAAAGGAACTGCCTAGATCTTCTAAACATATAAAGTGAAATTCTAATTAAAAGAATTCACAAATCTCCAGAAAACCTACAACAACAACAAGACTACAAATTAAAAAACACATAGGGGAAGCTAGGTGGCACAGTGGATAGAGCACTGGCCCTGGAGTCAGGAGGACCTGAGTTCAAATCCAGCCTCAGACACTTAACACTTACTAGCTGTGTGACCCTGGGCAAGTCACTTAACCCCAATTGCCTCACTTAAAAAAACAACAATACATAGTACTTCAAATAATGTAAAACCATTCTGTACCCACTAGAAAAAGGAAGGTTAATTTAATAATGTGTTACAAAAAGCAACAGAGCTCACTCAGGATACAGCCCAGGGTGACCTATTCTGAAAATCTCGGCTTAACCACACAGGACAAAAGATGGACGTTAAATAATAAGGAAGAATCTGGAACCTTTTTAGAAAGAAAACCAGAACTGAAGAGATGATTTACCTTTCAAACACCCCAAAGAACAGAAATAACAGCAGTGAATAATGAATTCAGCAGGCAATGACAGCAACAGTGAGAAAAGAAAGACCAGTGAGAGACCTGTTTCTATATGAGACAGGGGTGAAAGTGGAAATCTGGTAGAGATGACAGTGAAGAGGCAGAGAGGGGGCATTATGGACAGAACACAGAGACATCTTGTCTAGAAGTGAAAGCTTCCTTTGTGGGACTACATTACAACATGAGAAAGGTATATACAGGAAGGTAGGGTTAGCAGGAAGATGAGTAATTTGTGGGGGTCAAATCAGGGCTTAAAATGAAGGGAAAGTGACCTCTGTGGTCTAAGAGATGGGGGGGGGGGGTTGAAAAGGGGAGGAAAGGAAGTAGGCCTTACTTTGGAGGTGAGAGGTGATTCCATTGATGAATGGTCCTACAGGTGAAGAGGGATGAGGCCCTTACACCTGATGAGGCCTGGGGGATGAGGTGCTTGAAAAGTCTACTGGTTCTGGGGAGGGGTGGAGGGGGAATAGAAAGTTGAAACTCCTTGCAACACAAGCAGCTGGAGAAGTGGGAGAACACAGACACCAGGAGATTTTCAGACAAATGTAGAAAAAAAAGGTCAACAAGAACAGATATGGATCACAGGTGGACTGAGTAATAAGGGATGTGGTGGGGGAGGGGCCCTATCAGGAACAGGGTCTTCTATGACATTTACAATGTGCATTATTCTATGAGTGGGGCCCAATGGAAAAGGGGAATACTTGGAGTAAACCCCACTGGACAGTGGCAGAAAGAGGGGAAATTCTATAATGAATACCTTGGAAACTCTGATTGCATGAAGAATACAGAGATCATTTTAGGGGTGACAG
The DNA here is from genome assembly GCF_019393635.1 of Dromiciops gliroides. Lineage (NCBI taxonomy): Eukaryota > Metazoa > Chordata > Mammalia > Microbiotheria > Microbiotheriidae > Dromiciops > Dromiciops gliroides. Next base: position 434,224,669 of record NC_057861.1, on the reverse strand, counting down.
ATCAGAGAATGAATAATAAGGAGGTAGATAATTAAGAGGAAAAGAAATCCTTTTTGACAAGAGGCACAAAGAAATGAAATTGTAAAACTAAGGAACCAGATTGGCTAAAAGAAAGGGGAGGGGCAGCTAGGTGGCACAGTGGATAAAGCACTGGCCCTGGATTCAGGAGGACCTGAGTTCAAATCTGGCCTCAGAAACTTGACACTTATTAACTGTGTGACCCTGGGTAAGTCACTTAATCCTCATCGCCCACAAAAAAGAAAGAAGAAAGAAAAGAAATAACCTTCGCTTTAGGGGCAGCTAGGTAGTGCAGCGGATAGAGCACCGGCCCTGGATTCAGGAGGACCTGAGGTCAAATCCGGCCTCAGACACTTAATACTTACTAGCTGTGTGACCCTGGGCAAGTCATTTAACCCCAATTGCCTCAATTTAAAAAAAAGAAAGGGGAAATATCAAATGAGAAGAGGGGATGGGGTGAGGGGAAGAGAGCACCACCTTTAAAAAGAAAAAAAAAAGGGCAGCTAGGTGGCGCAGTGGATAGAGCACCGGCCCTGGAGTCAGGAGGACCTGAGTTCAAATTCAGCCTCAGACACTTAACACTTACTAGCTGTGTGACCCTGGGCAAGTCACTTAACCCCAATTGCCTCACTAAAAAAAAAAAAAAAAACCTTAAAAAAAGAAAAGAAAAAGAAAAAAAAGATTAAAGTAACTTTTGTTATTCAACTGTTTCTCAGGGTCTGACTCACTGTGACCCCATCTGGGTTTGGTGGTTTTTTTTTTTTGGCAAAGACAGTGGAGTGGTTTGTCATTTCTTTCTCCATTTTATCAAATGAGGAAACTGAAGCAACAGGCTGAAGTGACTTGCCCAGGGTCACACAGCTAGTAGTGAGTGTCTGCGGCTGGATTTGAATTCACAAAGACAAGTCTTCCTTACTCCAGATCCAAGGCTCTAGCCACTGCCCCACCTGGCTGCCATCCACTAATTTACTTAATAAAGTGACTAAAAGAATATAATACTGAACCTAAAACTGAAAAGTTTCTACACAGACAACATTAATGCTTCAAGGAAGAAACAAAGAGGTCAAATAGGAAAAAAATCTTTGCATTAAATTTTTCTGATAAGGATTTGATATAGGAGATATATAAACATTTAATAAATATGTCTAATAATAGCCAATCCACAACAGATGGTCAAAGGTTTTGAACCAACAGCTCTCAAAAAGGGCAAAGTATAACCTTTGACCCAATGATTTCACTAATGGGTATATAGCCATAGGAGGTAAAAGACAGAATGTTCCAATATATACCAAAACATTCATAGCAGCACTTTTTTTTGAGTGGTAGCAACTCTGGAAACAAAGTACCCATCAATTAGAGAATGGTTGAATATGACATAGTATATATATGCAATGAGATATATGCAGGAATGACAAATGAATTCAGAGAAACATGAATGATGTAGAGTAAAATAAGCAGAACCAGAAACAATAATATCCAGTATGATTCCCAACTATGAAAATGAAAAGATCAGTGAGTAAAAGGAAGCCAAATTCAGGAGTAGCTAGGTGGTGTAGTGGATAAAGCACCAGCCCTGGAGTCAGGAGGACCTGAGTTCAAATCTGGCCTCAGACACTTGATACTAACTAGCTGTGTGACACTGGGCAAGTCACTTAACCCTCATTGCCCTGAAAGAAAAAAAGAAAAAGAAAAAAAAGACAACCCCCCCCAAAACAAAAGGAAGCTAAATTCCAAAGAACTGAAAAACCTATAATGGGTCTGAAGAACAAGAATTGTTGTAAACTGGTGTAAAATAAATGCAATAATAAAACAGCCCCTTTTCTCATCAAAGCAGCAGCAGACTATGGGGGCATGGCAAAGCAACACAAAATGTTGAAAACTATATTTATATATAGTTGAAAAAAATATTATTACTATGGGGGGAAAAGTACAAAGGACATACATTGCCAGAAGTAGACATGGTTAGGGTTGTTTTTCTGTAATGTCTTATACGCCTAGGAGACCACTGATAAAAATAAATATATCCACCATAAACACCAAAATATTTATTACAGCATTTTTTATAATAGCAAAGAACTGAAAACAAAGTAGATATCCATCAATTGGGGACTAGCCAAATAAATTATGATGTATGAATGTAATTGTATATATTAATGTGTCATAAAACAGGATAATTACAATACAGAGAAGCATATGGAGCAGTGGATAGTGTCAGGACTGGAGTAAGGAAGACCAATCTCCCTAAGGTCAAATCTGGCCTCAGATACTTCCTAGCTGTGTGACCCTAGACAAGTCACTTAACCCTATTTGCTTCAGTTTCCTCATTTGTAAAATGAGTGAGAGAAGGAATGGCAAACCATTCAAGTATCTTTGTGAAGAAAATCCCAAATGAGGTCACAATCAGATACTACTGAACAACAAAGAAACAAGAGAAGCATGGACAGATCTATAAGAACCAGTGGAGAGTGAATTGAAACAAGAAACAATATACACAAATAAAACAATGTATATGGAAGCACTACCAAAAAAATCAAAAGCAAATGTTGCAAAATTTCAAAGAACACATATATCTCCAAAGAAGAAACAGAAGACATCCTGTACCCACCCCTTTAAGAGGTAAGAGGTCTGTGGGTGATGTATTGCACATATTTTCAGACTTTTTTTGATGTACTAAGCCAGTTTTGTCCAGTTTCTTTTCCTCTTCTTTTCCTTTTTTTATTTTAAAAAATGTTATATGGTATGGCTCTCTGGGAGGAGGAAGAAGAAGAATACTTCTGGGGGAGTTTTAGTAATTTTTAAAAATACATAATTTAATTTTTTTTTTGGTGGGGCACTGAGGGTTAAGTGACTTGCCCAAGGACACACACAGCTAGTAAGTGTTAAGTGCCTGAGGCCGCATTTGAACTCAGGTCCTCCTGAATCCAGGGCCTCAGACACTTAACACTTACTAGCTGTGTGTGACCTTGGGCAAGTCTCTTAACCCCCAATGCCTCACTAAAAATAAATAAATAAAGCCTGGGAAAATATGTATGAACTGATGCAAAGTGAAATGAGCAGAACCAGGAGAACATAATACACCATAACAGCAACATTGTAAACAATGATCAACTGTGACTTAGCTACTCTGATCAAGACAATGATCTAAGATGATTCCAAAGGACCCAAAAAATACTATCTACCTCCAGACAGAGAACTAATGAACTGAATGTAGACTGAAGCATACTTTTTTCCCCACTTATTTTTTTTTTTGCTTTTTTCCATTTGTTTTGTCTTGGGTTTTTTGCAATGTGGCTAATATGGAAATGTTTTGCACGACTTCATGTATATAAGTGATATTATTTGCCTTCTTACTGGATAGGGGAGGGAGAAAATTTGGAACTCAAAATTTTAATGAATGTAAATACTTAATAAATTTTTTTAAATGTATAGGGTAAAATGAACTCATGCAAAGTGATCAGAACTAGGAAAATAATTTCCATAATGACAACATTGCAGAGAAAAATAACTTTTAAAGACTCTAGAATTCTCATCAATACAATGACAAATCAAGGAGTCTAGAGAATTGAAAATCAAACACATGCTGCTCACCTCCCATCAGAGGGGCAGACAGACTTAAAATGGAGACATTATTTTCAGGCAAGGGCAATGTGGGAATTGCTGGACTATTCATGAGTTGTTTGAGGGGATTCTTTGAGTTCTTGGGGCGGGGGAGCGTAGTCAGATGGGAAAATTATAAATGCATGTAAAAATACACAAATGTACTATAAGTTTTAAAAGACAAAAGCCCAAAGAAATGTAGCCTGGATTAAGGCATTAAAAAAATATCAGAGAGAAGCAGGAATGTCATATATGCCACACCAAGCAGGCCAATTTGGCCAGGCAGTAGAGTGCTCATGGGGGAATAATGTGAAATTAATCTGAAAAGACAGGTTGGAACCACACTGTGAAGTCTGAACCACAGGATTTAACACTTAATTATAATATTATCTTGGATTCTGTAATTCAGAAGGGCAGGCCTAGAGCTGGACTCCACTTTAGTAGCCACCTAGTCCAACACCTTCATGTTACAGAGAAAATTGAGACCCAAGCAATTAAGTGATTAGTACAAGGTCAGAAGTGGGATTTGAACCCAGGACTGACTCCAGACCCAGTGTTCTTTGCCCCATACTGTACTACTTCCTAACTGCTTTCATGTGTAAAATGGAGTTAGAAAGAGGACTAGGCTTCTAATCCCAGCTCTGCCTCCATTTTCCCTATGACCACTATCAAAAATCACTTATACTTCTCTGGGCTTCGCTTTCCTCATCTGTAAAATGAGGACTTAACTAGATGAGTTTAAGATCTTTTCCAGTTATAATCTATGAACCTAATGCCAAGCATTCAACTGTTCCACCCTTACCCCCCAACTCCTAATCTGCCTTCTTTTGTTTTTGGGTTTTTTTTTTTTGCGGGGCAGTGGGGGTGACTTGCCCAGGGTCACACAGCTAGTAAGTGTCAAGTGTCTGAGGCCGCATTTGAACTCAGGTCCTCCTGAATCCAGGGCCAGTGCTCTATCCACTGCGCCACCTAGCCGCCCCCTCTGCCTCCTTTTGTATGTTTTCTCCCCACTAAAGACTGTTAAACTCCTTGAGGGCAGCAACTATATGTCTTTTTATTAAATATATCTTCAGAGCTTAGCAGAGTGCTTCCCAATTAGGAGTTTGTTGCTGTTTCAGTCCAACTAGACTCCATTTGGGGTTTTCTTGGCAAAGACACTGGAGTGGTTTACCATTTCCTTCTCTAGCTCATTTACCAGATGAGGAAACTGAGGCTCATAGGGTTAAGTGACTTGCCCTGGGTCACAGTGCTAGGAAGTGTCTGGGGCCAAATTTGAACTCTGGTGTACCTGACTCTGGGGCTACCCACCTGGTTGCTCCTAATAGACATTAAATAAATGTTTATTGGATTGGATTATTAGTGCTGGCTAGATACGTTAACACTTAATCAAAACTGTTGGTGACTTTTCGTTTTACTTGAAAAATGAATCTTAACTCTCACAAAACACTCAAATAAGAGCTTGCCTTGGGCAAGTAAAATAAATCATGTTAGATTATTTCACTTCCTAAATATTTGGGGGGAAAGAATGGAAAAGAAGGAATTTTAACTCAAATGGATTTTTTCTTTCAGTTTGCAAGGGTGAGCTATAGCATGATGATGTTTATTTATTTGTTTTTCAGAAGTGTAATTTTTAAAAAAAATAAGTATTTTGTTATTTTCCAGTTACATGTAGAGATAGCACTCAGCATTTGTTTACATACGATTTCCAATTTCAAATTTTTCTCCCTCCCTACCCCCTTCCCCAGACAGCAAGCAATACGATATAGGTTTTATATATATATATATATATATATATATATATATATATATACACACACACACACACACAACCAAAAACAAAAGAAATAGTATGGTTCAATCAGCATCCATATTCCACAGTTCTTTTTTTTTTCTGGATTTGGAAAGCCTTTTCCATCATGAGTCCCCTAGAACTCTCTTGTATCATTGTATTGGTGAGAAGAATCCAGTCCATCACAGTTGATCAACACACAGTGTTGATGATATTGTGTATAATGTTCTTCTGGTTCTGCTCATCTCACTCATGATGTTTAAATCATGAAAATTCAAGCAATGTTTTATGAAATCATGACCTCTGTATCTTATTCATTCAAAACCTTTTCAAAGTAATTAGAAGGAAAAGAAATCCTTTCCCTGGGGGCAGCTAAGTGGCACAGTGGATAAAGCACTGGTCCTGGATTCAGGAGGACCTGAGTTCAAATTTGACCTCAGACACTTGACACTTGCTGTGTGACCCTGGGCAAGTTACTTAACCCTCATTGCCCCACCAAAAAAAAAAAAAGAAGAAAGAAAGAAAGAAAGAAAAGAAAATTAAAGAAATCCTTTCCCAAGGCTGAGCAATTAAAGGAAAAACTTAATTTTCTCAATGTACAGTCTAGACAAGTTGGTTGTAAACAAAAAGTCCATATTACAAATCAGATTTCCCTACTTCCTCCATCTTCATGAGTAAAACAGGTGGTCTCCACTCCAGCAAAGAACATATCTATGTCTCTTCACTGGGCTGGGTTCTCCTCTACTCAATCCTGGAAAACAGCTGAGATTTAGTAAGACTTGCCCCAAAACTAATCAGCCCCCTTTCTCACTGCCTACTTGCTCCCTCTCTTAAACAGTGACCTTGGCATGTACTAGAAGAAGCGGAAGAAACCAATCTAGTGGCACATTTTTGAGAACACAACTCCATTTAGGACATGGAACAAGTCCTGATTTCAGTAATGTTTTAAACTAGAACCATAGATTTAGGGCTGAAAGGTACATTAGATGTCATTGAATCCAATTCTCTCATTTTATACATGAGGAAATGGAGGCCAAGATAACGCTGAGTGACTTGGCCCAGAGTCACCCAGCTTATAATTATCTAAGGCAGGGCTAAAACCCGGTTGTCCTTAACTCTTAGATCCATTAAGCCATTCACTACACCACATTTTCCTTTGTATAATGAAGCCATCTATGTCACTGATATGTATTAATTATAGTAAAAACAAAAAAATCAGAATTCTATTTGAAAACCTTTTTCAATAGCAAAAGCATTCTGAGTTCCAAACACTGTAATATAGTTGGGGGTGGCAGACTGGTTCACAGTCGGAGTTTAACTACTTCCGGGTTAAACATTTATCAAATGCCTACTATGTACAGAACAATGCACTATGTGATAGATGAGAAAACAAAACTGAAGTCAAGGTCCCTCCTGTTAAGGGAGTTTGCATTTTATAGATCAGGGGTTTCTTAAAGGGCATGCCCATTTGGTTTGGTAGGCAAGCCATTAAATTTTGGATATCATATTACTACAGCTAAAATAAAATTTGTAGATAATAATAATAATATACATATTACAGGGGCAGCTAGGTGGCACAGTGGATATAGCACTGGCCTTAGATTCAGGAGGACCTGAGTTCAAATCTGGCCTCAAACACTTGACACTTGCTAACTCTGTGATCCTGGGCAAGTCACTTAACCCCCATTGCCCCACCAAAAAAATAATTAAAAAAATAAAAATAATATACATGTTACTTACTCAAGCACATAGAGTTGATAAAGGGGTAGGGAACTGACAGCTTTAAATAGAGGTTGGGCAATGGTTGAGATGATTTCTAAACCTAAGTGTTGTGTTGTTTAAAATCTAAATTGTGAGTTCTAATCTGCCCCACCCCGAGTCTTGGGGAGGGGGGGGAAGCTGGCTAAGATCACTGATAAATTCAGCAGGAGTTGAGGCTTTTAAAGACTTATTAAAATATATCATATAGATATAGATATATCTATATCTTACAAGTTAGTGAAGAGAGAGAGATTGAGAACAGATTCCTTATAGCATGGAAATCCTAGCTCAGATCTAATTCGGTATAGCCGGAAAGAAATCAATTTCCTTTCCTAGCAGCCCACATGAAATCTCTCACCACCAAGCTGGTGTCCTAACAACTAAGAGGGGCCCCGTTCTCCATCTGCCGTCTCGCTCCTTCGTCCTCACCAAAGAAAGAGTCCTTCTATGAACGAGCATCTACTTCCTAGTTCCTCTCTCCCTCCCCCAAAGGGGAGGTCCTTCAAGCTGGTTGGTTGAGAGTGGTCTCTTGCTGACATCAGTAGTACACCAATATGTCACTCAGGGCCAACCAGGTGTGGCCTCCATCCAATCATCCTTATGTAGGTATTAGTTTCTCATTCTCTCTCACCCAATTCAAACAATACTAAATCAATCAGGTGGGGCCCCTGGGCGTCTGCCAAATTATTTTAACAAAGAGAGTGTCTGGGGGCAGCTAGGTGGCACAGTGGATAAAGCACTGGCCCTAGATTCAAGAAGACCTGAGTTCAAATCCAGCCTCAGACACTTGACACTTACTAGCTGTGTGACCTTGGGCAAGTCACTTAACACTCATTGCCCTGCCCCCCCCAAAGTCTCTAAATGCTTTACAATTCATGATAATTACCCAAATATAAAAAAAGACATCATTCCAAATTAGCAATGTCTTCTTAAAACAGCAAATATAGAATAAAAATCACTTGAAATAAAATCTCAGTTCTTAGTTGGAACAGAATGATCAGTTAATTTAATTTACACATTTTTTTCATGATTTTGAAAATACAGTGTTGTCTTGAGTTCAATATCCAAAAATAGTCATAATTCCCACAAAATTTGTATAATGTAAAATTTCAAATGATATTCAAGAAAGTGCTATTTCCAAAAACGATAAAATGAAAATTTGAAGGTTACACAGTTTGGGGGCCCTGCTTCGATATAAAAGTTTTCACTATCTTTTAAGAAGCCATCATTATCCTACTATGTCAAACACACTCAAGGGAAGCAAAACAAACCTGACCAAATTCTGTGAACTTGCCAGTTAAAAGACATTGGTGCAGGGCAGCTAGATGGCGCAGTGGTTAAAGCACTGGCCCTGGATTCAGGAGTACCTGAGTTCAAAGCCGGCCTCAGACACTTGACACTTACTAGCTGTGTGACCCTGGGCAAGTCACTTAACCCCCATTGCCCCGCAAAAAAAAAAAAAAAGACATTGGTGCAACAAAACACTACGGGATTTTTTTCTTTAGGAATTCTGCTATAGGCAAGCTACTCAATCAAAATATCCAAAAATAAACTTCACCAGATGTCAGATGTTTCATTCTAGAGTAACAATTCTAAAAGCCAATCAGCCTACATTTTGAAAAACTTACAAATATAAATATACCAATACTGTATTACAGTGGTTCTCAAAGTGTGGTCCAGTGATGCATAGGGAATCCACAGTATCAAAAAGATGTTACTGGGGCAGCTAGGTGGTGCAGTGGATAGAGCACCGGCCCTGGAGTCAGGAGTACCTGAGTTCAAATCCAGCCTCAGACACTTAACACACACTTACTAGCTGTGTGACCCTGGGCAAGTCACTTAACCCCAATTGCCTCACTAAAAAAAAAAAAAAAAAGATGTTACTAAGATTTTTCATTTGTAATGTGGTAGATATCAATGAATGTAATTCATATGAACAAAAACCCTTTGGGGAGTCCTCAATAATTTTTACGAGTCCAAATGACTCCAGAGACCATTGCTGAAAGAGTTTGTTTGCTAAGATTGGCTATTCACCTCTAATTTTGAGTTCTTTAACTTGGGGTGGGGAGGGGATGGGGAGAACACAACTAGCATTTATACAGAACTTTTAAGGTTTGTAAAGTGCTTCCTTTGATCCCCACAATAATCCTATTAGGAAAGGTCCAATTATTTTACAGATGAAGACCTTAAGCTGGAGAGAAAAAGTGATTTGCCCAGAATCATACAACTACATAGTGAGTCTCTTGAGGCAAGATTTGAACTCCAGATTGTCTGACTCCAAATCCAACAATTTATCCATAGCACCAGCTGGATCATAACTGAAGTATGGCCTACTTACTTCCCAAACTTGGAAATAGTTAATAGTTTTAAGATTTAATAGAATACACTTTATTCTCTTCTTTTTTTGTTTTTGTTTCTTTGTTTCTTTGTTTTTGCAGAGCAATGAGGGTAAAGTGACTTGCCCAGGGTCACACAGCTAGTAAGTGTCAAGAGTCTAAGGCCAGATTTGAACTCAGGTCCTTCTGAATCCAGGGCCGATATTTTATCCACTGTGTCACCTAGCTGCCCAATAGAGTACACTTTCTAAGTTTCCTTAAAGATGGGATTCAGGCAAGATGGTGGAGGAAAGGCAGTGAGCTCTCAAACTCATGACATAATCACTCCAAAAAACATCCAAATAATGCCGTAGGACAATGCCTGGAGCAGCAAAACCCACAGAAAAATGTGCTGAAATCATCTTCTAACCAAGAACAGCTTCAAAGGTCAGAAGGAGGGAGCTGCTGTGCTGATACAGGAGTTGAGCCCAACCCCACAGTCACCCTGACACAGATCCAGTCCCAGGAAGGCCTCACCAGAGAAGGAGACCCCCAGAGCCTCTGAATCAGCTGAAGCACCAGTATCATCTGGAACTAAGCTCACAGTCTGGTGAGAGGGCTGAGCCCTGGGCAGGGGGAAGACTACAGGGGTCTATGCTGGTTCTGAGGCAGAACTTGGATTTTACACCCCTGCTGAGAACCAGGAGGTAGGCTTGAGTAGCAGTGGCCCAGGTGGGGGAGGGGCACAGGCTTGTCAGAGCTGACAACCACAACACACAAAGCTGGTTGATTAGCAAGTTGGTCTGGGGTCATTTAGGACCAGGGAACAGGCCAGGGGAGTGAAGAACCATCCTCCTTAAATCATACCACCTGGGACTTCTGAAGCTTGGGATACTGCAGCCTGAAAATAGTGCCCCACTTTAAGGAGCTAAAAGCCAAGTAAAAGAAAGGCAAGATGAGCAGACAGAGAAAGGTGAGGGCCATAGAAAGTTTCTTTAGTGACAAGGTAGATTGAGGTGCACCCTCAAAGAAAGATGTCAACGTCAGGGCCCCTATATCTAAAGCTTCCAAGATGGGATTCAGGACTTTCTCAAACAGTCACCTTCCAAATATTCCCCCAAATGCAAGTGTCTTCACTCTCCAAGAGTCCCACCAACCATCAGCTGCCCAAACCAGCCTGGAGCTGGACATAGCAGAGTAATACTAATGAGTGTCATTTCACATTATATTAAAGGGCTGGACCTGTGGTTGTTTCCTATTAGCCATCCCATGTCTTCCTACATTAATATAGGCAGCAATTATACTAAAACTCACCAATTTCATGCTTTTTTTGCATTTCTTTGTATCATAAATGCAGTACTTGGGATATAGTAAATGTGTAATAAAGGTGTGTTGACTGACCAAATGGCCTCCATGTGTCTTCTGGCCCTAAATTCACCTTTCCCATAGAGTTCTATGAGGGAAATGCTATATACATGTATCTTACTATGATGCTCAAATCTCTAAGACAGAAGAAAACCATTTCCAGATCCCATAAGACAATGCAGTAGCACAGACTTCATTATGTTAGCCATTCTATCACAAGGCATACGATGAAATGGTGCAGCTAACAAAGCATGGAATTTAGTGGGAACAAAGAGCTTACAGAGGCAGAAGGTCCAACCCAGGGCCAGCCTTTATCCAGGGAATACCTGGGAGGCCAGGGCAGTTTTAAGGCTGCCCTTGTTACTGTTTAAAAATCACATGAGATAACATATGTGAGCTCCTGCCCAAACAAACCTCAAAGCATTATATAAATGCTAGATATCAGTTATTTATGTTTAAGGACAGGCCTTTGCTAGTTTTTTAGGGCTTTTTTGCTCTTCCTCTTTTTCTTTCTTTTAATAGTCATTGCTATATGGGATGGCTGTCTGGGAGGGATTAAAATGCAGGTGATGAAAAAAAAAATCAATAATTTTTTAAAAAAAGAAATCCCCTGGAGGCAGCTAGGTAGCTTAGTGGATTAAAGCACCAGCCCTGGATTCAGGAGGACCTGAGTTGAAATTCGGCCTCAGACACTTGACACTTACTAGCTGTGTGACCCTAGGCAAGTCACTTAACCCCCATTGCCCTGCAAAAAAAACAACAAAAAAAACCTGAATGTTAAAATTCATATAGCCAAATACATAGGATTGCAAAGGAAGTTGATGACATTGAAATATCTAAAAGAAATCCCCTTTCCCAAATGTACAAAAGACTGCTTTTTGGGGGCAGCTAAGTGGTGCAGTGGATAAAGCATCAGCCCTGGATTCAGGAGAACCTGGGTTCAAATCCAGCCTCAGACACTTAACACTTACTACCTGTGTGACCCTGGCCAAGTCACTTAACCCTCAGTGCCCTGCAAAAAACAAACAAAAAAGTTAATTGAATAGCCCTGAAAAGAGAGAGAGAGAGAGAGAGAGAGAGAGAGAGAGAGAGAGAGAGAGAGAGAGAGAGAGAGAGAGACTGCTTTTTTAACTACCCTAAGAGTTAGGGGATTAAAAAAGCAAAAATCGGGGCAGCTAGGTGGCGCAGTGAATAGAGCACTGGCTCTGGAGTCAAGAGTACCTGAGTTCAAATCCAGCCTCAGACACTTAACACTTACTAGCTGTGTGACCCTGGGCAAGTCACTTAACCCCAATTGCCTTACTAAAAAAAAAAAAAAAAAAGCAAAAATAATGAGGTTCTTATTCCTCAAAGGTGGAGTAGATAGAACTCTAGATCTGAAGTCTGTAAGACCTGATTCCAAATCCAGTCTCAGACACCTACTACATGACCCTTAATGTCTGATTCAGTTTTCTCTTTGCAGCACCCTGGGAGAAAATGAAATGTGATCATATTTGTAAAGCAATTTGTAAACCTTAAAGTAATATATGAATGCCATAATCACCAGCACCATCATCATTATTATATTCTACTGTACGAATAGGATGCATATGAACTATCATCCTGCAATAACAGACCTATTTTTCCACTCCCTTACCCCCAAACACACTGCATTAATCACCACCCTCTCCAGTACTGGATGTACCTTCACCTTCTCTCATACCTCTAACCCAATAGATGAGAAGTAGGCATCTGACTAAACTCTCCTGGTTTCTACTGCCAGACCCTCCCCTCCCTCTGCTGCTTCTTTGAGCAACCTTTCCTCTTCCAAGGTCCACAGCATTCAGATAGAGATCCCCTGGGGCAGCTCAGTGGTGCAGTGGATAGAGCACCAGCCCTGGAGTCAGGAGTACCTGAGTTCAAATCCAGCCTCAGACATTTGACACTTACTAGCTGTGTGATCCTTGGCAAGTCACTTAACCCCAATTGCCTCAAAAAAAAAAAAAAAAAGGAATAAAATTTAAAAAAAAAAAAAAAAGAAAAGAATTCCTTAAAAATTAGAATTGGAGAGGCAGCTAGATAGCGCAGTAGATAAAGAACCAGCCTTGGTTTCAGGAGTACCTGAGTTCAAATCCGGCCTCAGACACTTGACACTTACTAGCTGTGTGACCCTGGGCAAGTCACTTAACCCCAATTGCTTCACCCAAAAAAAAAAAATTAGAATTGGGCAAGTGGGAAGCTAATATTCCATGAGACATTAAGAAACTTTGAAAAGAACGAATAGGGGAAAATGTGAAATATGTCACTGGAAAAAAAACAACTAACCTGGAAAATAAAGGAGAGAAAATTTAAGAATATGGAACTACCTAAAAGCCATAATTTAAAAAAAACACAAAGAACCTTCACATCATCTTTCAAGAAATATCATCATGTGGGGCAGCTAGGTGATGCAGTGGATAGAGCACCGGCCCTGGAGTCAGGAGTACCTGAGCTCAAATCCGGCCTCAGACACTTAACACTTACTAGTTGTGTGACCCTGGGCAAGTCACTTAACCCCAATTGCCTCACTAAAACAAAAAAAAAAAAACCTAAACAAAACAAAACAAAAAAAAAAGAAATATCATCATGCCTCAGACACTTGACACTTATTAGCTGTGTGACCCTAGGCAAATCCCTTAACCCTCATTGCCCCTTGGGGAAAAAAAAAGAAATATCAAGGAAAACTACTCTGATATCCTAGAACCAGAAGGCAAACTAGAAATAGAAAGATTCCACCAACCACTTCCTGAAAGAGATCCCCAAATGAAAACTCCCAGGATTATAGCCAAGTTCCTGAGCTCCCAGAGATCAGGGAGAAAATTTTGCAAATGGCCAGAAAGAAACAATTCAAATATTATGGAGCCAGTCAGGATTACATAAGATTTAACAGCTGCCATATTAAAGAATCAAAGAGCTTGGAATATAATATTCGAGAGGGCAAGGGAGCTAAGCTTAGAACCAAAAGTCACCTACCCAGAAATACTGAATATAATCTTTCAGGGGGAAAAATGGATATTTAGTTAAATAGAGGACTTTCAAGTATTCTTTTTTCTTTTTCTTTTTTTTTTTGGTGAGGCAATTGGGGGTAAGTGACTTGCCCAGGGTCACACAGCTAGTAAGTGTCAAGTGTCTGAGGCCGGATTTGAACTCTGGTCCTCCTGACTCCAGGGCCGGTGCTTTATCCACTGCGCCACCTAGAAGCCCCACTTTCAAGTATTCTTGATGAAAAAACCCAAAGCTAAATAGAAAATATGAATTCCAAATAGAAGACTCAAGAGAAGCATAAAAAGGTAAACATGAGGGACAGCTAGGTGGCGCAGTAGATAGAGCACTGGCCCTGGATTCAGGAGCACCTGAATTCAAATCCAGCCTCAGACACTGGACACTTAACTGGCTGTGTGATCTTGGGCAAGTCACTTAACCCCAAATGCCTCACCCCCCCAAAAAAAAAAAAGGTAAACATGAAAGAAATAATCAGAGGATTCAATTAAAACATTCCTATAAAAGAAGATGATACTTGTGACTCTAAGAACTTTAACATTATATGGGCAGTTAAGAAGAATATACATAGACAGAATCACTTCCATTTGAACTATTTTAGGAAGAACCTGAAGATTTACCTGACAGCATAAGACACCAGACAAGGGCAGCTAGGTGGTGCAGTGGATAAAGCACCGGCCCTAGATTCAGGAGGATCTGAGTTCAAATCTGGCCTCAGACACTTGACACTTACTAGCTGTGTGACCCTGGGCAAGTCACTTAACCCCAATTGCCTCACCCAAAAAAAAAAAAAAAGATACCAGACACTGAGGTCCTTTCTCAGGCTAATTTCCAAGTATTCAAACTCTAAAGAGAGCAAAACTCTGATGAAGTGGTCACATTGTTCGAATGCCAACCTACATTTGTCTAAGACTATTTTATAGAGAACACACAAAGAGGTCAGAAGAAACAATACATGAACACTATATCAAGGTCTTTCTGAAGAACTCGAACTGATTGTGAGACATGGGAGACACTGGCACAGGACCCCTTCCCCCCCCAGCATGGCATGCCCACATCAAAGAAGGTGCTGGGCTATATGAACAAAACAGAATTGTAGTAGCTCAAAAAAACCGTGAAATGTACAAATTTAGAGACATCCCCACTCCAAATGTGCATATGGACTATTTGTGCCCGACCTGTGGTAAAGCCTTCTGAGCTTGTATTGGTCTGATCAGTCACACTTGGACACACTGTACCTTGACCCTGATAGAGTGATATTATTTTGGTCCCCTTCAGGAACGAAGGACAAAAACCAACCAACACCGACAGACCGACCACACAGGTGTGGGATGGGACTATGATGTAATGATTTAAAGAAATCTTAGGGCTACAGGTAATCAAATCAACTTTATGCTGTCTTCTTGCATCTTTTGCCTCCTTGTCCTATCACTACTCATCCCTTTCCACATCCCAATTGAGAACTATTTCCCTGCTCCTACATATGAGCTGCTGACCACTGCTGAAGGAAGTAACAACTGTTGGGTCCTCACTGCTATAGAGCAATTCTTTTTACTCTTCCCTATTGTATGTATTCTCCACAGACGTTCCAATCTCCTCTCCTCAAAACACCTACCTATACCTCATCACTTCCCTTCTTCCTCCCAGCACAAAATATCACACCTCATGTGCACAGAGAAAATTGAGGTATCAATAATGAGTTCCCTCTTCTTCCCAATTTCCTGCTCCTTTGTTTTGGCTTCTAACAAAGAGGTGGTCCTTCTCTTTGCCAAAGCCAACATGTCTACTTGTGCCTTTGGTTCCATTCCTTTCTGTCTCCTCTGGGAGTTTATCCCCCCTCCATCATCCCCTCTCTCTAATCTTCAATCTCTCTCTTTTTTTTTTTTCGGGGCAATGGGGGTTAAGTGACTTGCCCAGGGTCACACAGCTAGTTAAGTGTCAAGTGTCTGAGGCCAAATTTGAACTCAGGTATTCCTGAATCCAGGGCCAGTGCTTTATCTACTGTGCCACCTAGCTGCCCCTTCAATCTCTTTTAATCCACTAACTACCAATTGTTTATAAACATGCCCAAATATCAATGTGTCCCCCCCTCAAAAAAAAAAAATCCTTCACTTGACCTTAAAATTCCTACACTGTATTCTGCCTATCTCTTCTCCCTTCCAAAGCTGTACCCCAGTGGAAAAAAAACACCAAACAAACCCATCTACCCTCATTGGTTCCACTTTCTCTCAATCCATACTTCTCAACCCCTAAACATTCTGGCTTTGAATCCCAATGTTTTACTCTAAACCAATGATCTTTTCCTAGTACTCACTGTTCTTGAATTCTCTGCACTGTGAGACGCTGAAGACCACTCCTTCCTCTAGGATACTCCCTGGGTATGTGTTTGTTTTTTTAATGACACTATTCTTTGATTATAAAGACCTGATTATATGTGAGGTACTGTACTAAGTGCTTTACAAATATTACTTTATCTTCACAATAACCCTGGGATGTAGGTATTATTATTATCCCCATTTTACAGGTGAGCGAACAGAGGTTAAGTGACTTGCCCATAGTCACACAGCTAGTGTGTGTGTGAATAGTATCTGTAGTAATATCTGAGGCTAGATTTGAACTTCCGGACTCCAAGCACAGTGCTATCTACTTCACCACCTAGCAGTTTCTGTGAAAGCTATCTCTATGTAAATGATTCTTAAACTACATATCTTTTGTCTACCTATAACTCCAGTTCCGCATCATCAACTGAATTCTGAAAATCTCCAACTGGATGTCCCATTGACATCTCCAAAACAAAAAGTTGTCCTGGGGGCAGCTAGGTGGATAGAGTTAGGTGGTGCAGTGGATAGAGCACCAGCCCAGGATTCAGGAGGACCTGAGTTCAAATCTGGCAATCCAGCCTCAGACACTTAACACTAGCTGTGTGACCCTGGGCAAGTCACTTAACCTCAATTGCCTCACCAAAAAACAAACAAAAAAACCTCAAAACAAAAAGTTATCCTCCTCTAAAGCCTACCCCTCCTTCTGAATTCCCATATTTCTTTCAAAAATACCAACATCTTTCCAACTCCTCTACAAGAGAAAGATTTGGAGGCATCCTCAACTCTTTCCTCTCCTTTGTTCCCCATATCCAATCTGTTGCCAAGTGTTCATTCTACCTCCAGATCCCTAGACTTCATCTCCGTCTGTCTTCGATACCACCTTACTTAAGAACCTCTCAGAACCTCTTCTCCGGATTATAGCTATTTCAATAGCCAGCTAAATGGTTTGCTTTCAGTCTCTTCTCTCTATAATCCATTCTCCACACAGCTGCCAAATTAATATTCTTAAAGCACAGGTCTGACCATGTCACTTCCTTGCTCAAGAAACTCCAGTATCTCCTTGTTACCTTTACAAAAAAAAAAAAAATACAAAGTTCTGCATCTGGCATTTGAAGCTCCTCACAATTTGGCCCCAACTTATCTTTAAGACTGAATCCACATTACTCCCACACTCACATAACTCAACGGATCTAGCCAAACTGCCCCAGCCTCTGTACAGACTGTCCTTGACAATGCATGGAATACTCTCTAGCTCCTTCATGGCTCAGCTCAAGTATCTTCTCTCACAGGAAGCCATTCCTGATGACCCCCTACCCCCAAATTACTTTATCACATCTATTTGTAAGTTGTGTTTTCTCCCAGTAAAATGTTAATTTATTTAATAAATTACAGGGATTGTTTCTTTTTTTTGTTTGTTTTTATTCCTAGCATAAAACACCCAGCAAATGCATTTTATGATTGTACAGACTAATTTCAACAAGCAACAAGCATTTATTAAACACCTACAACCTACAAGGTAGCAGGTCAGAGGTATTTTTGCCTTCCAGTAGTTCGTATTCTATGGAGGTATTTAACATGAGGGAAATACAAGATAATTTGAGGAAAACATTAACAATTGCTCTAGGAGTAGTTAACTCCAAGGAGGCTGTGACAGAGATAACCTGAAAGATAAAAATTCGGAGAAACTGAGGGGAGGAGGAAATGTATAAGAGACAAATGCTGTGAAGGAGGGAACTGACAGCTATTAGTCCAGTCTGTCTACAACACACTGGATATAGAGAGACTATGGAGAAATTTGTCTTGAAAGAAAGGCTGAAACCAGATTGTGGTGGGCATCAGCCCAGCATAAAGAGTCTGGGCTTTAACTAGATAGAGCCTTGAAAGGATTTTTGATCAGGTAGGAGAACAGACCTGTTAACTTGGAGAACTTATTTGACATCTTCATATAAGACAAATGGAAGATTGGGAGTAGGTGACAAATGAGGGCACTATTCCAACAATCCATGCTAGAGAGGGAATGAGGGCCTGATTTGGTATGGTTTTGGATAGATGTTTAAGAGCTAATACTAACCAACAAGACTTGGCAACTTGAAAATGGGGGGAAAGGGAGAATGAAGTAGAGGAAGAAGTCAAGGATGATTGACTCTGTGGTTATGACCTGGGATGATGGTGCTTTCATGAGGAAATAATAGTAAAATTTGCAAGAGGGGCAAGGCTTAGGGGGAAAGGTAATAAGTTCTCCCTTTTTAGACACGATGAGTATAATATTCTAAATTCCTACTTCAAATTTATAGTATTTATTCAGTTTTTATTTGGGAAATGATACCATTTTGTAAGAACCTGGACAACAGAAAAACCTGTTAGGAACCCACAACCCAAGAGCTAATAGAACTGTCCCTGTGAAAGGTCAATATGGCCACTCATAGTTTATTTATTATTTCCTGAGTTGCTTATAAGATGGCAACTTCTAATAATAAAGCTACAAATTTTCACCAGAAAATTGTAGCATGTTAACTTTGTATTTGGAAGTCATCACAATGGAATTTTCCCCAACTCCTTTCACTTCCCCCAACCACTAAAACCAAACCAAAACATATCTCACTAAATCCTACCCCATCAATAAAGAATCCTCCCCATGTAAATACTCCAGCAGAAAACCAAGATACATATCCCTTACAAAGGTCAACCGTGAATCATAATAATGTAGAATAGCAGAAGCTAACAGCCAGGGCCTGAAACATTCATTTTGCTGAATCTTCCATAAAACTAACCTACACGATATGCAGGCATTATGCAACAGCCACTAATCTACATTCTAGAATTTAAAGTCTTGCACACGATTCCAATCCTACACCATCAAATATAATCCAAATTATGGCCCAAATAAACGATAATTTATTATCTCCGTGGTAGCCCAATAAATTTAGGATGAGCATGTAAATAAACAATACTACATCTAAACATGAATCGCAAAATTTTCTGGACCCAAGCAAATGGCACTTGGTGTGTTAAGGTACTAGGACATATACGTAAACTTTTCCTTGTGATGGTCCCTAAATTTGGAGCAGTTAAATTTTAATCCCTCGCTCATCTCCTGGAGGTAAAAACCAAACCTCCAAACCCCACCAACCCAGATATACATTCATTTGATTCTCTTTTTAAGAAGACCAAAAGTCTGGGGAAGAATGGGAGAATAGGGGAAGGGGACGATAGACAGGGAGAAGGGGAGAATGGAAGAAGAAAAGACAATTTACATCCGTTTCCTGTATTCTAACTGTTTCAGCTGAGGAGGGACTACTTTATCTTTTTTTTTTTTCCACAGGCAAAAATAGAAAGAACTATGACACTAACTCATAAGTTCGTCCATAGAGCCATCTAGAGACCTCAAAGCTCCATATACTGCTTTCCTGAGAGACAGGATGATCCTGATAAATCATGTTTAGACAGTAAATAAGCAGCCAGCCAGTCAGTCAACAAGCACGTACGAAGCGTTTACTACGTGCCAAGCACTGTGCTCACTGCAGGAGACACACACACACACAAATAGGAAAAAACAAACAAAAACAAGCATGGTCAAGGAGTCACAACTTGGGTGTGGGGTGTGATGGGGGGGGGGACAATCAAATGCACTGAACCCCAAGTTCCCTTCCACTGAACCAGGAGTTCTTGGTCCCTTTCCGAAGTATATTGAAGGTAATGGACTCCTCAAAATGGTTTTAAATACATAAAATAAAATGCATAGGATTACAAAGGAAGCCAATTATATCAAGACACTTATTAATATGTTTTTAAAAACAAGTTCATGAGCCCCAAAGAAAAAAACACCAAGAAGTTCACGAACCTCTGGGCGACTAGTCAAGAGCATTTAAAGGTGACTGATGGAGTAGCAGCCTAAGGGACCACATGGCCAGTCCCACAGCCCCAAAGGACTGAGAATCGAAGGGTACAGGTATGTTCACCCCTTCACCGAGCCTAGGGGAGGGTTGGGGTGGGGTGCGATGGAAGTGAGGGGGGAGATGGAAGAGATTCAAGAGAAAGGTAACTAGGAGTGGGATGGAGAAGGAGAAATTCCCTCATACAAAATGGTGGAGCTTCCACGGAGCTGGGCGCACCTGGGGCCGGACGCACAGCTGCCCCTCACCTCCCACGCCGGGGCTGTCTCCCGGAGCTCGGCCTTGACTGTCCGCCAGCCGCACCCGGGACATGGAGAACGTTTCCCGGAGTTCAGAGTGCCAAGACTAAGGACCAGGCCAAGGGAAGGGACCGGAGAGGGGGTGGGGTGCGGGCCCAGGAAAGAAAGCCACCCCGAATCTCACTCACCTCGGCTGGGCGCGCCCTCCGGACTCACAGGAGAGGATCCAGGGAGGAGGAGGCGGAGCCTCGGAGAATGAATGGAGCTGGAGGCGGCTGCGCTGCTGCGGCGGTGGCGGCTGTGGCTGAGGGCAGGCGCGCCCCAGGCCAGAGGCGATCGCTCCTCGCCCGGCTGTCCCCTTCCTCCTCCTCCTCCGCCGCGGGGGAGGCGGCGGCTGGGACGCCGAGGCTCCGAAGCTTCACTGCGCCCGGGGCCCCGGACTGCGCCAGCCCCTCGTCCTACTCCCCGGCTGCGCCCACAACTGCGCCCGCCCCCAACTCCCCAGCTGGCTCAGTTCCACGGTCGGTCCGTCTGTCTGTCAGGCAGTCCGTGCCCACCGCTCACCCCCTCCACCAGTCGCTGACGCACACTTTGCAACGCCCCCAGCCTTTAAAGCCGTATCTCTCCCCCCCACCCCACCCCACCACTACCATCACCAACCCCACCACAGCCTCCCATCGCTTTAATCCCCTAATCCCCCCCCACCCCGGTCACGGTCATGGTCACGAGGGGACGGCAGGCACAGACACACTCCCAACCCCCACGCATGAACCCTCCAGTGGAAGCCACTGACTGAAAGGAAGGAAAAACTGGTATGGGAGAGACTTCTCCATCACTACTGTCCCTTCGCCTCCGGTAGTGGTTGTCTATACAAGGAAACAAGGAAACTGTGTAACACCCACTCCCCAACCCCTCTTCACCCCTAGCTCTGAGCTGCAGCTTGGGGGAGGGGGACGGGGAATGACCAAGGCGTCGACGCAAAAATAGAAACGAATATATTACATTGGATGTTAAATCTGATTTACATATTCTTCGTTTTAATGTCGACATGTCGAGGATGCCGTCCATCCCTTCTTGCTCCAGCTGCGCAAAAATAAATACGAATATATTGCATTAAATATGCATAATGTGCGTCTTCTTCGTTTAAGGTTAAAATAGCTAGGATGACCATCTCTTCTTACTCCTGCGCAAAAATAGATATGAACATATTGCATTAGATATAATGCCTAATTTGCATATTCTTCCTTTAAGGTCAAAATGTCTAGGATATCTATCCCTTCCTGCTCCTGATGTTTCGCCCCACACCTCCCTCCGGGATCTCCCATATCCTAACTGCTGTGTCATAACCCTCCTCTACCAGGAAAATGTCTACTCATGAATTCTACTTTAGGTTTCCCCAGCTTAGTCTGCTGCGCTGTCCCCAGCCTCAATCTACGGTGGGGGAAGAGTCCGTTTTATCTTCTCCAATGGGATTAGGGGCGATACCTTAAATGAACTGGAAGACACCCACAACTTTAAACAGAATGAGAGGAGTAAATCCAACTTTCATCTTGGCTGCAAAGAGGAAGAGAAATCTTGGGCTACATTTGTGTTTGAGAAGGCTGAAAACCCTCATTTTCAATTTCAAGGAAATCCCTCCTGCCCTTTACTCCATTCTTTCAAATTCTGGTGACTTTCAAATTGGTCTTTCCTCTGAAGAGGCCTCTACATCTCTTCTAAGACAGCAGGCCATTGGCTTCTAAATTTTACTCTTGTGAAAAAGAAATTTTAAGAAATGTTCTTTAGGTAATGATGATGATGATAATAGTAACCATGATTCTTCAGATGACATAGGTTTTATTGAAAAAAAAAAAGAAATGTGTACAATGTCATATTTAAACTTTATTTTTAAAAATGTATTTGTATGAGTGAATCTGACCTTGTCCCCAATCCCAGACCCATAGTCAGCCGGCTGACTCCTCTTTATCAGTTCCAGTCTCTATTTTGTAAAAGTTCTAAACTCCCAGAGGGATTCCCAAGATTTCTCCTTGGATTGTCAGTAATTATGCAAAACTTCTAACCTTGTGAAACCTAAGAATGTTCAACCCCCTAGCCACTGGCAACCCCTTTCCCTCTACCTAACCCCTCCCACCTACAGCCTAGTCCTACTCTCTAATTTCATACTCTACTTGTGTACCCCTGCACTTGCCATGTTGCCCCTCTAGATGCACTCACTCTGATTAAAGACCTGAGTTTTGTTATATCTGCTCTTTTCTCTCAAATCAGGTTGACACAGGCATCGAAGAGCCTAACAACCTCCCAAGTTTTCAGTCAGTTTGGAAATGAATTCTGTTCTGACCTGGAAAGCATTTAGGACTCTATATTTCAAAGGTTAAAATCTTAACTTTGAATTTTTTCAGTGAATCAAACAATATGTTATATATTCAACAAATATTTGTTGAATGATTAATATTCATTCAACTCTTTCTGAGTTTTGTATTTTGTAACATATTTCTGTGCACACACATACTGTCCGACTTTGAGAAACGGATTGTCCGAATCTGCCATTTTAAACTTTTCTTCAAGACATTACCCACTAATAAACTTTAATCAGTAGAAATTTTGGGACCTCACAATTTAATATTTATCATTTTTTAAAGAAAGAGAATGACAGGATAATGAGTCAACTAGTTCTGAACATTTGACTTCAATATTTGAGGCCCAGACCGAATGACCCTTCCTGCATGCACCCCTATCTCCAGCTGTAAAATAAGCATCATTTCCACCAGAATATTTTGTAAGATGCATGGAGGCACTTCAGAGAAAAACTTTATAATGGCTACATTGTTTTGATTGCGTGTTTATTTTCCCTGTTCTTGTATTCAACTAAAAGAGCAAAAGTAGGGGGCAGCTAGGTGGCGCAATGGATAAAGCATGGACCCTCGATTCAGAAGGACCTGAGTTCAAATCCAACCTCAGACACTTTGCACTAGCTGTGTGACCCTGGGCAAGTCACTTAACCCTCATTGCCCCCGCCAAAAAAAAAAAGCAGAAGTAGAGAAGAGCCTTTAAGGAATCTTCCTTAATGGTCGTGCCTTCTTTCTGATTATTTACAATTTATCCTGTCTGGATCTTGTTTGTACATAGTGGTTTGCATGTTTCTCCCAGTGAATTGTGGGCTTCTTGAGAGCAGGGACTGGATTTCTGCCTTTCTTTGAATCCCCAGTGCCTGGCACCTAGGAGCTGCTTATTGGTTTTAAATTGTTGAGCCCAGGTAAATGTTATACACATTTAGCTGTCCGGTAAATTGGAACTCATTTCCCTGAATTTATCTCAGAGTGAGGAGGAAAAAAAAATGGAAAAGAGAGCAGTTAATCATAAATGTTACTTTCACAAGTAAAAATGTAGCATTTTGTGTTGGGGAAGCTTTATGGAGCCTGCTGTTAGGTCTGTGTGAAGAAATCAGGAATGGTCTCCTCTCAATAAGGATAGAAGTCACCATTCAAATTAGACTCCTCTGGACCTGTTTGAGGAAAGAGGTCTCCTTTCTTTCCTCCCCCTCCCACTCCCCCTCCTCCCCCTGGAGCAAACAAAACTACACAGTTCAGGGAACCCTGAGCTGGTCTCAATTAGGTCCACTCCTGAGCTATGTTCCTATAAGGGAGGATTGAAGAATTGTCCCTGTATCACCTCCACATAAGCTAAGAACCCAAAGAATAATTATGGAAATTAGGGTTAGGAATACTGCGTTCTGGTTAGCTAGTTTTTGCTCATAGATTGTAACCCTTGAGTAGTCAGACCAGTGAAGAAAAAGGGGAGGGTCCATTTGCCTTTAGGGACTAGGATTTAAAAAGGGCCCCGTTCTTTGCACCAACCAACTGCACATTGGGTTGCTCATTCTCTCAAGAATGACAATAAATGAGCCTTTGACACAGCACTACCACTGAGTTCCAGAGAATTATTGAGCAGGAGTCATTTTCCTCACAGTCTGCCTACCTCAAATCTCTCCCTAATCTAATCCATTTTCCAATCATCCACTAAAGTGATTTTCCTAAATTGAAGATTGGATTATGTCACCCCCTCCCAAAAAACTCCTGTGGCTCCCTAGTGCCTCAGGATCAAATAAAAAATGTTCTTTTTCATGTTCAAAGCCATTCTTAGTCCCATTCTTCCTTATTTCCCAGAGTTACTCTTCCATCCATTGACACTAGCCTCCTGACTTTGAACAAACAAGACACTCCATCTCTAGGCTCCATGCATTTTGTCTGGCTCTCCATGCCTGGGATGCTTTCCCTCCTGAATATTGCCTACTGACCTCCTTGGCTTCCTTTTTAAATCACAAGTAAAACCCTACCTCCTACAGGAAGCTTTCTGCAACTCCTTTTAATTCCAGTGCCTTCCCTCTATAATCTCTGATTTATCCTATATATAGCTTGCTTTGTATATATTTGTTTGCATGTTGTCTTCCCCACTAGGTTGTGAGTATTTTGAGGATAGGAATTGTCTTTTGGTTCCTTATGTATCCCTAGTGTTTAATATACAGTGCCTGGCACGTGGTAGATGCTTAATAAATATTTATTGATTGAAATGACATTTGTATACTTGATAATACCCAGTGAATAATCTTAAAAGCAATGTTTAGATGGAGAGGCAGCAGAAGAAGTTAGGGTAAAAATCTTTAAAAGGGTGTGGGGGAGGGGCAGCTAGGTGGTGCAGTGGATAAAGCACCCACCCTGGATTCAGGAGGACCTGAGTTCAAATCCAACCTCAGACACTTGACACTTACTAGCTGTGTGACCCTAGGCAAGTCACTTAACCCCAATTGCCTCACTAAAAAAAAGGGTGGGGGGAGGTGTGCTGTGTTTGCCAGGTGATCTTTAGAGTTGGTCCATTTCAATTTGGAATCTGTTGTTGGTTCTACTGCTGGATTTACTTGTAAAGAAAGGGGTAGGGTGGAAGAGTAAGGAGAAGGAAGAAACACATGCAAAAAATTCCAGTGGCAATAAAACTTAGACCCCTTTTGAACATGAAAACCTTGAAAGCAGCTGTTTCTTTCTCTTTTTTTTGTCTTTGCATCTCTAGCACCTATTAGACACTTTAAAAAAGTTTGATGATTGATAGATTAGAAATTCTCTTGGTACACTGACGGGTACATTGGAGGGTGAACGGTTGGGTGTGTTTGTGAAGACCATGTTCAAAGTCAGGCCACTGGACACAATATAGTCTGAGTGAACCCATATATATATATATATTTTAATTTTGTAAAAGTGTTTTATTATTTTCCAGTTACATGTAAGGATAATTTTCAACATTTGTTTTCATAAGATTTATAGTTCCAAATTTTTCTCCTTCCCTCCCTCCCTCCATTCCCTCCCCCCTCCTGAAGACAGAGAGCAATCTGACATAGGTTGTATATGTACAATCACATTAAACACATTTTTGCATTAGTCATGCTGTGAAAGAAGAATCAGAGCATAAGGGAAAAAACCTCAAAAAAGAAGGGAAAAACAGCCCCAAAGTAGAAAAAGTATGGTGAACCCCATATTTTAACCTTGCTCAACTTTTGAGTACTGTGCTCAGCCAGACTACAGGCAATGGGAATAGTCCTCAGGTGCGAAGATTAGGCTGAAGGATGTGGTAACTTTGAGAACCACCTTTACAGGGAATAATTAATGGAGAGTACCTATACATGTCCTTTAAACCAGGAGACATTGTGATATGGCCTTTAGCCCAGCTGTAGTCACCTTTATTAAGATAATTAAGACCTTATAGGAAGCCATTGTTGTTGTTTGTCCTTCCTTTGTAGAGGACCATGACATCAGGAGGTGATGTCTTGAATTGGATTTAAGTGAGGGAGGGCTGTGCAAAGTCACTAGCCTCACTCTCTCCTCCAGAGCCATCTGGGTCCAGTGGCAAGATATATATTCGGATGATTGGAGATGGCCCTGGATGTTTAAGGCAATTGGGGTTAAGTGACTTTCCTATAGTCACACAGCTAGTAAGTGTCTGAGGTGACATTTGAACTCAGGTCCTCCCAACTTCAGAGCCAGTGCTCTATCCACTGCACCACCTAGCTGCCCTGTCAAAACCATAATCCCACTTGGAAAGATGGTAGTGTTGTGCTTCAGTTTTCTTGGCAAAGTGTTTTGCCATTTCTTTCTCCAGCTCATTTTACAGATGAGGAAACTGAGGTAAAAAACAGCGTTAAATGATTTGCCCAGGGTCATACAGCTACTAAATGTCTGTACCATGTAGCTACTGATAATTATTTGGTAAAATTCCCTTATTTTTCCAGAGATACTGTATGAAAACCTAGCCAAACAAATTAAAGGTCACACAAGATAACCAGACTGAACTGGCTGATATGCAAATAATCAGACATTCCTGAGGACAATAGAAGCACAAATCAAATAGTCTTCTCCTGAGTCTTCTGGAAACAATCTTCAGCTGTGTTGGCTCCCCAACATCCCAGAGCCAATGCGGAGTGGGAGTTACATAGATCTTATCTACAAAAATTTCCAGAGGCTTCCAGCTTGCTATTGTATGGAGCAAACTGCCTCAGTTTACCCAAATAACTCGAGACCACCAAGTCAAGCAGAGACAGATTTATTACATTCCCATAGGAATGGGCAAACTCAATACCTGAGTCGTGCTAGCTAATACATGCCTTGAGCTTTTATAGGGGAAGTCCCCAAGCACACTAGGGCAAGCTCACAATCTAACATCCAATCCTGTCTCACCCAGGGTGCGTGTTTAGCTCGTGATCAATGTATTGGAGACATGTATATGTGTTCCAGGAACAAGGGGGAAAAGGGGAGGGGGAACAAGGTCAAACCAAAGGAAGAGGAAACAGGGGAGTGACAGATGTTTCAGATCTCACAGTTCCCACTGACTCCCCTCTCATGGCCCCTGTCTCTAAAGATATTCAACCTGAATAACAGGAAGAGTCACTCAGGTGCTTCAGCATTGTTCTGTAGTCGTGTTAATTCTAGAAGGATGACAGAGTTAAAATTTATCTTCGGATATGTTGGGAAGAAAAGAATAATCCATTGTTGGGACCCCAGGGCCAAGGGGATTCTGCTCTGAGAAAAAGAGACATGTCACTTAACATCTGGTCTCAACTTAATTGCTGCATCCTGTGCCGAGCCCTGTCCTTTCTTCTTGAGTCCCGAGTATTGAATTGGTGGGCAAACTCCCTGACCCACTCAACAGGGACTGGGGTTCTGACACATTATGGATTGCAGACAAAACTAATATGTAGCTGACAAGTGGGGAGACTGAGCAGAAGTAAAAATACTGTTAATTGGCGATAAAACTTAAAGGAGACAGTGAGAATTTGACAAGCAATAAACTTCTAAACGAACTATACTGGGGCAGGGCTGGGTACCTTCCAGACCCCATCCTCAGAGTTTAATCTGACTCAAATCCATAATCATATCATACAATATCCACATCATTTGCTTTCTAGGAGTGAATTATCAGACTAATATGTATTGTGCAAATGGAATTAAGAGCATTGTGTTGGGGCAGCTAGGTGGTGCAGTGGATAAGGCACTGGCCCTGGAGTCAGGAGTACCTGAGTTCAAATCCAGCCTCAGACACTTAACACTTACTAGCTGTGTGACCCTGGGCAAGTCACTTAACCCCAATTGCCTCACTAAAAAAAAAAAGCATTGTGTTGTAAACTCAGGAAGCTAGGAGTTAATTAATCTGGACCTGGCTGATCCAAGGACTGCACAACCTCCCCTTCCAACTGCTTAAATATTCTTCCACATGTTATGGGCCCATAGCACCCCAGAAGTTCTCTGGGGCACATCAAAGAACCTTCTCCTTGAGAAACTAAACCAGAGGACAGACATGCCTAGAGAGACAAGTGGAGCCAGATTGGACTGAGCTAGCTCCTTGAGTGACCCCCACCCTTCATTCTAGTCTCCATCAACCCTGGGGCGATAAGATTAGGTGTGGCTGCTTCCTTTGTCTCCTGAGGAGATGGCTTGAGAGATCTGCAGCCACCCCTCACCCAATTCCTCCAGCCACCACCAGTGGGGGATGGTCCTCCCACACTAAAGGAACTTTCCACAGTCAGATGGTCACCCCCATCAGTCCTCTATAAAAGTACCTGCCTGTCTCCTGCTCGAGGAGATTGGTATCTTAGAGCCATGCTCTGTGCCATGCTTTTCTCCCCATGAGAAGTCCAAGGACTTCTTTCATGGTTTCCCTTCCCTTCCCCTTCCCTTCCTCAGCCCCAAATAAACTATTCTAACTGCTTTTATGTGCAAGAGGGTGTAATTCTTTAAAGAGGAATTCCTAAGGACCCCAAACCCCTATCTCCTTCCCAAACCCTATGGGCCCCTACTTCACCCCCACTCAGCAGGAAGCAGTAACAGAAGAGATGATCTTTGTCCTTTTTCCTGGGGTATATGAAAAGGGGGGGAATGATGTAGGAGGCAAAAAAGGGTTAATAGAAAAACCCAAGACCCAAGCTCTAATTCAGATATTAGCTCCAAAAGGGAGTTAGATCCCAGTTAATGGATAACTTATGTTAGGTTCTCATACCCATAGTGATCAACATCCATAATGGACCAGAGTGGGTCAGGTCAAAATAACAATAAAGGAAAAAGACAGCCTGTAGAAATTCTAATGAAAAATGATTCTATTTTGAAACTAGCCATGGGAATCAGAAAGAGACATGTGCAGAAAAAGCCAAATTTGTCCCCAGATTCACCTTATGACGTGTAAACCCCCAAAACACACCTCCACTGAAAAAGATACCCGCCTTGGGGGTTGGCTTAGGACCCCAGGAATTCCAAATTAGGATAAGCCCTCCCCTGAAATACCCCTAGGTGGAGAATATTATAATGAGTAGGACAGGCCCTCCCCTGTACCTCCCCAAGGTGGAGATTATTATAATGAGACTGATGATCAATTTATCCATACTATAAATATGACTGTCTTTCCTTTCCTTATTCGAGAGATACCTTTCCAATATTCTGGTTCTCTCCCTGTGGTCACCCACAGTATTGCAATAAAACTTGGGAAACTGAGTCACTGAGTCTTGTAATTCTCTTGGGATGACTCACAATCAATTGGACCCCCAAATTCCAGCCCACATCACTACCCCTTACCCCTTACCCCATTTTCCCCATGACACACATCTCACTGGAATCTCTTCCACATCTCATTGGATTCTCTTGAAAGATTTCCCATTTAATTGCATATAACCCACTTGCTGAGAAGAATAAAAATAGGTGCTTGTCTTTATAAATAACTGTGATTCACTCTGCTTGTTTTTGTGGGGGACAGATTTCTGTGTAACACTACCCACTTGAGAAGAGATTGATTTATGAGCTTATTAGATGTTTTTCTCACAAAGAATGAGAAGGCACAAGGTCTGTCCTGTGCTGTAAAGTTAGAGGATGAACAGAACAGAGCCATGTGGCCCAGAATGGCCAGGATTGGAATTATAACAGTGAGAGGGACTGGAGGACATTGAATAATGCAAAGTTGACCCTCTGTGACAATCTAGAGCAGGCAGGACAGCAACTGATAGACTGAAGAAAATTCCATGACACTAGACAGAATTCAGGTACACACCCTGATGTTTTCTCTATTGCTTTGTGCGCTGCCAGCCAGAAAGTTGTTCAGGTGGATCCAGAAAATGATTGTGATTTAAAAGTCATTGTTTCAGCCTATGTTAATCAACTGGCAGCAGACATTTGTGATGACTTTCATAAATCCTGCCCTGGCTATAGTGGGAAAACTATTAGTGAATTTAGGGGAATTGTTTCAAATGTGATGGGTGAAAGGAGAGGGAACTTAAGAAAGAAAAGGAAAATAAAGTTAAGGAAGTGACAATTTTGGTGGCAGAACCCCACTCCAATTCCTTTTGGTCTTATTTCCTTTTGCCTTTAATTGCCTATGGTGAGGCCTAAACCAGGATTTTTCCTTTAACAAATGGGATTTGATTTTTTATCTCAAGTTCTGGGTAGAATAGTAAATAGAGAGAAGACCTCTGAGTCAGTCATTTTCAGTTGTGTATGACTCTTCATGACCCCATTTGTGGTTTCCTTGGCAAAGATACTGGAGTGCTTTGCCATTTTCTTCTCCAGCTCATTTGGCAGATGAGGAAAGTGAAACAAAGAGGGTTAAGTGACTTCCCCAGGGTCACACAGCTACTAAGTGTCTGGAGCCAAATCTGAACTCGGATCTTCCTAACTCTAGACATGGTGCTCTGTCTATTCACTGCACCACCTAGCTGACCCTTAAACCCAAGACTTGGGTTTAAATCCTGTCTCTGATACTTATATTGTGACTCAGGGGAAATCCTTAACTTCTCAGCTGCCTAGACAACTTTCTAAGACTATAAATTGTGGGAAAGCTGCCTTTATGCATTAGGAAAGGGAGTTTCCTCACCTTTAAGTTTCCTATGCCAATGAAATCACAGGTCCTTGTAGGTGCTTAATAAAAGTTTAACTGACTCTGCAAAAATAATAATAATAATTGGGGGCAGCTAGATGGCTCAGTGGATAGAGCACTGGCCCTGGATTCAGAATGACCTGAGTTAAAATCCAGCCTCAGACATTTAACATTTACTAGCTGTGTGACCCTGGGCAAGTCACTTAACCCCAATTGCCTCACTCCCCCCCCAAAAAAAAATTGTACATAAGATACACTTTTTTCTTTCTTTCTTTTTTTTTTGTGGGGCAATGAGAGTTACTTGCCCAGGGTCACATAGCTAGTAATTGTCAAGTGTCTGAGTCTGGATTTGAACTCAGGTCCTCCTGAATCCAGGGCCTGTACTTTATCTACTGTGCCACCTAGCTGCCCACAAGAAACACTTTTAAAGTTTATTCTGCATTAGTAACATTTTCTTAAGTCTAGATAATCAACAAAACAAAAAAAAAACCCAAGCCATTTTGTAGCATTTGTGGATTTCTGAGGTGTAACTAAAAATTCAACAACTGATTCTAGCAAGCCAATTAGAGCTGGCTGTAGCACACCACTGGAGTTAGGTGGTCTCCTACCTGTTTAGGCAGCCATTTTGGCCAGAACCTGGATTTTTTTTTTTTACTTATATGAGCTGATGCAGAGTGAAGTGGAACCAGGAAACTAATATTCTCGCTCATTTTAAGAATGTAAACAAAAGGAAACACAATTTTTTTTAAAAAAGGGAATGAAATAAAAATCCATGTTGTGTTAATCATAATGATCAAGGCTGATCCCAGAAGAGAGCTGAGAAAATGCACCTCTCTTTCCTCTTTGCACATGACAAAATATTGCAGACCCCCTGTTTTTCAGAGCTAAGGCCCACCCATCTCTGAGCATGGAATAACAACAATCCTTTGTGCCCAACCTCTAGATGATCTCACTCTCTGGCAAAATCACATAATTATTGTCTTGCTTTGACCAGTACCAGGTGTTGTTCTCCGAGCTTTGACAAGCACCAGACAAGCTTGGAAAGTACCCATGTTCCAGTCATGAAGCCCTGCTATAAATCAAACTTTTCTTATTGTTGCTGTTACCCCTCATTGTCAGGGCTACAGCTCACTGAGTAGCCACTAGTCTAAGTACTGAGATCTCCGCACACTGCCTCAGGTACCCCTACTACAGGCGGGGCCCTGGCACATGTGTGGATAGTTTCTCCTTGCTTGCAAGCTGTTTCCCTCAGTCTGAAAATAAAACTTCTATTTAATTCCTGACTCTCCTGTCTCTAGCCTGCTCTGTTTGGCCCCAGCCATCCACAGATTAGAGCCCATTTTCACCAGGTTGAGACAGAGTTTGGGGACCATAGGTATGGAATACATGATTGATATATTTTTTTTTCTGTGGGGCAATGAGGGTTAAATGACTTGCCCAGGGTCACACAGCTAGTTAAGTGTCAAGTGTCTGAGGCCGGATCTGAACTCAGGTCCTCCTGAATCCAGGGCCAGTGCTTTATCCACTGTGCCACCTAGCTGCCCTCCATGATTGATATATTGATTGGTTTTGCTGAAGTGGTTTTTTCCTCCTTCTTTTTAAAATTTTTGGTATAAAGGGATTGCTTATTGGGTAGGAAAGGTGGAGAGGTATAGTTTCAGAAATAAAATTAAAGACAAAAAAAAAGATATTAATCAAAATACAATTTTAAAAGTGACCATTTTTAGATAAACTTGGTGAGAAAAGAGGTCAGCAATTGAGGCAAAAACACTTTGTAACTAGGATAAATCAGTTAACAAGTATAATAAGGTGGCTGTCCAGTTCTGGAAACAAAGATCCTTTCAAGGAAAGGGACCTGGATACAGAGAGAGTGAGAGAGACCCTGCTATGGTAGAATGGGGGAGAAAGAAGGAAGGGAATACAGATCCTGGAATGATTCCATGTACAACCAATGCTACTTCTGCCTCTAGTAATGAAGTTTCAGATAACAAAAGGTGAGTTTGAAATGCATCTTCTTTGTGAATAGAGGTACTGCTGTTTTCATTAAACACTGACTCTATTGAAGCATTGTCCTACCTATGAGGGATTCAAAGATCTATTATACATGCTCTCTGCCCTTATTAAATTTACAGCTTTCTTGGAGAGACATCCCTAGCATATGATATAATGAGAAAACATGTGCTAAACTGTAGGAATACAACAGACTCTCTACATTATATTTTTGTTTGTTTATTTTTTTAATCATAAAAGCATTTTATTGTTTCCAGTTACATGTAAAGATAGATTTAGACATTTGTTTTCATAAGATTTTTAGTTCCAAACTTTTCTCCCTCCCTCCCTTTCCTCCCCCCTCCCCAAGACAACAAGTGATCTGATATAGGTTATATATGTACAGTCATATTAAACACATCAGTCATGTTGTGAAAGAAGAATCAGAACAAAAGGGGAAAACCTCAAAAAAGAAAAAAAACAACAACAGAAAAGTAAAAATCGTATGGTTCAACGATCTATATTCAGATTCCATAGTTCTTTTTTCTGGATATGGAGAGCATCTTTCAGCATGAATCCTTTGGAATTGTCTTGGATCATTCTACATTACATTTTTACTCATGATTCTTCTATGTTTTTCAAAGGTTTTGTTATTTTTTTTACCAGTTTCAGTCATGTACCACTCTTCATGACACATTTTGGGATTTTCTTGGCAAAGATACTGGAATGTTGGTCGTTTCCTTCTCTGGCTTATTTCACAGATGAAGAAATTGAGGCAGACAGGGTTAAGTAACTTACCCAGGGTCACACAGCTAAGTGTCTGAAACTGGAATTGAACTCGGGTTTTCTTGACTCCAGGTTTGGAGCTTTATCCAGTGTGCCACCCAGCTGCCCTTTTCAAAGGTTAGATTATATATATACATATATATATATATATATATATATATATATAGGGGGTGGCAGGGCAATGAGGGTTAAGTGACTTACCCAGGGTCACACAGCTTGTAATTGTCAAGTGTCTGAGGTTAGATTTGAACTCAGATCCTTCTGAATGAAGGGCCGGTGATCTATCCACTGCACCACCTACCTGCCCTGTAGGTTAGATAATTTTTAAAGTTTATGTTATCCAAAGAGTGTCCAATGAACAAGAAAATAGTCTCCTGAATATCAAAAATTCAGGGAAAAGGGACAAATTTTCTGTGAAGTGAGAAAAATGAAGTTGGAGTTGTTTACAGCAGTGGTTCTCAAGAGTATTGTCCATAGACCCCTGGGTATCATCTAGCCTGCATGGACCCTGTCTCTTTAGGGCAGTATTTCTAGAAATGTAGTCTCAGGGGAACTGTGAGCATCTTTCAGAGGGTCTCTGAGGTCAAAACCATTTTTGTGAGAATACTAAGACATTTATATTCTAATTCAGTAAATATCAATCTACACACACACACACACACACACACACACACACACACACCCCCTATTCCCATAGAAACAAAAATTCTTTGTGAGAGAACATCCTCAAATAGTTTTTAAGAGAGTTAAGAGGGGGCAGCTAGGTGGCGCAGTGGATAAAGCACCGGCCCTGGATTCAGGAGTACCTGAGTTCAAATCTGGCCTCAGACACTTACTAGCTGTGTGACCCTGGGCAAGTCACTTAACCCCCATTGCCCTGCTAAAATTAAAAAAAAGAGAGAGAGAGTAAAGAGAGGGGCAGCTAAGTGGTGCAGTGGATAGTACCTGCCCTGAATTTAGGAGGACTTCAGTTCAAATCTAGCCTCAGATATTTATTAGCTGTGTGACCCTGGGCAAGTCACTTAAACCTCATTGCCCTCCCCCCCCAAAAAAAAAGAGGGTAAAGAGATTCTGAGATCAAAAAGTTTTAGAACCCCAAGTATAGTAAAGGAGACACTGATGTTTTGCACACAAAGTTAGAGAGTCACCTACAAACTTTAAATTACTAAATGACATTTTGAATGGAAAAAACTGAAAAGACGCAGGGAATGAGAAGGATGGAAAAACCTTTTGATAGGGCCAGCTAGCTGGCACAGTGGATAGAGCACCAGCCCTGGATTCAGGAGGACCTGAGTTCAAATCCAGACTCAGACGCACACTTAGCACTACCTGTGTGACCCTGGGCAAGTCACTTAACCCCAATTGCCTCAAAAAAAAAAAAAAGAAAGAAAAACCTTTTGAGAGAACATGTGGGAAGCTCTAAAGACCAGAATATTCAATAAATATGCATCATGTGCAATCAGTACTGATATGCATATTCATATTGCAGAATTTTGGCATCATTTTCACACTTACTAAGAAAAGCCAATATGTATGTCTATAATACACATACCTTATAGTTCATATTCAGGGATGATCACTATCTCCTTACATACGAGTGAAAAGTCTTCGTAATCCCAGGTCTTTGATCACATTGATGTAGATCTTCCCTCCTACCTATGTAGATTGCCTTCTTATCCTGTGTATTTCTTATTTCTATCTTCCTATAAATACATAATCTGTCCATTTTTCATCTACCCAACTTGCTTCTGATTTTCCTCTGCTTCTTTTTTTTTAAATAGTTTTAGTTATTTTCACATGCATTTATGTTCTGTCCTTTCCATTCCCTTACCCCTTTTTGAACAACAATCAAAAAAGAAAAAGAAAACCCTCATCATAAATATACATAACTCGACTAAACTAATCCTACATTGGCAGACCCCAAAATATATGTCTCTCTGCATTTATCATCTATCTAGCAGAAGGTGAGTAGTACTATTCCCTCTTCAGTCTTCTGGACTACTAACTTATCATAGCAGTGATGAGGGTTCTAAAGTCTTTCAGAGTTGTTTTTTTTCTATATCATTATTAAATTGTTCTCTTAGTTCTGCTCCCTTTGATCTCCCTCGGTTCACAGAGGTCTTCTCATTTTCCTACTGTCCATCTTGTTATTTTTTTTTAATGGTACAAAATAATTCCATTAGGTTCATATGCTGCAATTTGTTTAACCATTTCCCATTAGGACATCTTAATTTCTTATTTTTTAGCCATTGTGAAAATAGCTGCTATAAATATTTTTGTACATCTAGATCCTTTTTTTAAAAAATTTTTTTTTGGGGTGGGGCAATGAGGGTTAAGTGACTTGCTCAGGGTCACAAAGCTAGTGTCAAATGTCTGAGGCCGGATTTGAACTCAGGTCCTCCTGAATCCACATCTAGATCCTTTAAAAAAAATCTTTTTGGGGCTTATGCCTAGTAATTGTATCAATGGGTCAAAAGGTATGAATAATTTAGTAACTTTTTAGCATTGTCCCAAATTGCTTTCCAGAATCATTGGGCCAACTCATAACATTTTCTGACAGCCTCCCTCACACCCAACATTTGTTATTTTCCCCTTTTGTCATTGTTGTTGTTTGTCCTTCATTTTTGAAGAGGATCATGACATCAGGAGGTAATCTCATGACTTGCACTGAATTGCATTTAAGTGAGGGAGGGCTGGGCAAGGTCACCAACCTCACTCTCTCCTCCAGAGCCATCTGGGTCTAGTGGCAGGATATAGATCAGGACCACTGGAGATGGCCCCTGATGTTTAAGGCAATTGCAATTAAGTGACTTGCCCAGGGGTCACATAGCTAGTAAGTGTCTGAGATGAGATTTGAATTCAGGTCCTCTTGACTCCAGGGCTAGTGCTCTATCCACTGTGCCATATAGCTACCCCTCTTTTGTCATACATGCCAGTTTGATGGCTATGAGGTGAGACCTTAAAGTTTGCCTTTTCTAATATTTTGTACACGTCAGTGGTCAAAGTTCATTCAAATCTAAGGTGAGACTCAGTTTACACTAAAGATAGGGTTCACACTCACAGTGAACTTGCCTAGACATGATTTAAAAAAAAAATTTTTTTTAAGTGAGGCAATTGGGGTTAAGTGACTTGCCCAGGGTCACACAGCTAGTACGTGTCAAATGTCTGAGGCCAGATTTGAACTCAGGTACTCCTGACTCCAGGGCCGGTGCTCTATCCACTGTGCCACCTAGCTGCCCCTAGACATGATTTCTTGATGTTCAAGTAAATGATACAGTGGTGATGCCAGCCAGTTTATGACATAGCTAACCAGGGTTTATGTGGGCAGAATTTGGGGTCAAATTGATCATGAGTCATCCCAAAAGAATTACAAGACTCAGTGACTCAGTTTCCCAAGTTTTACTGCAATACTGTGAGTGACCACAGGGAGAGAACCAGAATATTGGAAAGGTATCTCTCTCAAATAGTGAAAGAAAAGAGTTACATTTATAGTATAGATAAATTGATTTATCAGTCTCATTATAATAATCTCCACCTTGGGGAGGTACAAGGAAGGGACTGTCCTACTTATTATAATATT
The DNA here is from genome assembly GCF_019393635.1 of Dromiciops gliroides. NCBI lineage: Eukaryota > Metazoa > Chordata > Mammalia > Microbiotheria > Microbiotheriidae > Dromiciops > Dromiciops gliroides. The sequence continues at coordinate 434,187,603 of NC_057861.1, read as the reverse complement.
CTCCACCTTGGAGTGTTACAGGGGAGGGCTTATCCTAATTTGGAGTTCCTGGGGTCCTAAGCCAGCCCCTGAGGCGGGTACCTTTTTCAGTGGAGGTGTGTTTTGGGGATTTACACGTCATAAAGTGAATCTGGGGACAAATTTGGCCTTTTCTGCACATGTCTCTTTCTGGTTCCCATGACTAGTTTCAAAACAAATTAATTTTTCTTTTATTTCTGGTCTAAGTTTCTGTAGCCTGCCAATTCCTTTATGGTTATATTCTTAGGCCATCATAGCCTAGCTCCCTCTGTTCCTGTTATGGGTACTGATTACTGTGGGTAAGAGAACCTAGCATCCTGACTTGTAAGTTATCCATTAACTGGGGACTGACTCCTTTTTAGAGCTGATATCTGAATTAGAGTTTGGACCTTAGGTTTTTCTATTAACCCCTTTTTGCCTCCTATATCAGGGTCACTTCCATGCTGATCTAGAACATGCCAGGGCATACTTAAGGTCTATCTGAGAGCTGGTTAGCACTGTCAGGATTGTAAAGTGACATGAGTGGCTTTGGAGAGTTGGGGCTGACCAGATGCAAGCCAGAGATTTCCCAGAGTTGATGGGAAGAAGCAATAGGCATTTGTGGATGAGATATCTGGGGTCAGCTAGATCTCTTTGTTCTGTCATGGGGTGCAGAGCACCCCAGAAGTTCTCTGGAGCACATCAAGGAAACTTCTCCTTGAGAAACTAAACCAGAGGACAGATAACGCCTAGAGAACTTCTGGGGTGCTCTGCACCCTATGACAGTTCCATCTTGCTGCCTAGTGGGAACTGGACTGTGGAAGTTCTGATTTCATACTTCTTCACTGACTGTCCCCATGCCTAGAATTCTTTCCCTCTTCAGCCTGGACTTCTTTGCTATCTTCAAGACTCAGCTTAAATCTCATCTTCTGTAGGAGGTCTTTCCCAGAACTCTCTCCTCTCCTTCCCACCATAATTGCTAGTACCTTCCCTCTGGGATTTCCTCCCATTTACTCTGAATATATAAAGTATATATAATTTTTTGCACATTGTTTCCCTCATTGCCCTCTTTGAAGGCAGAGCTTATGTTTTGGCCTTTCTTGGTATCCCTAGCACTTAATTTGGTGTCTAACATATAAAAAGTGCTTCAAACATACTTGTTGGCTGACTGAGGTTTTCCGAAGTAAATATGGTTTTGATTTTTTTTTTTTTAGTGAGGCAATTGGGGTTAAGTGACTTGCCCAGGGTCACACAGCTAGTAAGTGTTAAGTGTCTGAGGCCAGATTTGAGCTCAGGTCCTCCTGACTCCAGGGCCAGTGCTCTATCCACTGTGCCACCTAGCTGCCCCTATGTTTTTGATTTTGCAAAATGAAAGAACACCAAGGACTTGACTTGAAGATCGAATTCTTTTATGTTTGAAATATTGGGAAAAATTGGGAAGAAAAGTGAAAATTAGCAAGTTTTAATGGCTTGAGAAAGGATATAATTATTAAAATTGGGAGAGGGAGGGGCTGGATCTGTGATTTCATCAGTTTAAGGACATCCCTGGACCTCTCCAATGCAGAAACTCTCTATTTTAATGGTGTTTCTGAGTTGCATGGATGGGTAGTGAGGAGCAGGTTGTTTCTATTTTGTCAAATATCTTGGGGTTTGGCCTAGATTTAAAAAAATCCTATTTGGTTTTTTTCCCCCCAAAAAGATGGGATGATTAATTCTTTGTTTTGTAGTTTTCATTTGTCATTTCTTGAAATACAGCTCTGAAAAAACAGGCTTTGAAAAAGCCCATTGTGATTCATTCTGCCTCTTTTTTTTTTTTTGCAGGGCAATGGGGGTTAAGTGACTTGCCCAGGGTCACACAGCTGGTAAGTGTCAAGTATCTGAGGTCGGATTTGAACTCAGGTAGTCCTGAATCCAGGGCCAGTGCTCTATCCCCACTGCCACCTAGCAGCCTCCACCTGTTGTGATTCAAATGGAGTTACTTGACTATAACCCAACTAATTCATTGGGACTCTCACTGAATGCCCAATAATAGTCCCCAGCCCAAGTCTTTCTTGCTCACAGTTTGGGTTTTGATAGCTCAGAGTGGGTGTAAACAGCAATTATTTTCTTTTCTGGCCAGAAATTCTGAGAGTCTTCCCCCCCTAGATTGATTCTTTTGTGATGGCAAACTAGGCCAATCTTTTGTCTCAATCCCTCCCCAGCCCTTAATCACTGAATGGGTGTTGCCTCAGTCAAAACAAGACCTGGGAAAGACCTTGGTTTTAAAAGGTCAAGGTCTCCCACTTTATCCGAGCCATCTTCAGTCTTCTAGACCATCTTGCCTGTGGATTCTGATGACTCCAGAGGAGAGAGTGAGGCTGATAACAGCTCTGCCTCACTTAACTCCAATTCAAAAGCTAGTCAAGACACACACCTATGTGTGATGTCATTGGTTTCCTTCAAGAACAAAGGACAAACAACAACATAGAGCAGTGGCCCTGGAATCAGGAGGACCTGAGTTCAAATGTGACCTCAGATACTTACTAATTGTATGACCCTGGGTGTGTCACATCCCTGATCCACTCTAAAAATTAATAAAACAGGATAACAATAATTACTTTTGCAAACTTTAGATTACTAAATGAATATTAGTTATTTACTTACATGATCTCTTTTTCACTTCTTACTACTACTTGTGGGCTAAATCTATTGACTTCAAGTTTTTGTATGACTGCAAACTAAGAATGTTTTTACATTTAAAAATATAAAGTTGTATTGTATTTGTTATGGGGGAGATGATGGAGTATGAGTTTGGGTTCTTAGGAATTCCTCTTTAAAGAATTATACGGGGTGGGGGGGGGCAGCTAGGTGGCACAGTGGATAGAGTACCAGCCCTGGAGTCAGGAGTACCTGAGTTCAAATCCGTCCTCAGACACTTAACACTTATTAGCTGTGTGACCCTGGGCAAGTCACTTAACCCCAATTGCTTCACCAAAAAAACCAACAACAACAAAAAAACACACAAAAAAGAATTACACCCTCTTACACACAAAAACAGTTAGAATAAGATGGTAGTGTGAGATTAAAATTGGATATTAGATCATAAATCTCCCCTACTCAACCTTTCCCTTAATTTATTTCCCAGACTAGTAAATGGAAGAAGCTTCTGGTTTTCTAGTTAGAGCTTTTATTGTATGGTAGTCACAAGGTGATGTTGATTAGAAGGATAGGAAAGTAGAAATACAATACAAATCGTCTTAAGTCTAGGCTTAGTCTATATTCCATATAAAACTCACCAAAACCCAAGGCCACCTTTGGGGTGCTGTTAACCGAGAGCCGGGCCGAGTCAAACTCCAGTCCGCGTCTGTGCAGCACAGCTAGGAGACCAGTGGAGCAGGAAAAAGTCCCCACTTCCGTTCTCTCCTTGCCTTTTAAGCTCACACCCCGGAAGTCGAGTGCTCAGCAGGCAATCTCGCGTGCGTCACAGGCAGACTGGTGTGCATAGCTCATGCTGTTGGTCTCCTCCCCAAAAGGGTGGTCCTAAAAAAAAAAACTGGCGTCTCTCCATTATCTAACCGACTGTTAAAACTTTTTACCACATTCCCCCCTTTTGTTCCTCAAGAAACAAAATATTTCCTTGACAGAACAGTAAAAATATTATAATAACTATTGCTAACTAATAATATGTGAACAACAATATAGAAAAGGAAGAGAGGAAAGTTTTGTCCAGAGGGGCGATTTTTTTTTTCCTCATGAACCGACGCTTTGACATCAGTCTTGCAAAGGGAGAGCCTCTGCAGAGAGTACATGTTACAGATAGTGTATATTATAACAGAAAGGAGATAGTAAAAACTAACAAAACATATAAAGTCTCTGAGTTCTCTTGTCTTCTTGAAGTGGTAAGATGTCATCAGGAGGAAACTGGATTCTGGTCTGGAAAACTGGATTCTGGACTCTGGTCTGGATTCTGGTCTGGAAAAACTGGATTCTGGACTCTGGTCTGGAAAGCTGGATTCTCTTCTTTAACTGTTTGAATTGCTGTATTTTTACTAAACCTTAGCATAGCATTTATATCCTTAGACTTCTAATAGAGGGTTGAGGTAGTTATGCAATCTGTAACATTTTTTACCACCGTAGTTTATTTAGGGGCAAGGGAAGGGGGGTGGAGGGAAACCATGAAAGAAATCCTTGGACCTCTCATGGGGAGATAGGTATGGAACAAAGCATGTGGCTCTGAGGTACCAATCTCCTTGAGTAGTAGCCCAGCAGGTACTTTTATATGGGACTGATGGGGGTGTGACCATCTGCCTGTGGAAAGTTCCTTTAGTGAGGGAGGACCATCCCCCCACTGGTGGTGGCTAGAGGAATTGGGTGAGGGGTAGCTACGGATCTCTCAAGCCATCTCTCTCTTCAGGACACAGAGGCTACAGCCACACCCAAAGTTATCTCCCCAGGGGTAAGGGAGATCAGAATGAAGGGTGGAGGTTCCAAAGCTAGCTCAGTCCAATCTGTTTCCCCTTATCTCTCTAGGCATATCTGTCTTCTGGTTTAGTTTCTCAAGGGCAAGATTCCTTGGTGTGCCCCAGAGAGCTTCTGGGGTGCTCTGCACCCTCAACATATTTAAAGATGTAAAAACCAGATCTTGCTTCTAGTCTGAGAACCTGGGGCACTAACTTCCCACCTCCACCCCTTACTTTCTTCAAACAGCTCCCAGAGTTTTCGATTCTAAGCTTTTGTATTTTATTATTTTCCAGTTACATGTAGAGATAGTTTTTAACATTTGTTTTTATAAGATTTTGAGTTCCAAATTTTTTTCCCTCTCTCCCTTCCCAAGGGAGATAAGACAGAAAGCAATCTGATATAAGGTACATACAATCACATTAAACACATTTCTGCAATAGTCATGTTGTGAAAGAAGAATCAGAACAAAAGGGGAAAACCTCAAAAACAAAAAAAAAGTAGAAACAGTATGGTTCAACCTGCATCCAGATTCCACAGTTCTTTTTTCTGGATGTGGAGAGCATTTTCCATTATGAGTGTTTTGGAGTTGTCTTGAGTCATTGTACTACTGAGAAGAGCTAAGTCCATCACAGTCTATCATCATACCATGTTGCTGTTACTGTGTACAGTGTTCTCCTGGTTCTGCTCACTTCACTCAGCATCAGTTCATGTAAGTCCAGTTTTTTCTGAAATCTGAAGGCTCATCATTTCTTATAGCACAATACTATTCCATTACATTCATATACCACAACTTGTTCAGCCATTCTGTCAATTTCCAATTCTTTGCCACCGCAAAGAGAGCTGCTATAAATATTTTTGTACATGTGGATCCTTTTCCCTCTTTTATGATCTCTTTGGAATACAGACCTAGTAGTGGTATTACTGGATCAAAGTGTTATGGGCCCATAGCACCCCAGAAGTTCTCTGGGGCACATCAAAGAACCTTCTCCTTGAGAAACTAAACCAGAGGACAAACAAGCCTAGGGAGATAAGTGGAACCAGATCAGACTGAACTAGCTCCTTGAGTGACCCCCATCCTTCATTCTAGTCTCCCTCAACCCTGGGGCAATAAGATTAGGTGTGGCTGCTTCCTTTGTGTCCTGAGGAGAGAGACTGCTTGAGAGATCTGCAGCCACCCCTCACCCAACTCTTTCAGCCACCAGCAGTGGGGGATGGTCCTCTCTCACTAAGGGAACTTTTCACAGTCATGGTCACCCCCATCAGTCCTCTGTAAAAGTACCTGCCTGTCTCCTGCTCAAGGAGATTGGTATCTCAGAGCCATGCTCTGTGCCATGACTTCTCCCCATGAGAAGTCCAAGGACTTCTTTCATTGTTTCCCTTCCCTTCCCCTTCCTTTAAATAAACTATGATCTTTAATTGCTTTTGTGTACAAGAGGGTGTAATTCTTTAAAGAGGAATTCTGGGGCAGCTAGATGGCACAGTGGATAAGCACCGGCCCTGGATTCAGGAGTACCTGAGTTCAAATCCAGCCTCAGACACTTACTAGCTGTGTGACTCTGGGCAAGTCACTTAACCCCAATTGCCTCACCAAAAAAAAAAAAATTGCTGTTAAAAAAAAAAAAGAGGAATTCCTAAGGACCCCAAACCCCTATCCCCTTCCCAAACCCCCTACCCCATTTTCCCCATGAAAAAAGGGTATGCACAGTACCATAGCCCTTTGGGAATAGTTCCAAATTGCTCTCCAGAATGGATCAGTTCACAACTCCACCAACAATGCATTATACTGTGTCTTAGTGTTCCAATTTTTCCACAGCTTCTCCAACACTTATTATTTTCCTTTTTTGTCACATTAGCCAATCTGATAGCTGTAAGGTGGTACCACAGAGTTGTTTTAATTTGCATTTCTCTAATCAATAGTTATTTAGAGCATTTTTTCATATGGCAATAGATAGCTTTGATTTTTTCATCTGAAAACTGCCTGTTCATATCCTTTGATCATTTCTCAATTGGGGAATGACTTGAATTCCTATAAATTTGATTTAGTTCCCTATATATTTTAGGAATGAAGCCTTTATCAGAAACACTGGCTATAAAAATTGTTCCCAGATTTCTGCTTCCCTTCTAATTTTGGCTGCATTGCTTCTGTTTGTACAAAACTTTTTAATTTAATGTAATCAGAATCATCCATTTTGCATTTCATAATATTTTCTAAGTTTTGTTTGGTCATAAATTCTTCTCCTCTCTATAGATCTGAGAGGTAAACTATTCCTTACTCTCCTAATTTACCTATGGTTATCACCCTTTATGTCTAAATCATCAGACTCTTAAAAAAATATAAAGATTTTTATTTACAGTTTTGAGTTCCAAATTTTATTCCTCCTTCCCTCCCCACCTCCTCTGCCCAAAGCAGTAAGCAATCAGATATAGGTTATACATGTTCGATTATGTAAAACATTACCATGTTAGTAATTTTATGTAAGAAAACTTGAATAAAATTTTTAAAAAGTGAAAAAACATCATGCTTCAATCTGTGTTCAATCAATATCAGTTCTTTCTTTGGAGGTAGTTAGTATGCTTCACATTAGTCCTTTGGGATTGTTTTGGATCATTGTATTGTTGAGAATAGTTAAGTCATTCACAATTCTTCATCAAACAATATTGCTGTCACTGTGAACAACATTCTCCTGGTTCTGCTAACTTCACTATACATCAGTTCATACAAGACTTTCCAGGCCTAACATCATCCTGTTTGTCATTTCTTATAGCACAATAATATTCCATCACCATCATATACCACAGTTTATTTAGCCATTCCCTAATTGATGGGCATTCCTTTGATTTCTAATTCTTAGCCACCACAAAGAGAGCTACTATAAATATTTTTGTACAAATAGAAAAATGTCTTTTTCTCATTTTGGGGATGTCTTTGGGATATAAACCTAGCAATGGTATTGGTGGATCAAAGGGTATGAACAGTTTGTTTTTTTGTTTTGTTTTGTTTTAATTTCAAATGCACTTTATTACATTAATAATGCCATGTTACAGTTGATTAACAGACTACCTTTACTTCGTATGTTAATTTTGGAACAATCCAGAATAGACGCCAGCTTTGATGAAAGGAATTTCTCCTTTACTGGCTCCTCCAATTTTTTGGGACAACTCTGCCAACAGGGGACAGGTTCCATTTGATTCCAATCTGGGTGGCTGCATATGCCCAAATGGCAAAACAGAAAGTGGTTCCACTTAGCAATATTGGGTTGCTATACTTATCATGAAAATTGGGCAGCCTGTCCTGGTGGTTCTGCCTTTCAGTGGTTTGCTGAAAGCTGCAAACTGAAAAGCGGCTCAAGGCTCTCCTAAACAGAGGGAACATTGCCAAAAGAGCAAGAAGAAACCACAGGGGACTCAGGTTGTCAACAGTGCGCCAAGTGCATTGCTTCATCCTTGTAAGAAGTCAAAAGAAACTGGGTATGCACAGTTTGATAGTCCTTTGGACATAGTTCCAAATTGCTCTCCAGAATGGTTGGATCCATTCACAACTTCACCAACAGTGGATTGGTGTCCCAGTTTTCCCATATCCCTTCCAACATCCAATATTTTCCTTTTTTGTAATATTTGCCACTCTGATAGGTGTGAGGTATTACCTCACAGTTGTTTTGATTTGCATTTCTCTGATCAATAGTGATTGTGAGAAAATAATGGGTTTTGGAATGTCCAAAGGCCCCAGTTTGAGGATATGAGAGTCAAAATTAGATATATGGAGCATTAATCTCCCCCTTTTATACTTTCCCATATATGTATATATATATATATATCCCTCCCAGACCAATAAGAAAAGGAGCCTCTGAGCTTTAGTTCATAAAGGATCAGGTTTTATTGCTTGGGAATTAATTAGACCACAAAGGTGAAACCAATTAATGAAATAAGGAAGTAGAAATGCAGATAGATAGTCTTAACACTAAGCTTAGGGTTTTCCATCATTAACTCACCAACCAAGTCAGACTGTAGTAACTCAGCAGTTGCCCGAAACAGAGTACGAAACACGTGCTCCACCAGGTCCCTGGACACCACCAACCTGAACTCCCCTTGCGCGCCACCACAACTAAGTCAACCACCAGAGAGAGCAAACTTCCATTCTGCCATCACTTTAGAGTTGGCATTCTGGAATTTCCTCAGGTTTTCCTCTCCAAAAGGGGAGGTCCTTCAAAAGCAGCTCAGTAGCATGCACAATCTCAGGGTGGGCCAGGTGTGGCCCCTCTCAAATGATTCAGCTAAAACTTTTGATATTAATCTTTACCACGAATAATTTTTACCACAAGGGGATTATATTAAGATTGATTGGATAACAGCAAATCTGTGACTTGGAAGAAGGCGGAAGGGTAAGCGGTTTCTTCTGCCCTATGGGGAAGACGGCAAAGCATTGCCTTATGAGCTGGCCCCAGGCACTGCCCTTCTCCTGCCGACTGCTGCTGTGCTCCAGAACTATGCAGCACCCCTGCCACCTGTGCCCCCCCCACCGCCCTCTATATGTCCATTTTTCCTAAGGGCGAGCCCTGCATCCCAGGCATGCCCGTGCCTAATGGGGGCATATGAGCCAGGATCCGCATTAGAGGAACTCACTGGGGTCTCAGATTGCCTCTTGCTTTCCCCTTCCTGCCCTTGTCCCATCCTGGTGACTGGCCATTGTCCACCATTTGAGATATAATGGTCAGACCTTTTCCCAACCTTTGATCATGTTTCTGGTGTGCCCCCTGCCCCCTTGCCCATATCTAGGTTTTGGGGCATCTGAAAAATAACATTCAGGTCTTTTTTTTTTTCCCTCCCCTTCTTTCACCTTACACTCCCAAACTTGTGATGGGTTTGGGAGCCAGTTTGGAAATAAAAGTTGGGTGGTAACTAAAAAAAAAGGATTGATTGGACTGACTGAATTAGCTGATTAACTCACTTAAAGTTAATTCAATTAAAACCACACCTGCCTGGCCCTTAAGAGGGTGTGTTCTCAGAGGATATAAACTCTGACCTCAACATGGGACCACCCTCAAGTCCAGTGAACCAATGGATTTGGGTGATGCGAGCCAATTAGCCTAAAGCAGTGTGTAAGGACCGCCTCTCCTCCAGAGGCAGAGAAAGCTTCCACTCTCAGTTGCTCTTTGGGACATGCTCATGGAGGAGGACTTGGAGAAGAAGCAGGCCAGGCTGATCTCTAGGCTAGATAGGCCTTTTCTTAACTTTCTTACCCAGGTGTTCTCTTCTTACTAATACTTGGTATACTTTAATAAATGCTTAATGCCTCAAAACTGGTGCTAAAACTTCTAATTTATAAGTAACAAATATATTAGAAACCCCAGCTAATTTTCCCCAAACTTGGGACAATAAATAAGGCGACCACACATATAATTTTACTCATCCCATGATCTAGAGTATTTTTTCATATGACTATAGATAGCTTTGATTACTCTAGTCAGACTCTTTTCTAATACCTTCTTTCACTTTCTCTCTTGTCACCCTGGACTCCTAGGGAAAATCATTGAAAATTAGGTACATGTCATACTTAGGTTCTTCCCTGGGGATTGGTGACTGGATTTAACTGGAGGTCATCCTGTTAAAAGGAAAAATCTTTGTTCTGGCTTTTGCCCTGAGTAATGAGGCAAAACTCTTTTTTGGGGGGGTGGGGTTGGGGCAGGCAATGAGAGTTAAGTGAGAGGCCAAACTTAAGAAAAAGAGAATTAAAAGGAGTTTACTGAAAAAATACATCAAAGTAGCAACACATTGCTGGGCGGATGGCTCAAGATCAGCAAGGGATTCAGGATGGAGCTAGCTTTTATTGATAACCTTCAGCAATGAGAAAGACAATTTGGCTAGGTCCATGTCAGCAAAAGGGGATGACCATTTCATTTGAGCTCCTCCCCAATTGCTGCATCATAAGGAAATGAGATTATAGATAAGAGGATATATGCTACCTAACAGGTAGGAGATGACCTGCTACATGTTGGATAACAAGTAATACAAAAGCTGCAGACTGGGTGACAACAGAACCTCCCCCAACTCTGATAAGCAGGACGGAGAACAATTGGGTCACTAAATTAGCATAACTTTCCATAATCCCTTCATCTTCAAAGGAGAAACCAAATTGTCCCAGTGAAAATACCCCCATAGGTGCCTACTGCACAAAGGGTCTGTCCATTGTTTCCCTTCCAGTTTACAGAGATTTATATTTCCTCTCCCCTTTACAGGGGACAATCGAAATGGGAATTTGGACAATATCTCGCCAGGTGTCCTGGAAGCACAAACAGCATACTGAATTCATTAGAAGGGGAAGAGAAGTTGGAAAACAAAAAGACAGACCCCTTCATTTTACAGATGAGGAAACTGAGGACAGATAGCAAGCAACTTCCCCAGTCCAAATCCAGCATTCTATCCAGTACAACAAAGGAGCAGCAATCCCCACTGCAGGCAGAACCAGATTGAAATACAGTTGGGAAATATTTAACATAAAAAATAAAAATATAATAACGCACAGACTACATTACATTTTAAAACTGTTGATATGTAGCCCAAAGGGATAGTTATGTATCTGTTATGTACTCATTGCCTTCCCTTTCTACTTGACACCCCTAAAAATTACACCATACCTCTTCTTTACTGATTCTAGGACAAGCAGGCCTAACTTAAAAGAAAGAGATAAATTCAGATTAGCTCCAAATATGGTGGACTTTCAAAAAGGGATTAAGCACTTGAAGTTAACTGGAGTCAGTCCTTCTAATTCCAGAAAAGGATCTGGGGATCTTTTCTTTTTTTTTTTTTCTTTTTTTTTTTTGGTGAGGCAATTGGGGTTAAGTGACTTGCCCAGGGTCACACAGCTAGTAAGTGTTAAGTGTCTGAGGCCAGATTTGAACTTAGGTACTCCTAAATTCAGGGCTGGTGCTTTATCCACTGCGCCACCTAGCCACCCCTGGGGATCTTTTCTAATACTGTTGTTTATAATTTGCATCCAGTGTGCTCCCCTGATTGACTGTCAAATAGCCAATCAGAATTAATTGGCTTTTTTTTTAGGGCAATGAGGGTTAAGTGACTTGCCCAGGGTCACACAGCTAGTTAAGTGTCAAGTGTTTGAGGCTGGATTTGAACTCAGGTCCTCCTGAATCCAAGGCCAGTGCTCTATCCACTGTGCCACCTAGCTGCCCCCTATTAATTGGCTTTTAAACTTTTACTAGGGTAGTATAGTGACTTTCCGAGGGCACACAGCTAATAAGTGTCTGAAGTGATATTTTATTGGGGGGGACTTGCTACCTGGTTGGGGGGGGGTGGGCTAGCTAACCCAAAGAATTAGAGGCTTGTCACAAATCTTGTAAAATAAAAAGAGATTTATTAGGAGAGAGGAATAATGGCCAGGAACAGATCACCATGGTGACTGTCCCACTGGTGTAAGAGAAGACTGGTCTTTTGTACCTTTGCAAAACAAAGGAAAGGAAGGGAGTTACAAAAAAAGGGGAAATAAAAAACTGGAGCTAGATAACTAAGGGGGGATCTTTGATAACAGGGGTGTCAGGATATGCAGCATCCATTCATATCCTGCATATCCTCTTGCAGACCTCAGTATCCCTAATCAGTGTACTGGGGTCATGTTCTACTACACCTCAAACCTGAGGTGGGAGAGAGAGCTGTTTTCCCCTTGGCCTAGGGGGTTTGAATCTTTGTTTTGTATTTTTGCAGGGCAATGAGGGTTAAATGACTTGCCCAGGGCCACACAGCTAGTAAGTGTCAAGTGTCTGAGGCTGGATTTGAACTCAGGTTCTCCTGAATCCAGGGCTGATGCTTTATCCACTGCACCACCTAGCGGCCCCAAGGGGGTTTGAATCTTTTGGATTTCTTGGGGTCCCTCTATATTGCCACAACAATTTGAACTCAGGTCCTCCCAACTTCAGAGCCAGTGCTCTTTGGTCTAGTATCTCACTCCTTCTTCTCCCACAAGCAAACGTCATTTCCTGAGGATGCCAAAGCAAAGCCACATGGCTCGCCCTCAGGCACCTTCTCCTCATGGCTGAGCTTTCCTACAGTAGCTCTCCAGCAGGTGGTGTCATTCTAATCGTTACACCTTTGTTAATTATCTCCTATACATAAGATGTATGTATCCCTTATGTAGCTTGCTTTGTATATATTTGTTAGCATGTTGTCTTCCCCATTACTTCAATGAGATCTCTGCAACATTGGAGTCCTCTTCCATTCTTCCCTAACCTTCATCCCCTATATCCTATCCATTACAAGTCTTGTCATTGCCACCTTTACAACACTTTTTCCATTCTACTCTCTCCTCCCATTCATATGACACCTGGTTCCTGATCCCCTCTAATCTTTATTATTGCATCAGCTTCCCAACTAAGCTCCCTATGTCCAATCTATTTTAAGCAATAATCAATCAATCAAAATACATTTATTAAGCACCTATTGTGTGTCAAGAAATGCTGGGAATACCAAAAAAAAAAAAAAAGGCAAAAGACAATCCCTGCCCTCAAGAGAGGAGACAACATGCAAACAAATATATACAAAGCAAGCTATATACAGGATAAATAGGAGACAATTAAGGGAGGGAAGAGGCTGAAATTAAGAGGGATAGGGCAAGTCTTTATAATCATCCTTCAAAAAATGTTGAAGGGCAGGTCTGACTTTGTCCCTCAACTGTTCACTTACCTTCAGTGACTTGTTGCTGCTTCCAGGACTTAAAAAAAAAAATCTCCTAAGGTTGCCATTTGAAGATCTTGCTGGTGGCTTCAGTCTACCTTTTTAGATTTATTTTAGAATTCCTCTTCACAGGATCTGCAGAGCCTAGCCAATCCAGTTCCTAAATGCAGGATTTAATCACTTACAAGCTACTTCAAATTCCTAGAATGCATTTTGTCATCATTTTGTCCTCTCTGAATCCTTAGCTTCCATCGAGGCTTGACTCAGGTGCCACATTTGATGGGAAGCCTTCCCTGATTCCCATAGTTCCTACTCTCTCCCTTCTCAAATCATCTTCTATTTTATTGGTACATATGGTATTTCCTTCTAGGAGAAAGGAAACTCATTCACTTCGTCATTTCAACAGTCAATGTACAAAGCATTTAAATATATATATTTTTTTATTTTAAAATTTTCCCCCAATTACATGTAAAGATATTTTTTGAGTTCCAAATTTTTCTCCCACCCTCCTTTCCCTCCCCACTCCTGAGGCCTGCAAGCAATCTGATATAGGTTATACATTACAATCATGTTAAACATATTTCCACATTAGTCATGCTATAAGAGAAGGGTCAAAACAAAAAAGGGGAAAAAAAGCCAGAAAAAATAAACAAGAATAACAAAAAAGCAACAACAAAAGTAAAAATGGTATGCTTCAATCTGTGCAAAGCATTTTTGCAAAAAGCAAAAATGGCAGTCTTTGCTTAGATTCTAATAGAAAAATATAATATGTACACATACAAGGTGTATGTAAAATGATTTAAAGTGAGAGAGCGAGAGAGCGAGAGAGCGAGAGCGAGAGCGAGAGCGAGCGAGAGAGAGAGAGAGAGAGAGAGAGAGAGAGAGAGAGAGAGAGAGAGCAACAAGGAGAGGGTGAGGATTATAGAAAGGTCGATTATAGTCTGTGCTTTTAAGGGAGCCAGGAATTCTGCAAGGTGGTGGTGAAGGAGACAAGGAACCCCCTGTGTAATGTCACAGATGGGGAAGATGGAATGCTGAGTCATTTGGTTGGAATGCAGAGTATTTGAAGGGAAGTAATATGAAATGTCTAGCTAAAAAGGAAAGGTGAGTTGGAGCCATACCATCAGAAGCCAAGTGATATGTATAGGGAAAAAGCCAGCAATGGAATGGTGACTGCAAGGAGTGGTGTAATATGAAGGAACACTAGAAAAATCAGTGGGGAGCCATATTGGTGAAGGCTATGGATTCAAATCCAGCCTCAGACACAGAGGACACATATCTGAACTGATTACAAAGGGATGATATCTGTAAAGCATTTGTGTTTTGTTCTTTGTGGGGCAGACAGGGTGAGGTGTCTTATGTCTGGAGCCAGATTTGGGCTTGGGGCCTCCTGGGTCCAGGGCTGGTGCATTGTCCACTGTGCTACCTAACTAACCCATGATGACATCTTTAAAATAGGGTTGAGGTGTAGGAGAAATAGACTGGGGGAGGGGGAAGGGGAAAGATGGTCTGGGGAGAGGTAGTTCACATGAAGGAAACAAGAAAAAAGCTTATGGAAGGGAGGGAAAGAGGGGGAAGGAATTGGGGAGTGAGTGAACCTTAGTATCATCAGAATTGGCTCAAAGAAGGAATAACATACATACTCAAGTAGGTATAGTATTATATTCTTGCCCTGAGGGAGGGGAATGAAATAAGGGGGCGGGGAGGGGAAGAAGGGAAGGGCAGATTGGGGGAGAGAGCAGTAAAAAGCAAAACACTTTTGAGGAAGGTAAAGATGTTCTGTATAATTGCACAAATATGACATATTGAATTGCTTGATTTCATAGGGAAGGTTGAGGAGGGAGGGAGGAAGAAAATTTAGAACACAGAATTAGCTCAAAGACCTTAAACTCATCAGAGTGGGCTCATGGAGGGAATAACATTCACACCCAGTTGGGAGGAGTAATCTATTTAACCCTACAGGAAAGTATGAGGGGAAGAGGATAAGGAAGGAAGGGATAAAAGGGAGTGCAGAGTAGGGGAGGGGACAGTCAGAAGTAAAACACTTTTGAGGAGGAATAGGTTAAAAGAAGATAGAAAATAGAGTAAATATCATGGGAAGGGAAAAGGATGGAGGGAAATAGTTATGATGATTGGTTATAATGGCAAAAGTTATGGTACCTACTTTGCTGGGCTAATATGAAGAAAATTCTTTGTCAAGTTTAAGGTACTTTATTCAGGTTATGATGAACAGGATACTATCAGAAAAAACATGGAAAGACCTACATGAACTGAAGCAGAGTGAAATGTACTGTATACAAAATAACAGCAATAGTGTAAGATCTTCCCAGCAGATCTGCTGGGAAGCATGTGGTTATTTTCATCAAGGCAATGATCCAATATAACCCTGAAGGACTTATGGAAATGGCAACCCATCTACAGAGAAAGAACTGGTAGTATCTGAAAACAGATGGAAACACATTTAAAAAAATTTTTTTTTCCTCTTTGACAATTCCTCTATCTGAAGTTTTGGTTTTTTTTTTTTTGACTGTTTTCTCTCACAGCCTAGCTAATGTGGGAATGTTTTACATTACTACTCATGTATAACTAATTTTGAAATGCTTGAGTTCTAGTGGGTGGGAGGTGGGAATGGAGGAGGAAGAGAAGTTGGAACACAAATTTTTTTAAAATTGATGCTAAAATTTTGTTTTTACATATATTTTGGAAAATAAAATTCTATCAAAAAAATAATTTTGGAATCAGGTGGCAGCTAGGTGGCACAGCAGATAAAACACTGAATTCAGGAGGACCTGAGTTCAAATCTGGCCTCAGACACTTGACACTAGCTGTGTGACTCTGGGCAATTCACTTGCCCCACAAAAAAAAAAAAAAAGAAAAGAAAAGAAAATTTTGGAATCAATTGCATGACATGGTTGACACTGGCACAGGATTGCCCTGCATGGCATGCCCTCATCAAAGAAGGTGCTATGCTCTATGAGCAAAGCAGAATTGAAGTAACTCAAAAGAAACATGAAATGTGCAAATTTAGAGAATCCAACCCAAATGTTCACATGGATTACTTGTACCTGACTTGTGATAGAGCATTTAGAGCTTGTTATTGGTCTGATCAGCTAGGGTTTTTGTAATGCTGCAGAACATAGGAGTGGATTCAATATAAAATAATAAATTTCCAGTTCAAGAAAGCCTATGTGATAAATACAACACTTTTTTTTGAAAGCTTTGCTTCCTTCTAGGTTTTCTTTTGTTCTCTGTTGTGCACTTTTTACTTTATTTTTTCCTCCCTCTCCCCCTCCCCACTGCAAAGAAGGCTATAATTAATAGTGGAGATATATATATACACACACACACACACACACACACACACACACACACAGATATCTATAAAAACACACAAACACATATACACTCGTGTACATATATATAAAACCGTACCATGCATATTTCTACTTGTTATCTCTTTCTGTGGAGATGGATAGCACGTTCCTTCATTAGTCCAAATCTTCCCATTTTTTCTAAATCGACCAGGTCACCATATTCCAACACAATCACATCCTAACTGAGAGGTTGTCTTTGAAAGTTTCTTCCCACTTTCCTGTATTTCTTCTATTCTTGGCTACATTGCTTTTATTTATAAAAGAAAATTTTCATTTAAAATAATAATTAAAATTATCCATTTTACACTTCAACTATGCTCTTACCTTATATTTTAATATAAGGTAATAATTAATCATTTTAATATAAGGTTATAATTTAAAGTCTGATACTGCTGAATCTCCTTCCTTTACAAATTGTTTCCCTGGTTTCTTTGACATTCCTGAACTTTTGTTCTTCCAAATGAACTTTGTTATAATTTTTTCTAACTCAGTAAGATAATTTTTTTAGTAATTTAATTGTGATGGCATTGAAAAAATAATTGGTTAGATAAAATTGTCACTTTTTATTACCTTGACTTTACCTACCCATGAATGGCATATATTACTCCAATTACATAAATCTGATTTTACTTGTATAAAAAGTGTTTTATCATTATGTTCGTGTAGTTCCCATGTCTGTTTTGGCAGGTATACTCTCAGGTATTGTGTACTGTCTAGTTATTTTGAACTGTCTAAGACAAAATTGAATGATATTGGTGACACGGTATAGTTTCCCTATTTTTATCCTCAGGTTTTTAAAAAAATATTATGGTTCTATGAGCTAAGCATATAATAAACTGGTCTTTCCAGATCTCTTCAGGTGGATAGGTTTTAGTTGGCAGCAATATTTATCAATAATCTTTAGAACATTTTTGCATCAAAAGAAAGATGATTCATTCTCCCAAGAAACCCAGATAACTTTCTGGAATGGGGTTATGGAGAAATGTGCCAATTTCACCCCAGTTGTTTTTCTGAGGACAGGTTGGGTAGCACCAGTTTAAAAAGTTTTTAAAAGAGAGTTTCCAGTCTTAAACTATAATCTCTCTCTCTCTCCTACACCAAACAACCAATCCTCCCTCCCTCCCTCCCTCCCTCTCTCTCACTCACTCACTCACTCACTCACACACACACACACACACACACACACACACACACAAACAGAGAGAGAGAGAGAGAGAGAGAGAGAGAGAGAGAGAGAGAGAGAGAGAGAGAGAGAATCCCCTGCATAGCTACTCTGGTAAAAATGGCAACTCCTTCCATAACACAAATAAAGTTTATGTCTAGAGGAGTCTCTGGTGTTGTGTCTCTTTCCTAGGCATAAATCTTGAGTTGGTGGCAGCCTTGAAATTTCAAGATGTCAGGATCTCCTGTGTTTCTCACTAGGGGCTGACTAGCAGTGGCAGAAGGAATTTTCTGCATTGGAGAGGATAATCACTAACAGGAAGAAGGATCCAAGCCCTTCCATGATTGGCCAGAATCACCTGGAATTACCTGGACCAACCTAGGTGGTGGTTGTTGACTTTATTGACAATGATGAACCAGCCAAGGACAGTGACACTCTGGTCTGCAACAGCAGACCCCAGAGTGCTCCTATCCCTCTAAAGTGGGGCAGTAGCCATACAGGCCTTCAACAATGCTTTTCCCCAGTGTAGAGGGACAGAGTCAGGCATAGGTAGTGGCAGTTATTTTGCCCCTGAATAGGTGATAAAATTTAACCATGGCAGAGTAGACAGAAGAGTGAGTAGAGACATGAGGCCCCAACAGGGCAGGCACTGGCATATGAAGTGGTAAAAGGAGGCCTGTCATAGCCATTTGCTTTCTGTAATCTAGAATTGATTGGCCCTTCCTCACTGTTACTACCTAGTGGTACTACATACCTCCTCACTAGGAAGGGCTCGGGGGATCACAGGGTAGGATTGTTGGCATATGGCTTGCATTTTGGACACCAGGGGAAGTGGTCCCCAAACAAGAAGGGAGGCAACCCCTCAGAGGCCCATTCAGAAGCAAAGATTTGTCATTTCCTCCTCCCTTGGGGTCCCCCAGGAGGATGTCTTAGCTAGTGGACCAAGAAATACAGAGTAAGTGGTGGTACAATAATCTTACCTGATCCATAAGGGGCAGCTAGGTGGCACAGTGGATAGAGCACTGCCCTGGAGTCAGGAGGACCTGAGTTCAAATTCAGCCTCAGACACTTGACACTTACTAACTGTGTGACCCTGGACAAATCACTTAACCACCATTGGCTCAAATATCTGGGGTGTGATATTTAAAATCTAAATTGTGGTCGCCTTTAAATCAGAACCTTCAGCACCAGTCTTTAGGTATTAAACATTTATTAAAGCATAGAGGTATTCAAAAGGATTTAAGAAAAAGAAGTCCTACCTAGCCTAGAGTTCCAGCCTGGTTGGGTTCTTCCTCAAGTCCTCCTCCACCGGGAGCCTGCTTTAATCAAGAACTCTTCTAGTTCTGGAACAGAGGCGGTCCTTACACACTGCTTCAAGGTGATTGGTTGGTGTCATCCAAATCCATTGGCTTTGAAGGTGTTCTCAAGTTGAGAGTTCACAGTCTAGTTTCTGAGAACAATACCTTCTTAAGGGATAGCCAGGTGTGATTACAATCCAATTAACTTGAAGTAGGCTTAATTAGCAGTCAATCACTCTCACTTGATTCAATCAGTAATAGATTAATCTCCAGGTGGGTCTTTGAGTATCTGCTAAATCCTATTATTTCATCACAGGGGCCATCTCCAGTCATCCTAATGTATATCTTGCCATTGAACCCAGATGGTCTGGAGGAGAGAGTGAGTCTGGTGACATTGCACATTCCTCCCTCACTTAAATCCAATTCACTGCAAGTCATGACATCATCTACCAATGTCATGGTCCTCTTGAGAGCGAAGGACAAACAACAATCTGACCCATAATTTGGATCAGTGATTATTCAGGAAGAGGCATCATTCTTCTTGTAGCTCTGATGTTCTTGCTCTTGCTCCCTCCCACCTCCACATCAAACAATCAATAGACATTTAATAAGTGCCTACTATGTGCCAGGCACTGTACTAAGCACCAGGGATATAAAAAGAGGCAAAAGACAGTTCCTGTCCTCGAGATGCTCACAGTCTAGTCAGTAAGACAACATGCAAACAAATATATACAAACAGAAACTTGCACCAAATTGTTTAAATCTTGGATTAGGTAATTCTAGAGCTGGGGGAAAGAGCAAAGCCTAAGATTTCTGGCCTTTGCTCTCCTTTCTTCAATCACCTCTTCAGGGGACAGCTACAGTGTTTGCTTTACCTTGCTTTTGCTGTCTTTCTGCTTTTGTTTTTCTTTTTCTCCTTCAGTGATGTGGATGTCAGGCTTCCTGCATACTCAAGGTAAGGGTTGACCAGCAACATTCCTTTTTTTTGGGGGGGGGGTTGTTGGTGAGGCAATTGGGGTTAAGTGACTTGCCCAGGGTCACACAGCTAGTAAGTGTTAACTGTCTGAGGCCAGATTTGAACTTAGGTCCTCCTGACTCCAGGGCCTGTGCTCTATCCACTGCACCACCTAGCTGCCCCAACCAGAAACATTCCTAAAGTCGTAGAAGAGGTGAAAGGTCCTCTAAAAGACCTTAAGGACTTTACCACCAATGGGTGGAGTGTTGCAGGAGCAATAGCCTAACCCATAGTTGCCCTCATACAAATTAGGCTAATTTTTCTTTTAAAGGGATTGAAACTGAACTGGGGACTTAATTGGCTCAGGGGACCAAAGATTCAGGCCATTAACATCCCTTCCTGGTCTCCTGAGTACAAAAAGCCACAAGGAGCTCCAGCATCACTCTGATGCTTGGCTAGAGGACCACCAAATAACTTGGCTTCACTTTTCTGAATCAACTAATATTGACCCTGATGCATATCCTTATTGAATATCCTTGCTCTAATACAGCTAAGTAAATAATCTCTTGCTAACCATCAAATGACCTAGAAGTACCTCATTTCATTCCAATATTGCATCTAAACTTCCGGGAAACCAGCTCAAGTCAGACCCCTACCAAACCAATTGAATGGTGCTGAAGAAAATATTGCAATGATTCCAACCAAGTTCATTACAGAAAAGTTACTGCAGAAGAGTTGATCTTCAACTAATCCTTCAGTCTAAGAACTGACCACAGAAAGTTAGGGGCTGGGGGCAGCTAGGTGGCACAGTGGATAAAGCACCAGTCCTGGATTCAGGAGAACCTGAGTTCAAATCCAGCCTCAGATACTTGACACTTACTAGATGTGTGACCCTAGGCAAGTCAGTTAACCCCCATTGCTCCACCAAAAAAAAAAACCCCCAAACAAACAAACAAACAAAAGAAAATTAGGGGCCAATAACAAGGTATTAAGCTAATCTTAAAGATGTGACCCAATGTAGTGATCCATTTATGAAATATGAACACATTTTCCTTGATTAAATTGAAAGGGGCAGCATCACTGGTCAAGCAATGTCTGGGCTTGTCTTTTTTTTTTTTTCTGACAAAACTATTTTATTTTTTTTCAGTTACATGTAAAGATAGTTCTCAACATTTGTTTATACAAGCTTTCCAATTTCAGATTTTTCTCCCTCCCTCCCCTCCCTCCCCTCCCTCCCCCCTCCCTTAGACAGCAGGTAATCTCATATAGTTTTTATATATATATATAAAACATTAAGCATATTTCTGCATTAGTCATGTTATAAGAGAAAAATCAGAGCAATGAGGAAAAACCTCAAAATAGAAAAACAACAGCACCAAAACCAAAAGAAATAGTATGTTTCAATCAGCATCTATACTCCACAGTTCTTTTTTTTTTCCCTGGATTTGGAGATCCTCTTCTATCATGAGTTCCCTGGAACTCTTCTGTACCATTGCATTGGTGAAAAGAATCTAGTCCATCACAGTAGATCAACACACAATGTTGATGATACTGTGTACAATGTTCTTCTGGTTCTGCTCATCTCACTTGTCATCATCCCATGCAAGACCCTCCAGGTTTCTTTGAACTCCTCCTGCTCATCGTTTCTTACAGCACAATAGTATTCCATTATATTAATATACCACAACTTGTCCAGCCATTCCCTGATTGATGGGCATCCCCTCAACTTCCAATTCCTTTGAGCTTGTCTTAAGAGCCTTGGTGGCTAGTAAGAGATAGTCAAACACTTCCAAAGTCGGTCAGTTCATGTGAGTCCAGGTCAGAAGCAGTTTTGAGGATTATGGCACATGAACCTATACCAGAGAGCCAAGGGTTTGAGGAAGGGTTTTCTCTCTCCTCCCCTTTCACTGGCCATGATATGTAGTAGTAGAGCTATTTGCCCACTAGATGACACCCTATCCTTCAGGTCAGGAAAGTTCAAGCAGAAGCCAGCAGTAGAACAGAGACATACACTTTTAAAAAATTTAATCTTTTTTATTTGAAAGTATATTTCACGCAAAACACAAACTTGATAAGATGAAGAAATGTAGAGGAATTTGAATTCAGCAAGGTGTTCCACTACATCAGTACAGACTTTTCAATTTATACATTGCAATGTGCATTTCAAAGGAGCGGTGTGTTTATGTACTTTTTTGAAGATCCAGGCAAACCTTGGAGATGTTCTGGGTTTATTTCTAGACCACCGTGATGAAGTAAATATTGCAAAAAAGTGAATCGTGAATTTTTTGGTTTCTCAATGCATATAAATTATCTTTATACTATACTGTAGTCTATTAAGTGTGCAGTAGTATTAGAGCTTAAAAAAACCCAATGTATATACCTTAATTAAAAATACTTTACTATCACAAATGCTAACCACCATCTGATCCTTCAGCTAGTCCTAATCTTTTTTACTGGTGGAGGTTCTTGCCTCAGTGTTGATAACTGATCACAGCAGTGATTGATGAAGGTTGGGATGGCTATGGCAATTTCTTAAAATAAGACAGCAATGAAGTTTGCCTGCATCGATTGACTCTTTCACTTTAACACTTAGAGGCTATTGTAGGGTTATTAATTGGCCTAATTTCAATATTCTTATATTTCAGGGAATAGGGAAGCCTCAGGAGAGGGAGAGAGATGGGGGAATAGCCATCAATGGAATAGTCAGAATACACACAACATTTTTTATTAAGTTCACCATCTTATATGGATGGGATTTGTGGTACTCTAAAATAATTTTAATAACATCAAATATCACCATAATGATAGAATAATGACAAAGTTTGAAATATTGCAAGAATTACCAAAATGTGACACAGAGATGTGATATGAACACAGGCTGTTGGAAAAATGGCCCCACGAGACTTGCTTGACACAGGGTTATCACAGACCTTCAATTTGTAAAAACCACAGTATCTAGTGTGTCACCTAGGAGCAACTGAAACAAGCCCTGATGGCCACTCACACTTCCCGG
Source organism: Dromiciops gliroides (assembly GCF_019393635.1). Taxonomy (NCBI): domain Eukaryota; kingdom Metazoa; phylum Chordata; class Mammalia; order Microbiotheria; family Microbiotheriidae; genus Dromiciops; species Dromiciops gliroides. The sequence continues at coordinate 434,164,685 of NC_057861.1, read as the reverse complement.
GAAGCTCCTTTCTGAGCCCTCTCCTGCTAGCTTTCTGCCATACACCCCTCCCCTTGGAGTCCAGACCCCCAGCCTACCTCCTATCCCATTTTTCTTCCCTCTTCCTCTCCTCCCCTGAAGAATCCCCCTGCCCTAGAGTTGGCCCCATTTTATCCTATTGCATTTCAGCCTCACCCAGTTCTTAAGCTCTCCTTACTTCTAATAAAGCCAGACCAGAACCAAAAAAAAAAAAAAACCCAAAAACAAAAAATCACAGTATCTATAAAGTACAATAAAGTGAAACACAATAAAATGAGGTGTGCTTGTATAGACAGAGAGGCAGTCACTCAAGGGAGGAAGTAGCTTCAAGGAGCATATCCACTTAAAGAAGAGAAGAGAACTGGGCTCTGATTCAAGAGAGATTTGAGAGGTGAGCTGTGGTACATATTCTATAAGGAGAGAAAGGATATTGCAGCCCTGGTGTACTGGAAGCACAAGTTGCCTTGGCCATATGTATTCCCTTTATATGTGCCTCACTATATCGGTCTTCTAAGTTTATATTCATTCTCCCCATGGAAACTGGGCCTATCTGTGGAAGAATATGCCCTAGGTTTAGGGAGTTAATGTTTTAAGGCCACCATTTTTACTTTGCCATCTTTGCTTTTAAGCTATTTGTGTCACTGGTCACTGGCTGACTGTTAAGGTGAAGTTCGCTGGTGGGGGCTTATGAGCTCTAGCATTAGGAGTACGGATCTATATCCATGAGCCAGCTTAGAATTTATGAGTAATAGTCACTGTCTTTGGACATAGCCTAGGGGGATGCCATAATTAGTTACTCAACTTAGTAATACTGAGTGATTCTCTATCACACTCTCCAGAGTGACTATTCCAAAACTCCTCCTATTTTCATATGTCTTTTTTTTTTTTTTAAGTGAGGCAATTGGGGTTAAGTGACTTGCTCAGGGTCACACAGCTAGTAAGTGTTATGTGTCGGAGGCTGGATTTGAACTCAGGTACTCCTGACTCCAGGGCCAGTGCTCTATCCACTGCGCCACCTAGCTGTCCATTCATATGTCTTATGCTTCTGTCTCAGGAGAGGACCTCACCTTGTACTTTATTGAAAACAGAGAGATTATCCCTTGAAAGCTACCTCTTCTCCCCTACTCCACACCTCAAAACTCTTTGATATCCTTCTTCATTCTCTCCTCTTTAGCTCTAGTCTCCAGTGAAGAGTGGTCTGTCACATCAAAAACATTTCTTTCACTTGTGCTTTAAAAAAAATCATAAAACTATTTTAGTATTTTCCAGTTACATATAAAGATGGTTTTCAACTTTTTAAATAAGATTTTTAGTTCCAAATTTTTCTCCCTCCCTCCCTTCTCTCCCCCCTCCCCAAGAGAGAAAGCAATCTGATATAGGTTATATATGTACAATCACATTAAACATATTTTTGCATTAGTCATGTTGTGAAAGAAGAATCAGAACAAAAGGGAAAAACCTAAAAAAAAAAAATAGAAGCAATATGGTTCACTCTGCATTCATAATCCATGGCTCTTTTTTCTGGATATGGAGAACATTTTCTTTTCTTTTCTTTTCTTTTCTTTTCTTTTCTTTTCTTTTCTTTTCTTTTCTTTTCTTTTCTTTTCTTTTCTTTTCTTTTCTTTTTTTTTTGGTGAGGCAATTGGGGTTAAGTGACTTGCCCAGGGTCACACAGCTAGTACATGTTAAGTGTCTGAACCAGATTTGAACTCGGGTCCTCCTGGATCCAGGGCCGGTGCTCTATCTACTGTGCCACCTAGCTGCTCCTGGAGAACATTTTCCATCATGAGTCCTTTGGAGTTGTCTTGGATCATTGTATTGCTGAGAAAAGCTAAGTCCATCACAGTTGATCATCGTACTATGTTTCTGTTACTGTGTACAATGTTCTCCTGGTTTTTCTCACTTCACTCAGCATTAAAAATTTTTCCCTCTCCTGCCAGCCTTCCCCTTTCCAAACAAGACCTCATTTGGAACCATGGGAGGGAATAGTTTCCAACAGAAGCAGCCCTTACCTGACATCTCAACTCCATCAGGGAGCTGGGGTGGGGCACAGCAGAGCAAGTACCACAAGGACCTTTCTCTCTCAACCTTCCTGCCAAGGAAAGGACCCCTTCCCCTCTCCTGACTGGACAGTGACCCAATTTCTATCTCTACAAGAAACCTATAATTCTCACTTTATTCTGCCTTCTCTGGCTGGTATATGATTTTCTGATTTCTCATCATGAGTTATGATAGATCTTTCTGTAGCAAAAGCAGCCTTAAATAGATGAAAATGTCTTATCTACACATTCTTTCCAATGGATGGAATAAATTAACAGACAATATGCCATCCTTCAGAATTAAGAGAAACACAGACATTTGCTATAAAGATGAGGTTATTTAGTGATAATTACAATATACTTTTAATATCTGTGTCATATATTTTTAATATAAGTGAATTGTTCAGGTAAAGTCAGGTTAAGATATTATTATTATTATTATTATTAGTGAGGTAATTGGGGTTAAGTGACTTGCCCAGGGTCACACAGCTAGTAAGTGTTAAGTGTCTGAGGCCAGATTTGAACTCAGGTACTCCTGACTCCAGGACCAGTGCTCTATCCACTGCGCCACCTAGCTGCCCAAGATATTATTTTTTGTTAATTTAAAACAATTTGTCAATATTTAAAACATATACATCCCTTAAGAAGGCTATGAAAAAGCTTTGTTTTTATATTGATGGTTAAAAAGGGGGGGCAGCTAGGTGGCACAATGGATAAAGCACCGGCCCTCAATTCAGGAGGATGTGAGTTCAAATCCGGCCTCAGACGCTTAACACTTACTAGCTGTGTGACCCTGGGCAAGTCACTTAACCCTCCTTGCCCTGCAAAAAAAAAACAATTAAAAATTTTAAAAGGCAGCTAGGTGGTACAGTAGATGGAGCACCAACCCTGAAATCAGGGAGACCTGAGTTCAAATCCAGCCTCAGATACCTACTAGCCCAGTGATCTTGGGAGAGTCACTTAACCTTGATTGTCCTTTCCCCCCCAAAAAAAACCCCAAACAAACTAAGACCCTAAGGCTCACCCCCTACTTCCCAGTAGTGGTGTCCCAGGCCCTTCTAGGCTCTTTGCCCTGAGGAATGAGAATGGTTGCTCAGTACTTGCATGAGCTGTGAATCACCAACTTCAATTATTCAGGATGAAAGATGGAGGAAAACAGAACCTTACTATATGTCCTGTCACTTTGTACTCTTGTCTGTTATGCCTTATGTTATGCTGCTTTGCCTTCAGATTCTTGGGTGTTGCCATCCTTCCCTCAGTGACTCCCTTAAGATTTCTTCCTTGGGGGGGCAGCTAGGTGGCGCAATGGATAAGGCACTAGCCTTGGATTCAGGAGGACCTGAGTTCAAACCCAGCCTCAGACACTTACTAGCTGTGTGACCCTGGGCAAGTCACTTAAACCCCATTGCCCTGCAAAAAAAACAAAAACAAAAACAAGATTTCTTCCTTGAAAGGAGGTACCATTTCATTTTTCTGTTTGTAAATTCAGCATTTAACACAATGACTAGCACATAGTAAATGTTTAATAAAGGCTCTTTCATCCTTTCATTAATGAAAAGGAAAAATGGGACTCGTCTGAAAATAATAATAAGGATGCATGGATAACTAACCAACCAAATTATTTTTAAAATATATATGAATTTGAAAGTATTTTGAAAGGAATCTCTATTTTTGTTGTTTCTTCCTGCTTAATGGCCTTCAAAATAATTACAAAATGCACAAAATATCCATGAGTTAATTGACCAAGATGAATTTAACATATGTGTGATGTTTAAAATCTAATGTGGGGGGGGTGGGGCAGCTAGGTGGTGCAGTGGATAAAGCACCTGCCCTGGATTCAGGAGTACCTGAGTTCAAATCTACCTTCAGACACTTGACAGTTACTAGATGTGTGACCCTGGGCAAGTCACTTAACCCTCATTGCCCCACTTAAAAAAATCCAATGTGGGTCCTTACCTGCCCTCCCCCTCCAGTTTTTGGGGGAAACTAGCTAAGATTACTCATAAATTCAGCAAGAGTTTAGGCTTTTAAGTATTTATTAAAGTGTATTAGAAGTTAGTGAAGAGAGAGAGGGTGAGAACAGATCTCCTTTAGAATGGAAAACCCTAGCTTAGATCTATGCAGGATAGACAGAGAGAAAACTATGCCTTTACCTAGCAGCCCATGCTTCCAAAAAGAATTCGTGAAGTTCTGTCACCACAAGCCATTCCCAAACGAAAAAAGGCTGATCCAGCAAGTCACCCTCACCTTCCTACTTCCTGTCTCCCTCCGCATAAGGGGATGTCCTTCAAGCTGATTGGTTGAGGGTGGTCTCCTCTTGAATTCATAGTCCACAGTCTCTGAGAACAGCATGCCACTCAGGGTCAGCCAGGTGTTGTCTTGATTTAATCATTCTTAAGTAGATTCTCAGTCAGTTTCTCAGTCTCACCCAATTCAATCAATTCCAAATCAATCTTCAGGTGGGGCCCATGGCTGTCTGCCAAATCCCATCATTTTATCTCATATGTATAAATACATCTACAAAACTGTTTTGGTAGAAATAAAGGAAGATTCAAATGTTTGGAGAAACATTCACTGCTCTGAGTTGGGCCATGCCGCTATAATAAAAATGGGGATAGGAAAAAGTGTTCTATTAAGGAAGTGCTAAATTAATCTACAGATTTGGTATGATACTAATCAAATGATCTATTGAAGACTTTATGGAGCTAGATAAAGCAATAACAAAATTCATTTGGAGAAAAAAAAACAGTCCTAGAATCTCAAGGGGAAATTATGAAAATAAAAAACTGAGATTTTAGTTGGAACTCTATAAAGGAATCCAGTGGGAGAGAGACAAAGAGACAGAGAGAAAGACAGAGACAGAGAGACAGTGAGAAAGAGAGAGAGCAAGTAAGCATTTCAGGCTTGGGGGACAGCCAGAGAAGGTGACCAGGAACAGAGAAATGGAGTATCTTGTTTGTATAACAGCAAGGGGGCCAGTGTCACTGGATCTAAGACTGCACAGTGGGGAGTAAGGTGTAAGAAGACTAGAAAGGTAGATAGGTATAAGAGAGCTTAATCTACTTCTCAGCAAATATGAATGCTTACATTCTCAAATAATGAACCAAGTATAGTTAGTTGGGGAATTATCTAAAATTAGTAATGCTTTATTTATATTTATTATTTTTTTTTGGTGGGGCAATTGGGGTTGAGTGACTTCCCCAGGGTCACGCAGCTAGTAAGTGTTTGTGTCTGAGGTCAGATTTGAACTCAGGTCCTCCTGAATCCAGGGCTGGTGTTCTATCTACTGCACTACCTAGCTGCCCCTAAAATTAGTAATGCTTTAAATGAAATATTATTGACTTGGCAATATTTTTCTTTTTTTTTTTCTTGGGGGCAGGGAAGACACTGGGGATTAAGTGACTTGCCCAGGGTCACACAGCTTGTAAGTGTCTGAGGCCAGATTTGGACTCAGGCTCTCCTGACTCTGGGGCTGGTATTTTATCTACTGTGCCACCTAGCTACCTTGACTTTGTAGTATTTTTTCAATAGCTGGGCTAAAATAACTTGAAATTTGGTCTTTGAAAACAGCTTTGGTCATCCATGCTTTTTTATCTGAGTGCCAATGAACTGAAGAAATCAATGGTTATAGGCTGTCAGTGTGCAAGGATTTGAAAATCTATAAATAAGCATTGGTTTTAATTACAATCTCCATCAACCTTACCTCCCAATAAGAATGTTAGGCTTGTCCTTACAAACTTTAAATCCAGGTTGAGTTTTTTCTTTCTTAGAAATTTAAGTCCTGAAAGGCATCCTTTCCCCAGAATAAGTCTGTTTTATCCACGTTAAATTTTTGAGAAGTGCATGTGCCTTCTTTATTTTCTTCAAAACAATAGGATTGTAGGATATTATAAATTCTCTTCTGCACTGACCACTTCCCTAGTAATGTTAATATTATGCAATTGAACTAGATTTTTACAGTGATCAAATCCCAGAGGTCCTAAAATAACTCCTGGAGAGTAATTCCTCTCCCCTGAATCTGTTTCACTGGAGGTCAATAAATTAAGAGACAAGGCACTAAGAGAAAAAAGTAATTAGTATCAGCTGATGGACAATTGCCAGGTGGATTGCAACTAAAGAAGATACAAGAGCACAGTGGATAGACACCCTCCCTCCCCCTTCCTGGCTGGAGTCAAGAAGACCTGTGTTCAAAACTGGTCTTAGACACTTACTGGCTTATGTAACCCTGAGCAAGCCACTTCACCCTGTTTGCCTCAGTTCTTCATCTGTAAAATGAGCTGGAGAAGGAAATGGCAAACGACTGCAGTATCTTTGCCAAGAAAACCCCAAATGGGGTCACAGAGTGTCACAGAGAGAGTGAACAACAACAACTATAGATTCTGGCATTCTGACACATCATCTTATTTTAAAGTGATGGTGACTACATTCATGCAGTTCAGCTACATCAAATGTTTGTTCTCTTCTTTTTTGCACTGGCAGTGTTTCCAGGTGAAGTATTCTTCCTTTTGTCCATTTTGTAAAGGATTCTTTCAAATTAAAATGAACCCAACTGTCGGTAGGTACATAGCAGCACATCAGTGCCACATGATATAACAGACAACTGAAGATCAATGACAACCAGTGTTAAAAACCAGCTCACACTCACTGCATTCATTAAATTGTAATTAATTAATTTGTAGCCTGACTTAAATGTGACCCAGTATCAGTTTATTATTTACAATCTGGAAATAAAATTTGGTTCTATTTGAACTTGGCATTAATCGTGACCTAGTAAGCTGTACATTCTCTAATGTAGCTACTGTATATGATGTTTTTGCTTTGCTGTTTTCTTTGTAATAAGAAAGACTTTGTAAGAGAAAGTCTTGCATGAAATAATGAAGAGCAAAATGAACAGAACCAAGAGAACATTGTATACAGTAACAGCAATATTGTTCTAAGAATGACTTTGAGGGACTAATTCATTTTGATGATTATAAATACCCAAATCAACTAGAAATGACATATGAAGAAGACACTATCTGCATCCAGAGAAAGAACTGATAAATAAGAGTATGTATAGGACAATTTTACATACATACACCTATTTGTGTCTAATTGTAGCCATCTATAAGGTGGGGGGTGGGGGAGGAGAAAAATAGGGAAAAAATAAATTTACATGATAATTTTGTTGTATATTTGAAAGGAATAGCAAATTGTGCAGAGTAGATTTGTTTCATGTAAAATCATTTTTTTATTGTACTGTCATGAAAATGCTTGTTTTATTCCATAAATTAAAAATAAAAATTATGCAATAGAAAAAATAAGAGAAGATTTAATCTAGGTAATGCTGGGAGGTCCAGAAATTATGTAAAGGCAAAAGGCATAAAAATATTAAAGTAGTAACTTTTTAAAAAATAGAAAAATACAAAAAAATAGAAGCAAGAGCTAATAATAGAAGAATAATATAGGTAAGTGGCAAAGTAATGTAAAGATTGTGTCAAAAATGATAAAGATCAGAATGAGCTGAGTCTGCTAAGGATAAAATAAGAATTTAATTTAAAGTTAAATTGTGCAAAATAGGAGGATCAAAGAAGGCATGGGGCCAATATTTTTTTCTATTAGGGTATTGCATATTTTATTTTATTTTTTAATCATAAAAGTGTTTTATTTTCCAGTTACATGTAAAAATAGTTTTCAACATTTGTTTTCATAAGATTTTTAGTTCCAAATTTTTCTCCCACCCTGCCTTCCCTCCCTCCTCCCCTAGACATAAAGCAATCTGATATAGGCTATTTATGTACAATCACATTAAACACATTTCTGCATTAGTCTTGTTGTGAAAGAAGAATCAGAACAAAAGGAAAAAAAAACTTGAAAAAGAGGGGAAAAAAAACAACAAAAAAGTAGAAATGGTATGGTTCAATCTGCATTCAGAATCCACAGTTCTTTTTTTCTGGATGTGGAGAACATTTTCAATCATGAGTTCTTTGGAATTGTCTTGGGTCATTTGCACTGCTGAGAAGAGCCAAGTCTATCACAGCTGATCATCACACAATGTTGCTGTTACTGTGTACAATGTTCTCCTGGTTCTACATCAGTACACTTAAGTCTTTCCAGGTTTTTCTGAAATCTACCTGCTCATCGTTTCTTTTTCTTTCTTTTCTTTTTTTTTTTTGGCAGGGCAATGAGGGTTAAGTGACTTGCCCAGGGTCACACAGCTAGTTAAGTGTCAAGTGTCTGAGGCTGGATTTTAACTCAGGTCCTCCTGAATCCAAGGCCAGTGTTTTATTCACTGCACCACCTAGCTGCCCCCTGCTCATCATTTCTTACAGCACAATAGTATTCCATTGCATTCATATACCACAACTTGTTCAGTCATTCCCTCAATTTCCAATTCTTTGCCACCACAAAGAGAGCTTCTATAAATATTTTTGTACATATGGGTCCTTTTCCCTTTTCTATGATCTCTTTGGGATATAGGCCTAGTAGTGGTATTACTGGGTCAAAGGGTATGTGCACAGTCCCATAGCCCTTTTGGCATAGTTCCAAATTGCTCTCCAGAATGGTTGGATCAGTTCACAGTTCCACCAACAATGTATTAAACTATGCCTTAGTGTTCCAATTTTTTCACAGCTTCTCCAACACTTATTATTTTCCTTTTTTGTCATATTAGCCAATCTGATAGGTGTGAGGTATTGTACCACAGAGTTGTTTTAATTTGCATTTCTCTAATCAATAGTGATTTAGAGCGGGGCAGCTAGGTGGCGTAGTGGATAAAGCACTGACCCTGGATTCAGAAGTTCATGAATTCAAATCTGGCCTCAGACACTTGACACTTACTAGCTGTGTGACCCTGGGCAAGTCACTTAACCCCCATTGCCCCGCAAAAAAATAAAATAAAATAAAATAGTGATTTAGAGCATTTTTTCATATGGCAATAGATAGCTTTGATTTTTTTTCATCTGAAAACTGCCTGTTCATATCCTTTGACCATTTCTCAATTGGGGAATGACTTGAATTCTTATAAATTTGATTTAGTTCCCTATATATTTTAGAAACGAGGCCTTTATCAGAAACACTGGCTGTTTCCCAGCTTTCTGCCTCCCTTCTGTGTAATTTAAAATTCTAAATGTGGGTCCTAATCTGTTCCCCCAGTTTTGGGGGAAACTGACTAAAATCACGAGTTTAGGTTTTTAAGGGTTTATTGAAAGATAGTAAAAGAAGAGAAAGATTGAGAACAGAATTCCTGCAACCTGGCAATCCTATCTTTCCTCAACTCTTCTGTTTTCCTTTGCTTCCACTATCACCACAGTGAAGTCAGGAACCAAAAAGAGACAGAGCTTTCCTCGCAGGCCCTCCTTCCTCCTTCCTGTCCCCTCCCAGAAAATGGGAGGCTCCTCAAGTTGATTGGCTAGTAGCCTTGATAGACAATACCCATGAGCAAACCACTTCCTGATGCCAAGGAAAAGCCGCATGGCCTTGCCCTCAGAGGCATTCTCCTCATGGTGGAGCTTTCCTATAGTAAGTCTCCAGTAGATGGCGTCATTCCAATCATCACACTTCTACTTTTGGCTGCATTGTGTCTGTTTGTAAAAACTTTTAAATTTAATTTAATGAAAATCTTGTTTGGTCATAAATTCTTCTCCTCTCCATAGATCTGAGAAGTAAACTATTCCTTCCTCTCCTAATTTATCTATGGCATCACCCTCTATGTACCCATTCTGACCTTATTTTAGTATATGGTATAAGTTTTGGTCTATGCCTAGTTTCTGCCATACTATCTTCCAGTTTTCCCAGCAGTTTTGGTCAAATACCTAGTTCCTATCCCAGAAACTGGAGTTTTTGGGTTTATGAAACAGTATCTTACTATAGTAATTTACTACTGTGTCTCCTGTGCCTAACCTATTCCATTGATCCACCACTCTATTTCTTAGCCAGTACCAAATAGTTTTGATGACTGCTGCTTTATAGTAGAGCTTCAGGTTTGGTACAACTGGTGGGACCAATACTTAAGGTAGATGGGACAGTGCTGACTAGAGAGAAGGCAGACCTGCTCATCTCTTTTTGCTTGTTTTCTCTGCCAAGGAGACTCATCTTTCACTAGGAATGGTTAGAACAGAGATAGCTAATAGGAAATTGATAACCAAGAGAAGTATAAAAGATTCTAACAGAGCTTTTAGCTTCAGGTACCTTGGCCCAGATGAACTATATCCTCAGATAGCGAAAGAACTGGTGGATGTGATAGTTGAATAGCTTTAATATATGAAAATTTGTGGAGAACAGAAGTACTACAAGATGGGAAAAGAACAAATATTGAGTTTTTTTTTAAAAATGTGGTGGCATTTAAAAAACTTCCATTTAAGTTTCTCTAGAAATTTTAAGGAACATTTTTAATGTTTGAGAATGAAATTTTAAGAAATATGAAAAAAAATTAAGATCTCTGGTCTAAAAGCTTTGTTCTCACTGTGTATAAGTGTGAGTGTGTGTGTGTGATTGTGTGTATGTGTAATAGATACTGGCCACAGCTCATCCCATTGCATGCTAACTCAGTGCAAATTAATTCATTATTCCAAGGCACCCCAGTGAATGATCTCTTCCCTCTCTGTCCTCAGATATTATTAGAATAAACTCTCCCCTTTTCTCTGTTTGAATTTTGAGTCCCCTGCTGGCAGATTGCTGGCAAAAAACCCAAACAAACCAGTGTAATCTCTTTTCTTTCCAGGGGTTCCCTCTCTGATTGCTTTTTCTATGCTGCATACAGACATGAATACAACAGTTAAGCACATAAACATGGTTCTTTAATAGCAGAGAAGTTTCAGCCAATTCTAGACTTAAGAAAATGGCTTGCTCAGAGTATGAAATGGGAACAAATCTTTCTATGCTCTGGTCAAAAGGGAATAATGGGATAGACTTAATGATGCATTGCAGTGCCTCCCAAAATTTTTGTTTCTTGAACCCCTGTTCAACAACAACAAAAAAAGGTATGTGAACTCCCTAGAGTAATTTAGCATAATGCTTTTTTCCCCTATTAAGTATTGACAATAACTACAATGGCAAATTTTGCCTCTTCCCAAAGCCCTGAATTAAAAGTTACATTATATAAGTATAATTATAAAATAAAAATTTTGTTCCACCTATAATTATGAAAACTCTAAATATAAAATTATATTAATATTTTTGTGTGGGACATTCTATAAGAATGAAAAAAAAAAGCAATGCAAGAAGACTTCATATGCTATTGTTATCTAGAAGACTTTATAGCATCAGCTAGGTGGTACAGTGGATAGAGCACCAGCCCTGGAGTCAGGAGGACCTGAGTTCAAATTTGACCTCAGACATTTAACATGTACTAGTCGTGTGACCCTGGGCAAGTCACTTAACCCCAATTGCCTCACCAAAAAAAAAAAAAAAAGACTTAATAATAAACTTCTTGCAAATTTTGTGGTATACAAATATTTTAATGAAAAAAGTTACAACTTGGAAGATGGTTAAAATAATGTCATATCAAATTATTTTGATATTGGACTTTTTTATTTGAACAAAGGTTTGTAATAGCTGACAACATAAATCTGGCTCCAGATCAAGTTTATTATAATATTTTGATTTAAAATAAGAATAAGGGGGAGGCTAGGTGGTGAAGTGGATAGAGCACCCGCCCTAGATTCATGAGGACCTGAGTTCAAATGCGGCCTCAAACACGTAACCCTTACTAGCTGTGTGACCCTGGGCAAGTCACTTAACCCCAATTGCCCAGCAAAATAAATAAATTAAATTAAATAAGAATAAGGTGAAAATACACAAATATAGGGTGATAAATGGTAAAATATTTTACAAGGTGAGAGCTGGAAATTCATTTTTTTTTAGCCATCCAACCAACTGACAAAAATGAATAGCTTATTTCGATGTAAAATATTTACTTTTCTACTGGTGAGTGACAAATGCTGTATTAAATGATAAATATACTGTTAATATGAATATATGGATCACCTGGATTTGATGGAGGTACCTTATTATCCAAATAGATTTTTATGAGACCCTGTAAAATATCTTTTGGCTAAAACTTCAGGTTGAATCCAGATAGCTAGCAGATAAGTCCCTATTTACTAATTTCTCTCCCCAAGAGAGTAAACAAATCAAAAGGCCCCTTTTGACTAAACTTCAACTAATGAGTCCCCATTCACTATCTTCTTTCTCCCAAAGAGTAAATAGATGTTATTGTTCTCCTTAGCAAATATCTAGACATTCTTGACCTTGGTAAATCCTTCCTGTGTCTTTAAGCTGCCTGTTATAGTATTTGCTTTAGGTTAATTTGAATCATGCTAATAAAACTGACATTACCCTGTAACCAGTAAACCTTAAAAATCCTTAGAAAAAAGCATGCTTCAGAGGGACAGCTAAGTGGTACAGTGGATAAAGCACCAACCCTGGATTCAGGAGGACCTGAATTCAAATCTGTCCTCAGATATTTGACACATCCTGTTTGACCCTGAACAAGTCACTTAACCCTCACTGCCCCACAGGAAAAAAAAAAAAAAAGAAGGGAGCTTTGAGCTTCTCTCCTTTAGGAGGTAAGTCTCCACATGATCATGTTATGTCTTTCTTCTTGGGACAAAATATTTAATTGATATTATGTTTTTTCTGTCTGTCTCTGATCTCTTTCACAGGAGGACAGGTATGGATAGCATGTTCTCTGATCTAATTAGTAGAAGATATTATAAGATATAATTTCTCCGATTTGTTTATTAATTTTGTAGGGGAGATTAAACATTATTTCTTTGATCTGTTTGTAGGAGACAGGCAGATACAAAAACTATATTTTAATATTCAATAATACTTAATTCAATTATATCCATCACATTGAGTTTAACAATGTTGATACATAAATTTGCCTTTTTTTTTAAAAAAGGTAATAAACATTTTTATTTATAGTTTTGGGTTCCAATTTTTATCTCTCCCTCCCTCACTCCCCACCCCCATCCCTGAGGCAGTAAGCAATCAGATATAGGTTATACATCTATGATTATGTAAAACATTACCATATCAGTCATTTTGTATATTAAAATTTGAAGAAAAGAAATGAAAGAAAGTGAAAAATAGCATGCTTCAGTCTGTGTTCCATCAATATCAGTTCTTTCTTTGGAGGTGGATAGTATGTTTCATCAATAGTCCTTTGGGATTATCTTGCATCATTGTATTGCTGAGAACAGTTGTCATTCACAATTTTTCATTAAACAATATTAACAATATTGCTGTCTCTGTGCACAATGTTATCTTGGTTCTTCTCATTTCACTATACATCAGTTCATACAAATCTTTCCAGGCCTTTCTAACATCATCCTGTTTGTCATTTCTTTATAGCACAATAATATTCCATCACAATCATATGCCACAGCTTGTTTAGCCATTCCCCAGTTGATGGGCATTCCTCTGATTTCCAATTCTTAGCCATCACAAAAAGAGCTGCTATACATATTTTTGTACAAATAGGCCTTTTTCTCTTGGGGGGATGTCTTTTTTTGGGGGGGGTAGGGCAATGAGGGTTAAGTGACTTGCCCAGGGTCACACAGCTAGTCAGTGTCAAGTGTCTGAGGCTGGGTTTGAACTCAGGTCCTCCTGAATCCACTGCACCACCCAGCTACCTGATGTCTTCTTTTTTAAATCATAAGAGTATTTTATTATTTTCCAGTTACATGTCAAGATAGTTTTCAACATTTTTTTCATAGGATTTTCAGTTCCAAATTTTTCTCCCACCTCCCCAAGACAGAAAGCAATCTGTTATAGGTTATATATGTACAATCACATTAAACATATTTCTGCATTAGTCATATTGTGAAAGAAGAATCAGAACACGGGGGAAAATCTCAAAAACAAACAAACCCAGCCAAAAAGTAGAAGCAGTATGGTTCAATCTGCATTCAGAATCCACAGTTCTTTTTTCTGGATATGGGGAACATTTTCTATCATGAGTTTTTTGAAATTGTTTTGGATCATTGGACTGCTGAGAAGAGCCAAGTCTGTCACAGTTGATCATCACACAGTGTTGCTGTTACTGTGTATAATGTTCTCCTGGTTCTGCTCATCTCACTCAGCATCAGTTCATATAAGTTTGGGTGATGTCTTTGGGATAAATTTGCCTTTTAAAGAAGGGATTGTCTAGAGATTCGACTCTCTTCTACCATTGGCACACTGGCTCTACTCTCACAGAAACTCTATTGAGCAATGTTGCCAAACATTTGAAAATTTACCAAATGGAATAGTTAAATAAGTGGAAGATAAGTTTAACAGAAAACAGCCCTCATACCGCAAGAGGCAATGTAAAGTGTGTTTCTGCAGAATGTTTGTGATGGTCTCAGATGGTTTCAGGATGGCTTGTAATGCCAATGCTCAGTGACTACGATTTTCAAAAAGACATTTGTGCTGCAGGAATGCAAACATGATAATATTCTTCCTCATTCCTCTCTGGGCTGTACTTTAGACTTTTTCCACCATGTCCCAGAAACTTCTTGCGCTACAGCCTCACTATAGCCCTAGGATTCACACATGGAAGTATCTTCTGCCTTTGTGGTCTCTCCCTCTGATTGGATGGCTTCTCCCAGAACTTCATTTAGGAAGCCAGCAAAGTCTTATCCACTTAAACTCCAGACGTTTTATCACTATGCCCTCCCAGGATACCTCCCCCCCAACAGCCTCCCCCATTTCAGCTTCCTTTTATGTGTTGTCTTCCTCCGTTAGAATGTAAGCTCCTTGAGGGCAAGAGCTATCTTTTTTTGTTGTTGTTGCAGGGCAATGGGGGTTAAGTGACTTGCCCAGGGTCACGCAGCTAGTAAATGTCAAGTGTCTGAAGCCAGATTTGAACTCAGGTCTTTCTGAATCCAGGGCCGGTGCTCTATCCACTGTACCACCTAGCTGCCCCCTAAGAGCTATCTTTTTCATATTTGTATCCTCAAATTTTTAAGTTCATATAATTTGAATTCATATTTGTAGCACAGTGCCTGGCACATAGGATGTGCTTAATAAATGTTTATTTATTAGTCAGACTGACTGACTGACTGACTGACTAGCAAGCCTTGGCTCTAGGTCTGTCTTGGTCTCCTCCCTCCCTACCTCACCTAGGTTGGTGGAGCCTTATAAACCTTGAAAGGTCTGCAGAATTTAAACTTTTCCATCAATACCCTACCAGCATCCCAAGACAGTAACGGGCATCAGGAGTCAAAACGAGACTGGCCATGATGAAGTGAAGCAGATATAGGCTTCACAAGGAGCCCAGCAGAAAAGTTAGACCATACTGTGGGAAAAAATACTATGTTATTTATCATTTATTAATATTTGAACCTAGCTTTACATGGCTAGAAATTATCTAACCAAAAGCTTACTGTAGACATCAGGCTGACCTCAGAGAGGCTGCAGGGAAGCTATCGGATGGTTGTAAGGAAAGCTTAGGTTCCACCCTGTGTTTGTTTTGGGTCCAGGGTCCACTCAGGTCTTCTTTTGGGGTCTACCCAAAGCTTGTGTTTTGGGTTCCCCAAATTAGGTTGACTTACCTGCTGATATACACCTCAAATTGCCCTTCTCTGGAAACTACCTACTGCCTAATGTGACACTGATCAGGAAAATACCCTTGTCTGAACTCTATATAATGTAAACCTCAAAGGGACTTGACAGAGCAACCACATCTTCTAGTTCTCTCTTCTGCCAAGTGACCCAATAAATTTCTTTTTAAAGCTATTTTGGATTTGGGGGTTCATTGTGGCAACTAACAATAACTTACAGAGATAAGTAAAATTAAAAAATATATAGTTAATATATATAATATAAACATATATGATATATACATTAAAATATACATAAAGTGGTTCCCCAGAGGGGTGGGGGTGGCACAGGTCTAATATAAAGGACAGTTTATTAACACTAGCATATGGATTTCAGAAGGAATAATGGAACAGGAGGGATAGGGCTGACATGGACAGGTATGAGGAAGCTAGGAATGGTGCTTAAGAACCTTGATAGTCTATGACAGAATTATATTATTTATTTATTCATTTACTTATTTATTTATCTATATGCATTCATTCATCTATCTTTTCATTTATTTATCTATTCATTTATTTATATATTTATTTATCCACTTATTTATTTGAGTTCCAAATTCTATCCCTCTCTCATTCCCTCCCTCCTTACTGTCCTCCCTCCCTGAGATTGAAAGCAATCAGATATAAGTGCAATTATGTAAAACATATATTTCTATTCTCTAAAAAATGGTCTCCCATCCCATGTTTTCCTTCTCAAGACAGTCAAAAAAGCCACTGCTTGTTCTTATATAACAAATTCCTGTTTATGCCATGTTTTATGCCTATTTATACCCTGTTTCTTCCATATCCTATATAAAGCTGGTTATTCTTATTTTTACAATCCTTGGACTGTATGTGCTGAGTATTTTCCTATTCCTTTTACTTCTGATTAAGTGTTTTATTTTTAAAAATCATGTCTCTTGTCTAGTCTGTTAGCCTGTTGTGAACTAAATTTAGATTACCTTAG
The DNA here is from genome assembly GCF_019393635.1 of Dromiciops gliroides. NCBI lineage: Eukaryota > Metazoa > Chordata > Mammalia > Microbiotheria > Microbiotheriidae > Dromiciops > Dromiciops gliroides. The sequence goes on along the minus strand of NC_057861.1, from coordinate 434,148,114 downwards.
AAGTTCCCAGCACAGCTGGAATGGGCATTTGAGACCAATGATTCATTCAATTTCTCGAACTCAACCCAGAAATTCATGTGAATCCAAGGCTGAGTGGCAGGCAATTCAGCACAAATTTTCAGTACCAGAACAGAACTGGCCATGCATTGTGAGGGACCAACCCCTGGGCTCTGTGTCAGAAATCTTTTTTTGGGGGGGCGGAGCAGGGCAATGAGGGCTAAGTGACTTGTCCAGGGTCACACAGCTAGTAAGTGTCAAGTGTCTGAGGCTGGATTTGAACTCAGGTCCTCCTGAATCCAGGGCCAGTGCTCTATCCACTGTGCCACCTAGCTGCCCCCGTGTCAGAAATCTGGAGTATCAATCCCAGTGATGCCACTTTCTAGCTGTGGTACAGTCAGTGTCATGCCATCTCTTAGAGCCTTAGTTTCCCCATTTGTAAAAAAGGAGGTATAATATTTATGATGTCTACCTTAAAGGGTTCTTATTAGAAAGTGCAAAATACTATCAAAATGTGAGCCATTATTATTATTCAATTTGGAGTAGTTCTGCAATCTCATCTTGTGTATACATAGAAAAGCAGAAAGTGAAAAGCTCTGTTGATTTTTCAGACTGTTGGACTGGGAGTGAATAGAATTGGTTTTATTACCTGCCAGTAAGGTTGGCAAGTTATCATTTAACTAGCCATATCTCAGCTCCCCTCCTTATTTGTAAAATGATAATGATAATGAAAGGAAATTATCGGGATAAAATTAGGTGTCATGTGCCAAGTTTCAAGTCTTGGAGAAGACAAATTCTATGGTAATTAAAAGTTACATTGTGTTTTATCATACTATATTAAGTCAGCAATAACTTCCATGCCTAAAAAATTCACTTTGCTGTTTGGAATCAGTAGTGTTTGGGGAATCATTTTAATGGTTTCAACAGAACACATAGCAGGTCGTTGTGAGAGGATGGCAAGTGGGAAAGAGCAGCAGTGCAGTTAGCTTGATGTGAGCAGATGTCCTTCAAGGGAACTTGGGTAAAGATCGTCTTTAATATTCTATTTTATGGTTCAGTCATTTCAGTCATGTCTGACTCTTTGTGACTCCATTTGGGGTTTTCTTGCCAAGGATACTGTAGTGGTTTGCATTTCCTTCTCCAGCTCACTTTCCAGATGAGGAAACTGAGGCAAACAAGGTTAAATGACTTTCCCAGGGTCACATAGCTAGTAAGTGGCTGAGACCTGATTTGAGCTCATCTTCCTGACTTCAGGCTATGATGATTAAAAAATTCAGAGAGACATAGTTTCTGGATAATTTAATCAGTTTATTAATAAGGTCAGCACATTTATTAATAAAAGGATGATCATTTGGCCATCTCTTTTAGACCAAAGATCCCTCATGGCAGTAGGTTCACAGTTTATATGCCTTTTGAAGAGTAGGTGTTGCTGAGGGGTCCCAATAAACTCTGTTTGCTTGACACAATGGGAGGTGGGCTATATTGAAATGAGGGTCTTAGAGTAGTGACTTGGCTCACCCAAATTTTGGTCAGAGACATCTATTTCCATATCACCTGTCTGACAAAAGGGAGAATCAACATTTTCCCAGACCCATTACCCAGACTCAGAATTTCTTTTACTGTCTGATTAGATTTTGGCCTGGGTAAATCTTTAAGAGAGATTTCCGGGGGCGGCTAGGTGGCACAGTGGATAAAGCACTGGCCCTGGATTCAGGAGTACCTGAGTTCAAATCCGGCCTCAGACACTTGACACTTACTAGCTGTGTGACCCTGGGCAAGTCACTTAACCCTCATTGCCCCGCCAAAAACAAACAAACAAAAAAAAAAAGAGAGAGATTTCCCCCACTTGTTGGTTTCTGGATAAGGAAGTAGAAAAGGGGAAAAACCTTGGTCTTGATTCAATAATGAATTATTAAACACAAGAAAATATATTAATTTCTCACAAGGCCCAGTACTCTATCCACTGAGCCACCTAGCTGCCAAGACTTTGCTTTTGGGGACTGTAATGATAATGATATTAGATAGTATTTAAAGATAGCACTTTAAGGTTTGCAAAGTACTAATGTAGAAATATGTTTCTTTCTTTTTTTTTTTTTTTGGTGAGGCAATTGGGGTTAAGTGACTTGCCCAGGGTCACACAGCTAGCTAGTAAGTGTCAAGTGTCTGAGGCCAGATTTGAACTCAAGTACTCCTGAATCCAGGGCCAGTGCTTTATCCATTGTACCGCCTAGCTGCCTCTCAGAAATATGTTTAATGTGATTGTACATATATAACCTCTATTAGATTGTTTTCTGTCTTGGGGAGGGGGAAAAATTTGGGACTCAAAATCTTATAAAAAATATTAAAAACTATCTTTACATGTAAGTGGAAAATAATAAAATGCATTTTTTTTTTGTGGGGCAATGAGGATTAAGTGACTTGCCCAGAGTCACACAGCTAGTATGTGTCAAGTGTCTGAGGCCAAATTTGAACTCAGGTCCTCCTGAATCCAAGGCCAGTGCTTTATCCATTGTGCCACCTAGCTGCCCCCCATAAAATGCTTTTAAGATAAAAAAAATAGGTTTGCAAAGTACTTTACAAATGCCATCTCATGTTATCCTCTCAGCAACCTTGAGATATAGGTGCTATTATTATCCTCATTTTACAGATAAGGAAACCGAGACAGAGATCAAGTGATCTGCCCAGGGTCACATAGCTAGTAGAATTCAGATCTTCCTGATGCTACATCCAGTGTTCTAATTATAAAGCAATCCTAGCTGCCTTGTTATTAATCTAAATTCATAAATCTAAAAGCTGGAAAGTATTCTAGCAACCAGCTAGTCCAATCTCCTCATTTTATGTATGAGGTAACAGAGCCACTCTAGGCCAAGGTACTTGTCTAAGATGCCATAAGCAGTAAGAGTGAGATGGAGATTTTTGTCCATATTCTCTGACACCCAAGCCAGTTCTCTAGCTCCTGCACCAGACTGCTTCCTATCAGGAGGGCCTTTATTTACTGACCACTAAAAAATATCTACACAATGAAATTAGAAGCAGGTAGAGAATGTGTGGGATAAGAAGGTGATATCAATGTAGGAAGAAGAGAAAAACTGAGTTTTAAATTAAAAGGAAGCTTTTGTGTCAAAAATCAGTTTCAAGGGGCAGCTAGGTGGTGCAGTGAATAGAGCACTGGCCTTGGATTCAGGAGGACCTGAGTTCAAATCTGTCCTCAGACACTTGACACTTACTAGCTGTGTGACCCTGGGCAAGTCATTTAACCCTCATTGCCCTGTAAAAAAAAAAAAATCAGTTTCAAGTTTGCAGTGATTCATGTCCTAGGCTTATACATATAAAATTTTCATCTGGATCTCAGTTGACTTGCACATTATAACTTTATATATTTTTAAAAATTTACCTATAACAGAAGGACCTGAGATCAAATTCAGCCTCAGACACTTTCTAGCTGTGTAACCCTGGGCAAGTCACTTAACCCTGAATAGAATTTTATTTTCCAAAATATATGTAAAAACAAAATTTTAACATCAATTTTTTTAACACTTTGTGTTCCAATTTCTCTTCCCCCCTCCATTCCTACCCCCCACCCACAAGAACTCAAGCAATTCAAAATAAGTTATACATGAGTAGTCATGGAAAAATTCCCATATTCGCTAGTTGTGAGAGAAAACAGTAAAAAAAACCCAAACTTCAGATTAAGGAATTGTCAAAGAGGAAAAGAAAAAAAAATTTTTTAAATGTGTTTCCATCTGTTTTCAGATACCATCAGTTCTTTCTCTGCAGATGGGCTGCAATCTTCATAAGTCCTTCAGGGTTATATTGGATCATTGCCTTGCTGAAAATAACCACATGCTTCCCAGAAGATCATCCCCTACTATTGCTGTTATTTTGTATACAGTACATTTCACTCTGCTTCAGTTCATGTAGGTCTTTCCAGGTTTTTCTGATAGTATCCTGTTCATTATAACCTGTATATAGTACCTTAAGTCTTTTTTTTCATTATATTTTAATTTATTTTTTGAAATCTTTTCCAATTACATCTTTTTTTTAAATTTTACATATAAGGTATTTTATTTTTTCCGTTACATGTAAAGATAGTTCTCAACTTTTGTTTATACAAGCTTTACAATTTCAGATTTTTCTCCCTCCCTCCCCTCCCTCCTCCCTCCCCTAGACAGCAAGTACCTTAAGTTTGACAGAGAATTTTCTTCATAAAAGCCCAACAAAGTAGGTACCATACATTTTGCCATTATAATCAATCATAATAACTATTTCCCTCCATCCCACTCCCTTCCCATGACATTTACTCTATCTTCTTTTTACCTATTCCTCCTCAAAAGTGTTTTACTTCTGACTATGCTCTCCCTCACTCTGCACTCCTTTTTTTTTTCACCCTTCCTTCCTTATCCTCTTCCCCTCCTGCTTTCCTGCAGGGTTAAATACTCCTCCCAATTGGGTATGAAATCTATTCCCTCCATGAGCCCACTCCAATGAGATCAGGGTCCCTGAGCTAATTCTGTGTTCTAAATTTTTCTTCCTCCCTCCCTCCTCAACACTCCCTATGAGATCAAGCAATTCAGTATGTCATACTGGTGCAGTAATGCAGAATATCTTCATCGTCTTTGAAAGAAGTCACTTAACCCTGATTGCCTCCCCCCCCCCCAAATTACTTAGTGCACAGGTTTTCTTCTAGTAGACTGTTAGCTCTTGAGGGCAGGGTCTCTTTCATTTTTGTCTTTTTCTCTCAGAGACTAGCTGGGTGCCTGGCTCATAGTACACACTTAAGAAATGATCACTAAATGGAGCTGGCTTATCACAGCAAAAATTAAAACATGTTTGGCACTTTGATTCAAACATTTTAAGTCATAGAACTTTGTCCAAAGGTGACATGATGTCCCTCTCAGCCCCTCATTGTAAAATTCATGCTCTTATTAATTATTAGCCAATCAGAGTTGATTGCCATTTTTTGGAACATGTGAGCCTCCCTACCCACCATGATCATCTTTGATCTAAGAGAGACAGCCAGATGTTTGTCCTTTTATTAAAATGCTGGCATTATTAATAAAATGATTAAATTACCCAGAAATTAGGTCTCTCAACCCCATGATGAAAAATGCTATCCATCTCCAAAGAGAGAATTTTAAAATGCCACACAAGTGAGTCACTAATCTGCTTCTCCAGGGAGAGACTATACTAAGTTTATTTACTTATCAGTATACATGTTCCCTAGGAGAATGTAAACTGCTTCAGAGCAGTGTTCATTTAATTTTTTTGTTTTTATCCTGCATGAAGCAGGAGCAGTGAAATTTCAGGACAAAACAGCAATAAAAAAGTATATTTGCATTATGCTAATGATTTTGATTTTAAAGTTTTATTTCTGGGGCAGCTAGGTGGCATAGTGGATAGAGCACTGGCCCTGGATTCAGGATGATCTGAGTTCAAATCTGGCCCCAGACACTTGATACTTACTAGCTGTGTGACCCTGGACAAGTCACTTAACTCCAATTTCCTCACACACACATAAAAAAGGAAATAAAAGAAAAAAATTATTTCTGCTTTTTGTTTTTATGTCATAGTAATTTCCCCTTAAACCTGCTCCCCATTGAACTTTCCCTTATAACAAATAAAAAAAAACCATGTAAGAGGAAGCCAGTGGACCACAGACACTCAGTCTAGCACATTCTATACATGTAGTCCCAATTTACCACAGTCATTTCTCCAGAACTGAGATTTTTTCATTAGTGCTCTTCCTCATTCTACTGCTTTTTATGTGTGTTGTTATTCTTTCTATTGTATTTGCAGCTCTAGGCTTTGGAAGTAAAGAATCATAGTATGTTCAGTTACTCATACTTGATCTTGACCTTGGGAAGAAGAGGAAGAAAGCCATTGTAAACCAGCAGGTGATGAGAGGAGCTTAACGGAACAGCTGCCTAATGATAAGCTATGAGGACCTGCTTAATGTATTGGTCAACAAGAAGCAGAGTCATGCTGGCAGCAGGAGGTGCCCAGGTTGGGGACTGAGGAGAGAAGACCAATCTTGTGTTGCATCTGGGTACCAGGAGGAAGATCAGGGCTAGATCTGCAACAGTCAGGGTGGTGAGAGAGCTATTTACCTGGTTGTTGTCATCCTTTCTTTTCCTGTTCCCCCTAAGAGAAAGGCACTATCCTGGGAGTAATCCTTTACTCCTCTTAGAGAAAGCTGCTTATCACTTTGCCAGCTCCTGGTGTAAGTTGCAGATTTGTTTGTACTTTATTGCTTTACATCTTAAAATATTCCTATTATGAAATGCACTGGTCAGTGCATCTTAATGTGAGTGATTATTATGCACAACCTGGAAAGGATGGACATTTAAATTATTAATTTTTATAATTTTAATGTATTTTTTCCAGTTTTATAAACTCAACTTGTAGCATGCCAGTGCCAACTGGCTGGGATGGGGGGTGGGGTGATTCAGAGCTACACATTTAATAGAAAAGAGAGTTTATTAGGGCATTTTGATGAGCAAAGCTTCTTAAACTTATGGGGTCACAAAAGTGAATGTGGCGGTCTTGAAAAATTCAGCAACAGTAAAATGTTATACATACACACACAGACACCCCTATTTTATATATATCTATATGCCCAGGGTCATGTAAAAGTTTCTCAGCGGATAAAAAAGGTCACGAGTGGAAAAACTTTAAGAAGCCCCATTAATGAATGTCTTGAAAGAGAGAAGAAGACATTTCCAGGTAGATGCCCCTTGTTAACATGAGCCAGTAAAGCCCGAGAGGCAGAGAGAATAAGTGAAACAGGTAGCTATTTTCACCTTTCCCTGGAAGGCACAGTTTCTTCAGAGTCTGAAAGGAAGACCATGATCTGAGTGAGTTGCTAAGGAAATCCAGGCTCCACAAAGGGGATAAGGATGAGTCCTTCTGATATGCAGATAAGTCACTAGCTCAGAGGTGATTGACGGCTCCATTTGCCTGGCTTGTTAGCACCACCATGTGGTTACACGTATAGGTAGAGTAAATATTCCCTTGGTTTGGCTTTCTTAACTGGATAACTTCATACAAGTCTTCCCACATTTCTCTGAATTCCTCATAATGTTATTTCTTATAATAGCTAGCATTTATGTAGCATTTTAAGGTTTGCAATTTGCTTTACATGTGTAGAGGGGCAGCTAGGTTGTACAGTGGATAGAGTGCCAGGCCTGGAGTCAGGAAGACCCAGGTTCAAATCTGGTCTCGGACACTTCCTAGATGCATGACCCTAGGCAAATCACTTCATCCTGTTTGCCTCAGTTTCCTTATCTACAAAATGAGCTGGAGAAGGAAATGGTAAACCCTTCCAGGATCTCTGGAATGAAGGGTGGTGGTCCCAGAACTAGCTCAGTCCTGATCTGGTACCACTTATCTCTTTAGGTGTATCTGTCCTTTGGTTTTGTTTCTCAAGGAGAAGGTTCTTTGTTGTACCCCAGAAAACTTCTGGGGTGCTAGGCCCATAACATTTCCCCATTTCTCTATATATAAGGAAAAGGGGCAAAAATTCTTCTTCTGTAAAGCACATAGGTGCTTTATAAATGCTTGTTCTTTCCCACCTTGTTGGATCCTAAAGAATCAGGTTCTATCCAGGTCTTTGAATGGGAACATTCCATCAGTTTGGGGGCTTGAGGGAAAGGCAGGGTCCAGTGCCTTTTCTGTACCCAGTGGCTCAGACTATCAGGCTAATGCCAGAGCCATTGGGGTCAAGGTGAGACCCAGTTCATACTAGTGGTCCAGTAAGGGTTAGGCTGCCAGGTTTTCCAACTGACCTCTCTGTTGAGGTAAATGAAAGGAGATGAAGTCAAGATGGCAGTGTGAGAGGAAGCATTTTTGCCTTAGCTTCCTAGTATACGTCCTCTACAACAACCTAAAAAATATGCTGGACTGAATTCTGAGCCAGAAAGCCAAGAAAAAACTGTTAGTCATTTCTCCAGCCCAGGGCACATTAGGAAGACAGAGAGAGAGGTCTGCCAATACAGGGATAGGGCTGTCCAGGAGTGAGCTATGGTGGCAGCTGGAATGGGGAACATTCTAGGACCCAGAGATGGAAAAGGAGCTGAGATAATGCCAGGACAAAAGACAGTTTCTACTTTCTTTCTTCTTCTTTTTTTTTTTTTTTTTGGTGAGGCAATTGGGGTAAAGTGACTTGCCCAGGGTCACATAGCTAGTAAGTGTTAAGTGTCTGAGGCCGGATTTGAACTCAGGTCCTCCTGACTCCAGGGCCAGTGCTCTATCCACTGTGCCACCTAGCTGCCCCTAGTTTCTACTTTCAAGGAGCTTACAGTCCAGTGGGGAAAACAATATGCAAGCAACTATGTGAAAATAGCTGGAGAAGGAAATGGCAAAACGTTCCAGGATCTTTGCCAAGAAAGTCCCAGTGGACAGCATGGACATAATATTATACATGGGGTCACGAAGAGTCAGACGTGACTGAATTGAAATTATACTGATAGTTACCTCTTCTTATTCTCTTCCATTTAAAAAGATGATTATGGGGGGCAGCTAGGTGGCACAGTGGATAAAGCACCAACCCTGGATTCAGGAGGACCTGAGTTCAAATCCGACCTCAGACGCTTGACACTTACTAGCTGTGTGACCCTGGGCAAGTCACTTAACCCTCATTGCCCAGCCAAAAAAAAAAAAAAAAAAAAGGATGATTATGAACTTATATAGTCAGGCTCCATATCTATTTTGAGCTTATTGTATTGTATGGGATATGATGGTGATCTAAACCTGATTTTTGTCAGATTGCTTTCTAGCTTTTCTAGTATATCTTGTCTGAAAGGGAATTCTTTCCTCTTCTTCCTCTACCCCCCTCAACAATTTATATCCTTTGCTTCATCAAACATTGGACTACTAAATTTACTTTTGTTTCTTGCTTATCCAATCTGTCCCAATGATCTCTCTCTTTTCTCTCTCTCTTTCTTTTCTCTCTCCCTCCCTTCGTCCTTCCTTCCTTCCTTGCTTCTTTCCTTCTTTCCTTCCTTCCTTCCTTCCTTCTTTCCTTTCCACCAGTTAGGGTTTTTTGGTTAATGACTACTGCTTCATGATATAATTTGAGGTTATGCCCACTTCATTTGTATGACCCTGGTTCTTTTTTTTGGTTTTGGTTTTGTTTTTTTTGTTTTTTGCGGGGCAATGGGGGTTAAGTGACCTGCCCAGGGTCACACAGCCAGTAAGTGTCAAGTGTCCGAGGCCGGACTTGAACTCAGGTACTCCCGAATCCAGGGCCGGCGCTTTATCCACTGTGCCACCTAGCCGCCTCCATGACCCTGGTTCTTAAGGGACAATTCCAGGAGAGCATAAGCTCTAGCAGGAAATGCCAAGATGCAAAGACTTTGAATATGAACCTGGAGACTAACCATCACCTACATCTGGTAAATATCCCAAGTTCAGAAGGTTTTTACTAGGTTGGCTGCTGGGTGATGAATTTAGTGCCCATAACACTTCTCAAAGATGACCTGCCAAGTGTAAAGAGGTTGCAATCTGCTTTGGTGAAAGGAGGACCCAATGGGACAAAAGTCACAGATCCTTAAAGTGTTAAAGCACTAAAATCATAGCTGTGTAGCATTCCCCGCAGAGCTGCTATGAAGTTCAAATAAGATCATGAATGTAAAGGGTCAATATTCTCTGTATGTCAGCTCTGTAGGGAAAGCTGATTGGGCTAGAACTGTGTCTTCCTCATCTCTCACCCCCACCCCCCAAAAAAGCTTCATGCTTTGCCATGTTCAAGTAAGACCTCAATAAATTAATAGAATAACTTAGTAAAAGCCTGGGAAACTCCAACTTAAAGTTATGGCAATAGTGCTCTGTGTTTTTAAATTTAAAGATGAATAAATATGGCAAACAGAAATTAGTTATGAGACTTTTTTTTCTTTTCAGGTTAGTTGAAGATAAGAAGCTGATACAATACAGAACTGAAAGGTTGTTCAAGCCCTGGCTTGAATAATCATTGCAGTATAGTATCTCTTCTTTATAAAGATTTCTCTTTACTATTTTTGTTTTTTATTAGAGGGGTAGTTCTAATGCGGCTAAGCCTTTATAAAGTGAATGAACTCACTTCACCACACCTAAAGATTTTTGCTGAACAGGTATCATGAACCTGAATCATGCTCAGCATGTCTCCGCATCCCATAGATTTCTATACAAATTTGTGTTCTAAGGCCATCTTGTGGAAGCTGAAAGCACTGGCTTTCTTTGTACCCATCCACTACTCCCAGGTTTAGAACCAGAAAGCAACCTTGTGGTGGGAAAATGGGCATTTTATTAAAATTTAAAACAGGTTCCTGGATGCAAGTGCCGTGTTTCCATTACATGTCCATTCTTTCTGTGTTCTCACTCCAAATGAGCTACATTTGTGCTGGAGATTGAATCAAGAAGACTCTGCCTTTCTTTGTCTCCCTAGAGCTTAGCACAGTGCCTGCCACATGGTAATTGATTAACAAATGTTCACTGACTTATTGAGGAAGACCTACATTCATAACCTGCCTCTGATACTTCCTAGCCGAGTAACTTTGGGCAAGCCCCTTGATATGTATCAAACTTGAAAATGTTATATTTGGTATTGTTGTTTCACATTAGAGGACTACTTTTTTTTTTGTTGGTTTTGTTTTTTTTGTTGGTTTTGTTTTGGGCAGAGCAATGAGGGTTAAGTGACTTGCCCAGGATCACACAGCTAGTAAGTGAAAAGTTTCTGAGACCCGATTTGAATTCAGGTCCTCCTGAATTCAAGGCTGGTGCTTTATCCACTGTGCCACCTAGCTGCCACAGTAGTTATTCTTAATACTGAAGGTAATAGAAACCTTATTTCTAACCACTGAGATTATTTCTTTTGTTTCTACTATGAATATGATAATACCAGACTGAAGCTTGGTGATAGCCAAGTCCTCTAATATGAAACAACAATACCAAATATAACATTTTCAAGTTTGTACATTACATAATACAGAACAGCCCTGTGAGATAATCCTCCAGGTGTTATTATTCCCATTTTATAGATGAGAAAAATGAGGCTCTAAGACATCAAGGGGCTTGCCCAAAGTTACTCGGCTTACATTAGACCGGAAGCTCCTTACAGGCAGACTGTGAGTTTTGCCTTTTGTTGTACCCCTAGCACTTATAATAGCATTTAGCATATTTGTTGTTCAGTTGTATTCAACTCTTCATGATCCCATTTGGGGTTTTCTTGGCAAAGATATTGGAGTAGTTCACCATTTCCTTCTCCAGCTCATTTTACAGATGAAGAAACAGGCAAATAGGGTTAAGTGACTTGTCTGGGGTCACACAGCTAATAAGTGTCTGAAGCTAGATTTGAATTCAGGTTTTCCTGACTCCAGGCTCAGTACTTTTATCTTCCCTAATGTCTGATATACAGTAGGATGCTTAATAAATGTTTGTTTGACTGACCAGAATCCTATTATTTCTGTTCTCCTTCTACCTCCTTCCATAGTTCTCTGTTTAACCTTGGAATCAGGAAAACTTGGGTGCAGATCTTGTCTCTGACATTTCTTAATTATGTGACTATAGACAAGTCAATTGATCTCTGAATCTCAATTTCCTCATCTGTAAAATGAAGTAATAAGACCTATAACACCAGCTCACAGAGTTCTTCTGAGGCTCAAATGAGATAATGGATATAAAGTGCTTTCTAAATGTTAAAACACTAGATAAATGTCCATTATTATTTTTATTATGCTTATTTAGACCTAATTTTCTCTTCATAAGCCATAATTTCTTTGTGTTGAATGAAGATTATTAAAAAGTAAAATTACTTCCCTAAAAGGCAGTTGTTAAAACACTATTTATATGTAGCAGAGTTTCTCATCTGTAAAATGGGGATAATGACACCTATCTCAGGGTCTATGAGGATTGAGTGAGAGTGCAAGTAAAGCATTTTGCAAACCTTAAGGTATTATAGAAATGTAAGCTCTCATTATTGTCATTGTCATCATCATTATCATCCATTATATCTAGTTTTAGAATTGTTTTGAAACAAATTCATTGGAGAAATAAAGGAAAATTGATTGTTCCCAGGTCTCAAGAAGGAAAAAAACCACTTTAACTCAAGTCCTCCCAAAGATGACTAAATTCTCCTTCTTGTTAATTTGGAGGTCTTTTTTTTTTTTTTTTTGCTGCACAGTAATGAGGGTTAAGTGACTTGCCCAGGGTCACACAGCTAGTAAGTGTCAAGCGTCTGAGTCTGGATTTGAACTCAGATTCTCCTGAATCCAGGGCCAGTGCTTTATCTTACTGTACCACTTAGCTGCCCCAACTTGAAGATCTTAAGCAAAAATTCAAACACAAATGTATATAGACTTCTTTTTGCATTTTATCTGGCTATATATCATGTGATGCTACTCTTTGCTTAATATTATATTTATATTAATATTTGTATATTTGACACCCTTCTTCAAAGATTCTGATCCCCTAGACTTCTTTAAGAGATTTTATTGTTATGGAGTATGTTCATTAGCTCAATAGAGAGTTACAAATAAGGTTCCTTTTCAATGGTAGGACTCCAAGAAAAAAAATGAAATGAGAAATGAGAAAGCATTTTCCTGCTTATTATAGGGAGTTCTGCTGGAGGGAAGGGGGATGTATCAGATTGGGGTTCATGAGCTACTGTGAGGATAGCCACTCACAGAATTACCAGTGCTATCAGTTGTACTTTCTGGGAACTCAATCTTCCAGTAACTGATATATGTTAGGGTACTGAGTTCAGAGGTGGTATTAAATAGAGTTGTGATTTCGTCAGTGTGTGTGTGTGTGTGTGTGTGTGTGTGTGTGCATACAAACACACTCCACAATTACAGAAGCAGAAATGGGGTGGGGGGGAAATGTAATGGTACAATAAAAAGCCATATGGAGTTATTCAGAAAAAATAACTCAAGGTAGACCAACAGAAGAGCTCTCCTTCAGTTTAGGAGCAAATAGTGTTAGAGACACAGAATCTGTGATCATAAAGTGCAACAAATTCCAGAAGTGAATATGCTCCTTAGGAGAAGCACTGTGCCTTATTTATAGTTGTTTTCCTCCCCCTCCCCCAAATGATCTCTATGGCCATGTTGAGGGGTGCAACATATATCCTTAAATCAACAATGAAGAAGAAGAATAGAGGATATTACCAACAGTTATTATTGGTCCAAAGACATCTAAAAGCAACAGCTGGTAATCCATGTTGAAAATTCTAAGGGTAGAATTGTAGGAAGTTGTAAACATTAAGGTATAAATTAATAGGTTTGGAGCAGCTAGGTGGCATAGTGGATAGAGCACCGGCCCTGGATTCAGGAGGACCTGAGTTCACAGCCAGCCTCAGACACTTAACACTTACTAGCTGTGTGACCCTGGGCAAGTCACTTAACCCCAAGTGCTTCACCAAAAAAAAAAAAAGCATAAATTAATAGGTTCTCCTGGGGCCATTGTTCTACTTCCAGCCTTCATTACCTCTTTTTTGGGGGTGGGGCAGGGCAAAGAGTGTTAAGTGACTTGCCCAGGGTCACAGAGCTAGTAAGTATCAAGTGTCTGAGTCTGGATTTGAACTCAGGTCCTCCTGAATCTAGGGCCAGTGCTTTATCCACTGCACCACCTAGCTATCCCCACCTTCATTAACGCTTTTTTTTTCTGTTTAGAATTTTATTTTCCAAATTACATGTAAAACCAAATTTTGACATCAATTTTTTAAAAACTTTGTGTTCCAACTTCTTTTCCTCCCTCCCTTCCCACCCTCCATCCCCAAGAACTCAAGCAATTCAATATAAGATATACATGAGTATATCTCCACATTAGCTAGGTTGTGAGAGAAAACAGATAAAAACAAAACTTCAGATTAAGGAATTGTCAAAAAAAAAATGCGTTTCATTCTGTTTTCAGATACTATCAGTTCTTTCTCTGCAGATGTCCTGCAGAGTTATAGTGGATCATTGCCTTGCTGAAAATAACCATGTGCTTCCCAGCAGATCATCTTACACTATTGCTGTTACTTTGTATATAGTACATTTCACTCTGCTTCAGTTCATGTAGGTCTTTCCAGGGTTTTCTGATAGCATCCTGTTCATCATAACTTTTATGTAGTACCTTAAACTTGACAAAGAATTTTATTCACAATAGCCCAGCAAAGTAGGTACCATGTTTTGCCATTAGCCTTCATTTACTTTTTTTTTTTTTGCAGGGTAATGAGGGTTAAGTGACTTGCCCAGGGTCACACAGCTAGTGTCAAGTGTCTGAGACTGGATTTGAACTCAGGTCTTCCTGAATCCAGGGCCTTTGCTTTATCCAAGCCTTCCTTAACTCTCTTTAAAAAAAAAATGTTTGGGAGGTAATTGGGGTTAAGTGACTTGCTCAGGGTCACACAGCTAGTAAATGTCAAGTGTCTGAGGCCAGATTTGAACTCAGGTCCTCCTGACTCCAGGGCTAGTGCTCTATCCACAGCACCACCTAGCTGCCCCACCTTCATTAACTCCTTTTTTTTTTTTTTTGCAGGGCAATGAGGGTTAAATGACTTGCCCAGGGTCACACAGCTAGAAAGTGTCAAGGGTCTGAGGCCGGATTTGAACTCAGGTACTCCTGACTCCAGGGCCGGTGCTTTATCCACTGTGCCATCCAGCTGCCCCCCTTCATTAACTCTTTTTTTAAAATTTATTTTTATTTTTTATTTATTAATTTTTTTTGTGGGGCAATTGGGGCTAAGTGACTGGCCCAGGGTCACACAGCTAGTAAGTGTCAAGTGTCTGAGGCTGGATTTGAACTCAGGTACTCCTGAATCCAGGGCCGGTGCTTTATCCACTGTGCCACCTAGCTGCCCCCCTTCATTAACTCTTAATTGGACTATTCCAAAATTCCAAAAGGACTCTTCCTCCTAACTGGTCTCCCTCTTGTCATTCTCTCACCTCTCTGATTTATCCTCTAAAAAACCTGCCAAAATAATCTTTTTTTTTTTTTTTTGGTGAGGCAATTGGGGTTAAGTGACTTGCCCAGGGTCACACAGCTAGAAAGTGTCAAGGGTCTGAAGCTGGATTTGAACCCAGGTCCTCCTGAATCCAGGGCCAGTGCTCTATCCACTGTGCCACCTAGCTGACCCTGCCACCTAGCTACCCCCCCCCAAAATAATCTTAAGGTATAAGGTAGTGAAGGAGTCTGGATTTCAAAGGTATAGGGAAGAAAGTATATCTACTAATGCAGATGAATGAACATTTCTGCAACTTTCAGTCTCAGAGAATTGCCTGGGGGCACTGAGAGCATAAGTGACTAGCCCTGGGTCACATAGTAAAATTTAGAAGCAGGACTTATGCCCAGGTCTTCCTGACTCTGAGGCCTCCCACCACCTCATTATAATACGGTCTATCATACACTTTCAGAAGGCAGAATGAGTCATTGTATCAGCAGTGTGGTGTAGTGGATAAGACATTGGACTTGGAATCAGGAAGACCTGGGTTCAAAATCCCACAGATGTCATATTACTTTTGTGAACTTGGACAAGTTATTTAACCTCTCACTGCCTCAGTTTCCTCATCATAAAAAAGGGAGTTGGACTCAATGGCTGCTAAATTTCCTACAATGCTATGATAAATGTCCTATAAATTGTTAAGGTTGCCCAGTGCCATAGGTTCATCTCTGGAGTGTTGGGAACAGAATCCCTGAGAAAGGAGCCTACCATGGACAGCAGCCTGCATGGCTGATAGTTTACAGACAACTCAACTTTCTGAATCTGTAACCCTAAATCTTTCCACTGAACTTGCTTTGAGTGTGTTTATCATTTTTATTTGTGTACTCTTTTCTTTCCAACATGTCTTCCTTTTCTCTATAAGGACAATGAAAGCTACATTCCCTTCACCCCCAGCAATGTTTCCCCATATCTTCTGAGATTAGATACTACAATAATATGGATAACAATACCTAGAGCCAGAAGGGACCTTGGAGGTCATGTAATCCTAATCCAACTTCTTTTAAAAAATTTTTTTTAAAATTACAAATGAAGCTGAGTCTCAGAGAGAAAAAGTGATTTCTCCAAAGCCACAAAGATAGTAAAGAGCAGAATCAGTATTTGAATCTGGAACCTTGAACTACAAATGTAGTGTTCTTTCCATTCCACACTTCTGCCTTTTTGACTAAGAATTTGTTTTAATATTATGTGGGCCACAATGAATGTCTAAAGTAAATTGTTTTTCTATTTTCTTTTTTTAATCATAAAAGTATTTTATTATTTTCCAGTTACATATAAAGATAGTTTTCAACATTTATTTTATTTTTGGGGGTGAGGCAATTGGGGTTAAGTGACTTGCCCAGTGTCACACAGCTAGTAAGTGTCAAGGGTCTGAGGCCAGATTTGAACTCGGGTCCTCCTGAATCCAGGGCTGGTGCTCTATCTACTGCGCCACATTTTGAGTTCCAAATTTTTCTCCCTCCCTCCCTCCCTTCCCTCCCCTCTCCCCAAGACAGAAAACAATCTGATATAGGTTATACATGTGCAATCACATTAAACATAGTTCTGCATTAGTCATGTTGTAAAAGAAGAATCAGAACAAAAGGGAAAAACCTCAAAAAAGAAAAAAAACAACAAAAGTAGAAACAATATGGTTCTACTTTTCTGTTTTCTGCAAAAAATGAATTTTTTTTTTTTGGTGAGGCAATTGGGGTTAAGTGACTTGCCCAGGGTCACACAGTCAGCAAGTGTTAAGTGTCTGAGGTCATACTTGAACTCAGGTACTCCTGACTCCAAGGCCGGTGTTCTATCCACTGCGCCATCTAGCTGCCCCCCCCAAATGAAAATATTTTTTAGAAATCATCCAGTAGTCTCTGACATGTATATGTTACTTTAAGTTACCACTTATATTAGACTCTATTGCCCTCTTGGACATTATAGTAAGTTGTTGATATCTTTGAAATATAAATGAGCTTTCCAGTGATTTATTTTTCCCATTTTCCAATGTTTTGCTTCTATAGAAATAACCCTGTCTACACTGTTTCAACATCAGCCCTGGAACTAGCACAATGATTTTTTTTTTAATGTCTTTCCACTGAACTTGCTTTGAGTGTGTTTATCATTTTTGAATTTGAGTGTGTTTTATTTTTTAATTAAAGCTGTATTTTCCCACAGAATTCAGAAGATGGTGTACTTGTGTGAAGCAGGGACTTAGTTTCAAGAATTAATTTTTTAAAAATCTCTTTTTGGCTGTTAGAATGAAGTTACTTATGATCAAAGAAGAACTAAAGCATACAGCAAATCCGATTCACTGAACATATTGCTTTTTATCTATAATTAGATCATTGCACATGATGGGATAAGTCACACTACTTAAGATTTTTCCCGGAGGGATCATGTTATTGGTTTTCTGAATTTCCAGAATGCTAGACACTGTGATTTTCTGATAATTCATAGACTGTATATGTATATGTGTATATATGTATTTATGTATATGTATATCTATATTTATGTGTATACGTATACATACACACATATGTATATATGTCTATATATACACACAGGGATATACATAGTATTTATATATATTTTATACAAACATTTGTATATAAAATAAAATTATATGTGGGGGCAGCTAGGTGGCGCAGTGGATAGAGCACCAGCCCTGGATTTAGGAGGACCTGAGTTCAAATATGATCTCAGACACTTGACACTTGCTAGCTGTGTGACCTTGGGCAAGTCACTTAACCCCAATTGCCTCACTAAAAAAATTTTTTTTAATTATATGACTTTATAAAATATATTTTAAATTCTCTATATAATGATATAGAGATATCGAATATTAGAGCTAAGATAATCTTTTTAAAAAATTTATTTATTTTAAATTAATAAAGTATTTTTTTCCCGTTACATGTAAAGATAGTTCTCAACTTTTGTTTATACAAGCTTTCCAATTTCAGATTTTTCTCCCTCCCTCCCCTCCCTCCCCCCTCCCCTAGACAGCAGGTAATCTGATATAGGTTATATATATACACATAAAAACATTAATCCTATTTCTGCATTAGTCATGTTATAAGAGAAAAATCAGAGCAATGATGAAAAACCTCAAAATAGAAAAACATCAGCACCAAAAACAAAAGAAATAGTATGGTTCATTCAGCATCTACTCCAGAGTTCTTTTTTTTGTTGTTTTTTCCTGGATTTGGAGATCATCTTCTATCATGAGTTCCCTGGAACTCTTCTGTACCATTGCATTGGTGAGAAGAATCTAGTCCATCACAGTAGATCAACACACAATGTTGATGATACTGTGTACAATGTTCTTCTGGTTCTGCTCATCTCATTCATCATCAGCCCACGCAAGACCCTCCAGGTTTTTCTGAACTCCTCCTGCTCATCTGCTTAATAGTATTCCATTGTATTCATATACCACAACTTGCCCAGCCATTCCCCAATTGATGGGCATCCCCTCAACTTCCAATTCCTTGCCACCACATAAAGAGCAGCTATAAATATTTTTATATATGTGGGTCCCTTTCCCCTTTCCATGATTTCTTTGGGCAAAAGACCCAAAAGTGGTATTGCTGGGTCAAAGGGTATGCACAGCTTTATTGCCCTTTGGGCATAATTCCAAATTGCTCTCCAGAATGGTTGGGTCAGTTCACAGTTCCACCAACAATGCATTAGTGTTCCAATTTTTCCACAGCTTCTCCAACATTTATTATTTTCTTTTTTTGTAATTTTAGCCAATCTGATAGGTGTCAGGTGGTACCTCAGAGTTATTTTAATTTGCATCTGTCTCATCATTAGAGATTTAGAGCATTTTTTCATATGGGAATAGATAGCTTTGGTTTAGAGCTAAGATAATCTTTTTTTTTTTTAGTGAGGCAATTGGGGTTAAGTGACTTGCCCAGGGTCACACAGCTAGTAAGTGTTAAGTGTCTGAGGCTGGATTTGAACTCAGGTACTCCTGACTCCAGGGCCGGTGCTCTATCCACTGCGCCATCTGGCTGCCCCTAAGATAATCTTAACCACCTTGTTAGGGGTGGTTCTGAAGCCTGTACCTTGATAGTTTAGGTTCAATGTTGGGGCAAAATAAGGCACTTATAAGTCATTGAAGAGCTAACAAAAGGTTTTCTTCACTGGAACAGTAGGGAAACAGGAAAAAAAAAACAGCAAAGAAACAGGAGCAGTTAGCTTCTATGGACATGGGAGGCCCTCTTTTTCTTCATCTGATCAGCAGAGCAGGGTGTGGTGACTCTATGCTCTTCTGGGCATCTACCAAGTCAGAGGGTTCCCTATGTGGGTGGGCTCTTTTATGCCTCTAGGAGAGCAAGAAGCTTGCCAACACAGTCAGAAGCCACCAGAAAGCTGTATGAAGGAAGGTACAGCTTGAGCCTTTTCTCACCCGAAGCCTTGCCAGGACCCCAGTGTCTTGGCTTTCTCATCTTTTCCTAACCCATGTTGGGTGGGACATGGGGGAAGGAAGGTGAGGTGCCACAAATCCTGGGAGATCTTGATCCTCTCTTACTCTTCCTTTTACGGAATGAGACCAAACTTGTGATTTTAGTACAGGGAACAGCAGGTAGAGACGTCCTCTGCCAGTGCAGTCCTCTGGAATCACAGTTGGTCATTACGTTAACACTCTATCACATTATAAAGCCGACCCTTAATTCTGCCTCTGCCTATAACTGCGCTGGCTCAGTTTCTTTGTGTACATGAAGATCCAATCTGCTGCTGGGCCTCCATGTGTATCCTCCTCCCTTATTCATGCTCCTCTCCTCCCAAAACCTGTTTGAGATTCTTCTATGAAATGGGACCTATCTCACCCTAATGAGTTCCAGTTACTGCTCTGGTATTAGGACCTTTGATTTGTCCCTAGATTTATCCAAGCAGGTCTTACCAATTTTGAGGATCCCTAGGCTGCATCAGGAGCCATTTCCTACTTCCCTATTGTTTGAGGCTTCAGTCTCACTCCCTTCCAGAAAGTTTTCTTGTTTGGGGAGCAGAGCTGTGGTCCCAAGGCAGCTGAACTAATTGTTTTCAGTTTTCCATTCTAGAATTTGACTGAGAATCAAAAATTGATGGGAGTTGCATTAGTTTACAACTGGGTTCAAATACACACACACACACACACACATATATGCATATACATAGACATATACACATGTATACATATATATACACATATGTGTATATTTTTGTTTTATCTATGTTCATATCAAATATACTCTAACACTAACTCCATTCCTTACTCCCGTATGCAGAGTCACTATGTGTTCAGTATTCTGTCCATCAATTTGGAGTCACAATCTGTTGCATGTTCAACAGCGCTCAAAATGCCCTAGACTAGGGAAGAAGCCCAATTTTATAGATCGATCTATATCCAGCTACTGTTGGTCCTATCTCTCCCATTAGATTAACTTCCCTGATGGCAGAGACTGAATCTTTTATTTCTTGGCTATCTTCCCTCTAGACTTACTATAATACTCCATACATGATGGGAGATCAATAAATGTTGACTGACCCTGGGCCCTCTGTCTCAAAGTGCAATTAGTATTAGACATGGCATCATTTCTGAACAGCTCAAAGCATTCTTTATAAAGATTTGAGGTAATAAAAAATACTTGTTCCACTTTGAAGACATTGTAAAAATGCCAAGCTGACTTGATGCTTGGACTCTTAACCGATTAATGCTGGCACATATGAGTCAAGGTAGAAGGCTGTATAAAAGAATGGTCTGACTTCAAGGAAATATAAGCAGCAAATTAAGAGGAAAAAGTCGATGAGATTTTTAGAAGAGGAAGCTGCTTCTTGAATTATGTTTTTTAGCTGTTAAAACAATTGCATTAAGCTCTTTAAATAAGACTTCAGGGATGGGCTTCAAGGATCACCAATCTGTATTTTTATCACATTAACTCTACCAGGGATTTAGAATCACAGAAGTGGTTCTAAGGAGGATGGCATTTTGTAAAAAGGGGTGCAGGCATCTGCCATGTGATATGTTTTCTTTTCCCCCTATAGAGGCAGCAAAAGGTTGCTGGACCCATGATGATAGACAAGAAGATAGCAGTAAGTATATAATTGTTGCTGAGGGGCAAGTGATAGAGTTCTGGGCCTGGAGTCAGCAAGACTCATTTTCCTGGGTTCAAATCTGGCTTCAGATACTTTCTAGCTGTGTGGCCCCGGGCAAGTCACTTTGCTTTGCCTCAGTTTCCTCATCTGTCAAATGAGCTGGAGAAGGAAATGGCAAACTGGTATTTTTGCCAAGAAAACCCCAAATGAGGTCACAGTCAATCATGACTGAACAACAAGAACATTTATTAAACATCTACTGTGCTAAGCTTTTTACAAATATTATCTCATTTGATCCTCACAACAAGCCTATTTTAGGTGTTATTATTATCCTCATTTTATAACTGAGGAATCTGAGGTGAACAGGTCAAATGACTTGTCCAAGGTTACATAGGTAATAATTGTTTGAAGCTGGATTTGAACTCAAATCTTCCTGACTCTATCCACTGAACCATCTAGCTGTCTATGATAATAGAATCATAGATTTAGATGGAAGTTGTCTTGGAGGCTCTCTCATCTAATCTCTTTGAAGAAACTGAGAGGTTAAGGACAAATCTGATACTAATAGTTGATATTTTCTTTTTTGGGAGGGGCAATCAGAATTAAGTGACTTGCCCAGGGTTATATAGCTACTAAGTGTCTGAGGCTGGATTTGAACTCAGGTCCTCCTGACTCCAGGGCTGGTGCTCTATCCACTGGTGTAACTTAGTTATCTCAGTAGTTGACATTTTTAAAGAACTTTTAAGATGTGCAAAACACACCCCTCAAAGTAAGAAGGATGATCACCATTTTACCAATGAGGAGACTAAAGAACAGAGAGATGACATGAATGATAGGATCACACAGTTAAGTAGCAGAATGGGGTCAGAGTCAGGTGCTTTGGCTCTGGTGCCTGGAAGACAGTAGATGCTTGAAAAATGCATTGTCATTCATCCATAACTGCTGTTCTTTGTTCTACATTGAGTGGGACAGAAACAGGGAAGTACAGATTGGAGTAAATCAGAAAGACAAAGATTAAGTGGGAAGACGAGATGATGATGCTTTTCTAGAGGAATAAGAAAAGCAGATTTAGACTTCTCCTAACAATTAGAGCTATCAAAAAGTGGAGGGGGTTGCCTCAGGAGGTAGTGAGCTCTCCCTTATAATAATAAGGTCTTTGAGCAAAAGCTGAATGACCACTTCTTAGGGATGAGACTCTTGTTCAAGTACAGTGTAGGTGAGTTGTTCTCTGAGGTCTCTTCTTTTAAAAATTTTTAAAAATTGATTTTGCTTTTTACATCATAGACATCTTAAACTTATTATCTTTTCCCAAAAATCCTCCCTTCTTCCTAACTTTCCCATTACTGTCAAGGGTACCACCATCTTCCCAGTCGACCAGACTCACAACCAAGGTGTCAATTTACAGAAGAAAGAGATTGATTAGCTTAGTCTCACCAGTTTTAAAGATGTAGCCAATCAAAGGGAGGCCATCCCATCCATATGGTGAAGGACTTAGTGGACTCCATGCTAGGTAAACTGAGCATGCTCAGAGCTATGAAAATAATTTTGATATACTTACTCAATTTAATCATTATTTACTCAGTTCACTGTGATTTAATAAGTATCAATGATTATGTTAGTAAAATAAAATTAAGTTTGTTAGTTAACACTGTTAGAATAGGAGCTATGTGTGTTAGAATTAATTAACCCACTAATTATTGCTTATTATATTATTTCTATTTTATTTATAGGGTGATTTATATTTTCTTAATTATAAATTTACACTTTGTTGGATGTATATTAACTTGTGTTTGACATAGAAATGAACTGTTCTACCCCCTACTTCTCTGAAAACAATGCTCAGAAAACTGGTTTCCTTCCATTTCTTTGTTCTTTTATTCCTGGCTGCAGTATCCCAAGCTTAAGAAGTCCCAGGTGGTATGATTTAAGGAGAATCAGGTTCTTCTCTCACCTGGCCTGTTTCCTGGTCCTTAGATGACCCCAGACCAACTTGCTAATCAACCATCTTTGTGTGTTGTGGTTGTTAGCTCTGATGAGCCTGTGTCCCTCCCCCACCTGGGCCACTGCTACTCAAGCCTACCTCCTGGTTCTCAGCAGGGGTGTAAAATCCAAGTTCTGCCTTAGCATCAGCAAAGACCCCTGTAGTCTCCCCCCTGCCCAGGGCTCAGCCCTCTCACCAGACTGTGAGCTTAGTTCCAGATGACACTGGCACTTCAGCTGATTCAGAGGCTCTGGGGGTCTCCTTCTCTGGTGAGGCCTTCCTGGGACTGGATCTGTGTCAGGGTGACTGTGGGGTTGGGCTCAACTCCTGTATCAGCACAGCAGCTCCCTCTTCTGACCTTCCAAGCCGTACTTGGTTAATAGATGATTTCAGCACATTCTTCTGTGAGTTTTGCTGCTCCGGGCATTTTCCTATGGTGAAATTTGGATGTTTTTTGGAGTGATCATGTCATGAGTTTGAGAGCTCACTGCCTTTCCTCCACCATCTTGGCTCCGCCCCCTGTTCTTTTATTCCTAATGTTCATAACTGCTTGTGGTAAGCCTCAGAATCATGGTGACTAAACATTAACTAAACCCTGGTGTTTAATGAACATCTTTACCCAATTATGAGATTTCCCCTACTTCTGGAACTGACCAATCATGAATTGTGCTACTTCTATTTTTAATCTCTCAATGTCTATAAAAGCAATGGAGGTGGCAGCTAGGTGGTGCAATGGTTAGAGCACTGGCCCTAGAGTCAGGAGGACCTGACTTCAAATCTGACCTCAGATACTTGACAACTTACTAGCTGTGTGACCCTGGGCAAGTCACTTAACCCCAATTGCCTCACCAAAAAAAAAGCAACAGTGTCCAAGCAGAGGGATGAAGGTTTTACATCCAATTACTTAGGGACTATTGGTCTCCCTAATAAATTGATACCTGCTTGGAGCTCTGCCTCAGTTGCATTTTGTTGCACATTGGAATTTGGGGACCTACAAAATCAGGTTACATTTGTGCATAGTTTGCATGTTGCAGATTGAAGCATACTATTTTCCTTCTTTTTTTTCTCGTTCATTTGGTTTATTATTAGTAGAGAATTGTCTTAAATAGTTTCTACGAAGCATACTATTTTCACTTTTGTTATTGCTTTGTTGTCGTTTCTTCTTTCTTGTATTTTATTATCCTTTTTTTCTGATTCTTCTTTTACAACATGACTAATGTGGAAATATGTTTAACATGATTATAATGTATGACCTATATCATATTGCTTGCTGTCTTTGGGAGGGGAAAGAGAAGGGAAGGTGGGAGAACAATTTGGAACTCAAAATCTTACAAAAGTGAATGGTCAAAACTATCTTTACATGTAATTTGAAAAAAATTAAAAAGAAAGGTCTGGGGAAAAAAAAGAAAAGAAAGTAAGCTACATGTTTTTGCCTTTCCTTGTATCTTCTATGTTTCAAACTGTGCCTACTTCATAGTAGTTGGTGCTTATTGACCCGACATGACCAGAATTTCTTACATTATTCCTCTTTCTCCCTTCTCTCAGAGAGTCATCCTTTATAACAAATAATTTTTTTTTTTCCTGCGGGGCAATGAGAGTTAAGTGACTTGCCCAGGGTCACACAGCTAGTGTTAAGTGTCTGAGGTCAGATTTGAACTCAGATTCTTCTGAATCCAGGGCTGGTGCTTTATCCACTGCGCCACTTAGCTGCTCCCTACCAGATAATATTTTTTAAAGAAAAAGAGAAAGTAGAAGAAAAATTCAGCAAAACTGAGCAGTATATCACCTGTATGTCCCTATCCCCCTTTGGAAAGGAGTGGAATGAAATATCTTCTCCAAGATCCCTTCTAATGCTGAGATGCTGTGATTCTGGGAGTTGAAAGCAGTTTGAGCCTTGGTTTCTGATGAAGCTCTCTGCCTGTCATTCGAAGCTGATTTGGCTTCCTCACAATTCCAGGTCTGAATAGCAAATCACAACCTTCTTCAAAACTGACTCAGTCTTTGAACCAGGGCCACTAGAAAATGATCAAGGGTTTTGGGTTTCCATAATGCGAAGAGAGGAAATCATCCATTCTTTATGTGCACACATTTTGATTCAAAACAGGGCAAGTGCAGGGAGATCATCAAATTTACATTTAGATGACTTCATGAGAGAAGGCAGACCAAGAGGGCACATTCCTATTCACCAACATGCCTTTGCACAGGGCAACTTTAACTGAATGAACCAATCATTCTGATTGTCATCCTAAACAACGAAGGGAAAGATTTATAAATAAACAGAATGTTATGATGTTTTCCTAGACCATAGTAGCTGGGGTATTTTGCATGCATATTCGTAAAACTTTAGGGAAGAAAGGGAATATAGGTTCTGTCTCAGTGTGCTTTCCACCACCACCACCCCTTTTTTTTTAGTGAGGCAATTGGGGTTAAGTGACTTGCCCAGGGTCACACAGCTAGTAAGTGTTAAGTGTCTGAGGCTGGATTTGAACTCAGGTACTCCTGACTCCAGGGCTGGTGCTCTATCCATTGCGCCATCTAGCGGCACCCCCCCTTTTAAAAAAAAGAGATAGACTTTTTCTGTGTTTTAAAGTCTTATTATCAGGATGAGGTGACTTCTGGCTTTTGGTTTTAAGGTTAATTTGAAAGCACAGAAAAGAGCTCAGAGGTATAACATAGCAATCACTGACCTCATGACATAAAGGCATCACTATCCCAGCCTTTTGGCATATGCTGTGTCTTTAGAATGCTTACAGATTTCAGCACCCACTCTCCTCAGGGACACAAACACAGACACTTTGAGAAAGAAACTTGGGTAACCAGATTCCCCAGAATTGCATTGCTTTGCCCCATGGCGGTCTCATTTGGCTTTCTTCATTTTTTATACTCTCTCCCTCTCCTCCTCCTCCTCCTGCTGTCAGTATCTCTCTGTGTGTCTCTATCCCTCTGTCACTGTCTCTATGTCTCTGTCTATCTATCTACATGTCTCTCTCTCCAACTTAATCTCCTGTTTAGAAAGAAGGCCAGTTTAGGAACACCAATGCAGGAGCTGCAACTAGCTTTGCTTTTATAGGCTAGTTATAGACTGTCTTAGAGGGAGACAGAGGCTGATGCTCTTGTCAGTTATTAGCAATAACTACTGGCTCACAGCTCCACCCATGTGTTATGGGTCCAGAGCACCCCAGAAGTTCTCTGGGGTACATCAAAGAACCTTGTCCTTGAGAAAGTAATCCAAAGGACAGACACACCTAAAGAGATAAGTGGAACCAGATTGGACTGAGCGAGCTCCAGGACCCCCACCCTTCATTCTAGTCTCCCTCACCCCTGGGGAAATAAATTTGGGTGTGGCTGCTTTCTTTGTGTCCTGAGGAGAAGGCTTGAGAGATCTGCAGCCACCCCTCACCCAACTCCTCCAGCCACCACCAGTGGGGGATGGTCCTCCCTCACTAAGGGCACTTTCCACAGTCAGATGATCACCCCCATCAGTCCTCTATAAAAGTATCTGCCTGTCTCCTATTCGAGGAGATTGGTATCTCAGAGCCATGCTCTGTGCCATGCTTTTCTTCCCATGAGAAGAAGTCCAGTGATTTCTCTCTTGGTTTCCCTTCCCTTCCCCTGCCCCCAAATAAACTACTATCATATTCTAATTGCTGTATTGTGCAAGAGGGTGTAATTCTTTAAAGAGGAATTCCTAAGGCCCCAAACCCCTATCCCTACCCAAACCCCCTACCCCATTTTCCCACCCCATTTCCCCCATGTCACATGAATGGCCCTGTCTTCCTGATAGTAGTCATAATTTGTAAATATCAGAATTGATTCCTTAGCTTTAGAATGGGAAAGTGGAGGGAATTGTGAGAAAGTGTAAGATTAAGAACTCCTATAAAGACCAGAAATGAATTAACTAAATTTTAAGCCACATTATTAGTGTTTTCCCATTGAAATCACATTTTTCATATGTGTTATTGGGGGGCTAGGCTAGGTTTTCTAAAATATTACTAAATTATATATTAACAGCTATTGCACCAGTTTTGGCAGTGAACATTTGTTATTAATTAACATCACATATTATTAAAGTATTGACCACGTGTCTCTTTGACTTCCTCACTAGTCCCAGGCTTACAGGCCTAAACAATGACATACCCAACATATTGAGCCAAGAGAAGAGGGTGCATGGAGAGTAGAAGAGAGTCTGGGGAAGAAGAGAGCAAGCCTCTGGTGGCCCAGTCTTTTTATCTTCTTTTTGGTAGAAGTAGGTCACCATATATTGATCTAAGTTCATTGGTTAGCATCATTCAGCTCCATTGATTGATGTTTTAAACCCTAGTCCCTAACACAAATGGACCCTCCCCTTTTTCATCATTGGTCTGATTACTCAAGGGTTACAATCTACATGCAAAAACTAGCTAATCTGAAAAGTATTCCCACCCCTCTTCCTTATATGGGTATAACTCAGGAGTGGACCTTATACTTCCTTATATGGACACAACTCCAGGGCGGACCTTATTGAGACCAGGGCTCCTTGAAACATGTGATATTTTTTTTTGTTTTTATTTTTTTAACGTGAGGCAATTGGGGTTAAATGACTTGCCCAGGGTTACACAGCTAGTAAGTGTTAAGTGTCTGAGGCTGGATTTGAACTCAGGTACTCCTGACTCCAGGGCCAGTGCTCTATCCACTGCACCACCTAGGTGCCCAGAACCATGTGATTTTGTTAGCCAGAGGGGGAGGAGGGATCTGAGACCTTTGTCCTAAAAACACGTCAGGAGGAGCATGATTGACTGTTATATACTCATTGAGAGGAGACAACTACCCATTTTCTCACAATAGGCATTTCTTTTGTTAAGGTGGCCAGGGAGGTTTCTGGTGTGAGGGGGAGAGAGTAGCAAAAACTAATGTCTGAGTTTCTCCTAGAAACGTATTATTAATAATTATTTCCTCACACATATACGGTAGATAAGTGGTCTGCACCCAAGGGTTTGATTTTGGAGTTTTTTTGCAATTGGGGTTAAGTGACTTGCCCAGGGTCACATAGTTAATAAGCATCTGAGGCCAGATTTGAACTCAGATCCTCCTGACTCCAGGGCCAGTGCTCTATACACTGTACCACCTACCTGCCCTATGCCAAGAGTTTCATGTTTTAGGATTTTACTGGGGACACTAACATCTTTCTTGCTAAATTCCAATATTACCCTGATGGCTCATGGTCAGTGTATCATCAAACATGATCACACTCTCTACTATCTTGTATAAAACCACTTGCAAGTCATTTCTTCAGTGCTCCAGCTTTTAGCACAGTGCCTGGCACATAGTAGGTGCTTAATAAATGCTTGTTAACTTGACTCATTCCTTTGTTCTTTGATTCTAGCACCTTGTGTTGCACTTTACTTGTCAATTTCATTCTCTTTATTTCTGACCATTTCTGCAATTTGCTTCAGTGCTGATGTTAGGAAGACCATGAGGAGGTGAGGATCACCTCCTGAGACACTGGCTCTCTGAGGGAACTGTTCCAGGAGTCACTTCATCTTACAAAGCAGGAACTTAATTGTCCCCTCCCTCAGGGAAAGTCAAGTCTTAAGAAAAAAAGGTGTCTGTAGACCCACTCACATGATAACAAATTATAATCGAACATACAAATTGTAGTACAGTGGATAAAATGCTTGGTCTAAAACCAGGAGGACACAAGTTCAAATTCAGTCCCAGACATTTACTAGCTGTGTGAGCCTGGGCAAGTTTCCTCATCTGTCAAATGAACTGGAGAAGGAAAAGGCAACCCACTCCAGTATCTTTGCTGGGAAGCTCTCAAATGGGATCGTGAAGAGTTGGACACAACTGAAGCAAACAACAAAATCAAATTTATCCATTTTAAATTCAACATTCAGAAGTAATTTGTCTCATTCACTGGACTACTTTTGTGTCCTCTATAGATGGAGTAGATGTGATTTGGTTTAGTTTCCAAATCCAAATGTAAGAATATGGTCTGAACCTTGTGCACAGAGACAGCAATATTGTTTGATCAAGAACTGTGAATGACTTGACTATTCTCAACAATAACAATGATCCAAGACAATCCCAAAGCACTATTGATGAAACATACTATCCACCTACAAAGAAAGAATTGATATTGATGGAACAGATGCAGCTAGGTGGCGCAGTAGATAAAGCACCGGCCCTGGATTCAGGAGTTCCTGAGTTCAAATCTGGCCTCAGACACTTGACACTTACTAGCTGTGTGACCCTGGGCAAGTCACAACCCCCATTGCCCCGCAAAAAAAAAAAATAGATATTGATGGAACAGACTGAAGCATGCTATTTTTCACTTTCCTCTTTTAATCAATTTTCATGTACAAAAAGACAAATATGATAATGTTTTGCATAATCATGCATGCATAACCCATATATAATTGTTTGCTGCCTCAGGGAGGAGGGAAGGGAGGGAGGGAAAGAGGGATAAAAATTGGAACCCAAAACTATAAATAAAAATGTTTATTATTTTAAAAAAAGCAGGGGCAGCTAGGTGTCGCAGTGGATGGAGCACCAGCCCTGGATTCAGAAGGCCTGAGTTCAAATCCGGCCTCAAACACTTAACACTTACTAACTGTGTGACCCTGGGCAAGTCACTTAACCCCAATTGCCTCACCAAAAAAAAAAAATTAAAAAAAAAAGCATATGGTCTGATATGGAATTTTTTCCCCTCGGATTTGTGAATTTATTCATTAGGTTCTTGGGAAGCCCAGATGATCTATTGGCATCAGCCCAATATCAGAAGAATTAATAATAATAACTGACATTGATATAGCATTTGCTATGTGACAGGCACTACTTTATAATTGTTAACTCATCTGATCCTTACAACATCCCTACGTGGTAGGTACCATTATTTTCCCCATTTTATAGATGAGGAAAACAGAGGTTAAGTCATTTGCCCAGGATCACACAGGTAAGAGGTATCTGAGGCTAGATTTGAATTCAAGTCTTCCTAACTCCAAGCCTGACACCCTACCCACTTCACCACACAGCTGTCACTGGAATGAGAGAAAGGCTCCCAACTTCTGGGTGCACCTCCTCTGAAGGGTCTGTAGAAAGACATCAACAAGAGTCATCCAAGAAACAATAATGGGGTAAGCCAAAAGCTTGAGTTTTAATGAACTTAGGCTGCATTAAGACTTTCTGGATAGCCTTAAACTACATTAACACTTTGGGGACACCCTATATTAATAAGATCGATGGTCCATTGAGAATCAGTGAGATGCTATGGAAAAAACAGGGGACTTGGGAGTCAGAGGAGCTGTCATTTACTCCCTGTGTGATCCTTAGTAAGTCACTTAACCTCTGAAGTTTGGTCCTTTGCCTGCAGAATGAGGTGGATGGACTCTATGGTCTTTTAGATTCTTTCTAGCTCTCATTCTAGGATCCCAAATATCAAAATAAACTCATGTTGATGGAAACAAACAAACCCAGAATATTTTAAATTGGAATCATCTCAGAAAATCTAGTCTTCATGGTCTTTGTCCTCTTAGAGGAGCAGGTTCTAAAGGTGTGTCCTCAGGGATACGGGGAAAGGGTCCTGAGACCCTTTCAGGGAGTCCATGAGGTCAAAAATATTTTCATAATAATACTAAGACCTTTTAATTTCTAAATATCAATACACATAACCCACATAAGCAAAAGTTGGGGGGGGGCTCGATAATTTTTAAGAATTTATGGTGAGGGGCAGCTAGGTGGTGCAGTGGATAGAGCACCAGCCCTGGAGTCAGGAGTACCTGAGTTCAAATCTGGCCTCAGACACTTAACACTTACTAGCTGTGTGACCCTGGGCAAGTCACTTAACCCCTATTGCCTCACTAAAAAAAAAAAAAAGAATTTATGGTAGGGGCAGCTAGGTGGCATAGTGGATAAAGCACTGGCCCTGGATTCAGGAGGACCTGAGTTCAAATCCAACCTCAGACACTTACTTAGCTGTGTGACCCTGGGCAAGTCACTTAAGCCTCATTGCCCTGCAAAAACACAAAAACAAACAAAAAAGAGTTTATGGTGGGGGCAGCTAGGTAGCACAGTGGATAGAGCACCAGCCCTGGATTCAGGAGGACCTGAGTTCAAATCCAGCCTCAGACACTTGACACTTACTAGTGGGCAAGTCACTTAACCCTCGTTGCCCTACCAAAAGAAAGAAAGGAAGAAAGAAAGAAAGAAAAAGAAAAAAAGAGTTTATGGTGTAAATAAATAATTTTTTTAAAAAAAAGAGTTTATCGTGTCAACAGGAAATCACACCTTCATGAAACTTATCTGAAAACTAGGTTTATTATAAGAGAAATGAATGTGACTGTGGAACCCAAGGGGTTCTGTCTTTCCAGAAGATTACATTTTATAATAGCAAGACAAAGGGAGGAGGGTGCACCAGAAAGGGGCATGACATGGGAGGGGAAGGTGCAGCAAAGGTGGGAAAAGAGACAAGACTGCTCCTCAGAGAGAGAAGCAAAGTGATGGCAAAAGCCTCATTCTTTTCCTTTGAGAACTGCTAGACTATGAAGATAGGAGGGGGTGGGGTGGGGGGTCTGCTTATCTGCAAAAGACCCCAGCTGCACAAGCAGTGTCCCAGCCTGGCACAGAGGGCTGGCACCTGTCTTGCCTCCCAAGGACACACACAGGGAGTCTGTGTTGGGACAAATTATGTCAGTTCAGGAGGAGCTTCTTCCTTGACACATTCAGGGTCTCTTGCATTCTCTAGATCCAGTGTTTCTGGAAAATATGGCAACTCAAAAAGACAAGTTCAGGGGACCGCTTAACAGTTCTTAACATTGGGGTTTCAAAAAGTTTGAGAACTACTTTTTTTTTAAGGTCATAGACCTTCTGGGTTGGTAGGATTACTTAGGAAGCCAAATAATTCATCAGATTGTTGAAGAATAAAATTAAAGAGAAGTTTAAAAAAATTAATTTTTTTTCATTTTGTTTTTTTTCTTCCTTCACAACATGACTAATACAAAATATGTTTTCCATGATTGTACATATATAATCTCTATCAAATTGCTTACCATCTTGGGGGGGGGAGGAGAGAAAGGAGGGAGGGAGAAAATTCAGAATTCAAAATTTTACAAAAAAATGAATGCTAAAAATTGTCCTTATGTGTAACTGGAAAAAATAAAATACTATTTAAAAGGGAAAAAAAGAAAAGAGAAGTGAGTCAGTTTGAGGATAGTTTATTCTGGCTGTGATCCTTATCAGAAACTCTCCCAGGTATTTTGTAGCAGATGGTCCCTGAGGCTTCTACTAATTCTGAGATTCTGAGATCCTGGAGGCTAGAGGAAGTCTGGGGCAGGGGGTGGGGGGAGTGCTCATGACACATTTGTCTGCATTATTACCATTTTCTCCATCATTTTAATCAACAAAAGATAATCAACAAAAAAAGAAATCAAGCCTTGATGTGTAGCTTTTGCTGATTTTTGAGGTGTAAATGCTCACAATGAAAATTCTGGGGAGCTAGTCTGAGCTGGCTGCAGCACACCCTTGATTTTAATGAATCTCATCAGGTTGATCAAAAATGCTTCTGACTGGTCCTCAACTACATTTCCAGGCTTGAATACAAAACCAAAAGATCAGTGTGCTGCAAAGAGCCTTGGTCTGAGATTTGGGAAGCCTGAGGTCTAGCCTTGGTGGTGCCACAGGTTCAATTTCCTTACTTGCAAAATCAGGGGATTGGAATAGATGCTATATAATATCTCCTTAGGGTCTAATTTCCTTGACCTATGATTGTGTCTTAAGGACAAGGTCCTTCTCTTTCTTTGTCTTTAACAAAGGGTCACAGATGGCTTTTACCCTTTATTTCTCACTTTCTTTTTACTCCCTAGGAGTCCATGTTTGCTTCATACTTTCTGATTTTGATAATTTTGCCTTTACTTTACAATGTACTATATTTTTTCCCTATATTTTCTTTCAAAAATTTGAGCTTTTATTGCCATCTTTTGCTTCGATATCTCCATTTCCCCTTCTATTGTTCCCTGTTTCCCTACCTTCTCAACCATCCCTCATAGCAAAGATTAGAAAAGAAAGAAAAAAAAGCAGTTCTGTACAACCAACATATCACCTGTCTAACAGTATATGCAATGTTCTGCATCCATCATCTCCCACTGAGAGAAATGATCATTATTAACTAATGATTTGGGGAGATCGATTCAGGTGCATCTGCTGAGAAGGTTTTACCAGAGTGTTGCAGCTGTGCATTGTATAACTTCTTGAGTCCCAGGTAAGAGGACTAGCACCTTTGGGTCGAGGGCTTGCTAAGCTCCTTTCAGGGCTGCTCATTCACCTTTGGTGTCCACCTGGCATCTGACTATCTCAGTGAGTGTTTACCTGAAAGCTAAGGGACCTCTTTCTTTTTTTTGGTAGAAATCTGTGCATAGGACAAATTCTGGTGATCCTAGGGGAAAACTAGAGGAAGAACAAACCAGAAGGAGTTATTAGAGAGGGCCTCAGTTTCCTGATCTCTAAAATGAAGCTGTTAGCTATGGCCTCTGAGGTTCTTTCTAGCCCTGGATCCAATGAGAAGCCTCCAAAATTGAGCCCTATCCTTTATTCTAGGCCACAGAGTACAACTAGAACTGTGAGGTAATTGCTGGTGGTCTGAGACTGTTCCCACTATGGTTTCTTCTCTGCATATCTCCCCTTGCCCCTTTTCCAGGTGAAGAGAATCATATAGTATCTTCTAGGTAGCCAGTCATGCTTCTTCAATAATCTGCTAATTCTGGTGGAGTAAGGCTTGTTCTTTTTTGTTTGTTTGTTTGTTTGTTTTGTTTTGTTTTGCAGGACAATGAGGGTTAAGTGACTTGCCCAGGGTCACACAGCTAGTACATATCAAGTGTCTCAGGCTGGATTTGAACTCAGCTCTTCCTAAATTCAGGGCCAGTGCTTTATCTGCTGAACCATCTAGCTGCCCCTGATTTTGATCTTTTTCCTTTTCTTGCCATTGAAGGATAAACATAAACTCAGGCTGAGCAGGCCTTTTCCAAGGCAAAGAGAAGGGGAAAGCAAATCTGTTCATTTATAATAAGTACTACTACAGCAAAAACAAGAGCAAAACATGATGTTTCTACCATAGCTGCATCAACTATACCAAGGATTTTTAGATAGAGGCCAGGAAGCAAAATAGATAGCAATAGGGATATATACATAGAGATAAGAGCTGTTCAAAACCAGAATGGTAACAGCACATGGGTATAAATCCCCTTACAATTTTCAAAGCAATTTCTTCACAACAACCTTGTTCAGCATGTAGTGTAAGAATTATTACACCCATTTTACAGATAAAGATACTTGGGCTCAGAAAAGTTAAATGATTTGCCCGTAGTCACTCAACCAGTAAGCAAAGAAGCCCCAGCTCACACTCAGGTATTCTGACTCCAAAAGTCCATTTTCCCCCTAGAAGAATGCTTTCTATTCCCTCATCTAGGTCACTGGAGAAAGTGTGAAATAATGTCAGAGTCCCTTCTAGAGAAGTCCAGGCACAGAATTTCTGAGTTAGAAGGGACCTCAAGTTATCTTATTCAATCTGAGTTCCTGAATAAATCCACTCTTCACTGTATCCCACAAATGTTCATCCAACTTCTGCTTAAAGACCCCAACTGAGGTGAAACCCAGTGCTTCTTTTTTTTTTTATTTTATTTTTATTATTTTTATTTTTTATTTTTATTTTTTATTTTTTAGTGAGGCAATTGGGGTTAAGTGACTTGCCCAGGGTCACACAGCTAGTAAGTGTTAAGTGTCTGAGGTCGGATTTGAACTCAGGTACTCCTGAATCCAGGGCCGGTGCTCTATCCACTACACCACCTAGCTGCCCCCCAAACCCAGTGCTTCTTGAAGCAATAATCCTACTGTGAGGAAATGGGGATTGGCCTCCTCTCAGTCTGGACCTGTTTGAGGAGGGGGGGATCTACTTCTCCCTCCTCCCCCCAGCTCCGGCAAATGGGGTCACATGATTTGGGGAAACCCTGGGCTGGTCACAATTGGATCTGCTCCTGAGCTGTGTCCATGTGGGGGAGGAGTTGAAGAGTTGTCCCTGTATCACCTTCCCTATTGGCTAAGAAACACTGTGTTCTGATTAGCTAGTTTTTGGCATGTGGATTGTAACCCTTGAGTGATAGAAGTAATGGTGAAGAAGGGGAGGGGCCAGTCCGTTAGGAGATAAAAGGCCAGTGAGCTTCCATTTTGATGTTCACTCAGTGAGGGGTGGCCCATTCTCCTGAGAATGACAATAAATGAGCATTTGACACATCACCAACGCTGAGTTCCAGAAGTTATTGATTGGAGTGATTTTTCTCATACCTACTTTGAGATGAGATAACATTAGAATCTAAACCTGCTCCCATAGCTCTTCTTCCATGAGTGTGTTAGATATTTTTCATTATCATTGATAGAAACCAAGAAGCAACAAGTTGCTGTATGCTACTCCACACATTCCTTCCCTGTAGAGTATTATCCCTAACATAGTGCTTTGCAATGCAACCAGCTGTCTGTTCAGACAGGATATGCTGTTATCTTTGTGAATTTCTCAAAAATTGCAGTTATTTGATTAACATAAATTCCATCTGTTAATAAAGATGGGACCACAGGACTCCTAAGAATTGTAGCCTTGTGGCTTCTTTATTTCTTCCCAGAAAGAGAGATCCTATTAAAGGGAGCACCATTTCTAGAAAGCAGCCTTAGTGATAGAGGTCCCCTCCTCCCTTGGCATTTTTTATCTATCTTGCATATACAATTGGTTGTAAGACTCCTGGGAAAAGAGAATGCTGGGAATTCTGTACTAGTTGGTTAAAGCCACACCTGGGAATTACCTGGCTACTTTTTCCATTTTAAATTGAGAATAAACATTGAAGAGTGTATCTATTTTGCAATGCTTTTTTTTCAAAAGATTTTATTTTATTAAATCAATTCATACACTATTGTGTTTGTAGCATTTGCGGGGGGGGGGGGGGGGGAGAGGAAGAATTCCTGAAAAACCAAATACATTTCAACAGAAGTAGCCACTAGAGGACAGCATGTGTCCTGAGACACAGGCTCGCCTTAAATGGAAATCAACAATATCCAATTACTAGATGCCTAATGCATCTCTCAGAAAATGATACTTCCCTTACTTTTCATTGGAGAATTGTGTGTCAGATTTAAGTCAGGCAGAACAAACAAGAATAGCTTAAGTGCTAAATGGGGAAGGGGGCTGTGGGGTGGAAGCCAGGAGCTTCTTCCTCAAAAGACCACTACCACCACCACCACCTACTACTACCACTACTACTACTACTACTACTACTACTACTACTACTACTACTACTACTACTACTACCACCACCACCACCACCACCACCACCACCACCACTACCACCACCACCACCACTACTACTATTACTACTACTACTGAAAGTATTGTGGAGGTTTGGATAGAGACAGAAAGGGCCTGTGATTTTGTTGATCATCTAGGGAATATCTAGTGAGGAGCTCCTTTCCACAGATCGGACCAGCCCCTGCTCTGCAACTTCCAATCTCAGAGAGTCACCTAGGACCCTGAGAGGTGTGAGAAAATAATTATTAATAACAAATTTCTTGGGGAGACCCAGAGAACAGTTTCATTCCTTTCTCCACCCCCACCCCCCCTCTGGAAAGTACAGTTCTTGAGGCACTTCAATAAATTTTGTCCGGGGATAAACCCAAAGGAACAAAAGAAATGGAGATTGATTCTTTTGTTTAGCCAACTGGAGAAACACACCTAGGTACTGGAATTTGTCTTTCTTTTGCATACTCTTTCTTGGGTTCATTTTTCATTTAGACCACCCTCAAGTCATGTCAATCAATGGAAGTGAATGATGCTATAACTAATTAGCTTTGATAAATGTCTAATGACCTGCCTCTCTCTAAAGAGGATAAAACCTTTGGCCAAACCAGGGTTGCTCTCCTGGCCCTCTCTTTACTCAATCGCTTGGATTGAAATGCTTTCTCTTGGTGTGAGCTCTTCCTCTTAGGACTATGTAGCCTGTGACTATGGGAAGTTAGGGAGACACACGTGGTCACTATTTTACTGATATATAATATTTGTTAATAATAAATGCTTATGGCCAAAACTTGTGTAATAGCCATTAATATATAAATGGCAAGCAATTAATGTATAAAGTATAGTAGCAGCCATAATATATATATATATATATATATATATATATATATATATATTTTGCGGGGCAATGAGGGTTAAGTGACTTGCCCAGGGTCACACAGCTAGTAAGTGTCAAGTGTCTGAGGCTGGATTTGAACTCACGTCCTCCTGAATTCAAGGCCGGTGCTCTATCCACTGTGCCACCTAACTGCCCCAGCCATAATATTTTTTAAAAAACACACTTGTTAAGTAATTTGTCCATGGTCACACAACCAATATGTGTAAAGATGGGACCTGAAACTTGGTTTTATAAGGGGCTAAAATTCTAGCTAGTCTGTCTAAAATATCTAATGATTGGTCACCAATAAATTATAAACTTTAACAAGAGTTTAGACTTTTAAGCATTTATTAAGGAGAATAAGAATTTGGTGAAGAGAGAGAAAGAGGCCTAGATGCCTACATCTATCTATCTCAGGGAGTGCATTTTTTAGCTCCATTCTTCAAGAGAGTACTCACAAAAGAGAGTGAGCCAAGGGGAAGCTAGATGGCGCAGTGGTTAAAGCACCAGCCCTGGATTCAGGAGTACCTGAGTTCAAATCCGGCCTCAGACACTTGACACTTACTAGCTGTGTGACCATGGGCAAGTCACTTAACCCCCATTGTTTAAAAAAAAAAAAAAAGAGAGAGTGAGCCACACCTACTTCATCCCACAAGCCTCCTGTGAAACTCGAACATTTCATCCACTCGCACACACATCTCCAGGCTAATTGGCCAGTAACCTTGATTGACAGTACCCACAAGCAAATGTCACTTCCTGACGCCAAGGAAAGCCGAATGACTTGCCCTCAGTAATTCTCCAGCAGGTGGCAGCATTCCAATCGTTATAGTTTTCTTGATTCTTAGCTATCTACTCACTATGTCATGCTGCATTTCAAATTATTCACTTAAAACAATGACTGAGATTTATATGGCACTTTAAAGTTTATGAAGCACTTTACATACATTTTTCTAATTTGACCCTTACAACAACTCTATGAGGTAGCTGCTAGAGGTATTATTAACTGCCTTGTACAAATGAGGGAATACAAGGAAGGAAATGTTGAAGCACTTGCTCAGGTTCACTTAGCTTGAGTCAAGCAACTGCAAAATTTGAACCCAGATCTTCCGGCCTTTAGGGCACCTACCTATGCTGTCTTTCCATATATAATGTTACTTTTCCTGGAGGGCTGAGCAGCTTAGATTAGCCCCCTAGGGAATGGAGAATGAGCATTCTTTCAGTTTCTAATCAAACTTAAAAAAAAAAAAAGAATGCCCTACTGATTAAAGGCAAGGAGGGACAAATATCACCCCACAAAAAAATGTAGTAAAACAATTCAATTACTTTCTATGTTGATGAAGGTGGGAAGACAAAGCAATCATTTGCTTACAGAAACTTAAAAAACCCAACCATTGGCACCTAGGCTTTGCCTAACTCACCCTCTGACTAGGTTGAGCCCACCAGGGCACTGCTATGGCTTCCCTCCCAGTTCTAAGAGTAATCCTGAGGGGTTTAGGAAGTGTCTTTCTCTCAAGCCCCCATCCAATGCCTTCCCTCCACTATCATGGCTAGTTAGTTCTTCCCCAATATCATCTATTCAGTTATTATTGCCCCAGTCTTTTTGACAGGTTGATCTTTTTTCAATATCAATGAACAATTAGCTTTGACAAAGCAATTTTACTAAGAAGATATAAGGGGCGGCTAGGTGGCACAGTGGATAAAGCACCAGACCTGGATTCAGGAGGTCCTGAGTTCAAATATAGCCTCAGACACTTGACACTTACTAGCTATATGACCCTGGGAAAGTCACTTAACCCTCATGGCCCCACAAAAAAAAAAAAAAAAGGAAAAAGAAAGGAAGATATAATCAGATACTACCCAGGAGCTTATTCTCCTCAATGCCTTTGGTCTCTGGGGAGAGAGGACTCAAACATAAAATGGAGACTACCAAAACCAAGTTCACTTTTTTTTTTTTGAGGCAATAGAGTTTTGGTTTTTTTGTTTTTGTTTTTGTTTTTGGCAATAGGGGTTTTAAGTGACTTGCCCAGCACCCCATAGTAAGTGTCTGAGACCAGATTTGAAATGGGCCCCCCCTGACTCCAGAGCATGTGTTCTATCCACTGAACTGATGTAGGAGGCAAAAAAAGGTTAACAGAAAAACCTAAGATCTGTCATGGGATGCAGAGCACCCCAGAAGTTCTCTGGGGCACATCAAAGAAGCTTCTCCTTGAGAAACTAAACCAGAGGACAGATAACGCCTAGA
This sequence comes from Dromiciops gliroides, assembly GCF_019393635.1. Taxonomy (NCBI): domain Eukaryota; kingdom Metazoa; phylum Chordata; class Mammalia; order Microbiotheria; family Microbiotheriidae; genus Dromiciops; species Dromiciops gliroides. The sequence continues at coordinate 434,108,707 of NC_057861.1, read as the reverse complement.
GAGATAAGCTGAACCAAATCGGATTGAGCTAGCTTGGAATTCCTACCCTTCATTCTGGTCTCCCTTACCTTGGGGAGATAAATTTGGGTGTGGCTGCGTCCTTTGTGTTCTGAAGAGGGATCCGTAGCCACCCCTCACCCAATTCCTTTAGTCACTACCAGTGGGGGATGGTCCTCCACTCCTCACCCAATTCCCCCAGCTACCACCAGTGGGGGATGGTCCTCCCTCACTAAAGGAACTTTTCACGGGCAGATGGTCCACCCCCATCAGTCCTCTATAAAAGTACCTTCCAGTCTCCTGTTCGAGGAGATTTGGTACCTCAGAGCCATGTGCTTTATGCCAATCTCCCCATGAAAGTCCAAGAATTTCTTTCATGGTTTCCCTCCCCCCACCCTTCCCTTCCCTTGCTCCTAAATAAACTATCACCTTATTCTAACTACTTTTGTGTGCAAGAGGGTGTAATTCTTTAAAGAGGAATTCCTAAGAACCCCAACTCCTACCCCAACCCCGTACCCCATTTTCCCACCATATCAGATCCAAGCTTTAACTCAGATATTAGCTCCAAAGGGAGTCAGACCCCAGTTAATGGATAACTTACAAGTCAGGATGCTAGGTTATCATACCCACAGTGATCAGTACCCATAATGGGACCAGAAAGGGTCAGGTCATATAACAATAAGATCTTAAATAAAATGTCAGGCTATAGAAATTCTAATGAAAAAAATGTGAAACTAGCCATGGGAATCAGAAAGAGACATGGGCAGAAAAGGTCAAATTTGTCCCCAGATTCACCTTATGACATATAAACCGCCAAAACACACCTCCACAGAAAAAGGTGTCAGCCTCAGGTTTAGGACCCCAGGAACTCCAAATTAGGATGAGCCTTCCCCTGTACCTCCCCAAGGTAGAGATTATTATAATGAGACTGATAAATCAATTTATCCATATTATAAATATAACTGTCTTTTCTTGCACTATTCAAGAGATAACTATCCACTATTCTGGTTCTCTCCCTGTGGTCACCCACAGTATTGCAATAAACTTGGGAAACTGAGTCACTGAGTCTTGTAATTCTTTTGGGATGACTCACGATCAATTTGACCCCAAATTCCACCCACATTAGAACTACCCAACTGTCCCAACCAAATTTACTTTTGTGGGTTGCATATTTGATGTTGAAAATAATTACTATAGATACAAATTTGGGGTAAGCATATTATTAATTTATCAGTATTATACTAGTAAAGTATTGACCACATGTCTCCCTAACTTCTCATGATCCCAGGCTGTGTGGCAGAATTTCAGCATGTCAGTTAGCATGAACAGGAGAAAAGTCTCCCAAAAGCCCATGTGGTCTCCGAGAAAGACAGCATGTGGTCCCAAGGAGACTCAAGAGAGCATTAGAGGGGCAGCTAGGTGGCACAGTGAATAGAGCACCAGCCCTGGAGTCAGGAGTACCTGAGTTCAAATCTGGCCTCAGACACTTAACACTTACTAGCTATGTGACCCTGGGCAAGTCACTTAACCCCAACTGCCTCACTGAAAAAAAAAAAAGAGCATTAGAGAGGCAGAGACTATGTGGTCCCAGGCAGTCAAGAGAAACAACATGGCTACCTGTGCAGGCTTTTTTTTTTTTCCCTTTTTGATAAGAGGCAGAGGGTCTTTTACATCAATCAAATCTAATTGGTTAACATTATTTATCTACTGGTTGACATGACTTGAAGGTGGGCTATATTATAATGAACTCTAGGGATGATTTCAGGGAAAGGAAAGCAAAATCCCCCACTCCAGTTGGTAAGGGTAAAATCCATTATCTAGGGTTGGTTTAATCTCATCCATCCTTCAGCAATCTAGACAAAAGAATCTATCTCCATTCCTTTTGTTCCCCTGGGTTTGTCCCAGATGAGATTTGATGGAATCTCTCACAGAGAAGTGGAGCAGAGAAAGGACTGATCCCTGGGTCCCCCAAGAAATTGAATAGCAATAATTGTCTTCCCACACATAAAAAATGGATACACCCTTGCTTGAGAGACTTGGTGTCATAGCTGTTAGGTTGATTCACTGGTGGGTCAAGAAGGTCACTCCTCATGGCTGTTTCCTCACTGGGGCTCAGCTGCTGTGGTTACTGGCAGAATCTTTCTATAAGCTCCAGTTGCTGGACCTCCAAAGGATCTTCTGGCTTTTTCAAAGCTCAAGAGGTCATCACTTGGTTCCGTCAGGGAGTCAGTAGACATTTGGTAAGTGTCTGCTATGTGTCAGGCACTGTGTTAAGCCCTCAAGGAGTTTATGATCCAATGGAGAAGACAACAAACAGAAGGAAGCCTCAAAGGGATAAGGGGGAAGGAAGGTACTTGGTGTGGGGGCTTGATGCAGAAATCCAAAAGGGTACAGGTGGGTGGGAAATGACGAAATGGTTAGCTTAGGCATCCTCCTTAAATGGAGATTTGGGGAGGAGCTTTCTGATCCACCTGTCTTATTAGAGAGATGCCAGCAGAGGGTGCTGAGAAGATGTGCATGCCAAAGCTAATGAGATCTAATAGTCATACACTCAAGATCTGGAAAGAAACAACAGGGATGAAAGAAACATAGTCACCATGCATTTATGGCCACACGGCTGCCTGGGCAGGGAGTTAAGGTAGCTGCAGCAGCGCCACCTGGAGGTCTGCAGAATTTCTTGCTCCTCAGTAGACAGCTGCCAGGCAGAGGGAAAGAAGCAGACTCCCCAAATCTCCATGTTGGTAGATGCCAGGCAGAGCCTATTGCACATGCTCCAAGGACCAGGCTCTGGTTGTTCAGTCCCCATCACTCATCACTCATCACCCATCATCACTCATCATCATAATCACTAACAATAAATATACAATGCTTTGCAAGGATGACTTATAACAACCTTGGGAGATAGGTGCCATTATTATCCCCATTTTACAAATAAGGAAATTAAGACAGAGGTTAAGTGATTTACCCAGGGACACACAGCTAGTAAGTGTCTATGGCTGGATTTGAACTCAGGTGTTCCTGACTCCAGGTCTACATTCTACTTGCTGCAAATGATTTCTGCCTACTCCTCCCATTCTCTACTGAAGTAAAAAATCCCAAAGATTAAACATACTTTGAGCAGGTCAAGACAAAAATTTGTTTATAAAGGCAATCCTGGTTAGAGTGCTTTTATTCTTTTTATAGTTCCCACCAGAGCAGGTGGTATGTTTTGGTAAAGCATCAAACACTGAAAGGTGTTTGACACAAATGTTTAGTTGTTGTTTTTTGGGGGGAGGCAATTGGGATAAGTGACTTGCCCAGAGTCACACAGCTAGTAAGTGTCTGAGAACACATTTGAACTCAGGTCCTCTTGACCCCGAACTACCCAGCTGCCCCAGGCACAAATGCTTGCTGATCAATTGATTGACTGGATGGTTGTAGAAACTTTGGAATTGCTAGGCTTTTTTTGCCTTCAAGTGGTGGCCTTAGATGAGTTTATATTCATTGATTAAATTCTTCATTGCTTCCTAATGGATATTTAAACAATGAAGTCTATGCTTTTAAGAAAATTGCACTGCATTAGCACTGGGTTATTGAGAGCTAAGAATCCTCCTCTTCCGGATGTCAAACACCAACGATTAGATTAACTGGACATCAATCAAGCTGCTAGCTACACAGTCACCTTTCCAAGAAGCTGGGCAGTTGTAAATTTGGGGATATAGGTTTACCTACTGGCTTCTCTTGCTACCTATCTGCACTGTGCTCAAGAAAGGCTAACCTACCTATACTTGTGGAACTGGGAAAGGAGACCAACTACAAAGTGAAATAGGAATGGCTCGTGGATTATACAGTTGGAATTATTCAAACCCTGATCCACTCTATGGAGAAGCAACATTGGCAAAGTGGAGAGGACTGGTTCTGGAGTCAGGAAGACCCAGGTTCTAGGTCTGCCTGAAACACAAACTAGCAATATGTCTGTAGGCAAATTATTTAACTTCTAAGTGCCTCTAGGTTAGGTTTGTTAATATGAATATATGGATCACCTGGATTTGATGGAGGTACCTTATTATCCAAGGGGAGTTTTATGAAAACCCTGGATTAATAGGATTAAGGATCAAAATGTCCTTCAACTGAACTCCAAACTGAACCCAGATAGCTAGCAGATAAAAGACCTTACCTAGTGACTTCTTTTCCTTCAGGATAGTAAGTCCCTATCTTATGGTGACATCTGGGCATCCTTATCTTTGCCAAATGCTTTTTTGGAATCCTGTAGTCTTTTTTTTTTTTTTTAGTGAGGCAATTGGGGTTAAGTGACTTGCCCAGGGTCACACAGCTAGTAAGTGTTAAGTGTCTGAGGCCGAATTTGAACTCAGGTACTCCTGAATCCAGGGCCGGTGCTCTATCCACTGCGCCACCTAGCTGCCCCTGGAATCCTGTAGTCTTATCATGATGCTCCTGTATTTCCTCCACACTTGTTATAACCGAAATTGTTAAACTACTTTTTGTTTCTGGGTTGATTTCTGTATCATACTATTGAAACTGACAATGCCCTGTCATCAGTGGACTAAAACTATATATACCCTCAGAAATGGGGAGTCCCCCAAGCTTCTCTCTTAGGAGGGAAGTCTCCACATGATCATGTTGTGTTACCTTTCTTCTTGGGACAATAAAATATTAAATTGATATTATGTTTTTTCTGTCTGTCTTTCATCTGTTTTTGTAGGAGGACAGGTATGTTTTTTCTGTCTGTGATTTGTAGGAAAAATTAAACATTATTCTCTGTTCTGGTTCATTGTAGGAGACAGGCAGATATATCATGTTCTCTTTATAGTTAGTAGGAGATATAATATTATAATTTCTCTGGTCTGTTTATTTTATTTTTAATTTTTTTTCTCTCTGCTTTTGTTGTTGTTTTTTTGTTTTGTTTGTTTTTGCAGGGCAATGAGGGTCAATCGACTCGCCCAGGGTCACACAGCTAGTAAGTGTCAAGTGTCTGAGGCCAGATTTGAATTCAGGTCTTCCTGACTCCAGGGCCAGTGCTTTATCCACTTCGCCACCCAGCTGCCCCACTCCGATCTGTTTATTAATTTGTAGGAGAAATTAAACATTTCTCTGATCTGTTTGTAGGAGGCAGGCAGATACAAAAGCTTTATTTTAATATTTGACCGGTTCTAAGACTATAAATTACAAAACTAATTATAGTTGCTAATCTATAGCCTCACACCAAAGAAGGCAGAGGCCTTCATATCCCCTCCTTCCCCTCCCCATCTCCCAGCCTCCTTCCCACCCTCTCTATTATCAGGAATAATGGAGATCTGACTATATATTAGTTCTAGCTGAAGGGATGAGTTTGGCCTTACACTGGCCCTTTCCTGACCATCACTTGCCTTTGTGTGTTCCCTCCCTTCCTCACTTAAATCCAATTCAGTGCAAGTCATGATATCACCCTGATGTCATGGTCCTCTTTGAGAATGAAAGACGGGGGCAGCTAGGTGGCGCAGTGGATAGAGTACCGGCCCTGGATTCAGGAGGACCTGAGTTCAAATCCAGGCTCAGACACTTGACACTTACTAGCTGTGTGACCCTAAGACTTAACCCTCATTGCCCCGCCAAAAAAAAGAAAAAAAAAAGAGGGAGAGAGAATGAAGGACAAACAACAACAATAGAACATATAAGCTCCTTAGTGGCAAGGACTGTTTTTGTGTTTGGATTCCCAGGCACATAAGAGTTTAATGAATGCTTCTTTATTCACTCACTCATTCAGTCAGGTCTCTAGTTAAAATACACATTATTATTCATATGATGTCATAACTTGCAATGAATTGGATTTAAGTGAGGGAGGGCTATGCAAAGTCACCAGCCTTACTCATCCAGAGCCATCTGGATCCAGTGGCATATTATCAGGACAACTGGAGATGGCCCCAGATGCAGTGGGAGACCTTGATCTTTCAAGCTAAGGCCTTTCAGAGGCCTCAGTTTACCTGAGGCCATGCCCATTCAGTGAGTAAGGCTAGGTGAGGACCATGACACAGGGAAGTGATGTCATGGCTTGTAGTGAATTGGATTTAAGTGAGGGAGTGCTGTGCAAAGTCATCTGCCTCACTCCTCCAGAGCCATCTGGATCCAGGGGCAAGATATATATCAAGATGACTGGAGATGGCCCTGGATGTTTAAGGTAATTGGAGTTAAGTGACTTGCCCAGGGTCACACAGCTGGTAAGTGTCTCAGGTGAGATTTGAACTCAGGTCCTCCTGACTTCAGGGATGGTGCTCTATTCACTTCACCTCCTAGTTGCCCCATGTGAGACTAGGTAAGAAGGGAGGCAAAGAAAAGCCTCTTTTACCTAGTTAAAAAAAAAAAGATAGTTAAAAAATGGGGGTGGGGGTTTGTGAGGAGTGATACTTTATTGTTTTGATTATTTATGAACACTTTAAAAAAATAGTATTTTTTATTTTTTTTCTCCATACCTCCCTTCCCTCCCCTTTCCCAAAGACAGCAAGTAATCTGATATGGGTTATAAACTACAATTATGTCACACATATTTCCACATTAGTCACATTGTGAGAGAAGAATCAGAACAAAAGGGAAAAACCACAAGAAGGAAAAAATGAAAACAACAACAAAAGTGAAAATAGTATGCTTCAATCTGCACAGACTCCATAGTTCTTTTTCTGGATATGAAGAGCATTTTCCATCATGAGTCTTTTGTCTTGGATCATTGTATTGCTGAGAGGAGCTAAGTCTATCACAGTCAATCATCACACAATGTTCCTGTTATTGGGTACAATTTTCTCCTGGTCCTGCTCACTTCACTCAGCATCAGTTCATGTAAGTCTTTCCAGGTTTTTCTGAAATCTGCCTTCTCATAATTTCTTTTTTTAATTTTTTTTGTGAGGTAATTGGGGTTAAGTGACTTGCCCAGGGTCACACAGCTGGTAAGTGTTAAATATCTGAGGCCAGATTTGAACTCAGGTACTCCTGACTCCAGGGCCGGTGCTCTATCCACTGTGCCACCTAGCTGCCCCCATAATTTCTTATAGCACAACAGTATTCCATTTCATTCATATAGCACAACTTGTTCCTCCATTCCCTAAATGATGGGCATCCCCTCAATTTCCAATTCTTTGCCACCACAAAAAGAGCTGCTATGAATATTTTTGTCCATATGGGTCCTTTTCCATTTTTTATAATCTCTTTGGGATAGAGACCTAGCAGTGGCATTGCTGGATCAAAGGGTATGCACAGTTCTATAGCTCTTTGGGTATAGTTTTGAATACCTTTTTTTGCTCATTTATTAGTATCTTTTTGAATGGTCAATTCAGCTCAGAACCAGACTCTTTGGAAGAAGATGAATCAGACATTTTGCTGAAAGAGGGCAAATAGGCCCAGGATGCTGGCCATTTTCTGGAAGCCTTTTTGCCAGTGGCAAAAACCTGTCTTTCTCCCTTTAACTCTTCAAGTTAAATGTCTACCATCCCAATTTTGCACAATTGACTTTTTGACCCTGATATTTATCATCCCTGTTAAATCTCATCTTGATGGTTTTGGTCCAGAGTTCCAGCAAATAATTCATAGTGTCTGGTTAAAGAAAATGCCACTATGTTCTCTAGAGTCTGGTCTATATAACAAACTGTCCTTTGCTGATGTTGATGGTTGTGAGAGAGTGTGAGTTGGTGATTGAGAGGGGATAGTGACTATTTCAAGTTCTCAAAATGAGAAATAATACAAATAGAGGCCCTGGGATATGTTTAGAAAAGATGATAGTTATTGTCCCCTTTCTCTTCCCAGGACCCTTTTTTGTTTGTTTGTTTTGCAGGGCAATGAGCGTTAAGTGACTTGCCCAGGGTCACACAGCTAGTAAATGTCAAGTGTCTGAGGGAGGATTTGAAGTCAGGTCCTCCTGAATCCAGGGCTGGTACTTTATGCACTGCACGACCTAACTACACCCCCCCCCCCCAGGACTCTTTTTAAATATCTAGTTCTTCTGATGGCCAGAAACCAGAACACTTTATCCAGTCCCTTAAAGGGCTCCTCCAGAAGTCAAGTATCCTAATGCTTCAGGAATCTTAGGGGAAGGGAGGTTTGATGGAGGAGGGAAGGTTGGATGTAACAAGTATCCATCACTCTCCTACCTACAGTTCAAGGGTAAGGCTTAGGGAGCTCAGTCTGCTTCTACACTCTGGGTGGAGCTGCTTTGGCTCAATCTTTGGTGACAGTCTATGTCTGGAAGATGACCATGACATTGGGAGGTGATGTCATGACTTATAATGAATTGGATTTAAGTGAGGGAGGGCTGTGCAAAGTCACCAGCCTCACTCTCTCCTCCAGAGCCATTTGGGTCCAGTGGCAAGATATAGATCAGGATGACTGGAGATGGCCTCAGATTTTTGAGGCAATGAGGGTTAAGTGACTTGCCCAGGGTCACACAGCTAGTAAGTGTCAAGTGTCTGAGGCTGGATTTGAACTTCCTGACTCTAGGGCCAGTGTTGTCTCACTTCAAACACTTATTAGCTGTGTGACCTTGGACAAGTCACTTAGTTCCAATTTCCTTAAACATCCAGCTCCATCTCCCATCATCCTGATGTATATCTTGCCACTGAACTCAGATGACTTTGGAGGAGAGAGTGAGGTTGGTGACCTTGCACAGCCCTCCCTCCCTCAAATCTAATTCATTGTAAGTCATGACCTCTAGATGTCATGGTCTTCTTCAAGAACAAGAACGTAGAACAAACAACAATATCCATGACATCACCCAGCCACTCCACAGTCTCTCTGACAAACCAAAGGGAGGAAATTAAATTAGCCAGCATCAACTACTTAGCAGTTTTGGTTCTGCATTGATCCACTTTAAAATTCTGTGATCCAGGGGCAGCTAGATGGTGCAGTGGATAGAGCACCGGCCCTGGAGTCAGGAGTACCTGCATTCAAATCTGGCCTCAGACGCTTAACACTTACTAGCTGTGTGACCCTGGGCAAGTCACTTAACCCCAATTGCCTCACCAAAAAAAAAAAAAAAGAAAAAAAAATTCTGTGATCCTACCAGTTTCTTTTTTTTTTCTTTTCTTTTTTTTTTAGTGACTTGCCCAGGGTCACACAGCTAGTAAGTGTTAAGTGTCTGAGGCCAGATTTGAACTCAGGTACTCCTGGCTCCAGGGCCAGTGCTCTATCCACTGTACCACCCAGCTGCCCCAATCCTATCAGTTTCATATGAAGAAGAACTTAAAAGGAACAGGTTCTTTGAAATACTAAGGTTCTAGGCCAGCTCCCTGTCCCTTGGACAAAGTGAATGGAAGTGAGGAGGTGGGAAAGTGAGGGGGGAGGGTAGTTTAGAGGCAAGCCCCCAATCGACTTTTCTTATCTCCAGTTTCTGTGGTTTGCAATGTTTTTAGCTCAGGCCTGTGTGTGTCCAGGCTCCAATTTGGAGGGTTCTATTTCTGGTATTGCTACTGAATTGCTGAGTTATAACAGAGCAAGTCATTTGACCTTTGAAATAATTATGGAATAGAGGCATCATGAGACTTGAGTGCTCTCAGAGTCCTTGGAGATCCTCACAAGCCAGGGTGCTGTGTGGGCACTTTTCATGCCCGCTCTGCTTTTAAGGGGGTACCAGGATTCACCTTCATTGGGCCTGTTATACAACTGGGCTTCTGTCTTCTGAATTTTAAAAAATCAATTGTGGTGGATGCAGATTGAAGAGATTACATGGGGACTAAAGGGTTCCCCACAATACTTCACCTACGCCATACTACCAGATAGGATTTTTGTAAAGCATTCCCATTAGGCTAAGAACAGGCCATCTCCTAGGAGTTCAGAGATTGAATCTGGAGGGGAGACCTGGATTCCTGATACCTCTGTGATAATGGACCTGTCTCTTAACCTCTTAGTACTCTTGGAAACTCTTCAATGAGGGGAATTGCAGATCTGCATTGGTGAGGGGAGTCTCCATACCAGAAGACCCCAACATTGATGAAATCATAAGTCTGAACAAAATAAAACTGGAGTTAGGACAAAAGGGAAAGGATATTGGTCCCAAATAAATTGACTTGTGTTAAGATTATATAGATAATGTAGGGATTTGAATCAAAATCTCTTGACTCTCAATACATTGCTCTTTCCACCAGTCCATGATTATAGAAACTGGTGGGTGTGTGCATGTATGGGAAGGTAGGTGGGTTTTTTGGGTTGGAAAGGGCAATGGACAGACTTGTACATAGAGAAATTAGACATTTCCTGGGTGGTTGGATTAGAAGGATGCCAGAAGGAGGGGAAACCTTTCAGAATGTGATCTGACCTCAGGGACTTAGAGAGAAGATGACTAGGGAGGGAAAAGAAACTAGCTAGCTTGATTTATTGCTAGGAAACACAGTCAGCTCTTCTTAGGCATCCGGAGTGGAATGAATTTTTCCCCTCTCCCCCCCCTCCCCCCCAGAGTCCATTAGATACAAAGGGCCCAATCTCTCTCTGCTTCCCCCCTCCACAACTATAAGTGTAATCCCAACAGACCCAGACTCCTCCCTGGAGGGAGTCACAGAATCAGTCAACTGGAGGAAGTTTTTAATGTGTAAACAAGATGATTTATGTCCTGTAATCCCTTTATGAACTATGAACCCTTTTAAATGCATCAAGAATGGAGCACCAGAAACTAGTCAAAGAAGTTAACCACTCCTCCAGAGGCTTTCTACCTGGAGAAAGATCACCAAAGAGTTGGTCACGGGGCAGCTAGGTGGCGCAGAGGATAGAGCATCGGCCCTGGAGTCAGGAGTACCTGAGTTCAAATCCAGCTTCAGACACTAAACACTTACTAGCTTTGTGACCCTGGGCAAGTCACTTAACCCCAATCGCCTCACTAAAAAAAACCAAAAACAAAGAGGTGGTCAGGTGGTAGGCCAGTTCAAGAGTTCGCTGGAGAAAAGGGAAGTGTAGAGAACAAAGCGTCAAAATGACAGTAGAAAAAACACCCCTTGGGAGTGGGGGTGGGGTGGGGAGGCAAATCCAGATAGCTCCTGAAGGGAGGAGGCAGCAACTGGAATCCTGACCAGTTTTACAGGAAGAGAAGCCTGACTGGGGACTCTAGAAAGCACAGTCAGTAACTAGTAATTGTGACTTTGTTCTTTAGCAACTTGTGGTCAGTAAGTGTTGTGCCTTACTCCTAGAGTATATACAATTTAAGCTTCCTGTGTATATATATATTTTTTAAAGTAATAAACATTTTTATTTATAGTTTTGAGGTTCAAATTTCATACCTCCTTCCCTCCCTCCCCTCCCCCTTCTTTGAGGCAGTAAGCCATCAGATATGAGTTATACATGTGCAATTATGCAAAACATTACCATATTAGTCATTTTGTAAAAGAAAACTTGAATAAAAATGCAAGAAAGTGAAAAATAGCATGCTTCAGTCTGTGTTCCATCAATATCAGTTCTTTCTTTGGAGGTGGATAGTATGTTTCATCAATAGTCCTTTGGGATTGTCTTGGATGATTGTATTATTGAGAAGAGTTAAGTCTTCAAACAGTATTGCTTGTTCTCTTGGTTCTGCTCACTTCACTATACATCAGTTCATTACAAGTCTTTCTAGGCTTTTCTGAAATCATCCTGCTTGTCAATTCTGATTGCACAATAATATTCCATCTTAGTGTGTACTTTTAAGAGAATGTGCCTTAGACCTTTTTTTTAGAAACGGAGGGGGTGTTTTGTACAACTATTTCTGAACACCATCTTAGTAAACAGGCTTTTCTAAAAATCACAAAGTCTGGCTGAGTAATGATGGGAAGCACACCTCAGGCAGGGGCTTCTGAATAACACCAGAAACCCCAGTTACCTCCAGAAGCCTAACAGTAGGAGTCAGCTTTTCTCTGCCATTGTAAATTTGAGGGGTTGCTATATATACCTTTGGGTTACTTAGTTAATTGTTGTAACTTTTATTCTGGCAACCTCTAGATTCATCCCTTCAAGATAAGATTACTTCTTTGCTTGAGGCTGAAAGTTTTCCCCTTATTGCTAAGAGCTGTAAGAGGGAGGCACTTAGAGTTTATAGAAAGAGGTCTAGGAAGGGAGGAATTGAGTGAGCTGTGTGCTGCAGTTTATTCTCTGGGGAGAAAATTTCCTCTGTTGTCTTCCCAGTGATTGGGTCCTTTCTAATTCTTTCCCCAATCCTTTGTGTCAGTAATAAAACAAGGAGGGGAGGGGTGTAGAAAGACAAAAGAACTGATAGTAGTAGAGAGAGGAAGGGAGAGAAAAGGGGTGAGGGGGAGGAGGAGGAAGAGACTGAGGGGGAGGGGGAAAGAGAGAAGAAAGAAAAAGAGAGGGGGAGGAGGAGAAAGGGAGAGAGGGAAAAAAGACAGGGGAAGAAAAGAGAAAGAAAGGGAGAGGAAGAGAGGAGAGTAAGGGAGGGGGAGGGAAGGAGAGACAGAGTATGAGGAAAACAACTCCTGCTCAATAATTCTCTGGAACTCAGTGGTAGTGATGTGTCAAAGGCTCATTTATTGTCATTCTCAACCCAGTGTGCAGCTGGTGGGTGCCAAGAATTGGGGATCTCAGGCCTCGTTTTAAACCCTAGTCCCTAACACAAATGGGCCCTCCCCTTTTTCATCACTGGTGTGATTACTCAAGGGTTACAATCTACACACAAAAACGAGCTAACCAGAACACAGTATTCCTAACCCTAATTTCCATAATTATTCTTTGGATTCTTAGCCAATGGGGGAGGTGATACAGGGACAATTCTTCAATCCTCCCTTATATGGACATAGCTCAGGAGCAGAGCTAATTGAGATCAGCTGAGGCTTCTAGAACCATGTGATTTTGTTTGCTGGAGGGGGAGGAAGGGATCTGAGACCTTTGTCCTAAAAAAGGTCTGGAGGAGTGTAATTTGAATGGTGACTATTACTATTATATTCTTATTGAGAGGAGACCATTCCCTATTTCCTCGCATGGAGAGAGAGAGAAAGAGAGAGAGAGAGAGAGAGAGAGAGAGAGAGAGAGAGAGAGAGAGAGAGAGAGAGAGAGAGAGAGAGAGAGAGAGAGAGAGAGAGATATGCACACAGGCAGAGGTTGGCTTATAAGTTTAAAAGGACTGGTTACCTATTACTACTAGGAAAAACTTACCCAGGACTGTCCCCAAAGTCAAAGTCATCTGGTCAAATAACATCTCTCTTCCTCCCAAATTTTGTCCAAAGATGCCTGAAATTCCACCATTAGCAATTAATTCTTTTGTGTTAATCATGGGCTCCCTGATTTAAAATGCAAGTCTCCCTAAGAGAAAGAACACATTAAGTCTGAACACCTTGGTCTGAGTGAATTCCTTAGTCACTTTCCTCCAATTAGAGATGTTAGCAGGCTAAGAGCTTTGGCATTCTTTCCCTGGTATGGACAAAGAAGAAAGGCCACAACCAGAAAGTTGCCTGCTTTGTAATTGGCTCCTGGCCAGTGCCCCATGTGACTGCAGTCACACTTCCTGTGACCCAGTATTTAATGTTCCCTGCCCCTGGGCACCCATCCCCTTGGGAGTTCATCCATTCCCCCTTCTTTCTGTGTCCCTTGGAGACAGGTGTAGAAAGGCCAGGAGCCAGTGGCTATCCCCAAGTGACCAACTCAGGGACCGTACTTCCCTCCTGTATCTGTCAGCACAATTGCATAAGGGAATGGGACACTGATATTCAGTCTGTGTCACTTTCTCTTGTAGTAGTACATCAGGACCAGCCCAGTGTTGACAAGCTGGCTGGGCTATCAGGAATATGGTTCTCAGAAGTCTCACCACAAGAACACAGTGCAACTGTTATCATTTCTATTTTGCAGATGAGGAACCAGAGGGACAAAGGGTTTAAGGGACTTCCCTGTGTTCACATAACTGGTAGGTGGCAGAGCAGAGACTGTGGTAGACCAGACTTTCTGCTCTCAAGCTCAAGGGTTAAGGCCTTGCCTCAGTTTTCTGGGTTCTGGGGCCTCTGCTTCTTCTGGTCTCCTGACTTCCTCCTAGGCTTTCATTCACAGTTTTGTTTGGGCCTCTGTCTTCTTCTGATTGACTCCTCTAGATTTTAACCTCATTTGTCTTGGCTCTCTGGTTCTCAGGAGCAAGGGACAGTTGGAAGGAGCTCTGTGTCTGGAGTCAGAAGTTGTTCAGTCATGTTCAGTCCTTTGTAACCCCATTTGGGGTTTTCTTGGCAAAGATACTGGGGTGGGTAGGCATTTCCTTCTCCAGCTCATTTTATAGATGAGGAAACTGAGGTAAACAGGGTTAAGGGACTTGCCCAGGGTCACACAGCCAAGGAAGTATCTGAGGTCACATTTGAACTCAGGAAGATGTGTCTTCCTGATTCCAAGTCTGGTGCTCTATCCATTGCTCCACCTAGCTGCCCCTGGAGTTATTAAGACTTGACTTCAAATCCTAACTCTGCTAGCTGCGTGACCTATCTCATGACAGATAACACTTGGCTTAACTTCCTCAGTTTGGGTTCTCCTGGTCCTGGAATATAGCCTGGTGGGCCGATGAGTGCCTGTGCCCCTTCCCAAGACCGTGCTGTTCTCTTAGAGCTGGGCCATCCACAGCCTGTAAGGCTAGTCTTCGGTTCCTGGTGTAGCAGAGGAGGACACAGCTTCCCAGTCAGAGCAGGTTGGATTTGAAGGTCAATGTGTTTCTGATCTCCTGACTATTCACTTTAAGCCACAGCCAGGGCTATCTCTGCCTAGATTTCTGGCTCCCTTTGGCATCCCAACTGCTTGCTCAGCTCTCACCTGCAGCCCCTCAGGGCTCTCTGGTTTTTATAAGCCGTGACTTTCATTTCTGTTTTTGGCAGGCAGCTCCTCCTTTCTTTTAGGTTAGGGACTCTGTTCAACCTGAGAGGTTTGGGGCTTCATTCTTCAGTTCCACTCCTGATCTCTCACTTCCAGCCCCTAGCCTAGCATCCTCTATTAGTCACTGTGGTTGAACTGCAAATCTGCTGACTGATGGCTATCCTTCATCCATGTTAAGTCGATTAGTTCTGTCCAACTCTCCGTGACCCCATTTGGGGGTTTCTTGGCATACTAGTGCTTTGCCAAGTTCTTCTCCAGCTCATTTTATAGATGAGGGTTAAGTGATTTGCCCAGGGTCACCCAGCTAGTAAGTGTCTGAAGTCAGATTTGAATTCAGGTCCTCCTGACTCCAAGCCTGGCACTCTATCCACTCTGCCATCTAGCTGTCCTTATTTTTTTTCTTGTCCTTATTAATAAATAATAATAGAGCTACAAATAATGTTCAGAAAATTAATCAAGTTCAGTCTTTAGCCTCATGTAAGTGGATACAAGTAGTCTTATGTCTACTTTTTGGACAATGAAACTGAAGATCATGTGCTTGCTTACACACAATTTTTAGTCTCTTAATTTCTCTGTTTTTCTTTTCCCAGATTCAACATGCCTAAAGCCAGGAAACACAGCACTGTATAGTGGTAAAACTAATGGGATTGTTGTTGTTGTGGTTAAGTCATTTCACTTGTGGCTGACTCCTCATGACCCCATTTTGGGGTTTTCATGTCAGAGATCCTGGAGTGGTTTGCCATTCCCTTCTCCAATTCATTTATTTTTCTTTCTTCTTTTTTTTTTTTTTGCAGGCAATGGGGGTTAAGTGACTTGCCCAGGGTCACACAGCTAGTAAGTGTCAAGTGTCCGAGGCCGGATTTGAACTCAGGTACTCCTGAATCCAGGGCCAGCGCTTTAACCACTGCGCCATCTAGCTGCCCCCCTCCAATTCATTTTTTTTTTTTTTTGCAGGCAATGGGGGTTAAGTGACTTGCCCAGGGTCACACAGCTAGTAAGTGTCAAGTGTCTGAGGTCAGATTTGAACTCAGGTACTCCTGAATTCAGGGCCGGTGCTTTAACCACTGCGCCATCTAGCTGCCCCCCTCCAATTCATTTTTACAGATGACTAAATGGAGGCAAACAGGATGCCCACTGTCACACTGCTCTTAGCAGAGACACTGGAATGGTTTGCCATTTCCTTCTCCAATTAATTTTTATAGATGAAGAAACAAGTAAACATGGTTAAGTGATTTTCCCAGGGTCACACAGCAAACTCAAGAAGATGAGACTTTCTAATCCCAAGCCCAGTGTTCTATCCACTGTGCCACCTAGCTGTCTCAAGAAGAATGGGATTTGAATGTATCAAAAGACCAGTGGAATCCCGGTTTGGGCATTTATTAACTTGTGACCTTGGGGAAATCACTTTACCTCTATGGGTCTTAGTCTTCACCAACTTGTCCAGACTTTTTTCTTTTTGTCAAAGGTACTGACATCTTCTCAACTTCAACTTCAATCTCTTCCTCAGATTTTACAGTTATCATCAATGAAAACTTTCAAATTCTTCCTCTGTAATGTCTCTCACATCTTACCTGAAATTTGCAATAGTCTGAATGCCGACGGTACGGAATATTATAAAGAGCACTGGATTTGTAGTCAGAGGGTTCAAATCCTTGATCTACTATGTATTGTCTATGTTAGTTTTCAGTTTTCTTATCTGTAGAGGGGGTGGTTGGATGATCTCTATGGCTCTTTCAACTCTACATACATATTTCTTCTAACTGGTCAACCCATCTTTAATATCTTCCCTCTTCTAACTCAGTCTAGTGGTACATTTCTACAATACTAGGGGGTCTTAACCTGGGGTCCACAGAGGGCCCTTGGATGGATTTCAGGGGTTCCATGAACTTGAATGGCAAAAATTATATCTTTATTTTTGTTAACCTCCAACTTTTCATTAGCCTCCATTTCTTTTCATTATGAATATAGGCAACAAACCATGATTCAGAAAAGGGGTCCATGGGCTTCACCAGGCTACCAAAGGGTCCACAATTCAAAGAAAAGCTGCACTTGAGGAATATATTTCTTTTGTTTTGTTTTTCGATGAATATATTTCTTTTTTTTTTTTTTTTGGCAGGGCAATGAGGGTTAAGTGACTTGCCCAGGGTCACACAGCTAGTTAAGTGTCAAGTGTCTGAGGCTGGATTTGAACTCAGGTCCTCCTGAATCTAAGGCTACTGCTTTTATCCTCTGCGCCACCTAGCTGCCCCGATGAATATATTTCTAAAGTAATGTTACTGTCTTGCTCAAAAAATTCAGTGATTCCCCCATCACCTACAAGACAAAATCCAAACACCTTGCGCTAGCATTCAAGGTCCTGCACAATCTGGTCTCAACCTGTCTTTCTTAGCTTTTTGCATACCACTGCTGTACAAATACTCTGTGTTCCAGTCAAATGGGACTTTTTGTGGTTGCTTCATAAAACAAAACATATCAGACTTTATTTATGCTTGAAGGGCACTTCCTCCTTCCACTAATCACTATCAGTTATGAAGCCTTCCCTGATCACTTTATTCAGAAGCAAACTCTTCCTCTTTTGAATTCCTATGCTCTTATCTTTCACAATACTTATCACTTATTACCTTATATTTAGTCATTTGTATAAATCTCTATCAGATTATCAGCTGTTTAAAAAGCCTATGTCATATATCTTTTTTTTTTTCTTGGTGGGGCAATTGGGGTTAAGTGACTTGCCCAGGGTCACACAGCTAGTAAGTGTCTGAGGCCAGATTTGAACTCAGGATCTCCTGAATCCAGAGCCAGTGCTCTATCCATTGTACCACCTAGCTGCCCCCCTTATATATCTTTGTGTCCCCTACTATGTACCTTCAATAAAGAAGATACTTGAAAATTTTTCAGTGAACTTTCAAAGTAGCTATTTGAAAGGATAATAGAAGGAGTTACCAGAAGTATCATTTGTTGTCATAGCATGATGGAAAAAGACCAATGGATGGAGGTCTGGAACTCAAGTCATTTGAATTAGGAAATATTTTCCCCCCAAGATAGTATTTGTTTGGGCAACTCCTCTTCTTTTTTCTTTCTTTTCTTTTCTTTCCTTTTTTTTTGGTAAGGCAATTGGGGTTAAGTACCTTGCCCAGGGTCACACAGCTAGTAAGTGTCAAGTGTCTGAGGCCAGATTTGAACTCAGGTCCTCCTGAATCCAGGGCCAGTGCTCTATCCACTGTGCCACCTAGCTGCCCCCAACTCCTCTTCTTTTAAGACATCCCTCATAGATTTTCTTTTTTTTAATTTTTTCTTTTAATTTTTCTCAATTACATGTAAAGATATTTTTTGAGTTCCAAATTTTTCTCCCATCCTCCCTTCTCTCCCCCCGCTCCTGAAGCCGGTTAGCAATTTGTTATAGGTTATACATTACAATCATGTTAAACATATTCTACATTAATTAGAACAAAAGGGAGAAATGCAAGAAAAAATAAACAAGAATGATGACAAAAGAGCAACAACAAGAGTGAAAATATTATGCTTCGATCTGCATTCAGACTCCATAGTTCTTTTTCTGAATGTGAGAGCATTTTCCACCATAAGTCTTTTGACATTGCCTTGGATCATTGCATTGCTGAGAAGAGCCAAGTCCATCACAGGTGATCATCACAAAATGTTGTTGATTCTGTGTATAGTGTTCTCTTGGTTATGCTCATTTCACTCAGCATCAATTCATGTAAGTCTTTCCAGGTTTTTCTGAAATCCATCTGCTTATCATTTCTTACAGCTCAATAGTGTTCCATTACATTCACATACCACAAGTTATTCAACCATTCCCCAATTGATGGGCATCCCCTCAATTTCCAATTCTTTGCCACCACAAAAAGAACAGCTATAAATATTTTTGTACATGTGGGTTCTTTTCCCTTTTCCATGATCTCTTTGGGATATAGAACTAGTAGTGGTATTGCTGGACCAAAGGATATGCACAATTTTAGAGCCTTTGGGGCATGGTTCCAAATTGCTTTCCAGAATGGTTGGATCAGTTCAGAGCTCCACCAGTAGTGCATTAGTGTTCCCATTTTCCCATATCTTTTCCAACATTTATCTTTCTCCTTTTTATCATACTGGCCAATTGGATGGGCGTGAGGTGGTGCCTCAGAGTAGTTTTAATTTGCATTTCTTTAATCAGTAGTGATTGAGGACATTTTTCATATGGTCGTAGATAGTTTTGATTTCATTATCTGAAAACTGCTTGTTCATATCCTTTGACCATTTCTCAATTGGGGAATGATCAAGTCAGTTCTTGATCTGAATCAGAGACAAAAGAATTTCAAGGGATGAGACCTTGACTTGGTCAAGGAAGACAGGAGTCATTCCTATTAAATTGTTTTCCAGAGGTAATCAGTTGGTGTTCTGGGAGCTCATGAGCTTCACTCTATTTTCATTCTAAATTTTTTTTTGAAGGGAGCATAATTATGAATCCTGGCCAGCAGTCACTATTAGCAACTTTTCTCTCTCTCTCTCTCTCTCTCTCTCTTTTTTTTTTTTTAGTGAGGCGATTGGGGTTAAGTGACTTGCCCAGGGTCACACAGCTAGTAAATGTTAAGTGTCTGAGGCCAGATTTGAACTCAGGTACTCCTGACTCCAGGGCCAGTGCTCTATCCACTGCGCCACCTAGCTGCCCCTATTAGCAACTTTTAAAAAGACATTTATTTTATTCAAATTTCTTTTGATTTTTTTTTTTTTTGGAGATTCTTCAACATTATTGAATCACCCAGATTGGCTGGTAAGGTAATTGGACTCTATATCTCTTAGTATATCTGTTATTGTAGTTTGGAGTATTTTTTTTTAGTGAGGCAATGGGGGTTAAGCGACTTGCCCAGGGTCACACAGCTAGTAAGTGTTAAGTGTCTGAGGTCAGATTTGAACTCAGGTACTCCTGAATCCAGGGCCAACGCTTTAAACACTGCGCCATCTAGCTGCCCCAGTTTGGAGTATTTTAATCAAGACTGAAGCTGGGATACGTGTGTAGAAGAGAAAGGAATGAAGAAGGAAAAGATTTATTGTTATATATCTTTAAACATTGTTATGGTGGTTCAGTTGTTTAGTCATGTGTAGCTCTTTGTGACCCCATGGACCATAGCACACCAATACTGCACATGGAATTTTCTTGGCCCAGATACTGGAGTAGTTCCTCATTTCCTTTTCCAGTGGATTAAGACAGAGGTTAAGTGACTTTCCTAAGATCACACAGCTAGTAAGCATCTGAGGCCAGATTGAAAATTAGATCCTCTTGACTCTAGGCTTAGTGCTTTATCTACTGCATTACCTAGCAACCTCCATCTTTAAACATACATATGTTTATATTGAAGATGATAGATTTAAAACTAGAAGAAACCTTTCAAGTCATATAATTAAACCTCTTTAATTTTTGGATGAGGAAACGGAGGCCTAGAGGGGTTAGTTAGGTTTCCTGTCACAAGTCAACAAATCACTAAGCATTTATTAGACCCCTACTATGTACTCTGCTAAGCAAGCACTAGAGATTTTTAAAAAGGCAAAAAGACAGAAAGTCTGCTCTCAAGGGGCTTATAATCTAATGGAAGAGACAACAGGCAAACCATTATGTACAAACAAGATGGATACAAGATAAATTGGAGATAATCAAACAAGGGGTTCAGTGGAGAGAGCACTGAGCCTGGGGTCAGGAAGACCTGAATTCTTTTTTTTTTTTTTAGTGAGGCAATTGGGGCCAAGTGACTTGCCCAGGGTCACACAGCTAGCAAGTGTTAAGTGTCTGAGGCCGGACCCGAACTCAGGTACTCCTGAATCCAGGGCTGGTGCTTTACCATTGCACCATCTAGCTGCCCCAGGAAGACCTGAATTCTAATCTGGCCTCAGACACTTACTTAGCTGTGTGACTCTGGGCAAGTCATTTAACCTCTGTTAGCTTCAGTTCCTCATCTGTCGAATGAACTGGAGAAGGAAATGGTAAACCACTCTGGTATCTCTGCCAAGAAAACCCCAAATGGGTCAGATATGACTGAAATGACTGACAACAGCAATCACAGAGGGAAGGCCTAGAGTTAAAGGGCATCCAGTAATGACTTCTTATAGAAGGTGGGATCTTAGTTGGGACTAGAAGGAAGCCAGGTAGGAATCCAGGGGACAGAAATGAGGAGGGAGAACATTCAGGCATGAGAGAGAGCCAGTGAAAATGCCCTGATTCAGGAGATGGAGGATTGTGTCACAGAGTTTGTAAATAGCCGAGGCAAGCACTGATGCCAGGCCTTCTGGCTCTTGACCTAGCATTCTTTCCAAGGCATCCCAGAGAATTTCCTTTCCTTTCTAGTTTCAGATAATGCTTAAGCACATTAGTTGGGAGGGGAGAAGGGCCAGGCAGCTTCTGAAACCTCTACTCGTGACTCGTATCTCTCAGGCTGGCTGTGTAATAATAACTCTCGTCTAACTCCATAGAAGCAGGGAAAAAACAGAGCTATGTGAAAAGTAGTTGGGTCAAGGATAAAGAGTGAACACTGCTGATGAAATCTCTCTGGACTTCATTCCTCTCCTCCCCGGAGACCGACCCTGACTTTCCCCCAATTTAACCCTCCTTTGGTCTAGGAAGAACAAAGCTTGTTAGACTTAGCAAAATCTCTGCAGAAGAGTTTCCATCTCAGGAAGCAAAAGAGTAAAGGGCATCGTGTGGAAGAAGGGAAATTATGCAGAAAGAACTTTTACTTTCTTAATTTCCAAACATGATGAGGGGAAAGAAAAACTGAGTGGGGAAAATTATGAGTAATTTTGATGTGATGGTCACCAAAGGGTAACTTCACTTGTGCTCTGCTTGGACAGATACATGTCCCATCTCTCCCAAACAGAGTATAAGACAGGATTAAGGTTAATAACACTCCATTATCCCAATACTTCTCTTAGCACAGTGATGGGTCTGGAGTAGGCTCTTAGTAAGTAAGCACTTTGTGAGGCTTCTTTCCCCCTTCATTCCCCAAGGAAAAGGCAAGAATGCAAGATAATTTCCTATTTGTGGTTTCCTTTTATATTGGCTTCCCTATACAACTGTTTGAGTTTCACAGCTACTGTGTGGGAGACTTGCATCACCTTGCCTTTTTTGAAATAATAGCCCAAGCTCCCTAGTTCCCTTAACATTTTCACAGAATGAGAATCTCAGGAAAGGACCACGCCTTACTTAGGCTAACAAAAGTCACTGTGAAGCTAAAAGTAAGACCATGGTTGATGAATTAGCCCAAATTCAGTGTAAGCTGATACAAATAATCTTATTACAATGCAATTGAAAAGTAATATTGATGAAACATACTATCCTTCTCCAGGAAAGGAACAAATATTGATGGGACAGACTGGGCCATGCTATTTTTCACATTTTTTCATTAAGTGACAAATATGGTGATGTTTTCCATGATCATATGTGTATAACCCATATCAGATTATTTACCACCTTGGGGAGGGGCCAAGAGAGGGATAGAGATTGGAATAGAAAAATATGAATAAAAATGTTTAAACTGGAAAGGTGGGGGAGGGGTGTACTGGGAAGGGTTGTGATGTTTAAAGTTAAATGTATGGTCGCCTATTCCTGTCCTAAGTGTAGGGAAAATTAGCTAGGGTTTACTTATAAATTAGAAGCTTTAGCACCAGTTTTGGGCATTAAGCATTTATTAAAGCATATTAGATATTAGTAAAGAGAGAACACGTGCCCCTGAAAGATAAGAAAGCCTAGCTAGGATCTATGGGAGAGAGAGAGAAGAAAAAGACCCTTTCACCTATAAGTCTCAGGCCTTAAAGAGGAAGTTCCTCTGCCTCTGAGAGCAGAAGCTCCCTACAGATCAGAAGACAGGCAGTCCCTACACACTGCTCCAAGCTAATTGGCTGGTAGCATTCAAGTCCATTGATTGACATGACTTGAAGGCCATCCATGAATAGAAGGTGCTGAGGTCAGAGATCAGATCCTCTGGCAGGAATAAGGCTTTGTAAGGTAACTTCCTGATGCTGGGCTGACCTTAAAAAAAAAGGTCAGCCAGGCTCTCTCATCAGGGGGGCTCCAAGTGTCCTAAAACCCCTATTATTAATAATTTTCTCACAGGGTACAGGAGGTATATATGCATTTATATATGTCTATATTGTGGATTTATGAGTTATTTCGGCATTATTTATATAGTAATTATATTTAAACACATTTGTCATATAAATTATTTATATAAATTGATATGTTTGTTATTTACAAAAGTTATTTAAGGAATTAAAATACTAAGTTATATGTATTAGACTATATCTAGTTATATCTAAATGTAATAATGTAGAAAATTTATATTATGTCATATATGTGTCTGTGTACATTATATCTATGTTTGATACATGTATAAAACATATCACAAATGAAATAAAAATTTTTTTTAAAAAGAAAAAAAGAAAAAGCACCTAACCCAGCTCATAAGGCAGGTGGGCACTAACCCAGCATTAAAATGAAGCATTGTAGGGGCCGCTAGGTGGCACAGTGGATAGAACACTGACCCTGAAGTCAGGAGGCCTTGAGTTAATATCTGGCCTTAAATATTTACTAGCAGTGTGACCATGGTCAAGTCACTTAACCCCAATTGCTTCCTACCTGCCCCCCCCCCCCAATGAAGCATAGTGATACTTGTAAACTATTGAATGGTTGGTTTCTGCAATGTGGCCAAAATTCTAGCTATACTGTCTAAAAATCTAATGAGTGGTCGCCAATAAATTAGAAGCTTTAGCAAGAGTTTAGGCTTTTAAGCATTTATTAAGGAGCATAAGAATTTGGTGAAGAGAGAGAAAGAGGCCTAGATGCCTACATCTATCTATCTCAGGGAGCGCATGTTTTAGCTCCACTCCCCATGAGGTCCTGATGAAAAAGAGCAAGCCTCACCCCTTCTTCATCCCACAAGCCTCCTGTCTAAACCGGAAACATCAAACGCTACTTCCTGATGCCAAGGAACTGACCTTCCAAACCACACGGCTTGCCCTCAGACTCCTCCTCCTCATGGCAGAGCTTTCCTATAGTATCTCTCCAGCAGGGGGTGTCACTCCAATTGTCGCACTATCTTTTTTTTTTTTTTTTGCAGGGCAATGGGGCTTAAGTGACTTGCCCAAGGTCACACAGCTAGTAAGTGTCAAGTGTCTGAGGCCAGATTTGAACTCAGGAACTCCTGAATCCAGGGCCGGTGCTTTATCCACTGCGCCACCTAGCCACCCCATCACACTATCTTTATGGCTGTTCTGAGCTCCACACTCACTTCTTCCGTAGTCTTTTTACCTGAATTTTGGCTAACGTGACCTTCTTGTCTTGACCTGATTTATGTCTTGGTGTCTGCTCTCCTGGCTTTGGTAGCTGGGCTTCTTTTCCACTTATTGACCTGGGATTTTCCATTTATTGACCAAAAAATACCAAGCTCTTCCCCCTTGTTACCCATCTGTTTTTTTTTTTTTTTTAGTGAGGCAATTGGGGTTAAGTGACTTGCCCAGGGTCACACAACTAGTAAGTGTTAAGTGTCTGAGGCCGGATTTGAACTCAGGTACTCCTGACTCCAGGGCTGGTGCTCTATCCACTGCACCACTTAGCTGCCCCCTTGTTACCCATCTGTAAGCCCTCTTTTCCTCTTCCCCGACACCTCTCAGGAAATGGCAATTGTCTCAGTATAGGTTGAGGCAAGTTTGGTTGATCAAAAAGAACTGTACAAGGAAGGGCAGCAGTCTCTCTTATATGCCACTTATAGTGCCAAGGGAAATGCCTGAGGGACACATAGTTTGGGGAAGGGCATCATAGTCCAGCCTTGGTGTGGAGGAGAAGGACAGGGGCCCTACTGAAGAGTCAAAGGGTTCCACTCCAGTCTCTGTATTCTTTGTTCCCTAAGTCAAGGCTTGAGAACTAGATGTGTCTGTTGAAACGATTAGTCAAAGCACTGGGCAACAGCTGATGCTCCTAAGGAGAAAGCTGGGAGGCTAAGCACCACCAGACCAAGTATAGCCCAAGAGAGGCGGTGAACTTTATTGAGGGGAGAAGTTGACACAGTAGAGAGACAGTCATGATGGATGGATTCAGAGCAGTCCCTTGGGTTCCTGGATGTCCCAAATGGGTAAAGTAGGATAGGTTTTTAGAGGATTTTTAGGTCAAGTAAGACTGGGGTCAGGGAGCAGTGATCTCAGACCTGGGGAGTAGGTTAAGGTTTGGGAATGGTGCTCACTCATGCTGGGAAGGGGGGATGACTGGGGAATTGGCAGCTGGTTGATATTCCCTGTTGGGAAAGGCCCATTACTGCTGGACTTACTCTGATAGAATGACTTAGGGACTTTGGGTTTTCCCCAGGAGTTTCCTGGTTTTAGTAGGGTGAGGAGGCTACTGATTTCCTTATAGCAGTTGCCATCAGAAAATCAAGACTCTTCAGTTCTTATCTTTGATCTCATCTAAAGAATTTGCTTCTTTGTATTTCTTTTTTTAAAATTTGTATTTCTTTTTTTTTGCAGGGCAATGAGGGTTAAGTGACTTTCCCAGGGTCACACAGCTAGTAAGTGTCAAGTGTCTGAGGCTGGATTTGAACTCAGCTCCTTCTAAATACAGGGCTGGTACTTTATCCACTGTGCCATCTAGCTGTATTTCTGAAAGAGGTTGCATAATGAAAACTTCCAAGTAGAAGATGGAAAATGAGCCCTGAACCAGCCAAGTGTTAAGGATGGTCAAGACCTTTTAAGGAAAAAACAATACATGGTATGGGGAAGGGTTATAATATTGTTTCTTCTACAGAGTTCAAACTATTTTGGTCATTTTCTTGTTAGGCTAAGTGGCACAGCTGGGCTGAAGTGATGAAGACTGGGTTCAAATCTAGCCTCAGTGTCTTACTACTTTGTGTCTCTGGGCAAGTCATTTAAGCCTCAGTTTCCTCATCTGTAAAATAGGAAGTTCCCATTTGCAGAGCAAATGAATGGGTGGGGGAAGACCAGGACTAAGAGGCAGGTGGGAGAGCTTATCTTCCACTTCAAAACTTTTGGTCTAAATTTCTATCTTTCACTTGTAAGTATACCTAGCAACAAACCTCCCAGGTTTAGGTAGAGTCATTCTACCTAATTATATGCTAGGTGGCAGAATGGATAAGAGTACCAGGCAGGAAGATGCTGGATAAGTCATTTAACCCTGTTTGCCTCATTTTCTTCACCTGTCAAATGAGCTAGAGAAGGAAATGGCAAACTATTCCAATATCTCTACCAAGAAAACCACAAATGGAGTCATGAAGAATTGGACACAATGAACTACAGTACCAGCACCTAATTATTTATTTAAGCTGTAAAATATTTCATTGGCAGGAAATGGTTCCAGGCCTGGCTCTGCTGTTGGGCTTTAGTTCCATCTCAGATGTTTTAAGCCTGGGACTGTCTGCCTTGGTGACAGGGGCAGAGAATGGTAAAACCACACCTAGCTGCCCACTAGCTTGCATCTTGCCCAGGTCCTTGGCAAAGGAGGAAATCTAATGGATTTGTTAAATATTAATGGTCTATCCAGCAATTCAATCTGCCTGCCTGCCTTATTAGCCAAATAAGTATATATTCAACAGCAGAGTAAAAAGTCAGCCTACATAGTGAAATCTTCTTCTTAATTACTTATTAGACACCAGTCTAATCCAGAGACAGAATCTTCTGTTCTATTTCCTTTATGTTATACGTTCTTTTCTTCCCATTATGAGGTTATATCCTAATTGGCGATGTGCTAGCAAATGTTTTAACAACTGACTTTCTAACGCAAGTTTAGACATCTCCTTTAGTTTTCTCTATATGTTATTTCTTCTCTAATGTTATTCTTTTTTTTTGGTGGGGGGATACAATTAGCGTTAAAGTGACTTGCCCAGGGTCCCACAGCTTGTAAGCATTTGAGGCTGGATTTGAACTCAGGTCCTCCTGATTCCACAGAGAGCAAAGCTATAGTAACCTGGATGTTCTGAGAGGAATTCTCCTGTCACAAGTACCTCCTCTTCTGAGTGTTCTGAGACAAGATGTGTTTCCACAGAGAGGAAGCCTGGAGTAACTGGAATATTCTCAGAGACAGTGTGTCCATCCGTAAATATCTCTGAGATGAGATTTGCTTCTACAGGGAACAAGCCTATAGTAACTGGAGTGTTACCAGAGTATATGTTTCCAACCACAAATATCTTGTCCTCTGAGTGTTGTATAGTTGAGTTGACATTTTTTCCCTCCCCTTCCTGGAGGTGAGAAGCCCACCTGTGTTATACATTGCACATGCTTTCTGAATGCACTGATCTTTTGGCTTGATGTTTTTGGTTTTTTTTTTCCTCCCTCACACACTCCAAGGCGAGCATATGCAGGATCCTCCAAAGTCAGTCAGGAGAGGGGAAGTGGAAGAGGTGGGGATGGAGATTTCTCTGGTCTCATCTCTTGACCCTGGGGCAACTGAGAGCTAAAGAGCAATTATTAACTCATTCTTATTGCAATATTCTTTTAATCTCACCTCATTCTTTCCAAGCATCTTAAACAAACCACTTACTTCTTTTACCTAGGATTAATCAGTTTATCCACTAGACACCTCACTGGTAGGTCATGCCACCTGGGATCTTCTCCTATTTTCAGTCCATTGAATAGATGTTGCATAGAGTTTTATTTAGCAGAGGGACTGTGGGGTTGTGGAAAGACTGAACATGGAGTCAGGAGAAATCCAACTTCCACTGATACTCACTGGATATGTTACCTTGGGTGAAATACTTAACCTTTCTGAGCCTGGGTCACCTCATTTAGAGATATCTCCACTCCAAATGTTCCTGACCCATGATAGAGCCTTCCGAGCTCATATTGGTCTCATCAGTCATGGTCAGACACACTGTACCTTGACTCCAACATAGTGATATCATTTTGGTCTTCTTCAAGAACAAAGGACAACAAACAAACAACCAGCTTTACAAACCTGTAACAGCTATATAAATGTGAGTTGTTATTATGGCTTTTGCATTTACTGTTAGACCATCAAAGTAGTATATGTGGATCCTGATAAGTGGTATAATTTAATTCAACAAGCATACATTTAATGTCTGCTATGTGTCAGGCATTGTGATAGGCATTTTGAGACAAAGACAAGAATGAAACGCCCTCTACCTTCAAGTCACTTATATTCTATTATGGAGAAACAATATGTACATTGAAAATGAAATAAAAATATATATAAGTAACTGGTGGTTGAGGGGGAAGAAGGGAACTGATAACTAAGGGTATCAGGATAGGCATTCTATTAGAGGGGACAGTGGTGTCGTCTCCCCCGCTTTAAAACTTTATTCTGATTATTGTGCTCTAAGAAATGACAAGCAGGATGATTTCAGAAAGGCCTGGAGAGACTTGTATGAACTGAACTGATATATAGTGAAGAGAGCAGAACCAAGAGAATGTTGTGCACAGAGACTGCAATACTGTTTGATGAAGAACTGTGAATGACTTAACTGTTCTCAGCAATACAATGATCCAAGGCAATCCCAAAGGACTATTGATGAAGCATACTATCCATCTCCAAAGAAAAAAAACTGATATTGATGGAACACAGACTGAAGCATGCTATTTTTCACTATCTTTCATTTTTTCTTTTATTCAAGTTTTCTTATACAAAATGACTAATATGGTAATGTTTTACATGATTGCACATGTACAACCTATATCTGATTGCTTACCGCCTCAGGGAGAGGAGGGAGGGAAGAGACAGAATTTGAAATGCAAAACTTTAAATAAAAATGCTTATTATTGTTAAAAACTTTATTCTGTCACTCTGTATCATTCATAGTCTATGATAAATTTTTAAAATGACATTTGCTTTTTTTCAGTTAGAAAGAACTTATTTTCTCTCCTCCTGCCTTCCCAGTCCCCAATGAAGAAAATAAAAAAACAAAATCCTGGCACTGAAGATTTAAAGGAAGCAGCCTGGTGCAGTGGAAATTACCATGGCTCTGGAGCCAGAAAATCTGGGTTCAAAACCTGCCTCTGATGCTCCCTGTGGGCAGATGACAGTGACCTTTTCACTCCATGAACTTCCCTCTGGCACCCCCCCCCCCTTTCCAGCTTCCTTTTGTGTACTATCTTCCTCCATTACATTGTAAGACCCTCGAGGGTAAGGGACTACCTTTCTTTTTTTTTTTTATATATGTCCCCAGCACTTAGCACAGTGCCTGACAACATAGTAGGTGATTTTTGTTTATTGATTCAATTTTATTTTATTTCCAGTTCCAAATTCTCTCCCTTTCCTTTCTTCTCCCCTATTCACTGGGAAGGCAAGAAAAGTAAAACCCATTGTAAAAATATATAGTAGTGTGAAAAAATTTCTCCATTAGCTGTTTAATGAATGTTTATTGTATAATATTGTAACTGGAGGGGGACATCCTCTAGTAAGACAGCAGATTGCTAAATAAGCAGAGATGAGTTTGCAGTAATTAGAATATTGTCATCATATACAAGTACCATGGGAACATTGCCAATGTTTAATGAGTGTAAGGTACTGAAATGGGACACTGATGATCTAATTACATTTTGGGCAAGTGTCACTCTTGCACAAGCCATGGGGATGAGAGGACAGAGGGGTGTGTTTTTCTGAAAACACAATGCTGGATTCCCATGGGAAGTTGGAGTATGTTTTGTGCAGAAAGTTTATTTTCCATAATTCTGTTGGCATTTAAATGTCTTTACAACCTTTCTACCCACTTACTTATTTCTTCCTTCTAAGCAATTTATCATATAGTAATCTTGGCCTTCTTTCTCTTCCATATACACTGTTTTCCATCTTTTCTTCATGCTTTTGCAATGGCTTTCCCCATGCCTGGAAGATGTTCCCTTTTCACCTTGGCCTCTTGGAATCCTTGGTTCTCTCAAGACCCAGCTTAAATTCCACTTTCTACATAAAGCCTTTCCTAATCACCTCAGATACAATATACTCTTTTCTCCAACTCCCTTGCATTTGTTTTGTATATAATATACATAATAATTATATATGTTACTTACATGGACTCTTTGGGGGGGCAGGGCAATGAGGGTTAAGTGACTTGCCCAGGGTCACACAGCTAGTAAGTGTCAAATGTCTGAGGCCAGATTTGAACTCAGGTCCTCTTGAATCCAGGGCCAGTGCTTTATCCACTGTGCCACCTAGCTGCCCCCACATAGACTCTTATTATATCAAATCCTGCTGAGTCAGGTCCTACAGGGCAAGGACAGTTATATCTTGCCCTTAGGGTTCCAGTGTTACCCCTAAGGGTCAGGAGGCTAAATTTATTTATTTATAGAAACATTATTTATTTAAAACATTCTTTAAAAACGGTTTTTCTTTTTAAATTTTGAATTTCAGATTCTCTCCCTCCCTCCCACATGCTTTACCACCCACTGTGAAGGCAAGCAATATGGTATCAATTATACATGTGAAATCATGCAAAACATATTTCCATCTTAACCATATTGCAAAAAAAAAAGCAAGAATAAAGTGAGAAAATTATACTTCAATTTGCACTGAGTTCCTCATTTCTCTCTGCAGGTGGATAGCATTTTTCAGAATGAGTCCTTTGGAATTGTCTTGGATCACTGTATTGATCAGAGCAGTCATGTCTTTCATATAATTATAATGTTGAGTTACTGTGCATAATAATCTCATGGTTCTTTTTTCATTTTGCATCAGTTCATACAGGTCTTGCCATGTTTTTCTGAAACCACCCATTTGATCATTTCTTATAGCACAATGGTATTTCATCACAAATATATGCGAAAACTTGTTCAGTCATTCACCAATTGATGATCATCTTCATTTTTACATTTGAGGAAACTGAGGCAGAAAAGGGGGCAGCTAGGTAATGCAGCAAAAAGACTGATAGGCCTGGAGTGAGGAAGACTCATCTTCTTCAGTTCAAATCCAGAATCAGTTACTTATTAGCTGTGTGCCCCATGGCAAGTCATCTAACTTGGTTTGCCTCAGTTTCTTCATCTGTCAAATGAGCTGGAGAAGGAAATGGCAAACCACTCAAGTGTCTTTGTCAAGAAAACCCCAAATGGGGGCAGCTAGGTGGTACAGTGGATAAAGCAGTGGCCCTGGATTCAGGAGGACCTGAGTTCAAACCTGGCCTCAGTCACCTGACACTTACTAGCTGTGTGACCCTGAGCAACTCATTTAGCCCTCATTGCCCCACAAAACAAAACAAAACAAAACAAAAACCCAAATGGGGTCATGAAGAGTTAGACATGACTGAACAATAACAAAAATTTTCTAAGCACTGTACTAAGTATTGGAGATACAAAGTAAAAGATAGTCCTTGTCCTCAAGGAGCTTATAGTCTAATGGGGAGACAATATGCAAATAGATATAAGCGAAACAAAATACAAAAGTTATATATAGGAAAAATACATGTTATATACAGGAAAAATGGGAGATAATTAACAGAGGGAAGGCACTAGAATCAAGAGGGATTAGGGCAGGCATCCGGTAAGAGATGGAACTTTAGTTAGACTTAGAGGAAGCCAGGGAAGTCAGAAGGTAGAGTGGAAGACGGACAGTGTTCCAGACATGGGGAACAATCAGAGAAAATGTCCAAAGCCAAGAGACCGAGTGTCTTGTTCATGGAACAGCCAGGAAATCAGTGTTGCTGCATCAAAGAGTACCTGTTAGGGAGTAAGGTGTAAGAAGACTGGAAAGGTAGATGGAAGTTAGGTAATGAAAGGCTTTGAGTACCAAACAGAGCATTTTGTATTGGATTTTGGAGGCAATGGGAGCCACTGGAGTTTATCGAGTAGGAGGGTACCATGATCAGACCTGTACTTTAGGAAAATTACTTTAGGGACAGAATGGAAGATGAATGGAAGTGGAGAGAGACTCGAGGCTGGTAGACTCACCAGCAGCCTACTGCAAGAGTCCAGACATGAGGTGATGAGGACCTGCACTAGATCGATGGCAGTGTCAGAGAAGAGAAGGGAGCATATTTGAGAGATGTTACAAAGGTAAAATCAACAAGCTTGGAAACAGATTGGATATGAGGGGTGAGAGACAGTGAGGAATCTAGGATGACTATTAGGTTGTGAGCCTGAGGGACTGGGAGGATGTGATTGTCCTCTACAGTAATAGGGAAAGTAGGAGAGGGGGAGAACTTAGGGGGAAAGGTAATGAGTTCCATTTTGGACATTATTAGTTTAAGATGTCTACTGGATATCCATTTTGAGATATTTGAAAGGCAAATTGGAACTGTAAGACTGAAGGTCAGCAGAGAGATTGGAGCAGCATAGGTACATTTGAGAATCATAAGCATAGAGATGGTAATTAGATCAATGGGAGCCAATGAGATCATCAAGTGTAGTAAGTAGTATATAGGGAGAAGAAAATGGGGCCCAAGACAGAACACTGTGGTACTCCTATGGTTAGAAGGCGTGATATAAAAGAGGATCTAGCAAAGGAGACAGAGAAATAGTCAAATAGGTGTGTGTCTTTATATTTGGGAATAATCCAGAATTTCATATTTAATTGAATTTGTTTTGTAGCTATTACTTAATTTTCATATAACTTTTGTTTAATGTATTCCTTGTGTTACATATACATATACACACATACATATGTACATACATACATACATACAAACACATATTGCCACTGGATCCAGATGGTTCTGGAGGAGAGAGTGAGGTTGGTGACCTTGCACAGCGTTCCCTCACTTAAATCCAATTCACTGCAAGTCATGGTCCTCTTCGATAACAAAGGACAAACAAATGAACAAACAAACAACAACAACAACAATGTATTCCTCGTAGTGATTATTTGGGGAGCTCAAATTCACTCAGTACCTCTTCTGAAATAAAGAGTTTTTAACCTTTTTTTGTGCTTATTTCTGCCAGGTAAAGACAACAAACCTGTTTTCAGAATAATATTTTTAAGTGTATGAAATTAAATACTTAAGATTACAAAAGGAACCAATTGTATTGAAATACAGTGATCAAATTTTTTTTATTTTTGGGGTGCGGCAATTGGGGTTAAGTGACTTCTTACCCAGGGTCACACAGCTAGTATATGTCAAGTGTCTGAGGCTGGATTTGAACTCAGAGTTCAAATTCAGCCTCAGACACTTGACACTTCACTAGCTGTGTAACCCTGGACAAGTCACTTAACTCTCATTGCCCTGCCCCCCCCCAATTTTTTTTTTGTTCACAGACCTCAAGTTGACCCTCTGCTGTAGTGGATGGTGGCAGATCAAAGCTCAAACATACAAATGTGTTAAGCATGAAATTCCCGTTCTTGCTCCGTAGTCTCTTGTGAGAGGGAAGGGTTATGGATAGAAAGAGATGAATTAACCTAGGGGTCAGAAACTTTTCACAAGTGGGTGTGTCAAGTTTTCCTTCATTCACTTGACCTTAACGCTTTTCCACAGCCAAGCAATGTGTTCTGTGTGCACTTCCTTTGTGTCAGTGCTGCCCTGCTTAAGTAATTCTTAGAAATGTGCTATCAACTGCTTATGCTCACAATGTGTCTACTACCGTTGGACAGCAGGCAACTCTGGCAACACTAGCAACTCATCCTTAGAGACTGTGATGTTCTAAAACTCACAGCAATCCAGTATTAGTCAGCCAATAAGCATAAATTAAGTACTGTATGCCAGGCACTGTGCTAAATGCTGGGATAGAAAAGGAGGGAAAAAGAGCTCAGTCTAATGGCAGAGACAACATGCAAACAACTATGTACAAACAAGGATAAGTTGGCAATAATGAACAGAGGGAAGGCTTTAGAATTGAGGGGGTTTGAGAAGGGCTTCCTGTAGACAGTGCAATTTCAGCTGGAACTTGAATGGGTAAGGCATGATTGATGGCCAACAAAAATTCCTGGATTTAGGAGTTGGAATGTCTTGTTCAAGGAACTCCAAGGATTCCAGTGGCATTGGATTGGAGGGACACCGTGTGTTTAATAGTGGTGTTAAAAATATGACTCTGTGTGTGTGTGTGTGTGTGTAAATAGGGTTCCTTGAGACCTTGCTCAAAGAACCAAGAAAACAATATACTCAATGACTACCACAATGTAAATAGAAAGAACAACCACAAAACAATTGAAAATGAATGTTGCTCTATTACAAAGAACAAACACAGTCCTGAAGAAGACAGGAGAAAATACCTTCCCCAACTCCTTTGTAGAGGTGAGGGTTGCAAGGGTGTGGAACATGGCTTATGATGTCAGAGTTTTAGATGGATTGATTGGTTCCTCTTCTTTCTTTGAAAAGAAATTCTTTGTTCCATGGGATGGTCCTCCAGGAGGAGGTAAAGAGAAGGATATAAATGGAAATGTAGGTGATGTAAAAACAAAAGATATCAACAAAAATTTATTTCAAAACAAAAATAATATCAAACCTCACAATTTCCTAAGTGTAATCCAACCTGCTCTCTTCTACCCTATTCAGTTCAGGCCCCCAGCCTATTGTCCAATTGAGTGCTTCTCCTGGATATGTATACTGATGGATTAGCCAACCATTATTATCCAAGCCTTTTGTTCCTTCTTTTCTGTCGTTTAGATGTTGGCCAGTTCCATCAGTTGGAGGCCGAAGTGGGGGACCAGACTTGGCTCCTATTGATTAACTGGTAAATTCAATCCAGTGCAAGAAAGCATTTCTTGAGAGCTATGTGCTAAGCAAGACAGCTAGGCAGCACAGTGCATAGAGCAATGGGCTTGGCGTCAGCAAGACCTTCTGGCCTCAGACACTTACCAGCCATGTGACCCTGGGCAAATCACTTAACATCCATTTGCCTTAATCCACTGGAGAAGGAAATGGTAAAACACAGTAGTATCTTTGCCAAGAAAACCTCATGGACAGTATGGTCCACTGGCTTTTCGAAGAGTCAGATATAGCTGAATCAACTGAGCAACTACTATGTGCTAAGCAGCAGAGATGGCAAGACAAAAAAACAGTCCTTAGGGCGCGTGACAGGAAGAAAATTGGACAGTATGTTAAATTATCACCTTCATCATTCCCCTGTACCAAGGCAAATGCCAGAGCCAGAAATGGTTGTTTCTAGAACTTCCTCTCCCAGCAAATTAATCCCTCAGCATTTTAGTTAGCATGGAAATTATTGTGACTGGAGGCAGGTGAGATGACTCTTGATAAAATCATTCCCACATTGACCTCTGCGGTGTTCTAACTATATGATCTAGGAGCCAGGGCTAGGAGAAGACTCAAAAGGTGGGGGGGAATATTCGCTAACAGCCAGAGATATTGTATCATATAAATATATGTATTTGCTATTTTTTTTAATTGCTATACTGAAACCCAGGAAATTCATTAATGCTTAGACCTGGATTTCCTAACCTGGGGTCCAGGGAACTTTTTTTTTTTAAAGCATCTAAATTTTAATTTAATTAATTTTTTTAGTATTTTATTTTTCCAATTATATGCAAAATTTCTTTTACCTTCATTTCAACAAAATTTTGAGTTCCAACTTTTTCTCCTTCCTTCCCTCTCCCTTCACTGAAATCATAAGCAATTTGATGTTATATATGTGAAATAACGTAAAGCATTTCCACATTAGTCATGCTGTGAAAAAAAAAAACAACAAACCAGACCAAAAGGAAAAAAACCACACACATCCACACAAAATAAAGTGAAAATATTATGCTTCAATTTGCATTCAGAGTCCATCAATTCTTTCTCTGAATGGGGATAGAATTTTTCATCATAAGTCCTCTGTAATTGTCTTGGATTGTATTGCTGAGAAAAGCTTAAGTCATTCATAGTTGAACATCACACAATGTTCCTGTTATTGGGTACAATAAAAATTGTGTACAATTGTTCTCCTGGTTCTGTTTATTTCACTTTGCATCAGTTCATATATGTCTCTCCAGGTTTTTTTGAAATCTGCCTGCTCATAATTTCTTACTACACAATAGTATTCCACTGTATTCATATACCACATTATTCAGCCATTCTCAAATTGATGAGAATTCCCTCAGTTTCTAATTTCTTGTCATCGCAAAAAGAGATACTATAAATATTTTTGTTCATGTAGGTCCTTTTCCCTTTTTTGTGATCTTTTTGGGATACAGGCTTAGTAGTGGTATTGTCAGATCCAAGGGTATGCAGTTTTATAGCCCTTTGGGCATAGCTCCAAATGGCTCTCCAGAATGGTTGGATCAGTTCATACCTTCACAAACAGTGTATTAGTGTTCCAATTTTCCCACATCCTCTCCAACATTTGTCATTTTCCTTTTCTGCCATATTAGCCAATCTGATAGGTGTGAGGTGGTACCTCAGAGTTGTATTAATTGTCATTTCTCTAGTAAAAAATGATTTAGATCTATAAAATAATTTTTTGATAGTTTGGTATGGAACTAAATAAATAGATTGATTTAGGTAGGATTGTCTTTTTTATTATATTGGCTTGGCCTACCCATGAGCAATTACTATTTTTCCAATTATTTAGATCTGATTTTATTTATATGAGGAGTGTTTTATGGTTGTATTCATATAGTTCCTGGGTTTGCCAAGTATTTTATATTATTTATAGTTATTTTATTTCATTTTTTTCTTTGTTAGCTTCTTGTTTTTTATTGAGAAACTAAAGTTCAGTATAAGAATAAAGGTCCAGAAACTTTACTGTTTAATTGTGGTTGTATGGAAAATTTTCAGTTGTATATTTCCTGGGATCATTTGATAGATTAAAAAAAAACAGTAGGTAGTGGGTTCTATAAATTTGCCTTATAACAATTAAAAACATTTTTTTTTCAAGCAGGACAATAGAGGTTAAGTGACTTGCCCAGGGTCACACAGCTAGTAAGTGTCAAGTGTCTGAGGCCAGATTTGAACTCAGGTACTCCTGAATCCAGGGCCGGTGCTTTATCCACTGCACCACCTAGCCGCCCCTATAAGAATTTTTAATAAACATTTATTCCTCCCTTCCCTCCCCCTTCACTGAGATGTTAAGCATTCAGATATAGGTTATATGTGTACAATTATGTAAAACATTACCATCTTAGTAATTTTGTATAAGAAAAAGTTAATAAAAGAAAAGAAAGTAAAAAATGGCATGCTTCAGTCTGTGTTCAGTCAATATCAGTTCTTTGGAGGTAGATAGTATGCTTCATCATTAGTCTTTTGGGATTGTCTTGGATCATTGTATTGCTGATACACAGTTCTTATTTTTTTTTTGTGGGGCAATGAGGGTTAAGTGACTTGCCCAGGGTCACACAGCTAGTCAAGTGTCTGAGGCTGGATTTGAACTCAGGAACTCCTGAATCCAGGGCCGGTGCTTTATCCACTGTGCCACCTAGCTGCGCCCCCCTGCTTGTCATTTCTTATAGCACAATAATATTCCATCACCATCATATAACCAAAGTTTGTTTAGCCATTCCCCAATTGATGGACATTCCTTTGATTTCCAATTCTTAGCCACCACAAAAAGAGCTGCTAGAGGGGCAGCTAGGTGGCACAGTGGATAGAGTACCAGCCCTGGAGTCAGGAGTACCTGAGTTCAAATCCGGCCTCAGACACTTAACACTTACTAGCTGTGTGACCCTGGGCAAGTCACTGAACCCCAAATGCCTCACCAAAAAAAAAAAAGAGCTGCTATAAATATTTTTGTACAAATAGGTCTTTTTTCCCTTTTGGGGGATATCTTTGGGATATAAACCTGGGAGTGGTATCAGTGGATCAAAGGGTATGCACAATTTGATAGCCCTTTGGGCATGGTTCCAAATTGCTCTCCAGAATGGTTGAATCAGTTTACAACTCTACCAACAGTGGACTGGCATCCCAGTTTCCCCATATCCCTTCCAACATCCAATATTTTCCTTTCTTGTTATATTTGCTACCCTGATAGGTGTGAGGTGGCACCTTAGAATTGTTTTAATTTGCATTTTTCTGATTTAGAGTGATTCAGAGCATTTTTTTTATGTGACCATAGAAAGCTTTGATTTCTTTGTTTGAAAACTGCCTGTTCATATTGTGGGTTGCTGAAATTAGCCTCGGCCACCCCAAAGGGGCCGCACCTCCCCCAGCAGACTGGCTCTCCTGAAACTGCCCCTCAGAGGCCTCAGGAACCCAAGCCCTGCTCAGTGGGAATACACATGTAAGCCTCATGCAGACACCAGCTTCTTCTGTCCAGCCCCCAGCCCTGGAAGCAGCCAGCAAATTATCTTGGTGTGTGCATGGGTACAGTTCAGCCTGAGGGTCTGGGGAGAAAGAACGGTTTACATTCAGGAGTGGAGGTAGTGAAAGGGGAAGGTAAGGAAGACACTACAGAGAGAGGAGAGCTAGAGAGAAGGCAGAGATGATGGGGGGTTGCTACAGAGAGAAAAGTTAGAAGAGGGGGATGTGCGCAGGAAGAATAAAAGAGTGAAAGGAAGACTGTGAAAGTTGCAGGGGCTGACAGTGAAAAGGAGGAGCTGGAGTGAAGGAGAGTGCAGGT
Organism: Dromiciops gliroides; assembly: GCF_019393635.1. Lineage (NCBI taxonomy): Eukaryota > Metazoa > Chordata > Mammalia > Microbiotheria > Microbiotheriidae > Dromiciops > Dromiciops gliroides. The sequence continues at coordinate 434,070,526 of NC_057861.1, read as the reverse complement.
GGCAGATGGCCGGCCACACCCACAGAGAGGGAGTGATGAGGTGCAGGGGGATAGGAAGCAGCAGAGTTCACTGGCCGAGGTTTCAGGTTGTATGTCTTACTTTCCTGTATTCTTATTTCTAAATTGGTTCTCATAAATAAACTATTTTGCTTTAATAGAAAAGAAGTTTTTTAATCTTTTCCTTATCAGGCTGGGAGAGGCAGTGGGGGAGGGGGGAGCCTCCCAATTTGTTCTTCCCATATTAAATTAAAATTGGTCAGATAGCCAGCCAGGAGTTCACAGATTAGGGTCCAGCAGTTAAATATTTTTTACATCGAATGGTGATTGTGGCAGGACTTACGAGTCAGATATAATTTTTCATATAGCCTATAGATATAACTTTTTCAGATTAACTAGCAGTTAATATTTTTTTTACAATATCCTTTGGCCATTTATCAATTGGGGAATGATTTGTATTTTTATAAATTTGACTCTGTTCTCTATATATTTGAGAAATGAGGCCTTTATCAGTGATACTTGTTGCAAAAATTCTTTCCTACTTCTCAGCTTTCCTTATAATTTTGGTTGCATTGGTTTTGTTTGTATAAGACCTTTTTAATTTTATATAATCAAAATGACCTATTTTACATTTTATATTGATCTCTATATCTTCTCTGGTCCTAAATTCTTCCCCTGTCCATAAATCTGCCAGATAACTATTCCATGCTCTCTTAATTTGCTAATGGTATCACCCTTTATGGGTAAATCATGTGCCTATATTGACCGTATTTTGGCATTTGGTGTGAGATGTTGGTCTATACTTAGCTTCTGCCATACTGTTTTCCAGTTTTCTCTAATGATTCTTAAATTATTTCTCCTGGATCTATGTTTCACATCAGTTGTTTTTCCAAAGAGGTATTTTATATTTTCTTCTATTTTTTCATTCTTTTGATTCTGTTTGATTGATTCTTGATGTCTCATAGAGTCATTAGCTTCCATTTACCCAATTCTAATTTTTATGGAATTATTTTCTTCAGTTAGTTTTTGTACCTCCTTTTCCATTTGGCTTATTCCACTTTTTAAGGAGTTACTTTCTTCAGTGGATTTTTTTTACTTCCTTTTCCATTTGGTTAATTTTACTTTTTAAGGAGTTATTTTCTTCTTCTAAGCTGTTAACTCTTTTTTCATGATTCTCTTACATCACTCTCATTTCTTTTCCCAATTTTTCCTCCACCTCTCTTATTTGATTTTTAAATTACTTTTTTGAGCTCTTCCATGAATTCTTTCTGGACTTGAATTCAATTCCCAATTTTTCTTTGGGGCTTTTCCTGTAGGCATTTTGACATTGTTGTCCTCCTCTGAGTTTGTCTCTTGATCTTCCCTGTCACCATAATAACTTTCTATGGTTATATTATTTTTTTCCCTCAACCTTTTCAGCCTTTTTCCTTACTTTTTTTTTTCTTTTTTGTGGGGCAATAAGGGTTAAGTGACTTGCCCAGGGTCACACAGCTAGTAAGTGTCAAGTGTCTGAGGCTGGATTTGAACTCAGGTTCTCCTGAATCCAGGGTCAGTGCTTTATCCACTGTTCTACCTAGCTGCCCCCCTTTTTCCTTACTTTTAAATTTGAGCTCTGCTTCTGGAGTAGAAAGGGCACTGTCCCAAACTTCTTGTGCTGAAGGCTCTAGGCCCTGGCTGTTTGCCTGGTACTGCATTGGTGCTTCCCTGAGGTCCACAGGAAACCCTTGTGCCTTGTGCTTCACTGAGGGGGTGGAGTGGGAAGTGGCCGGCACTGCTGGAGGCTATAGGCATCTGGCAGGTCACCTGGTGCTGCACTAAGGTGTGTGAGGGATCCGAGCACTGGTATCTGCTGTTCACCCATGCTTGCACTAAGGCGCATGGTGGGGTCTCCATGTTCAATTTTGTCTGCTCACCTGGTGCTATACTGGGGCTCAGGGCCTCCTGTAGGCTTACTGAGGCAGGGCTTGCTGCTGACTTGTCAGGTTGCTTCCTGTCCTGGAGTGTACCCCCTTTTACCTGAGTGAGACAGAGCTTTCCTGCCAACCTTTGAAGTTTCTTGGGCTAGAAGATTGTTTCACCTCATCTTTTTGCTGGTTCTTCCATTTCAGAATTCATTTTGGGGTGCTATTTTATAGTTGTTTGGAGGTGAATATGAAAGCAGTTTCTTGCTTACTCCACCATCTTTGTTCCCAGAAGTCAATTCTCTCTCTGTGTCTCTGTCTCTGAATCTCTCTCTCTCTTTCTCGATAACTACATTTCAAATATAACTGGTTTCCTTAGTAATTCCATGTATTTTATTTTATCCATTTGAAAACATTATTCTGAGAACAGGTGTATAGGTTTTACTACACTAGCACTGGGATTTATAACACAAGGAAGATTAAGAACCTCTGGCCTAGATGAAAGCTTCCTGTACATTGAACAGATTCTCTACATAGGAACTATAGGAAAACATGAATAAGAATCCCACAGAACATATAGGTACAATTGAAAGGAGTGCTTTCCATTATTTATTTGTACATTTTCTCACTTAATTATAGGATCTGAAGTGTTAGAAGGTAGTTGAGAGGCCATCTTGCTTGGGCACACACAAGATTCTGCTCCCAGCATTCCAAAGTGTTAGCTAATTATCTGATAAATATCTTTAAATTGTTTTGTGATGGTAAGTGGGGCAAAGTGAGATGAAATAGCCTGTTTCCTTTTGAGACTCTTAACGGCACTTTCTCTCCCTTGAACTTCCAACAAGGAAGTAGGGTGGGAGGGTGATTTCTTTCTTCTCTCTGGGCCCCAACACCCACCCCAAGCAGCAATGCAGACCATAAACATACAGCAGCAAGAACATGTGTTTGCCTAGACAAGCTGTCCTGTTGCTTTCTTTGAGTACAGACCAGTGACCAGTAGTCCTGAGAAATGAATGTTTTTAGCCCTGGCAATAACTTTACTAGTTCAAAAGGGCAAGAGTTTCCGAGAAGTGGTGGTATTGTGGGAATTACCCTCCCCCTCACTGGTGACCAATCAGAAGATGTTGCATCATCTCAACAAGTTACATGTCCATTAGCTGGGGGCCAGCTCCATGGGAAATGCTCCAGTCTAACAGATTAGGGGAGGTCCCCTAATCAGCTCATTACATAACTGATAGTTAAATACAGTGCCCCTCTCTGGAGTATTTGCACTTTCACAAGGGACACAATATCTCTGAAGCAGAATAAGAAATGTCTCTAATACTAAGAACTTTCAGAAATGGTAAGGGGAGGAGGCATATCTTTGAGCCAGTCACATCTTCTGGCCCCAGCTAGCTGCCTATAACAACAATTCTATTTGAACAGATTGTTCAAATCTGGCACCTCCGAGTCTTTACATTGGTGCCAATCATTCACTAGTAATCATTCACAAATAACTTAGCAAGAATTCATTAACATTAACAGTGCCAACCATCTTTATTTCTGTCATAGATTACAGAGGCCAGTGTAAAGATAGCAACCAACAAACTCAGGTCCTAGAATGGGACTTTAAACACAAACACACATCTAGAAAATAGAGGGCAAATGTCAATTTTTCAGCAATTTATCCTGTGCCGAATACCTGTTCTAATAGGGGAAGAATACCCTGGAGGGGTGATGTTTTCATCCTGCCAGTGGCTCTGCTAGTACTTTCTGGCAGGGTTAGGAAGACTTTAGCTGGCTACCAGCCTAAATTAACTTTACAACAGCAGCCAGGGATTGCCACTTGTGCTAGAACCACCAACCAGATGAGGAGCCTCCTTAGTAGGAAACCAGACTCATTGTGCAAACAAGGTATTCCCTTTATTAGGGCTTGGCACAGAATGGAGATTGTCTATAGTTAGATCTGCTCAAAGACCAACAAGCATCCCTCTAGATGGAGCTTGATGTGGCCATCAGAACAAATTGAAGATTAAGAAGAAATTGAGGGGCAGCTAGGTGGCACAGTGGATAAAGCACCAGCCCTAGATTCAGGAGGACCTGAGTTCAAATCTGACCTCAGACACTTGACATTTACTAGCTGTGTGACCCTGGGCAAGTCACTTAACCCCAATTGTCAAGAAGAAGAAGAAGAAGAAGAAGAAGAAGAAGAAGAAGAAGAAGAAGAAGAAATGGAGTGTGCCCACACAGTGAGTGCAATTCCTAGATACCAGGTATTGCTATTGTTCTCCAGGGGATCTCTATCTTTGTAAACTTTCTGTCTCAAATTCAAATTTCCTTTTTACCTTAAGGGATTTTTGCTCCATTCAGTAGAATATAAGTTTCTTGAGGACAGGCACTTTTTCTTTCTTTCTCTTTCTTTCTTTCTTTCTTTCTTTCTTTCTTTCTTTCTTTCTTTCTTTCTTTCTTTCTTTCTTTCTTTCTTTCTTTCTTTCTTTCTTTCTTTCTTTCTTTCTTTCTTTCTTTCTTTCTTTCTTTCTTTCTTTCTTTCTTTCTTTTTTTTCTTGTCTTTGCATCCCCAACACAGTGTCTGACACATAGGTTCTAAATAAATGTTTGTTAAATTGAATTGAGCACATTTTCCTCTGTGTGTGTGTGTGTGTGTGTGTGTGTGTGTGTGTGTGTTGCTCGCTGGCTTGCTTAATAGGGCTCTTAATTTTTTTTTATCAGATTTTATTGGTTTAGGGAACTATCATCAAGGAAAACTCCTACTGATATAATCTAGCATTTTCTTTGCAATTTACAGTCTTAGAGAGTTACCTAGAGGCACCAAAAGGTTAACTGACTTGCCAAGAATCACACAGCCATTTTGTGCCAGAAGCAAGACTCAAACTTAGTCTTTTTTCCCTTCTTTTTTTTCATTTGTCCTTGGTGGGGGATTCATAATAAATGAAAAATTTATTATTTTTTTTTACTTGAAACTTGTAGCACTTTATTTTTTAAAATTTTATATTTTGTTCTCAATTACATATGAAAACAATTTTAACATTTTAAAAAAAATTTTGAGTTCCAAATTCTCTCCTCCAACCACTCCTCATTGAGAAGGCAAGCAATTTGACAGATTATACATGTGCAGTGCTGCAAAACACATTTCCATGTAAGTTATGCTGTGAAAGAAAACACAAACCAAAAAAAGCCAAGAAAAATAAAGAAAGTAAAGAAAAGTATCTTCAATCTGCATACAGGCTATATCAGTTCTTTCTCTAGAAACAAACAGTACCTTTCATTGTAAGTCCTTCAGAATTGTCTTAGATCATTATATTGCTGAGAATAGCTAAGTTATTCACAGTAAATCATCATACAATATTTCAGTTACCATGTACAATGTTCTCCTGGTTCTGCTCACTTCACTCAGCATCAGTTCATGTAAGTCTTTCTAGGTTTTTTCTGAGAACATCCTGCTCATCATTTTTTTTTTTTGCAGGGCAATAAGGGTTAAGTGACTTGCCCAGGGTCACACAGCTAGTAAGTGTCAAGTGTCTGAGGCCAGATTTGAACTCAGGTCCTCCTGAATCCAGAGCCGGTGCTTTATCCACTTTGCTACCTAGCTGCCCCCATGCTCATCATTTCTTATAGCACAATAGTATTCCATCACAATCATATATAATAACTTGTTCAGCCATTCCCCAATGAATGGGCATCCCCTCAATTTCCAATTCTTTACCACCACTAAAAGAGCTGCTATAAATATTTTTGTACATATAGGCCCTTTTCCTTTTTTTAAAAAAATCTCTTTGGGATACAGACCTAGTAATGGTATTGCTTGGTCAAAAGGTATGCATGGTTTTTGAGGATAGATTTGGACATAATTCCAAATTGTTTTCCAGAATGGTGGAATCGGTATACAACTTCAACAACAGTGCATTAATGTTTAAGTTTTCCTACATCCCCTCCAACATTTGTCAAACACTTTACTTTTTAACATCCATTTTTTAATATTTTGAGTTCCAAATTCTGTCTCTTCCTCCAGCCCCTCTCTCACCCCTTGAGAAGTCAAGCAATATGATGTCTTTTATACATGTGAAGTCATGCAAAGCATATTTCCATATTAGTAATGTTGCTTTAAAAAAGACAAGAAAAATCAAGAAAATGAAAAAAGTTTCAGTTTGTACTCAGTTCTTCAGTTCTCTCTCTGAAACTGTTGTGGATGACTGGATTTGTCAGAATAGCTAAGTCTTCCATATTAGATTATCATCACAATATTGCTGTTACTATGTACAATGTTCTCCTGGCTCTGCTCACTTCACTTTGCATAAGTTCATTGAAGTCGTCCCAGGTTTTTCTGAAACCAACCCCCTCTTCATTTCTTATAGCAGAATAATATTACATCACAACTGTATGCCACAATTTTTGAACCCATCTTTATGAGTCCAAAGTTGGCTTTCTACCACATCACACTGATAGAGTTTCAAATATGCTAAAAGATAAAAATAACTATATGACTTAGGTGTTATGATGGTTCTACAGACCTTTAAAAAATCAGCCTTATAAATCCTTTTATAGGCTCTCCCCTCTTCCCACTCCCACCCCCTTGTCCTGAGTCCTCCTCGTATCACTAGCCCTGCAATGTACAATCTCTGCTCTCTCCTTTTCCCCTAGCTCTACTCTCCCAGTACACCAATTGCTGGCTTGGCATGCCACATTTGAAACACTGGTGATCCTTGGCCCTTTAGGGATACACCCAAGAGGCCATTACTGCTAATGGAGCTTCCAGCGGAGTCCCCAGGGAATAGGTTCAAATTCATGTTCTCTCCAGAATACAAATAACCCTTTCT